>NC_041395.2:269139796-269751046 GCF_900747795.2 Erpetoichthys calabaricus | reverse complement strand
ATCTGTGCCTCCACCCACCTGACCACAAAGAAAAACAAATAATTTTATCAGGCCTACTGTATAGACTAAAAGTACCAAAAGGAGACCTAGTTATACAGTATTTATACTGGATGTGTTACCATTATTGAAAATTTGGCTGACAGCTGTATTTACAGTGACTTAAGATACAGTGCAACTGTTTATTTATTTACTAACAAATGGAGACTGGGCATGGTTACACAGGGTGCAAGTGGTGGTACCAGCACAGGCAACTATAATCTTTACTGTCTAGTGTTGAAACATTCAAAACTGAAAGATGGGTCATTTATCATCATAAAACAACACAAGGCTACACTGAAACAAAGTGAAGACCATTTCTACCAGGTGAGAAATGACAACCACAAACAAAAGTGTCACTTGTGAATATGGGATGTGCAGACTAGTTGGAGATTTTGTCAGGCCCAAATTCTCATACTGGAAAAACAATTATCAACAGTCTCAATTTCCAAGGTAAGTTTTAATACTTTAACTACAGTTGAATTAATAGCCAGTGGACAGTTACAAAAATTCCAGAAAATTTTCAACAGATTCCCAGTGTACAAATTTCTGGGTAAAGATAAAGAATTATACAGGTCAGGTCAGGTTGGGGAGCATGCACTGGTACAGCATGTTGCCGCATCCACCACATGATGAAACAGCTCAGAATCCTGGTTGGCAACTGCTCAGGCTGACATGTGGTCCAGTCCCACTCCCCAGAAATGACCATCTATCTGCAGCAGCCATGTTTTACGTGGGTGCCCCAACAATTAGGATCCTGTGAGCCGGTTCACCCTCAGGGAATCACACCACATGGCCACAGTGCCGAAGCTGACGTTCCCTCACAACACAAGTAATGTGCCTCATTTGGGACACCATAACAAACTGCTCATTCGAGACTCCATGACAAACTGCTGATTCGACACAAAGTCTAACCAATGGTAACCAAGGATTCTCTGGACAGACACAGTACTGAAGGAGTCCAGTCTTAATCTCGGATCACTGGAACACATTCATGTCTCTCGACCATATAGTAAAACAGGAATCTGTTGGCAGTGGTGCAATTATACATAAGCTGAAAAAAATGTGAATTGGTCCTCTAATACTGAGTGCCTGTATATGCGTGAGTAAGGTCTATAGAGGGCGGTAACCCTATCCAGGGTTGATTCCTGTCTTGTATCCAATACTGGTGGTTACGTAAGCCTGGCCTCACTGTCCATGACCCAGCTTTCTCCAATCTTCAATGGACTTACAGTGATGCACTAACTGCAGCCAATAATGCACACCATGGCAAAATAACAGAAAGTGGTCAAAATAACCCAAGGACTTTGATCTCTGTGGTTAATGAACTATTTCAACTTCCATCTGGCTCAATCACTTTTTCCACTGAAGACTATAAACAATTTCTTTGATTTTTCCATGCTAAAATTACAAACTTAAACAATTCAACTACTGTAATTCCATCCTCTTTATATATTTTTCCATGTCTTCCATCTCCATTTATTACTGACCTGTTCTGTAAGATGAGCCCTACTACTTAAGCAATGAACTCCATCCCTAATGCACTACTCCAATTCTGCATTCATATCATGATCCTGATTGTTATTACAGCTATAATAAATATATTCCTTGACACCAGCTCTGTGCCAGCTACAGTAAACCCAGCATTAAAAAAAGCATCAATGTCTTGATGCTGACAATCTGAACAATTTTCAGCCTCTCTCTCATTTAACTTTTCTGTCTAACGTTCTTGAGTATGTTGTAGCTTTTCCAATCACTCTCAGTGATTATGTAATTGGACCTCCTTCTTCTGCTAGGAATCTTGGTGTCATTTTGGATTCCTCTCTTTATTATTCAATCCATATAAACACACATTAAGAAATGTTCTTACTTCCAACCCTGTAGGATTTCCAATGTTCACTCATTCTTCTCCTTTTGTAATGCTGAGAAACTTCTGACATCCAGCACTGACTACTATAATTCCATACTGGCAGGTGACCCTGCTAATCTAATACCACAACTTTAGTTGGTTCAAAACTCTTACACATACCTTCAACAGCAGGCAGATAACACCCATCCAGCTGTGGCTTCAGTGGCTTCCTGTGTCTTATAGAAATATATATAAAGTTCTAGATAGATAGATAGATAGATAGATAGATAGATAGATAGATAGATAGATAGATAGATAGATAGATAGATAGATAGATAGATAGATAGATAGATAGATAGATAGATAGATAGATAGATAGATAGATAGATAGATAGACAGACAGACAGACAGACAGACAGACAGACAGACAGACAGACAACTTTATTAATCCCAAGGGGAAATTCACATAGTAAGAACCTATAAAGCTTTAAATGGCCTTGCACCAGACTGCTTCAGTAACTTTCTACATTTCTAAGGTCCTGTTCACCTACTAATGTCCACTGATTCTGCCAATCTGTTTGTGCCCCACATTAACCTGTGACTTATGGGTGACATAGCCATCAGTTCTATAGCGCCCAGACTTTGACCTGTTGTTCATTTTGAATTTCTGTTAAGTGCTTTGAGCATGGGAAAGGTGCTATAAAATGCACTATTTTTGTTATTATGATGATAATGATTAATCAAATCCCTGAACTGTGTAAAAATAAACTTCTGGATGACTTAGATTAGTCATTGGACTTATTTATTTTGCCTACTGTACATAAAAAAGTGTACTGGCAAAAGGAAGTTAATGATTGCTGATAACTGATAAATACAAAACTATTCAAGATATTTCATTTAACGTTACATGCTTTTCACTGCAATTAAAGCAGCAGAAATATTTCAAAGCTATGCAATTTCTATGAGTTATAAGCAGCAAATATTTGGAAAACATTTCAGTTGACTTGCCACAGGAAAGACTGCTCTGCCATGCAAAATAAACGGGAACTGTTCTTTCCTCTAAAGTTTAAAGATTAGCCACAGCTTCCTGACCTCAGCTCTTTTGTCACTATGAAGTCTGCAAAAGAAAAGACAAATTTCTTCCATTAGTGCAGATGGTTCAGCATGTGAACCAGTCCATGCTCACTTGTCAAAGACAAAGAGATCCAAGTGATCAACCAGCCAGTGTCAAAAACCACAGCAGGAGAAGCTTTCTGAACTTTTACAGCATTACACATCTCATACATTTGAAGATGGCTAGATAAGAGTCACCATCAGAATATAAAAATGGTAACAAAATAAGTAGTGGTTGCAGATATAAGCTAGTGAAATAGCTGCATCCAGTGTTACTATCAGTGAGTGGATAAGAGATCTTTGCTGAGTCATGCAGATCAAGCTCAACATCAATAAATTAATCATAATTTCAGTGGGATTACCATCTTTGTTTCTTGTATGTCAGCTTCACTGTGCTTTGTGAAAGAATGGGTAGAGAAGATGGATAAACTGCAGACCTCTTCTTCAATTTTAGATCTTATGTAGTTAATTTTTGTTCTAATTAAAGTAACCCTCGTTTTTAAATATTCTAATGACACTTATTCAGATGTGCTCCCTGTAGCTTCCTGCCCAAATTTACTATTAATGAGCATATAAGTGCAAAATTCTTTCCAAAAAGATTCTTTTGTAGCCGATTTTCTTTAATGTGATGATACCATGCAGTGAAAGGCATTTTAAAAACTTGAAACATGTGTTTCTTACAGGAGGGTGAAGAAATAGAGGCATTCTGCCCCATTTTAGATTACGGCACATCTCTTGTAAACATTTCAGCCGAAATCTGAATGCTGAGGGCAGTGTGTTGTTAGGGACAGGAAATAGACAGACCACACTCATACCCTGGGAAGTTGTCTGGATCTGGAAGTTAGTCAGGCGTCACACTACAGATGTAACATGGCTTCTAAGCAGACACTGTGCTAAATTCAAAAACTGCAGTTATTGAACCGCATTGCTTCTGATGGTGTCAAATGATATGAGTAGGAACTGCAGAGGAAGACTAATTACAGTATGCCATTCTCTCACAACTTTTCACCACAGTTCCAAATTTCAAGTTACACCCTAAAAAGTACCATCCATTTTCCACTGCTTATCCAAACCTGGGTCTTAGTAGTGAGACCAATATGTCCTTTTCCCCAGCCACACTTGCCAACTCATACTGTGGGCTCCCAAGGCTTTCCTAGGCCACCTGGGAGATATAATCTTAACAGCACATCCTGGATCTTCCCCGAGGTCTCCTCCTATCTGGTCGTGCCCATAAAACCTTGTCCAGAAGGCATCCGTATCAGATGCCCGAACAACCTCAATTCATTAGCTCCTCTCGATACAGAGGATCAGCAGCTCTACTCTGAGCCTCTCCTGGATATCTGCACTTCTCACCCTATTTCTAGGGGAGAGCCCAGCCACCATACAGAGAAAGCTCATTTTGGCTGCTTGCACCTGCAATCTAATTCTTTTGGTCAATACACAAAGCTCATGAGCATAGGTGAGGGTAGGGACACAGATCACCTAGTAAATGGAGAGCTTTGCCTTTTCACTCAGCTCCTTCCTACAGAATAGTATAGCAACCACATAACTGCGCTTGCCACCCCAAACCATCTGTCAATCTTGCCATCCCTATTCCACTCACTCGTGAACAAGACCCAAGGTACTTAAACACCTTCACTTGATGCAGTAACTCCCCTCCCAATCGGAGAGGACAGACCACCTTTTTCCTACTGAAGACCATGTTCTCAGATTTGGAGGTGCTGATCCTCATCCCTACCACTGCACACTTAGTCACAAACCATCTCAATGAGTGCTGCAGGTCACAGCCCAATGAAGCCAACAAGGCTTTTTGCAGTGACGTGATTCTAAGACCACTGAACAAGGCCTCCTCTCCTCACCAGCTGTACCTTGATTTCCTGTCCATGAAAATCACAAACAGGACAGGAGACAAAAGCACATCCCTGATGGAGTCCCACACCCACTGCAAATGGTGCTGATGTTTTTCAAGTATGCGGACACAGCTCTCTCTGTGATTATACAGGGACCGAATAGACCTTATTAGTTCCCCTGGAATCCTGTACTCTCCCAGCAGCATCCACAGAATCCCTTGAGGAACACTCTCATATGCCCTCTCTTAAGTCCACAAAACACATGTAGACTGATTGGGCATATTCCCTTGCCCCCTCCAGAATCCTCATGAGGGTAAAGAGCTGGTACACTCTTCCACAGCCTGGACAGAATCCATATTGGTCCTCCTGGATCTGAGGTTCCAAGACTGGGTGGAGTCTCCTTTCTAGTTCCCTGGCATTAGCTTGCCAGGGAGACTCAGGAGTGTGATCCCCCGATAGTTGGAGCACATCCTTCTGTCCCCCTTTTTAAAAATGGGAACCACCAGCCTGGTCTGCCAATGCAGAGGCACAGCTCTCTATGACCACGCAACACTGAAAAGATGTGTCAGCCATGATAGCCCAACAACGTCCATAACCTTCAGCATTTCTGGGTGGATGTTATCCTCACTCCAGTGCCTTGCCACTGCACAGTTGCTTAACTACCTCAGGGACCTCCCTCAGGGAAATGGGCATTGATCCCCCATCAGTTCTGGCCCTGCCTCCTCCACAGAGGGCATGTCCATTAGGTTCAGAAGCTCCTCAAAGTGTTCCTTCCACCTCCAGACAACATGCTCAGTATAGGTCAGCACTTCTACAGCCATGCTAAGAACAGCCTGGCCGAAACCCTGCCTTCCCTTTCTGAGTCGCCTGATCTTTGAGCCAGATCGATATTCACTTTCCATGTTCTTTCTGCTGCCCAAGTCACACTGCACCCCACCCCTATTCCTCCTGCAGGTAGTGGGCCAACAGGAGGTCAGTCCCACATTACATTTTTGGGTTGTGCCCGACTGTACCCAGTGGTAGGCCTGGCCACCAGGCGCTCATCTGTGGGCAATTCTCCTAGGCCTGGCTTCAGGAGGAGACCCTGGTAACCACATACCTAGAAGGGTACTCTTTTTACATTTATAGAGCTGCATCTTTGTCTAACCCCTCATCAGGAACCAATTTGCAGTGGAAGGCTCTGCCAGGAGCTTCTTCTCTAGACAACAAAGTTTCCAGGGTCACTGGGTACTCAAACCTCTCCACCACGATAAGGTGGCAATTCCCAGAGAGGCTAAAAGTACTAGGACATTGCTAAATGAGGGAACACTTCAGTAAGTTACAATCTCAGCTCATCTATTTTGTTTTCCATTCTGTCATGGTACAAAAAAACCAAAACAGTTCTATTTTTTACTTTTTTTATCATCCTTGAAAACAGCCTATTAAATACACCAAACAACAAAAAAAGCCATTTGAAATGGAGAAAAAAATAACCACACAGTAAACCCTTATTTAATTAAATGAAAATCTCTGACCAGTCCACTAATTATCATGGCATGAAACACTCAAAGTTTGACTTACTTTGTACACCAACAAACCTTCTCAAGTATGCGTTTCTCTTCATTTGAAGCCAAACCCTTTTAAAACCTGTTGTTTTTGTTTAAGGGTTCTAGCCAGGCTATGTTATTATGCACTTCCCTTTTAAATGTTTGTCACCTTTTTTAGGCCTTGAAGAAGCAGTTCCCTTAAATGCATCTGTTTTATTAAATGAAATTACCTTGCATAATAAGAAGAAACGTTTTTTATTCTGTTATCTACATGTGCAATGTATTATTTTATCCTTTCTTTACATGTGCAATGATGTCTTCATGCACTGAAAAAAATTAGGATTTTTTTCCCATTTGAGCATTAATTTAGTTTGATTTACCTCAAGAAGGTAGGGCCTGATGTTTGTTTATTATTTCCGTTTACATTACGTAAAGTAGCAAGACAACATACAAACCTTTAATACCAGGAGCAGACAAAATCTGAGGACTACTAAGGACATTGTTTTTACCATATACAGTATTAGCCACAAGATGAATAAGCAGAGATGATTATTTAGCAAAGTGTCTCGCTAACCCATGAAAGGTGCTATGTGCACTAAATCCTGGGTGCCCTACTTTTCTTCATAAGCAAGTCAATTTGACCTTCATTAAGAATATCTGAAGACAACCTGACAATGAGCTGCACTGTGTGCTGATTGACTGACAGAACAAATAAATCAGGGTAGAATATTTCCATAAAAACACAGTTCATGAAAATGTTAGTCTTATCAAGTTGTTTTTATTGATTTGGAATAATGGATCTGTATACCGATTATGTATCCTGTTAACATATAACTAACATCTACTATCCTAAAGTCAAACAATAGAAAATTATTCAAAACAGTCAGTTTACTACCACTAAGTTGAGTTTAAACAACAAATACCATAAATACAGGTGAAACATCCAAAATCAAAACAGATGAAAAGAACTGGAATGTTCCATAAAATACAACTGTAAATAATTGAACACAAAAAGTGATGCATCATAATAAAAATGTTAAAATGAAACCAGACAACAAATAAAAAAGTGAAACTGGTATTGCTCTCATACTGACCATCTATTTCAATAGATTCAAGGACCTGTAACCGACTTGTAAAAGTCTATGAGTAATAGAACCTATTAATTCTTACAGATTTCAGAGTATTTGTTATTAATTATGTGAAATCATGTTTTGTTTAATTATTATATGTGAATTTAATTAAGGCAAAGTAGCATGTGCATGTTAAATTAGGCACCTAATTGTTTTTCACTAGGCTACAAGATAATACAAGTATGTTAAGAGTCTGTTTAAATGGTTTTACATATGGAGGTTATAAGTAAAAAATACTGGGAATAAGGAGCTCTCTGCAGCAAAAAACAAATTAAAAAGGCTCAGCCCTCCTCACACCCATTGTGTTATGCACTTTAATCCTGGGACTATACTTTAAAATTATCTGTCCTTTAAATAAACACTTCACCTTTCCATTCAGTTTCTGCGAATAAAAAAATAAAATAATAGTCAAAGTCTTTTTCTTATTGTCAAGTGGTTAAAAATAAGAATATGTAGAGTATATGCTGTGTGAGTATATGTTATTCTTTCAAATGGGTTGCAAAATACTGGCTTTCATTAAGTTCACTTCTAGGTTCAAAAATGGCCAAAACATGTGAAGTCTATTGTTTTTTGTTTTTTTTTGCTTTTTTATATTTCACAGAATGAAGGTTATTCCACACAACAGCTTGCAAAGAACCTGAAGATCTCATCAAAAAGGTGTCTTTTACGGTTTCTGCTGCAATGAAATAGATTTTCGTAATGAAGCAGTTGGAATGAGGAGTTTCTTCATTGATATAGGATGGATATCTCCTATTGTGTAAAGGGCCCTAAATCAATCCAGGAGCAGCCCTCATAAGTTCACTGTAAGAGAAACCCCAATAATGAAACCGGCATCCTGACGTTCCTCTCATTCCACCCTAACACACTCTCTCTTAAAGAAGGTCATTAAATAAAATTTTCCAATTTTGCGACCGATTCTTCCACAGGATTCTTTTTTCCTCACCCTTCCCATGACCTCCTTCCTTCCACCACCTAACCTATGCAAACTTCTCATTCACAGCTCACTTCACAGAGGTGTGCACTTTGAGTTGTAACAGGAGCCGCTGTGTCACTTGCAAATATGTCACCAACAATACCTTTTAATCTGGTCCTTCGAATAAATTCAATATTAAAATTAGAAATTTAATAATAAAATATTAAATATTATTTTCTGCATTTCGTTTAGCATCCAGCCATTTACATAGGTAAAACTGAGAGATAACTAGCAGACCATTTCAGGTAGCATGTCTGAGCCATTAAAACCAAAAATCTTACAAAGCCTACTGCAGAACACATCCCCTGATCAGAGCCACACAGATCTTTGTTTGTGTTCCTTCACAGGGCTCCAAAGACACTTTCAAAGAAAATCAGAAGTAGAGCTGGACATATAAGGGCATCACAGAGTGACCTGTTACTGCTAAATCTCACGCATCAATTATGTGCAAAAGGCCTTGTAGAATTTCTGCTGTGCATGACCACAAATGCAACCCCCTGATGTCTATCCCAATCTATTCTGCAGCTCAGAGCAAGGACCTTACCCAGGAATAGGTGTCATTAGATGTTGGTTTTTGAAAACGGGTTAAGGCCCATTTGTATTTGGACATAGACAACAGCAGATGCGGTAAGGGAATAAGGATGCACAATGATCGGTTTATAGTTCGAAGGTTTGGCGAGCAACACTGTGACAAACTGCATGGTTGCAGAATCCCCTGGCTTTCCCCCCAGAGTTTTACTTTGCAACTACATATCGATCTTGCAGACATTTCCATTTCTGCCTGCAAAAACTTTCAGCTTTGCCAACAGTCTGTGATTTCTCATAATGAATCTATGGTTATTTGGTTATCACTGTGAATTTTTAATGATAGATTATGTAGGTGTGTAGGAACACTTCACACAAATATTCCTCCAATGAATACATGTGTTTTTTGTCTTACCACAGTTGAAATGCACAGGGTCACGTTGTTAAAAAATTAGGGAGGTACACAGTCACAAACACGAGGGTCCGTATGCCGGGAATGATGTCAAAGTATACAACACTCACACCCTAGTGACATGAACACGCCAGGTGTAAACTTTTATAATAGCAAACTATGTATATACATGAGTGAGAGAAAGACAAAGAGAAAGAGACAGAATGTATGAAGAAAATCCTACACTGACAGCAAAGGAAAACGGACTGCACAGACTCTTTGACCTCCCCCTCTAAAAGAAGTAAAATAAATAAACCACAGAGAGGATGCTCATTAATTACCTTCCTCCTGCTACTGCCATAACACATCTCCTTGTATTCTGATTTTTAAAACCACAGCAATTAGCAGATTACTAATCCACAGTGGGCATTAACAATTCAGTAGTAAGAAATGCATGTTACAAATACATTAAAAAATGAGTTCACCAAAAAGTTCACATCTACCTACAATGTTAAAATTCAAGTATTTATTAAATCCTCAGGAAGAGAAAAGCCAAAAAAGCAATTGCATGTCAAGCTTGCTTGCACAAAACTCTATACTGTCCTTTAAGCAATTATAAAAAAAAAACAGTACTGATGCCATAACTAAATGGTTTCCCAGTTTATTCATTACAAGAACTGTAAACAACCTTTCTTAAAAAAAGTGTACTGTTACTATTAAATTTTGTTTAATAACATTTGTATATTTTGGTGTATTTAGTAATATTAAACATGAAATGTGTATGTTAGGACAAAAATCTCTTCAGGACTAGTAAACCTGAAACAGCAGACATGACATCAAAATCAGGCGTCTGTTAATTCCAAAGGAAATAGCTGCTTCTGCTCTTTCAGTCTTAAATGGTAAATCTGCAGAGCAGGAAGTGCAAGCACACCTTCACAGGAAGTGTGTTATCATACAATCTAGAGTACATCCTCAAAGAGGTGGCCCAAGCCCAATGAAGCTTTGCATCTGCCTATACCCAGGTCACAAGGCCAGAGGATGGGAAATGCCTGTTCATTGGCTTTACTTTGAAAGGCACGGATAGTGGAAAACATTAAGCCAGAAATGAAGTGCAAACATGGAAAATTAGCCAATATTGTATATTATAATTTCAGACAACTCAACAATTAAAACTTTAATGAAGATAAAATCAAAACGTAACTTTCCCTGCTCAGATTTTGCATAAAAATTAAAAAAGGGAAGACAAGGTTATGCCTGTTAATGACTTTTAAACAATTTAAAAGATGCCTGGCTACTTTAAGAAAAAGGAAACAACAGGAAGATATTAGGTATTAATTTTGTATTGTCATATAGTGAAGGAAGTCATTTAGTCAGAATTAAACATTGCTGGCTAACAGATAAACCCCCTCCAGCATGTCCTGGGTCTACTGCAGTCTTCACCCAGAAGGACATGCCCAAAACAGCTCCAAGGGGGTGCTGCCCTGGGGGGCATCTTTACGTGTGGGAATTCCCCAGGAGGAGCTGGAATCCGTAGCTGTGGAAAGGAAAATCTAGGATGACCTGCTTGGAGTGCAGCTGCTGATGCTGTGACCCTCACCAGGAGGAGCTGTATGTATTGTTACTGGGCACATAAATATTTTATTGGTGATGCAATCAGAAAACTGATACTATTTGATCCTAGCGAAACACGCCCAGAACCTGCACATAATTTTACATGTCGTAGTCAAACATCATTGATTTAAGACACATTTTACTTTCATGCATACACATTTTAGCACACATAAGTGAAGAACATGAATAATTTTTCAGAAAAGCCCACTCTTCTATTTTGGAACTCTGTTAATGCATCTTGGGGTAAAGAACTAACCATTTTGTATCAATCACAAAGCTGATACCAGGCTGGTTACATTCATAGACACATCCAGTCTCAACTCAAATGTGGCAAATTAAGTCATCAATTAATTTAACACACATACAGTATCTCAGCCTGTGGCAGAAAAACAATTGTATCCGGAATAAACTCACATGGACATTTGGAAAACATGCAAACTACACACTGAATACATTTGGGTTGGGATTCAAACCTGGGACTCTGCAGCTATAAGGCAGTAGTGCTAACCACTATGTCATCCTGTTTACATAAAGATTTTTACAATTAGAGCACAGACAGGATAAGTGACTTGCTCAGAGTCACATAGTGAGTCATAGGTAAGAAATGGAACGGAAATGTTCTTATTTAAAGTCCTAACCACCAGATAATATGCCTACCGGAAACAACTTTTCCCTTGAATTGCAGCAATAATTCTGTTGGGATAAGTCCATACTATGTTGAACAGTAGACTTCTTTCCTTATGTAAGGTTTCCCTCAAGAACAACTGTGTCCATTTACCCTTGTATCCTGACAAGTAATACAAATCCCACTGAAGAGAAACACAAAAATCACAGCATGCAGCCTTCAGCATGTCTTAATACCGGAATAATGTTCTTTGGGCAATGTGCTGTACTGGGGTAACAGTTGATATTCAGGCTAGCGATAGATAGATAGATAGATAGATAGATAGATAGATAGATAGATAGATAGATAGATAGATAGATAGATAGATAGATAGATAGATAGATAGATAGATAGATAGATAGATAGATAGATAGATAGATAGATAGATAGATAGATAGATAGATAGATAGATAGATAGATAGATAGATAGATAGATAGATAGATAGCATTGTCAATCTGTCACACAAAAACTTGCTAACGACTGGACCTTGAATTTTGCCATAATAGAGATCTTACGACATGATAAAAATTCCTTTAGCGAAATAGTGGAGATGCACGCTGCCCCGGTAACATAAACAGCTCTTGGGTCCTTCTCATGGTAAACACTGGTGCGCACTATGGCTGACAGGAAAAAAGACGGCCCCACAGGCACGAATCACAGCTGACACGAAAAGAACAATAAAAGTGAAGCACATTGCACAGGCCAATCAAACATGCATCAATTACAGCAAGCACAGTGCAGGAAAGTTGCATGAGCAAACAGACGTCTGCTAGGGTCTTTGTAGCTGACTGGTCTTTTTGATTGCTACTGAAACTCATTTACTCTAAACACAAAACATCATCCACACTGTTCCGCAATGAAAAACAACAAGACCTCAGTGCACACTCCATGACCTCAGCTCTGTGTCAAGACAAAAACAGCCAACCTACAAAAAGACATGCCTGTTGTGGTCAATCTACAAAAAAACATACCAGCTCCGTCCAACCTACAGCATTTGTACAGATACATTGTACTTTTAAATTCCATCAAAAAGGCAGAAATGCTTTGTAAATAGTAATAAATATTTTATTATTTATTTCAAAGGGTTTAAGGTGTGTTGCATGTGAATTTAACCCATGCCCTCTTTCTTTATACGCACTTGGAGCTCTGCGCACAAAGCATATGGCAAAGAGGCAGCAGCTCTGGCTCTGGTCACAGGGACTTGAAGATTGGTTTGCATTACCCGCTTCGTGGCATGGCCAATCAATGCCTCGAATATTGGAACTAAGGAAGCACAATGATATGTTATATGAGCACTTCTGCCTCATAGCTCAAGACACATTTTTGGACACAATATTTAGTCCAGTATAGTTGGTAGACACTTCTCTAGTCCTTAGGGATGCTTAAAAGACATTGCACCGTTATAATCCATCAAAATTAGTTCCATTTATCTTTTGCCATTAACTTCAATGCATTTCAGCAAGTTCAGTGAAGTTTCTCGAACATTACCATGAATTCACCCAACTCTCTGCAAAATAAACTCCACAGTCACAACTACTAACACACTAATGCAGGAGACAAAAATTAACAACTAAAACCAGTTTTATATTAAACTATCTAGGGTGCCTAAGACTGTTGCAAAGCCACTGTATGTGTGTGAAGTAGTAGTAGTAGTAGTAGTATTAGCAGGAGTAGTACTAGTACTCATGGACCCCGTGATCATCAGAGGTGACTGTGTGCAGAGGGTGCAGACCTATAAATACCTGGGAGCAATGTTCCCTCTAAGCTGCACGGCCGCGCACTAGTTGTAAACCTGCCGCGCAGTCATTTTGTAATCCCGCGCACAGATTGTCAGTGTAAATAACCAGCGAGTCACATTAGCTAGCACATTTTATTTCGTTGAGTGACCAGTGCTGCTCTGTCTACTGTACTTCACTCAGTTTGCTTTCTCTAGACATACAGTAGTGTGTTAAATTAACAGTTTTTTGTGTCGATTTTGTTAAATTAACAGCCTTCGTGTCTATATTTTAAAATGTTGAAGAGAAAAACATGTACAAGTGGTAATGAAATGCAAAATAAGCGCGAGATTAATTTAAGCCTGAATGGTTAAAAGTAAAAGTAACCACAGATATGCCAGATTCAAGGAATTTTGCAGTTGAATTACAGTAGGTTGCATATACGAATACTAAGACGAGAATGGACTTAAATGTAAGTTGTGGCTGCTAGTTCAAGTAATAAGGCTAACAAAGACAACGAATATGTCACTGGAAAGCGTTGGGATACGTGGAAGCTTGACTACTGTAAACGGCATTTATTGTCGCGTATTCACTTAGAAAATGTTGAAGTTTTGTACAATATGCTTGCATGGAATCGACCTGAAACGTCTTCTGGTTGAAACAAGTACTGAGCGAGAAGAACGAATTGAGCATAATGAGCGCCAGCGAGGAAACGAGGAGCAAGTTCGAATCTTAATGGATAATGTCCTTCTTGCCATCAGGATGAATGCTTCGATGCTGTCAGTGCAAATGATTCACGACCATATGGGAAAATATGTTTCTATACCAGACAGTTGGCGAAGTAAGAACTACTTTGATTTTGCTGAAGCAATCAACAGAGTGGTTGCAAACAACATATTTATAGAACTTCGAGCTGCATCATTCCACACGCTCATCGTTGATGAAAGTACTGACATAACAGTACATAAAATGCTAATCATCTACTTTAAATATCGTCCAACAAATTTGTGTGATTACAAAACCGTTTTTGGTGGGATCATTCAGCTAACAGCATGTGATGCTTCAGCCCTTGAGGCAGCAATAAGACAATACTACACTGATCATCGACTCGATATGAACCGTGTGGTTATGATAACGTCAGATGGGGCATCAGTTATGTTAGGCTGTCGGAAGGGATTGGCCGCTTTACTCAAGGCAACGGTTCCTCATCTTGCTGAACAGCACTGTGTTGCTCACCAAGAAGACTTGGCACTTACTGATTCTTGGAAGGATGTTAGTTTGTTTAAAAATATTGAGATTCTGTTGCGTACTGTTTATACTTTATTTAGTCGATCTTCAGTTAAAAAAGGTGCACTTGAAGAATTGGCAAATGTAAATGATATGGATGTAATTTCTTCTCGACCAATTCATGAAGTTCGTTGGTTGTCACATCACTTTGCTGTCAGTGCTTTTGTTAAAAATCTTGATGTTTTAGCTGCATACTGTGAAGAACAAGTGCAAGATTGCAATGATCCTGTTTGTAATTATGTTTTAAATCATTACCAGATCCACTGTATCAGATTGCTCTGTATACAGCAAATGATGTTTTAACTGAATTAGCTAATTTATCCATGTTATTACAACAAAGTAATTTATCACCAATTGAAGCACGTCAATTTTGCTTTTCTAAAATCTGTAAATTGGAAGCACAATATCTGGGTGAGAATGTTTACTGGAATGAAAAAGCCAAGTAAATTTTGAATGAAAATGAAGGTATTGACACAAGACAAATCACACAGTTCATACGATCAGTCTGTGATCACTTAAAGGTAAGATTTCCAGAGGATGAACTACAATTTTGGTCAGCTTTTGATTCCACAGGTTTGAAAAACTGTTCATTTGATTTTGGTGTCAAAGAGATAAAAGAGCTGTGAGTAAAGTATAAAGATTTGTTACATACAAAAAATGATGAGTTGATTATTAGTCAGTACAATGACTTCAAATTTCAGATCAGAGAGAAACTGAAATCTGGTACCATAAATACACTACCTGAAATCGCAGGAGTAACTTTAAATGTTGAACAATTTAGCTCACTCACAATGTTAGTCGATAGTTGCTGTACTTTTCAAGCATCCACTGCTGATTGTGAACGAGGTTTTAGCCTCATGAAAAGTGTTAAAGTGCAAACATGAAACAGTTTGGACGTTACTCATTTGGATCATCTTATGCGAATAAAATTATATTTAAATGCTGGAAAGACTGTGGATTTGCACAAAACATATAACGTGTGGAAGGAATGTAAAATTAGACATGAAAAGTTGTAATAACCATCTTGTTAATTTTATCAAGCCAGATTTTTAACTGTATCATATATAAAACTGTTGTGTTTTAATTTATTGTGTTTCAATACTTTAAGAACATGGTTGATATTGTATTATCGTTATGTTAATAACAGTGTGATTATTGGTAGTGCCACTACCACTTAGTTGACTTACACCGCATTAGTTATTATACTACATGTTTTGTCGTTGTAGTATAATACTCAAGTCAGTTATATTGGCTTATTGGCTACATGTATTTTGTCTGTATTTATGTTTCTCTATAACTGGGCAGTAAATGAATAAAGTTTCATACATATTATATTAATTTATCACATATTTCAATTGCAAGCCTAAAAATGCATATTACCTTGCACAAGTCGTTTCAGAGCACCGCCCACACAAAATATATTTTGCACACATGCCCTTGTTCCTTAAAGGGAACATTGCCTGGGAGTGCAGCTGGATGATAAATTGGACTGGACTGCCAATACTGATGCTCTGTGAAAGAGAGGAAAGAGCTGACTATACTTCCTTAGAAGGCTGACGTCTTTCAACATCTGCAATAAGATGCTGCAGATGTTCTATCAGACGGTTGTGGCGAGCGCCCTCTTCTACGTGGTGGTGTGCTGGGGAAGCAGCATAAAGAAGAGGGACGCCTCACGCCTAAACAAACTGGTGAGGAAGGCAGGCTCTATTGTAGGCATGGAGCTGGACAGTTTGACATCCGTGGCAGAGCGACGGGCGCTGAGCAGGCTCCTGTCAATCATGGAAAATCCACTAAACAGTATCATCTCCAGACAAAGGAGCAGCTTCAGCGACAGACTGCTGTCACTGTCCTGCTCCACTGACAGATGGAGGAGATTGTTCCTCCCCCACACTATGCGACTCTTCAATTCCACTCGGGGGGCGGGTAAACGTTAACATTATACAAAGTTATTGTCTGTTATAACTGTATTTTTATCACTCTTTAATTTAATATTGTTTTTTATCAATATGCTGCTGCTGGAGTATGTGAATTTCCCCATGGGATTAATAAAGTATCTATCTATCTATCTATCTATCTATCTATCTATCTATCTATCTATCTATCTATCTATCTAGTAGTATTGTCACAAGTTCAAAGTTCAAGCACTTTATTGTCATTGTGTAACACAACGAAATTACTTTTTGTGACAGCCCCAAGGTGCATTTAAAGAAAAGTCAAATAATTCCAAATATGTCATATACAGTGTTAAGTGATCAAGTAACCAGAGCAAATTATTATTGCTCAAAGTACAGCAGCATAAATTGTTATTGCACCTGTTAATGAATAGTACATTACATATTCTATATTGTATTACATTAGTATATTGCACATTACCAATATAGCTTATTGCACATGTTCAGTTAAAAATGATCTCAGACTGAGAAGATTCAGAGTTCAGAATGTTTATGGTAGATGGGAAAAAGCTATTTTTTTAGTCTGTTTGTGCATACACGGATTAACCTAAAGCGTCTTCCTGACGAGAGGAGCTTAAACAAAGAATTTCCAGGATGAGTTTTGTCCTTGAGAATGTTTTTGGCCCTTCTCAAACAGCGAGTCTTATACAAGAGTTCAAGTGATGGCAGCTCAGTCCCAGTAATGGCCTCTGCTGTTTTTACTACCCGCTGCAGGGCTTCTTTGGCAGCCTTGGTGAAGCTGTTGTACCAGGCCATCATGCAGTTAGTTAAGATGCTCTCTATAGTGCATCTATAGAAATTAACCAGCAGTTTCTGGAGGAGGTCAGCTCTCCTTAGATTCCTGAGAAAATAGAGGCATTGTTGTGCTTTGCCTATTATAGCCAAGTTGTTGTCAGCCCAGGATAGGTCCTCTGAGATGGTGACTCCTAGAAACTTAAAGCTGGAAACTCTCTCCACAGCATCTGCATTGATTGTTATCGGACTGTGATTGGTCTTTTTAGTTTTCCTAAAGTCCAGAATAACTTCTTTGGTCTTTTTGGTATTTAAGACCAGGTTGTTGGTGTTGCACCATGCTATCAGATTCTGAACCTCTTCCCTATATGCAGCTTCACTGTTGTCTGTTACAAGCTTTATGACAGTCGTATCATCCGCAAATTTAACAATAATGTTTGATTGGTGGATGGGTTGACAGTCATGGGTGAAGAGTGCACAGAGAAGGGGACTTAGTACACATCCTAGCGGCACACCAGTGCTCAAGGTAAGGGTGGAGGATGTGTGTTTGCCCATCCTGACAGACTAGGTGAGAAAATCCAGTAACCAGTTGCATATGGACGGAGCAAGTCCTAGTGCATAGAGTTTTTGGATTAGCTGGTTAGGTATGATGGTATTAAATGCAGAGCTGTAGTTAATGAAGAACATCCAAACATAGGTGTTGGGCTTTTCCAGGTGCAAGTGGGCAGCATGTAGAGCCACACAGATGGCGTCCTCAGTTGATCTGTTTGACCGATAGGCAAACTGGTGTTGGTCTAGATCAGCTGGAATGGAGGCTTTGATGTGTGTGATTACCAGTCGTTCAAAGCACTTTGCGATGACAGGGGTGAGAGCGACTGGTCGATAGTCATTAAGACACGTTATCCTCGGTTTTTTGGGAACAGGTACAATGGTTGTGGATTTCAGGCACAAGGGGACTACACCTGAGGAGAGAAAGAGGTTGAATATGTGTGTAAATACCTCCGCTAATTGGTCAGCGTAGGCCTGGAGCACACGTCCTTGCACATTATCAGGACCCGCTGCCTTCCTTGTATTGATGTTTTCAAGTGCCTGTCGCACATCATGTATGTGTACGACCAAAAGCTATGAGTCTCCAGTCAGCTCAAAGCTGACTGGAGACTGGTGTATTGTCCTTGTCAAACTGTGCATAGAAACTGTTAAGTTCCTCTGCTAGGTTGGCATTGTTATTGGCCAGTGTGTATTGTACATCATTTTTCTTTTTGCAATCCATGATTAATCGGATGCCTTGCCACATCCGCCGTGAGTTTGAGTTACTGTCAAAGTCCTCCTCAATCCGCTCTTTGTACATTAGTTTAGCAGACTTGATGCCCTTCTTGAGGTTAGCTCTGGCAGCTCTATAGGCTGAGGTGTCTCCTAATTTAAAGGCTTTGTCCCTTTCCCTGAACAGCTGTTTGACTTCACTATTCATTCATGGTTTCTCATTTGGGTAGACCTTAATCCTTTTGTTGACAGTGACATTGTCCACACAGTAATTAATATATGACAGTACAGATGAAGTATATGTCTCTAAGTCTGTCTGATGAAAAAATATATTCCAGTCTGTTTGTTCAAAGCAGTCATGGAGTTGGCAAATGGCAGCTTCAGGCCAAACTTTAACAGTCTTGCTAATTGGATTAGTACTGTTGATAAGAGCTTTGTGTTCTGGAACAAGAAACAAAGAGAGATGATCAGATTTGCCCAGGTGGGGGTCATGGAATGATCTTATAGGCATCTTTTATGTTTGTATAGATGTGGTCTAAGGTGTTTTCCCCTCTGGTTTTACAATGTACATGCTGATAAAATCTGGGGAATACATCCTTAAGATTCGCTTGATTAAAATCCCCAGCAATGATAAAAACTGCATCAGGGTGTGAGTTCTGTTGTTTACTGATAACGTCAAACAATTTTTCAAGCACTGACTTAACATTAGCCTGAGGAGGTATGTATACTGCCATAACAATAACGATGGTATGTTCTCTCGGTAGATAAAACGGTCGGCATCTTAGCATCAGATATTCCACGTCCAGACAACAAAACTTGTTGATTGTAGTTATATTAGTGCACCAAGCATTATTAGTATAGACACACAGTGCTCCACCTGTTTCTTACCGGAATCGGGGGTTCGATCGGCTCGATGGAGCATGCAACCTGCAAGTTCAACTGCTGTGTTCGGTATGGTGAGGATCCAGCCACGTCTCCCAAAAAATTAAAAGACAACAGTCCCTTGTAGTTTTATGTGTGGAAATATCAAGTCGCAGATCATCCATTTTATTTGAGAGTGATCTAGTATTTGCAAGAAGAACGCTAGGAAGAGGGGTTTTATGCGGAGCAGCCTTTAGCCTAGCTAGTAAACCTGCTCGCTTGCCTCTTTTTTGCTTCCTCTCCCTGCGCCATCTGCATCATCGTCTTCCAAGTGTAGGAGTCAACGTAAGTCTCGGTGATCTGAGAATCTCCTGTGGTATTGCTTCTGTTATAATAATTATCTTTGCTATTAGAGCCGATCTGTAGAAGCTTTTGATGACTGTAGTGGATGCTCGCTTCCGTGTGTAAAATGATGAAAGTCAATACTAAGAACAATAATAGCAGAAAAGAGCACCTATTCGGGGAGCACAAAGCCGCAGCATCTTTACATTAACAGTGAAATTCTTACTTGCATGTCTGACCAGCATGCATGAGTGTGTTTGATTTTGTCTTTATAGTCATAATTGTGGGCTCTGTGTACAGCATAGCTCACAACCAATTAATGCTCACCCAGAAGTACACGTGTCTGCTGTCTCATTTTTTAGGTACCACGACAGGATGGAAAAAGGTAAAGAAAAACGGCATAAACTGCAGCAGAACGTATCGCACCCATAAAGCCTTTCTAAGGGAACCTGCTCTGTCAGGCAGTTTGTTACGAGAAAAACAGGTCAGCACAACAAATTTCGGAAAAGTGAAACTGGGCTGGAAATGTGTCAATAAGTTGTCTAATTTGACCTTCCCAGCCCTTTCTAGTCGTGTAATCTGACCTGGTCTTGCGACGAGTTCAGCAACTTCAGTCGTCAAGTCTGACATCCACTCAGATTAGAACTTGTGTCATGTGAGATCATCTTTACCAGGAGTTCAAGATACTGTCAAATATGACATAAGAAGTTAAATAGTAATAGTTACCAGGGAAAGGAATTCCAACATAAAAATTATCTGGCTTACAAAAAGTATTTTTAAATTAATTTTGAAAAT
Source organism: Erpetoichthys calabaricus (assembly GCF_900747795.2). Classification (NCBI taxonomy): domain Eukaryota; kingdom Metazoa; phylum Chordata; class Cladistia; order Polypteriformes; family Polypteridae; genus Erpetoichthys; species Erpetoichthys calabaricus. The sequence goes on along the minus strand of NC_041395.2, from coordinate 269,730,433 downwards.
AAACTTCACATATTTGTTGCATGATATTTAAAATATTTTAGTTAAGATTGTCTATGTGAAATAATACTAACTTCAGAGTAAAGATCTTAAACAATGATCAAAATTAAATTATAAAAAATGAGTATTTATCTTATATTATCAGTTTGTTTGTCAAACATGAAATTGCATCTCACAGGTCTGAGTGGGAGAGGAGAACTGAAAACTATCCCCAGCACTCATGTAGGTTTCATCATATTTGAATACTGTTTTATAAGAACTTGTAAGACTTGCACAAGAAGTTCAGTTGTTCATTTAAGGTACTGATAAACTAAATTTCAAGGACAATATGTGGAATTCCAGGGTCACATTATTACTAGCATAAAATGTATTCAGTATTCAATGTATTGAATGTATTCTAATTGAGCACACTATTACGAGCTCAGTACACTATACAAAAATAACAAATATAAAATGAAATATCAAATGCAATATTAAGCACAAAAAATAATGTTGATTAACCAAGAAATTACAGGCAATTAAAACAAGAATATATGTAAATACACTTTGGTTTTGAATCTAAATTTCAATTTATACATTCTGAAAAGAATCCCTACACAGGAAAATTATATAGTATGTAGTAATGATGATAGTAATATTCAAAAGGTTAGAAATCAGTAAATGATTACATTTCACCCATAATGCTATTTTTGATATTACAGGATATAGCATATTAAGTTAAGACATGTAGTCCAATTGTACCCTGAGGATCCTTCTATAGTTTCTTTATATCTCTGAAGGTTGATACTAGGCTGCCACTATGTTCATACTTACAGTATAACCCAAGTGCACACTATTTTGATGTTAAGTGTGGCCTCAGAACCTAACTTAAAGAAGTATGAGCTAAACAAGGTTTCCAATGTGCAACATATTTATATTAGTTCATATCGATTTCAATTTTTCACCTTGATTGTTTTTCCAAACACTTCAGTCCATTTCAAGCTACAGATGCCTGACCTGATTTAGATTTATTGAACAGGAATGCATGGTCTTTGCTCTGTGGCATGAATCATTACTCTTTTGAAAAAGAACCTTCACAGGTATATGCAATATGGCTTATTAGTAAAAACTTTTTCTCTGTCATTTCAACGTTGCTCTAGACTTATAAAGAGAACCAATGTGTCCAACAAAAATAAACAACAAATTTATGCCACCAACACCACATTACATTGTTGGTGCACACAGGATGGATACATTCATTCACCAGGGGCCTAATGCATAACGGCGTGCGTAGAATTCACACTAAAACATGGTGTATGGACAAAAGCGGAAATGTTCGTATGCACAAAAAAATCCAGATGCATAAATCTGTGCGAATGCCAATTTCCATGTTCTTTCGCTACATAAATGCTGGTCAGTGTGAAAAGTAATGTGCGTGCACACGCCTGCTGTCCTGCCCCAACTCCTCCCAGAATTTCGCCTCTTTAAATGCAACTCAATATAAATAGCCCTTAAGCTAAGCCTTCTGTGAAAACACAATGGCAAAATCACAGGGGAAAATAGAAGAATTTCAGCGAATACCAAGTGAAGGCAAGGAAAAACTTACTATTTGTTGGTTTAAACAGTGATATAATCAACAAAAGTAAGTTCATCGAGTGACAGAGTGTCGGAGAAACTCGAAAGCTCAAGTTCACAAAGATGCACAGTGCCTGAAATAAAAAAGAACCGGTCAGATATCAAAGTCGCCGTGAAAATGTGAGTCGTAGCCCACCGTCTGAGTGTCATATGAAAGCTTATTAGGACACAGAGAAAAGACAAAAAAATAGGGACACGGTGGGAAAAAAGCTCGAAATGTCAACTTTAATCTCAAAATTTCCACTTCAATCACGTAGTTTATTTTGTCATTAAAGTAGAACATCATAAACTTCATCTTTAAATAGTTTACTAGTTTCTCAAATACCATTGTAACTAAAGTAGCATGTTAAATGCTTTGTTTTGTATGTGTTCTTCTATGTGCTCTGTGTGTGTGAATCACTACATGCTTCTTAAACGGGCTTTCTCTTCCTCCAACAGGACATAGAATCCATTACATTCGTGATATTACAGGTCTCTGAATAATTAAAATATTGAGATGTATACTTGATATTTTCATGATGATAGGAATTAAAGCATTTTATTAAACATGGGAACACAGAGTCGCAGTGATCGTGACGAGCAGGCGCCTCATCCACAGATTGTTTCTGCCTCCCGCAAGATGCTTGCTGCGCCATGCGTGACCTTCGATGAAATAATTTATTGCAGCAGTACTGTCTCTTTCAAATGTACTAACCCCCAATTCCTGTCCTTCCTTTTATTTCTCCAAGTAACCAATCGCCACACAATCAGCTTTGTAATAGATGTTAAGCCATCTGTAAGCTGAGAACGGCAATTCTTCAAAACTTTTAAGGCACATTGAAATATCTTTGTAGTACATGTTTAATTATTCTCTCCATCTATCTTTCCAGTATCGCACCAGCCCCAGCAAGATGAAACTATTTCTGAACCGCGAGGTCCATACAGGAAAGGCTCTGTTGCGTTTGTTGGATGAGAGCAGTTCAAATAGCGAATGGCTGAGGCAGCGTGTGCTTGATTCTGTATACCGATAATTCTCTTTTCGATCAGCTGCTCCGAGTGGTGCAGTGAGAGTAATATTGAAAAAGACGATCCGCTGTGGCAACCCCTAACGGGAGCAGCTGAAAGTAGAAGAAGTAGGTACAGTGAGAGTAACAATGCTAAAGCAGCTATGGTATTTGGAATAGTTTGGCAATTCCGTGGACCATTATATTGTTTTAGGTTAATTACAATCAGATGCCTTAAACAAATGAACAATATGCGGTTAATTTCAGTGTATATGATAAAGCCGCATCAGGGATGTGGATCTAAAAAGAAAGGGAAACCACAATGGAGCAAAAGCACTGCTTTGGCATTGGGTGCCGCCAGTTTGCAAAACCGAGCAGACAACTTGCGTACGCCAGGGTTTGAGCTGCTGTGAAAATGTGCATGGCTTTACGCCAAGTTTAGGTTTTATACATTGCGATTTGAGTGTGGAAACGGGCTTACGCAACACTTTTGTACGCACCATTTATACGGTACAAGAGGCCCCAGATCACTATCATGTACTGGCTCTCTAATTATCAGAAACTCTGGTAGTATCAGCTTGTTGCTCCCTCATGCTTTTTGCCGACATTAGTTAAATTAGGTTAGATTGTCAACTACCATAACCAGCACTGAATTATTAATGCTAATGTAGCTCTTTGGCCACACCTGTTTACTCAACTTGTTGTTGACTCACTGTAGCTTGTGTTATTCTGCACAAGTTATATCATCTTTCATTGCCATTAAAACTAAACCCCAGGCTACATGAATGTCACTGACTGGTGGGCCAATCTTGATACACTGACAAAACTATCACACATGAAATCCAAAGCTGCGCTGCTGCTCCTAATGTCAGGATATCCAGTTTTTTCGCTTCCATAAAGCATTCTAATAATCTTTGGTCTTGCCCATTACCTTTACCTGAATTACAATATTACTCCTCGGCCTTCTTTAAATTGCGTTGTCTGCACAATCGATGGAGTCAATGAATGAGCAAACAATTTCTTGGAAAGGGCAAGTATTCCTAAAATAGGCTACTGGTGCATGTTGTTCCAAATATGGACAAAATCCTTGCAGCAAATTTGTTATGGGTATTTCATCCCTGCATGTTACCAGAAAGTGCACTGAAGTGAATTCATCAGTGAATCTATCACACTTAAGGTAAGTTAAATAGGTGGCCACGCTGGTCCCCTTTTACAGTGCTAAATTTTTTTTAACTTCCTGGAAAACTTCAGCACTGCCAAAAAAAATGCCACTGCCATCTTCTTAAGATTATAAAGAGATTAACACCATGTACAAAAACAGAAACCTGCACTTTGTGAAAAGACATGTCTTTTGCTGAACATAACCTGTTGCATATCTCTTGAATATCTCTTGTCCATCACTGGCTCAACAAAATCTCAGACAAACTACTGAATTTCTCACCCTTGTTGTTAATGGACAAATTAATTTTAGACAAAATAATCTTTCAATTTTTTTGATATATTAAATTAACACCGATCCAAAAGAATAAAATGACTGCAGGGATTGAAATTCTAATCATTTACTGAACAGATTGGGAGCATTCTGTGTACTTGGCCACAGACTTATCTTTAAGATTACAGAGATACCCTTAAGAAAAAACAACCCTGTCTAAGCAGAAATCAGGTAACCCAATGCACAGTGACTTTGTACCTCTATGACCACTTCCGTGACTTTGAAACAGCACATTTGATAGTTTTTATAAAGATCACCTACTACAGTATATTTACTTTGAATTATTGTACTGGGAAATCACTCAACGTTTAGTTGGAATGAATGACAACAAAAGCTGCACAGCACATAACTACTATGATCCAGCAGATGTCAGAGGCCATTTAACCCTGATATACCTGACGGATGGACAATACTTACACAACTTTTAGACTGGTGTCTGCACTCAACCAGAGCAGAACTAAACACAGACAACTGCTTTAATACACAGATATATTTGGCACTTCTTGTAACATGCGGTTAATTCTAAGAGGTCAGAGACAAGGTGAAACGTGACTTAAAAAATATAAAAGCTGCAGTGTATCACCTGCATAATACAAATTAGACAGTGATAAGAATAGATGTTACTTCATAAACATTGCTTCTGAGATCACATATGACACATCTCTCAAGTTTTAAACAAAAAAACCACAGTACTGCCCATGCTGTTATAGATAAAAGCAACATTTACTTGTAAGGTTATAAGACTAAGTAGCTCGAAGCACAACAACAAATAGTACAGGAGGAAATCTAGTTCACCACAGGATCTACAGTATTTATACAAATTTTATATTAAAGCATATTTTGGTTGAGGAAGCACCCTTTTTAAATAGAATAAGAAAGATTCCTAGTAAAACAGCAACACTTTTCTAAAAGTCTTACATTTCAATCCTGTACGAAAACCTGCAATCTGAAAATGTCTGCAAAAATGGAAATATATGCACAGTGCTTCAAGTGTTATTTCTGTCCTTCCTTTTCACATGAAAATCTGAAGTCAGGCCCTATGGCCTAGTAGCTAAAATCACAAGATTACCTGAGAGTCGATCTTTTTGTTTTTAAAAAGTTTTAGTTGTAGTAAAATAATTATAAAACAATTGTACTATAGTTCAGAACATTTAAATATCAATGGGCTGGCATTCACTACAGAAAGAATTGGACAACATTATCAGGCTTGCTTAATCCAAATCAGGGTTTGGGTGCCATAATCTGTCATGATAGCACTGAATGCAAGGATGGAACCAACCATGGACATGCCACATGTCTTGAGCAAGGGCCCTCTCTCATACTGACCATCAAAAGATTATTTTGGAATCATCATGTAACATATGATGCACATTTATGGGATAGCACAAGGAGAATTTGCAGATTTGACACAGACAGTTGATTGGGTCAGGAATGTGAACTTGGGACACAGGAGATTTGTCAATCTATTATAGCAGATATCTGCAGAAAATACACCAATCAACCACAACATTAAAACTACCTGCCTAATATTGTGTAGGTCCCCCTCGTGCCACTAAAACAGCAGTAGATCCATGAAATAAGTCGCCAAGTCCCCACAGACCAGACTTGTTTTCCGGCACATCCCACAGATGCTCAACTGGACTGAGATGTGGAGAATTTGGAGGCCAAGTTAACACCTTGAATTCTTTATCATGTTCCTGAAACCATTCCTGAACACCTTTTGCAGCGTGGGAGGCACATTATCCTGCTGAAAGATGCCATTGCCATCAGGAAATGTCATTGCCATGAAAAAGCGTACTGTATGTGGTATGCAACAATCTTTAGGTAGGTGTCAAAGTAACATCTTACTGAATGGTAGGATCCAAGTTTTCAAGCAAAACATTGCCCAGAAAATCACACTGTCCCAGCGGCTTGCATTCATCTCATAATGCATGCTGGTGTGATCTCTTCCACCAGGTAAAAGGCACACACACCTGACCATCCACATGATCTAAAAGAAAAAGTGATTCATCAGATCAGGCCACCTTCTTCCATTGTTTCACAGCCCAGTTCTGATGCTCACATACCCATTTTAGATGCTTTCAATGGTGGACAGGGGTCAGCATGGGCACTGTGACTGGTCTGTGGCAAAGAAGTTCCATAGGCAGCGATGCACGGTTTGATCTGGCCCCTTTCTCTCATAGCTATCGTTATGATTTTTAGCAATTTGTGCTACAGTAGCTCTTTCTGTGAGATTGGACTAGGTAATCTAGCCTCTGTAACCCTTGTGTATCAATGAACTTTAGGTGCCTATGACCCTTTCACTGGTCACCAGTTGTCCTTTCTTGAACCACTTTTAGTAGGTACTAACCACTACATACTGAGAACACCCTACAAGATTCTTTTTGGAGATGTTCTGACCCTGTCGTCTAGCCATCACAATTTGGCCATTGTGGCCCATTTTTCCTGCTTTCAACACATGACCTTCAAGAACTGACTGCTCTCTTGCTGCCTAATACTGTATATCCCACCCCTTGACAGGTGCCACTGTAACAGAAAATCAATGTTATTCACTTCACCTGTCAGTGGTTTTAATGTTGTGGCTGATACTGTTGCCTTCTCATTAAAGGAATGTTACTTACCCCATGTGCTTTGTAGCAACAACCAAGTTGAATTTTTAATCTCATATTTTCATGCAGAACGAAAGAAAAAATGTTTCTGACACAATAGAACAGTAATGGTGACTGGTTCTAACCAATGACAAACAATGTGAAAACATCCATGGAAAAAATCAACAGTTACTCATTGAATGTCAACAGGAAAAAAACGTCTTTGTCACAATACCGTGTCTTTGACATAAAGATGGGACTCTGAACAATGAATGAGGGACTAAGGAGGAGCTTTAATTTAAACATACAGTATTGTGGGAAAGATGTCTTTCCGGCTGATTTTTCAGAAAATAATTTATGAACAATATTTTAGCACAAAATGCACATTTTGACCATACAAATTGATAATGGATATGTGGATTATAAAATGCAAGTTACTGTATGTGAGAATTAAAAAAAAAATTCTCCATGGACATTTTTATATTGTTTGTTGTTGCGATCCTCATTTTTAGCATTAAATAGAAAAAGACATTAACAATAACAGGAATCCATTATATCCAGATAGCTAGGCATCATGATCCCTACATCCCCTTTTCTTAACAACTTACTCCATAAGGAGCTCAGCCTCAGCTGCCATTGCTTCATTCTGACCAATAATAATCTCCACTCTAGACATCATAATGTAGCATAATACTTTGTAAGTTAATGCTTTTACCTAGTATGATTAAAGTTAAAGAATACTCACAAATTACAACACTGTTTTCTGTTATACTAATCTCAGGGGCAGAGGTGATCTGGATGGATTTGTCAAATATAATAGCTTAAATTGGATTCATACAGGACGCTTTATCATTCTGACCAATCGCATACATCCACATTAGATCTCCTTAGATGCTTCAGTTTTCTATGTGACCTCAAAGGTTATATTACACGTGCAATAACTGCTGCCTGTCTGTGGGAGTATAAGATAAATCATGTTCAGATACAATAGTCTGAATGAACTTTGTATTTCAATACTCTATTGAGGAGTTAAGTTCTAAAATACTAGTAAGTAATATAAACATTCATTTTTTTTTATTTTAGACTGGGGGTTACATGATAAAGCATTAAAAAAAACAAAATATTTCTTTTATCGGTTTATGAAATGGCTAATAAATTTGTGCCTTAAGAATTACCAATTTGGCAGTAAGTGAACAGACAGTTACTTGTTACAAAAACTGTTTTTATACTGCAGTATTAATGGTGTTATTTTGTAGTAATTAACTACCACAGTTTAAGTCAAGTATCTTTAATTTAAATGCACAGCATATGTTAATACAGTAATCCCTCCTCCATCGCGGGGGTTGCGTTCCAGAGCCACACGCGAAATAAGAAAATCCGCGAAGTAGAAACCATATGGTTATATGGTTATTTTTATATTGTCATGCTTGGGTCACAGATTTGCGCAGAAACACAGGAGGTTGTAGAGAGACAGGAACGTTATTCAAACACTGCAAACAAACATTTGTCTCTTTTTCAAAAGTTTAAACTGTGCTCCATGACAAGACAGAAATGACAGTTCTGTCTCACAATTAAAAGAATGCAAACATATCTTCCTCTTCAAAGGAGTGCGCGTCAGGAGCACAGACTGTCAGAAAGACAGAGGAAAGCAAACAAATCAATAGGGCTGTTTGGCTTTTAAGTATGCGAAGCACCGCAGGTACAAAGCTGTTGAAGGCGGCAGCTCACACCCCCTCCGTCATGAGCAGGGAGAGAAAGAGAGAGAGAGAGAGAGAGAGAGAGAGAGAGAGAGAGAGACAGAGAAAAACAAACAGTCAAAAATCAATACGTGCCCTTCGAGCTTTTAAGTATGCGAAGCACCGTGCAGCATGTCGCTTCAGGAAGCAGCTGCACAGAAGATAGCAACGTGAAGATAATCTTTCAGCATTTTTAGACGAGCATCCGTATCGTCTAGGTGTGCGAACAGCCCCCCTGCTCACACCCCCTACGTCAGGATCAGAGAAAGTCAGCGCAAGAGAGAGAGAGAGAAAAGTAAGTTGGGTAGCTTCTCAGCCATCTGCCAATAGCGTCCCTTGTATGAAATCAACTGGGCAAACCAACTGAGGAAGCATGTACCAGAAATTAAAAGACCCATTGTCCTCAGAAATCCACGAACCAGCAAAAAATCCGCGATATATATTTAAATATGCTTACATATAAAATCCGCGATAGAGTGAAGCCGCGAAAGGCGAAGCGCGATATAGCGAGGGATCACTGTACACATACTAATTATATTTGCTCTTTTGCAAAGATGTATGGTGAAATGAAGTACAGTAATCCCTCGCTATATCGCGCTTCGACTTTCGCGGCTTCACTCTATTGCAGATTTTATATGTAAGCATATTTAAATATATATCGCGGATTTTTTGCTGGTTCGCGGATTTCTGCGGACAATGGGTCTTTTAATTTCTGGTACAGTAATCCCTCCTCCATCGCGGGGGTTGCGTTCCAGAGCCACCCGCGAAATAAGAAAATCCGCGAAGTAGAAACCATATGTTTATATGGTTATTTTTATATATTTTAAGCCCTTATAAACTCTCCCACACTATTATAAACATTTCACGCACAGTTATACAGCATAAACCCTTTGTATTCTCTTAGATATTAGGTAAGATTCATTGAAATTATGTATGTACATACAGTAAAACCTAAATATTATTTTAAAGATATCGAGCGTCTCCAATATCACATACGTTACAGCCATTACAACAGACAGGCCACCAGCAATAAATACGTACAATGCAAGAAAAATTGTATACAGTAAAATGTGTGTACAGCGACACTAAACTATGTACATGTAATAAGTACTGTACGTAAATAATTAATTATGGTTACTCACCAACAATGACACGACGACTTGTCCGATAACGATGAGTTTAATTTTACAGCACAACAAAGGATAGCGTTACAGCTCTTCTAAAGGAGCCTCTTCAGGCGACTGTTTAGCACTGCCGTTGTTCTTCTTCCAGCACTCTTCAATCCAAATCCCTAAAGCAGATTCTATCCAGACTGCTGCCTTATCACGTCCACTTGCAACTCGTTTTGCGCCCTGATTAAAGGACACTGCGGCCGTAGATCTTATATGCTTTTCCTCCTTTTTAAATAAAAAGAATCGTGGACTCATTGATGCTGTAATTGTGTCCTGCAGCGGTGTAGCTGTTTCCTTCCTTCAACATATCCAAAACTTTTACCATTTCTGCAATCCTGAAGCGTTAGCAGTAACGTGCATTAATTCTGAATGAGTGAGATGAGACTTCCTGGTTAATGCAGCAGTCCGTTGCTGAGCCAATCAGCAGCACACAGGAAATTAACTGCGTGCTCTGATTGGGTAGCTTCTCAGCCATCCGCCAATAGTGTCCCTTGTTTGAATTCAAATGCGTCCCTTGTTTGAATTCAAATGGGCAAATCAACTGAGGAAGCACATGCACTGTAGACCGCAGACATCCGCGAAGCAGTGAAAAATCCACGATATATATTCACATATGCTTACATTTAAAATCCGCGATGGAGTGAAGCCGCGAAAGATGAAGCGCGATATAGCGAGGGATCACTGTACATGCTTCCTCAGTTGGTTTGCCCAGTTGATTTCATACAAGGGACGCTATTGGCAGATGGCTGAGAAGCTACCCAACCAGAGCGCGTATTACCTATTAAATAAAACTCCTCAAATATATTGTGAGCACGGGGGCTGTTCGCACCCCTAGAAGATACGGCTGCTCCTCAAAAAACACTGAAAGATTACCTTCACATTGCTCTCTTCCTTGCTGGGCTTAAATGTGCTGCTTTGTCAAGCGATATGCTTCCTGCATGGTGCTTCGCATACTTAAAAGCCCAAACAGCCCTATTGATTTCTGATTGTTTGCTTTTATCTCTCTCTCTCTCTGACATTCTCTGCTCCTAACGCGCACTCCTGTGAAGAGGAAGATATGTTTGCATTCTTTTAATTGTGAGATGGAACTGTCATCTCTGTCTTATTATGGAGCACAGTTTAAACTTTTGAAAAAGAGACAAATGTTTGTTTGCAGTGTTTGAATAAAGTTCCTGTCTCTCTACAACCTCCTGTGTTTCTGTGCAAATCTGTGACCCAAGCATGACAATATAAAAATAACCATATAAACATATGGTTTCTACTTTGCGGATTTTCACCTTTCACGGGGGGTTCTGGAACGCAACCCCCACGATCGAGGAGGGATTACTGTACACCAAATTAAACATATAGCAACTACAATGTTGAAGCTCCAAATTCCAACCTCTGAACCTCTGTGTGACCCTAAGTAAATCAATTCACCTGCCTGTGCTTCAACTGTAAAAAAATACAAATGTAAACAGTTGTACCATGTATCTATACATGTAAATAAAGTGACATTGTGACAAAGACGCAGCACCCTGAGGCGCTTGTGCCAATCGCTGGAGACTTTAACCATGTGACGCTGGACAAAACATTACCTGCCTTCTCCCAGTATGTGGATTGTAACACCCGGGGAAATAGAACTATTGAACTACTGTATGTAAACGTTAAAGATGCATACAGCGCCACCCCGCTGCCTGCGCTTAGGAAAGCAGATCATAACGTGGTTTTGCTTCAGCCTCACTACAAACCAAGAGTGAGGGAGCTACCTACAACCACACGCTCATTCAGGAAGTGGTCCCCTGAGGCAGAGCAGGCTCTGACAGACTGCTTTGGAACTACGGACTAGGATATCCTGCAGGGATCATATAGTGAGAACATTGAGGAGGTTGTTGACTGCACTACTGACTACATCAACTTCTGTACGGACATTGTAGTTCCAGTAAGAACAGTACGCTACTATGCTAACAACAAACCATGGATTACAAGTGACATCAAGGGCCTTTTGAACCAGATGAAAAGAGCTTTTAAAGGCAGTGATCAGCATGAGCTCAAGCGCGTGCAGAAGGAACTCCGAGTCCAGCTCAGGGCGGAAAAGGAGCAGTACAGGAGAAAGCTGGAGCAAAAGTTACAGAATAACAGCATGAAGGAAGTGTGGGATGGGATGAAGATCATCACTGGCTGCAGCTCGAAGCGGGGTGCCACCATCGAGAGAGATGTGGAGAGAGCAAACCAGATGAACAACTTCTTTAACAGGTTTGACCACCCTAACCCACTCTCACCTCGGAGTACTGCACCCTCCACCCATCCTTCTACTGATACGAGCATAGGAGTTTCCCCCCACCCACAATTACAGCAGCCCAGGTAAGCAGAGAGCTGAGGAGACTTCGTGTCAGCAAAGAAGGGTCCAGATGGAGTATCGCCACGACTGCTGAAGGCCTGTGCGCTGGAGCTGGGGAGTCCTCTTCAACCTGAGCCTGGAACAGGGGAGAGTCCCAAGGCTTTGGAAAACATCTTGCATCACCCCAGTCCCAAAGGTATCACGTCCTAGTAAGCTGAATGACTTCCGGCCTGTCGCTCTGACGTCACATGTGATGAAGACCATGGAGCGGCTGCTGCTTCATCACCTGAGGCCACAGGTCCACCACGCCCTTGACCCTCTGCAGTTCGCATACCAGGAGAAGGTGGGAGCGGAGGATGCCGTCATCTATATGTTACACCAATCCCCCTCCCACTTGGACAGAGGCAGTGGTGCTGTAAGAATTATGTTTCTGGACTTCTCTAGTGCCTTCAACACCATCCAACCTCTGCTCCTTAGGGACAAGCTGACAGAGATGGAAGTAGATTCATACCTGGTGGCATGGATCGTGGACTATCTTACAGACAGACCTCAGTATGTGCGTCTCAGGAACTGCAGGTCTGACATTGTGGTCAGCAACACAGTAGCGCTGCAGGGGACTGTACTTTCTCCAGTCCTGTTCAGCCTATATACATCGGACTTCCAATATACCTCAGAGTCCTGCCACATGCAAAAGTTCACTGATGACACTGCTATCGTGGGCTGCATCAGGAGTGGGCAGGAGGAGGAGTATAGGAACCTAATCAAGGACTTTGTTAAATAGTGCAACTCAAATCACCTACACCTGAACACCAGCAAAACCAAGGAGCTGGTGGTGGATTTTAGGAGACCCAGGACCCTCCTGGACCCCGTGATCATCAGAGGTGACTGTGTGCAGAGGGTGCAGACCTATAAATACCTGGGAGTGCAGCTGGATGATAAATTGGACTGGACTGCCAATACTGATGCTCTGTGCAAGAGAGGACAGAGCCCACTATACTTCCTTAGAAGGCTGGCGTCCTTCAACATCTGCAATAAGATGCTGCAGATATTCTATCAGACGGTTGTGGTGAGTGCCCTCTTCTACACAATGGTGTGTTGGGGAGGCAGCATAAAGAAGAAGGACGCCTCACACCTGGACAAACTGGTGAGGAAGGCAGGCTGTATTGTAGGCATGGAGCTGGACCGTTTGACATCTGTGGCAGAGTGACGGGGGCTCAGCAGGCTCCTGTCAATCATGGAGAATCCACTGCATCCAGGGCCGGATTTTCCTATAGGCTAACTAGGCTTCAGCCTAGGGCCTCAAGATCAAGAGGGGCCTACATTCAAATTGTTAGCAAAATTTTATTATCTCTCATGTAATTTACAAACTTAAAAATGGAAGGTGAAAGGGCCTCATAAGTGGAATAGCCTAGGGCCTCTTTTCATATAAATCTGGCCCTGACTGTATCCACTAAACAATATCATCTCCAGACAGTGGAGCAGCAGTCCTGACAGATTGAGGAGATCGTTCCTCCCCCACACTATGCGACTCATCAATTCCACCCAGGGGAGTAAACGTTAACATTATACAAAGTTATTGTCTGTTTTACCTGCATTTTTATCACTCTTTAATTTAATATTGTTTTTTATCAGTATCCTGCTGCTGAAGTATGTGAATTTCCCCTTGAGATTAATAAAGTATCTATCTATCTATCTAAACGGCAATGGCCTAGATCCAACACATTTAGTGTCTGAATTCTTAAAATATATCCTTAATTAGCATGAACATCTGGTATTTTTTATTTCTACCTAAAATAAAGACTTATTAATATGTGGGAGTCAGGGGTTGGTAGACTTAGATATGTGAACATCTGGCTTCTTTATAAAGAAAATTAGATTTATTTGCTTGATCCAATCAAATTAGGATGATGTACCCAACTATCTACTGCCACTTGTCAGCACAAGTATTCTGTTATACTGGCATTCTAAGCTAATGACATAAAAAGCACAAGCTTAATTTATAAAAAAAAATAAATCCACAATCTGAAAATTCAAAACCTTCAAAGGCCACTCTCCGCATGTACTTTAAATCAGGGCACAAGTTAAGCATATGAGATGAGTAATGGTCTAAAGTAAGCCACCTACTTATGTTATTATATGAAATCCGAAAGAAAGAAAGAAAGAAAGAAAGAAAGAAAGAAAGAAAGAAAGAAAGAAAGAAAGAAAGAAAGAAAGAAAGAAAGAAAGAAAGAAAAGTTAAACAGATTTAGCTCCATTAAAGTCTAACCCACAAGTAAGAATAAGTAGGTAGTCTCAAAACCCCATATTTTTGCACAAATTTTAAAATTAAAGCAAGATGTGGCTCTGAAAACCTTTTACAAGTACACATGAAGAAATAAGCACGTAAACTGTCTCTTAAAATGCCCAGGCTTAAATGTTAGTTATCAGTGGATATAGTCTAAGTAGGCTAAAAACACTATCAAAAATGAGACTAAATCTATTTCAGAAGTGCATGTCTGTAATTTCTGCTTATTTTAGGAAACCCATTTTCCTCCTATGATTTAAAGCTCTGTGTAATGTGGTATAATTTAAAACACTCATCAGTGAGCCACATACAGTACTCATTCTAAATTGCTAGAGTCACTACTAGAACAGTTCATCATAAAGTAGCTATGTAGATGCTAGGATCTATTCAAAGCTGATGTGAACCACTTCCTAACACAATAACTCATATCGTCATAGCAAAATTAATGAAAGTGTGCAAGCTTGATGCCTTTGTCACATTGAAATTTAAGTCAAATTTTAACTGGACAAAAATCTTTTCTTGTTCCACCTAACACATAAAAGAGATAAATGCTAATAACTGCAAGCCATTATTTTAGTGAAAATCAGTATTCTCATTACCCTGAAACAGAAGATGAAACCAAAATATTCTTATAGGAACACTCAATAAAATGCTTATTTTTTAACCTGTTACTTACTCTGTTTTGTGTGTAGTGAAGACTGAGAAAAACCTTTAATCTTATGTTTTTTTTAGGAAACAGATATAACATAGCATTTTAGGTTTCAATGGTGAAAAAACAACAAACAATATCAAAGCATCCCTTAAAAATATCCGTTTACTTGTGTCACATAATCCTTATGTCAGATAATAATAATTCTTTATATTTATGTAGCACTGTTCTCACAGATATACAGCTGTATACTCACAATGGCTTAAAAACCATGTCTTTTTGCTAAAATCATCTTGTAAACTGCTGGGGCAGTGCGCTCAAACAAGAGTGATATTTTAAATTGAAGAACCACCTCAACCCACAAATGAATTGGTCAGGAATCCTGCCAAGTAATAGCTCATTTAATGGCTATCATGGAACTTCATGTCACATCAACATGGCAGAGTGTGGTATGAGAGAATAGTACAATTAGGGATCAAAATTAAAAACAATTGGAACATTTTTCAGATGGAAAGAATTTCTTGTATTTGTGCATATTCAAGGTGCTTCAACAAATATAAGGTCAATTCAATGGTGCAGTTTCACAAACTACCATTGGAAAATCCAGAAATACAGCATTGTAGCTTAATGACTAATGAATTATAGGGTGTGACAGGTCTTCAATACAAAAACACGATCCCATCTGAATGCACTTCTCAGGTGTCCATAAGAGGGTTTTCTACAAATGGTTTGTTTAACAATATTTAAGCAAAAATGTGTTAGGGATGTTGTGAGCATATGACTGGATATCTACAGTAACATATGGATTATGATAAATGAGTAAACTGAGACTACTTTTCAGGAACATTTGCTATTTGTTCAGTGTTGGTTCCCATTGAAGTTTATTACAGCATATCAGGAACTTTGTTATCTCATTTCTCCATGAAAACATGCGATTAATTTTTTTTCTCAGCCATTACTACAAACAACAGGGGATAAGTAAGTGGAACATCTCTTTAAAAGTTAAAAGTTTCAGAGAGGAGAAATTGAAAGATTTGACTATTTTTCAAAAGAAAACGCTGTAGTCCTCCAATGTAGAATTATGTTTTATGTTGATAAAGAAGTACTAGGGTGATCCAGCTTCACAACTTCAAGAGATTCAGCTTAAAACACAAGCTGAGTAAACATCTATGTAGATTGCAGTTACTCCCTGCGTGGTTTCTCCATGTACCCCAGCTTGATTCTGGCATTGAAAAAAGACATTTATTATATGATGGGTCAAGTGACAACACTAAATATTCATTAGCCAGTGCTGATATTATAGGTTGTGGTTCCCCATAATTCCTAGTTCAATTAAATAGGATGTAAAAATAGTATTTGATTCTTGTGATGAAGGAATTGGGGTAAAAAAGAAGTGTCTTCTATAACGTGGAGGAATTAACAGAAAAATGATATGGTGTAATATAAGCTTTAACAAATACGTGCTAAAGCAGACTATGTCCTCATATAAAATAAAAACACTACAAATCCTAAAATTACTGCATTAAAGAACACATTAAATAATTTTGTGTTTGCTCACCATAAAAGACAGTACAAATTTATAGTAAGTCATGTTTTAAGATGACAGTCATTTCAACTGTGCTTACTGTTTATTAAAAAATCTCAGTGAGTTTAGTGATCATTGATAAGATGAGCACATAAATCAAAACATGATTAACTGATATGGCTCCAGCTCATTTAAGCAAATGTTCACCAACTGAAACAGAGAGGCAGACTTAATATAAAAATAATGATGCATCCGCAGTGATGACATAATGCTATTTACTGGTATCTGGAACTGTGTCTGTGGTGTTGTGTCTGAGGCTTGGGGTGCTGCAATGCCCCCCAGTGGTTCACAATGTTTATTAATAAGCAAATACATACAAACTGTAGATGTAAAACAGACTGGTTCATTAGAGCACTTGACTTCAGTAGTATTTGGTCTATGGTTTGATTATATGCAGGGATGATTCTGGTGCTTTCTCATGGGTTTCCTGTGGGGATTCCAGTTTCCTCTCATAGTCTGGGCTCATTGGTGTTTATACACTGGATGGATGATAGTGTGTGGAAGTGTCCTCAGGAAGCAATAGTTCATTTTCAGGTTTTCTTTAGCCTGCTACTGCTAGATTAAGATCTATCTTCTTAGGACCATGTTCTGGCAAACAGGATTCAGAAAATGGATGGACAGACAGATATCTCTTATCAGTTAAACAGAAGCAGTTTAGAAAATATGTAATTTAGCATATTTAAATAATTAGGACTATGCAAATTATTTAAGTCATATATGATAAGTCATGACAATTTCAATATATTGCTGATTTTTTGAAATGGTCACTTTTTTGAGAACACTGTCATTATAACAGGTCTACTTTTAGTCTATTTATTAACCTTTTTTTGACACTTAACATTTTCAGGTCTTCCGACATACTCTAATATCAGGTAATTGGCATTTATCTAATGAATAAATTTATCCAACATTAACTGCCACTTTGTAAAGAAGTAATGCTACCTTAATGCTTAACTAATTGCACGACTTTTGGCTGTAATGACAGCAACCAAATGCTTCCAAACCTCAGTATCAGTCATTCACATTTCTGTAAAGATGTTTTAGCCCACTCATCCTCAAAGAACTCCTTAAATTTAGAAATGCTGGTAGGTTTTTCAGCATAAACTGCTCATTTCAGGTCCTGCCACTGCATTTCATTTGGATTAAGGTCGTAACTTTGATTGGGCCAGTCCCAAATATTATAGTTTGAGAACATTATCTTAGTTATAAAACTAACATGCTATAGTACAGAGCACAAAATGATAACGAAAGATATACTTGTGATAACTAAAAATATACTTGTATTATTACCTTGTTGTACCAAGCCTATTTTATATTTACCCTAGATTTTTCTAACTATCATTTCAAACATTTTTAGCATATTCTAACCTTGGAATATCTTACATTTTTGAACCACCCTGTTCAAAACAAAATAGTAATGCTTCAGCACATAATTGTGCACTCATTTTTTTGTTGTTATCCTGCACTAGCACTTATTTATGCCTCATAACAATTAAGTAAAAGAATAATATGAGTCAACAATCCAGTGGTCAAGTGGAACATACAGTCTCTCATGCAGAAACAAATAAAGGAGCACCAAATTGAATTAGGTATCTTTTCAGGCAGTAACTAGAACATTTAAGAGTTTTTCATTTGTTTACAATACTGTTTTTGCTAAATTAAAGTGTTCTAAAGGACTGCTTACGGCAAATGGAACTATATAAAACAAAGATTGCGGTGTACATCACATGTTCTTCAAATATTCAGGAATAACAAGGAAAGACAAAACTGAACACATTTGAAAACTATTACTTTTTAAGACTAGGAAAAGATTGTTAACAAATGTGTGTTTGTATATGGAAATATCTGTGTGATAAACTGGAAATGCCAAGGTAACTTTCTTTTTTCATTCCAGCACATTAAACAACCATAACAAAACAGTAACCATACAACACAAAGCAAACTTTTTACTCTTTTTGCTTTTGTACTACAATTGTTTCTGCTGTCAAAAGCAATATTCAATGACTCTTTAAAAAAGAATTTAAAAAACCTCACCCCAGTTTGAATCTAACTGCTTCTTTTCTGGGTGCTTCCTGTTTTCTCTCCAGCTTGTGATCTCACTACCTTTATGATGGTCAGCATCATCAGGAGTTCTTTTATAATAGGACTCAGTCGCTGTGTCCCTCAGTTGAATGACGAGTGCTAATTCTGTGTGAGCAGAGCAGTTCCTAACATCTCTGCACTGACTAGGCATCTGCAAGAGGATGTGTGGGCGGACTCTAGAAGCTTGGCTCATCAGCCATGCATCGTCCAATCAGAGGCTTGAGTTCTTGGCAACAGTCTACCTACCAAAAGCAAGGTCTTGCAAGAAACAAACTACAGACAAGCTTTCGCCTGTGTTTAAGTTTGTGCTTTCCTTTAAAATGTGTCAAGTGTTTCAGAAATTAAATGCTTTCTCCTTTTGTTTAACAATGCAATGCATTTGTCATCTGTTTTTAATTCTATACAAAAGGCAAAACGTCAAGGACCATAGCAGATTATAAAAGCACATGTGTTATATAAAATAGTTATGTGGGGTATGATTTACATTGTGTTTCTGACATGTGATATATGTTCATCAGTGGGACTCAGTATACACACAATATTCTACACAGAAAACAAAATATAACATGCAGATAACACATGGTATCACTTACTGTAAAAGCACACATTATTATGGGTGAAATTATTAAAAGTATTTTAAAAAGTATAAAAAGGACATATAAACAAATTAAAAAAAATGTATGAATGAGCACATGTATTTATTATTCCAGGATTTCCACTATAAGCAAAATGGCATTTTAATGTGCACCATAATAATGGCCCAAATTATGCAAGATTTTCATTAAAACTCACAAATTAAAACAACCTTATGATAGAAAGTCATTTATTAAAGGAATTGCATAAAGTATTTCAGAGAAATGATGAACTGGTAGGTAGTTACATTTTATATTCTTGAGTGGTAAATTTGTTTGCAGCATGAATATACTGACATATGACATAATTTCATAGATACCACAACTTAAATTTAGAAATAACAAGGACATAACCATATCACACACCTGGTGCTTCCACAATTAAAAGAATAACACATTCCTACAGGAAATCCTGTTATGAACAGTTCATTGCGGTCCAGCCTTTACATAAATCAGCATGGTGATTTCAAGTTAAAAATGTTAAACCTATGGCTATAGTTAGCCCAGCGTGAATGAATTTAGATGTGCATATCAACATAATGGTTGATCCCCGCATTGTGCCCAGTGCTGCTAGGATGGGCTCCACCTATGGTTCTGGCAAATCATATACTGCAAAAACAAGGAAAAACCACTAATGAATTTATCACTTACCTTAACTCTGTCAAAACAGAACTTACTAATCTACTGTACAATAATCACCTTTAGCAGCAAATTTATCATGAAACAATAGCTAATACAACAGAAGTTATTTTTAATAGAAAGCCTGCAGTCAGCAATAATTATTTAAAGTGATTCGTAAGGTTAAGTCAGTCTCACTAGAATTTCTAAAGTAAACACAAAAGCAATGAGCTACCATTTTAGGTTGCTTCACTGAAATATATATTAATGAATAATGTATGCGTTTATGGAAACCAAGTACCAAGGAAAAGACTTTAGAATCATGCCAATAGAACCCTTTGGTGTGGGATAAGAAAGCAGATGCCGCAGTAAAATGGCACAATTAAAAACCTCGTAAAAACAAATGCAAGTCAAATTTTAATTTTGTTCTAACAGAATCAATTACTGTGATTTCTATATTACACAGCCAGATAACTGTTGTAGAACAACCTTACAAACAAATCTGGAAAGCAGATTTTTGTGTATAAGTACTGAAACACAACAAAACACTAAAATATATTTTTGTACAAGGATTATTTTTTGAAAAGGGAAATGTACATAATTAACACACTGAACATATTCCATACACCAAGAATCAGCACATTCTTGAAACTGTTCTTCAAAAGTTTCCATCACCTCCTAAGTTGATTCACAAAAGTGTGCACTTAATAAAATAAAAATCGGGTCTTTCCCTGAAACATTTGTCACAACTTTTTCTGCAATCTTCAGTCATTGTCTTCATTTACATAATCTTAGTGAGCTTGGATAATTGTGGAAGACATCCAGGACCACCAGTCATGTAGGCAGTACGACGTAGTGGTAAAGGCTTTGGACTTCAAATCCTGAGGTTGTGGGCTCACATCCCAACACTGACAGTATGTGACCATGACCAAATCACTTGACCTGCCTGTGCTCCAATTGGAAAACCAAAAGAAATGTAACCAATTGTATCATAAATGTTGTAAATCACCTTTCATAAAGGTGTTAACCAAATAAGTACAGTGAATGTAAATGTAGTGCGACAACCACAGCAGCTCGGTCATAGTAGTCTGTGACTCTCATGTCTTATATCGTAAGGGTAGGAATTTATGTATGTGTGCAAGACTTGACAACTAGTAAATGTTCAGCCTGAAGTACAATGCATATCTTGTGGCTACAAGGAAAGAAAGAAAGTGTGTATTTTGGACAATACAAAAAGAGGAGGGGTTTGTCAATCAGATGTCTTATGTTTGTTGTACTAAGACAGAATGGAAATAGAAAAAAAAAACACAAGCAGATAGTGCACCTGAACTCACCATACCTCTAAACACTAGTATAACACTAATATGCTGTCAGGCAACATGTTAATTGGCTGTCAAAATGCAGTGAGTTTCAGTTGTGTAATCTGACACCCTCAAATCAATGAGACCCAGAAACTGCAGTCACATAGTTTGACAAGCTCTCAGACTTAAAATCAGGTAGTGTGCTGCCATCCTAAAGCAGAAGCCAGGAAACATGGCTCTAAGACAGCACAGCCTTCAGTTCTGGTGTGCAATTCTACCTCTTAAAACTCACATTTCCATGCATGTATGCAATATCAGTGCAGCTTTTCTTGTAATAACCACATTCCTTTGTAATTTTCAAGGCTACACCCATTTTCCCCCTTTGGTCGACAATGAGAGATCAAATTATGTCTTTTACAGTAGATTGAATGTAGTTAAAGGAAATGGAAATGCACAAGAATCATGTCCTTAGAATTTCAAATTAGTTATTTAAGGAACTTTAAATACATTTTGAATACTGTTAGAACAGTGACCTTGCTGCAATGTTTGTTCACATGAGAAATATTTTTAAATTGAAGTTACCCCATTTGCTTCAGTGAAACTTGTGTTCTGTGAGAGGGTTATGCTGCACGCCAGAATAAAAATATTTAAAATTTGCAGGTCTAAACCATGAATTCAACTGTTAAATTACATTTCCAGATGTGGTCATGCAAAGCCTCAACTTGCAAATTCTTCTTATTGCTTTTAGACAGGAACTTAGAAGTATGGCTAAGGTATTCATGGGGGGGATGGGGGGCTACCACCATAAACAGTTGCTAGAAAGCTGAAATGAACAAACAAAACAACTATTTAATGACTAAACCAACATTTTAAAAAGAACACAGAAGAGGAATGCACTTTAATTGTTGCTATGTACTGAATTTAGCAGCTTTGTAAAAAATGAAACAAAACATCAAATGTGCACTGGAAAAATGTTTTTACATACTGACCTCTGCTGGCAAGAATTGTATTTACACATGCAATAAATATTTTGTTGATGAATCAGGAGGAGGTAACTTCATAGTCTGAGTAGTATCAAGGTGGTAAACATGCTTTTTTATTAAAATTAATCTCCCCTCAAGTAAAATATAATAAGAACAACAAACAATGAAATTTGAATCCTTGTATTACAATAATACAAACAATAATGTAATGTTTTTCAACAATAAACACCACCCTAAGCAAGGTACCTCGATATTGCTTGGTATAATAATTTCAAGTTCTTGATTTTGTGGATTTTTCTGGATACTTAATTTTTAATCTCTGCCTTAAACAACAAAACCTGCTGTGTCTCATTTTTAACAGCTTTATTTTTTTTTATTAATATATTTTATTTATTTTATCACTTTATAAGCAGAATAAAGCATAATACTCCTACAAATAATAAAAGTTCCTGTAAAAGTGAATGCGTAACTTGTATACGCAATGAATTAGCCATACTGGTAAAAGACAACAATAGTACAGCTTCATTTTACAGGGAACCAATGTAAGCAATGACCTAAAACTTGAGTTAGGAGGCGCAAACTTTTTACAAGGTTTGAGTGATACACAAAAGATACACAAGGCAAATGTTGCTGGAGGGAATAAATCTGTCATCAGGTGAGAAAGAGCAAACAAGTAACAATAGTGTTTTCCGGAATTTCCTTCAGACTCTTACAGCATGCAATTAAAGTCAATACCTTAAATCCCTTAGAAAGTGCAATTCAAGATGCAACACCCTGTTTTGCTCAGATTAAAGGAATACAATAACATTCATGCATCAATTTTTCTGAAGTGGCTTTTTCATTACAAGTTTACAGAGAGCTGGACATTAGCCCAGCAGTGCCAGGTGCACATCAGACATCAGCCTAGAATAGAACACTTACCCGCATAGGCTAATTTTAGAAGTCCCAGTTAATATAATTCACTTTTACAGGTTTAAGTTCTTAATCAAATTCTTATCCTGATAAAGTGTCAATGGGCAAAAAAGAAAACGCAGTTCCAGTTCTCATTAGGCTGTTGTAGGCTAAAGCAAAGTCTTTTTTTGTAAAAGTAGTCAATTGTCCAAAATGACCTAAATTGAAGTAGTATGCTACAATATGAAATGCAGCAGAAATGCCAGCTCATTGTGAAATATGAAAACTGTGGTATTTTAGTAGATAATCAATTACTTAGAATGTATAGTCTGTGATAGACAGCATACATGGGCTGGCATCCCTGGCAGGATGGATTCCAGTTCCTTACCTGGCCAGGAGACCAGGGTAGTGAGTGGGCAGGAACAAGGGAAGGGCACTCTTGACAGAAGATAATCAAAAGAGGCCAATATACATGTGGGTACGTCTCTGGGACAGGGGCATAACCTGTTCAGACATGTCACTCACCCAGTATTATAAACAGAAGCATCCCTAGGTTGGAAAATCCACATGGATACCCACAAGGCATGCTGGGAGCTGCAGATTCATGGAGCACTCCTGTTGGGTTCCGTTGGTGCCACCGGGATTAGCAACTCCTACTTTGCTGGACTTCCACATGACCCAGAAGTGCTTCCTATGGGCAATGCCCTGGCACCAGAAGACTCCTGGGTCTTAGATTAAAGGAACTACTATGCCTCACCCAGGCAATCTAGAGTAGGGTGGAAGTGGACGAAGTTTGCCTAGGAAGAGTGGGGGAGTGTGTTTGTGCTTATAAAAAAGTAGCCTTTGTCAGGGTAATTAAGTGTAATAAACCTTTCATTTGAACCTGGGACTTGAGTTTGTGCTGTTGTGTCCAGGATTTTTGGTGATGTAGCACCCTGTACAGATAAGTCATACTGGGAGATTAACAACTGCATTCACAATTTCATTCTCCTCATTCAAAGTACGTTAGAGCATAGCACAGAAAGGAAAAAGAAACATACTGTATTTTATGCCCCATAAGGGCATAACTTCCTTCATTGTGTATTTTGTTCCTCTCTTCTTCAAAGACATGAGATGAAGTGCAATGTGGTCCAATCAAAGGAGATTTCAGAGGATATCAGGAGATCTACAGAAGCTCATAAAACTGAAAAGGTCTATAAAACCTGGGCCTCCTTCATTCCAAAGTAAAGAGAAAAAACCCAGTGATGCTGCTCATCTCCCTAGGAGTGGGTATCCTGTAAAAATTACTGCACAACACTCAAGGAAGTAACAAAGAATCCAAGAGAGAAAGCTAAAGGCTTATTTATAGGAGGAGGTGAAGGTTAGGAGCATGCACTGATGCAGAGTGTTGCCGCACCCACCACATGAAAAAACAGATTATTTATACTTAAGCGTGCATATGGTCAGCAACCAAAACAATACTCAATGTGGCCTGTTCGATCAGCGTATTTAATATTCTTCTAGTCAGTAGGTGACAGTGTTTAGTCAATGTTGCATACCTAACAATGTCACAACAGTGAGACTCTGTTGATGGAAGAAGAGTTGTGCTTGTTATTACTGGCTTTAAGAGGAAAAAAAATGGAAAGTGGAGTGCACAAAAGTGGTAATAGAAGGATGAGTATATTCTTGTGATTGGAGGACCTACTGTACATGATGAACACTGCATGTGAAAGACTGGTCTCTGATAATCTGTTGCATCAAATTCAGCCCTTCATTCATCATTGTGGCACCCACATAACCAGCCTCTCTTCAAAATTGACCACTTTGGATACATAGCACAACGAAGTAATAAAAAAGTCCAAGCTCAGCATGTGGCAAAAGCCCAGTGTGTGCCAGCTATTCATGGGGGTTGGCCATGGTGTCTGACATTTTTGCTACAAGACCCTCACTAGCAGTGATGACATGTCAAGTATAAATCAGCCTTAAAAATGTGCAGGAGTCTCCGGCATGTAATAGCATTCTTAAAAAAAAAAAAAAAAATTGCTGCTGATCTCCAATTTGCAAAAGATCATATGAATGTGCCACAACACTACTGGATATTCTGTGGACAAATGAAATAAGACTTGGACTTTCTGGTACAGGTACAGGTACAGTTTTGTACAAGAACAAAAACCTCATCCTACCTGTAAAGAACAGCAAAAACAACATCATGGTGTGGGGATTCTTTGCTGAGTTGCCTGGATGGCATGTCATTTTTGAGGGATCAGTGACTTTCTAGTTGTGTTTGGAAAAAACACAGGACAATAATAGAGCATCTGTCTGTGAAATGAAGCTCAAAACGTGTTTAGCCTTGAAGCATAACGATTACCTCAAAAACATGAGTAAATTAATGAATGACTGGCATTTTACACTAGCTAGTCAAGAGTCATGGCCCTTTTTCCTACTGAAAAGCTGTGGCATAATCTAGAACAACCACTCATGGAAGACAACTCTGAAATATAAAAGATCAGAAACTATATTAAAGTTTAAATGACCAAAATAACTTATAGGACATATGTAGCTGCGGGTGAGTACGGCAGGATCAAGCATGGATAACTGCTTGTATTTTTCGTTTATTTCCGACTAAAGATCAACACCTGGTTCTGAAGGGTTGGCCAGTAGCATGCATTCAGAGATTAACCCCAGCTGCGCTGGTACTGTGAACTGCTTGCAGTCATCAAGAAGTTGGTGGTCCTCTGTTGCATCACAATCGACGGGATGACCACTCAGGTTTCTGTGTAGAGATGTTGTGTCAATCATAAACCAAGAAAGGGTCCGTTTAAGATATTTAAGTTCCTTTACATTAGTTTATGCAGTCACACAAGGAGTACTAGCAGTTCTCTTAAATGTTCAACTTGATCAAACGACAAAGATTAAAGTACCTGTCCAGTCTTTCAAATCCTTGCTGTTTCTTCTGTCGCAGACTGGCATCAGGCTTAAACAGGTAGGTTTTAAGCTTTTAATCTTAGGCTGGTTTTAAACTTTTAGTGTAGCTGCAGGTGAGTAAGGCAGGATCAAGCATGGCTAAAACGCATGCCGAAAGAAATCTGTCAGTCCAAAAGTTCATTTTAAAAGATTTAGTGAAAATTCAAAGCAAACAGTCCACACACGAATAAAGAAAAAATGTTGTTTGTTACAAACGTAGAATAAAAGCAAAAAATTGAGAAAAAATGTTTCTTCTATAAACTTAGCTTTTCTTCTCAAACCTCAGTTGATTCTACACTTAAAGATGCTTTACTTCATCTTCAGTACGCTCTAAACATATGGCATTGCACGTTCAATAGAGCATGTTAACTTTCATACTACTGAGCAAGTAAGGCATGGTTTAAAACCATGTGACCTCCAGGCCTTAAACACGGCAAGGCAGGTCACTAACTGAGCATAATCTATAGTCAGAGGGGCAAGAATTAGTTAGAATATACCAATTCGATTCAACTTGTGTGGGTTATAAGAACCTCCCATAGACTATGCACTAATATATAGGCAAACATTTAATATAACTTAAATAACTAGCAAATGGTTCTTACAACATGCTAGTCAGTATGGTACCTACTGGAAGCATTTGCTTGAGGTTACGATTTCTACAGAATGTTCCACCAGTTACTAAAGGTAAAGGTTCATGAACTTTTTTCCTCCCTGATTTTGACTATTTAAATAATAAGTCAAATCAAGATACAGAAATGCACAATGTCATGCATATTATTTATTTAAACAGACCAATCATTATGAATTATTATTTGTTTTAGCTGAATGTGATTTTTGTGCTTTAACTATACTGTATTACAACAGTGTCAGGATCCACACTGGCCTAATTTCTCTAGCCCTAAGTCATCCTTCTTTAACACATATTTTCAATTAAATTAAAATCATGTAGAATAAACCTGCCACTGTGGTCCCACAAGCCAGTGCAGTCTTAGTGCCGGTCCTAAGCTGGGGTAAACTGAGGATATTTGCATCAGGTAAACTGAGGATATTTGCATCAGGAGGGGCATCCTGCATAAAACATATGCCAAATCAAACATGCAGATGAGAAACAAAATGTCCATACCAAGGTTATTATAATTTTGCCTTTTTATATTAGTTTTATTTCTATGTTATTTCTGATCTTACTTGGAATTGAGTTTAGTTTTAGTTTTCCTTCATCATACAGTATATTTTTAGTTTTAATTTAGTTTTTATTTCACAAACACATTTCTGTTTTATTTTTATATACATTAGTTTCAGTTTTAATTTAAGTAATTATGGTATGGTTAAAGAGTTTTGTGTCACAATCAGACAGAACTGTACACTTAGAGGGTTTGGAAACGAGTTTGTTAGTGGACGTTTACTACATAACATGGTTTACTATCTGGTTTTGTTTTTTTCTGCTAAAAACAAGCATAATCAAAACCAGATACTGAATATGAACAATTTTATACAATTTTATAATTTTTAAAATATTTTCTATGTCATTTGTGCGGAACAAATGTGCACTGACTGTTGGCATGTTTCAGCTTTTCCTTTTCTTGTCCAGAATAGGCCAATCTGTGATGAAATTTTAAGGTTTGAGGATTTTTTACTCTAAATGTCTACAGCGCACAACATATCCTGCTCCATGACAATGAGCTTACAATTAATGCCTTCAATATTGTATTCAAAAATCTCCCACACTGGGGTTTGTTATTTTCTACAGCCATATTGATCTCTGATTCCATCTCAGCCACATACAATTTATAGACAGAATTTTGCCACCTGCAGGCTGTATTAAAAATCAGAAAATAGACAATGAGACTTGGTGGAATGAGGCAGTACAGAAAAGCATAAAGAGGATGAGTTTAGTGAAAAAGAACTGGAATAGCCAGAGAGATAAAGAAAGCAGTCAGGTGTACAAAGACAAGCGTCACAAGGTGATGAGAGGGGTGGCAGAAGCTAAGGAAAAGATGTATCTATACTAATAAAAGGCAAAGCCCTCACTCACTCACTCACTCACTCATCACTAATTCTCCAACTTCCCGTGTAGGTGGAAGGCTGAAATTT
This sequence comes from Erpetoichthys calabaricus, assembly GCF_900747795.2. Taxonomy (NCBI): domain Eukaryota; kingdom Metazoa; phylum Chordata; class Cladistia; order Polypteriformes; family Polypteridae; genus Erpetoichthys; species Erpetoichthys calabaricus. The sequence goes on along the minus strand of NC_041395.2, from coordinate 269,702,472 downwards.
GGCAGGTTCATTCCTTACAGCTTACTTACAAAAGTTAGGCAGGTTTCATTTTGAAATTGTACACGTAATGGTCATAACTGGAACCTCTTTTTTGTCCATATACTGTAATGGAGTGCAGCTCGATGGCCGTGGGAGGAGGAGTCGCGTATCGCGTCATCACGCCTCCTACGTAATCACGTGAACTGAAAACAAGGAACAGCCACAAAGAGCACTGAAGAAAACATTCATTACACAATTGAGAAGGCAGCGAAACAATAAGAAGCGAGCGAGTGACTGACTGAACACAGCATGAGTGATCACTTCGATGAATCAAACCTGTTCAAAAAACACATTACACAATTGATAAGGTACGAAAAGAATATGAAGCGACTGACGCATACAGGCATAAATTAAGTTCATAGACCTACAAAAGATTGCCATTTTTCTCCTGTACAACTATACGTTGCATTCTCAACAGTAAGCTTCCACGGCTTGATCATATTCCAACCGGAGTGCTCAACTGACAACGTGGTATACAAAGACAACTATAACAATCGTAATAAACGAACAATGAAACAACGGAGAACCCGTGCATTAAATAAAAAGGCTGCTTCCTTGGCAAAGCAAGGAAAAAGGATGGCCTTATATGGCGTTCGTTTATAAAAACAATCATAATAGACGAACAATAAACCACTACAGAACCGCGAACCAAGCAGAAAGGACGGACTTATATGGCGTTCGTTTATAAAACAGCAGAGAAGCTGTGTAAAGACAGCTTCACAAAAAAAACAGATCCTTAACAAATTGTTATTGGTATATTTTCCCTCAGTTTAAAAAGGTTTTCTTTTCTTCTTAATAAAAATTTAAAAGCAGAACTTCGCCGCTGCAAAGCGCACATGACTTTATTGAAAAGAAACTAAACTTGCAGCGCCGCTATTCAATGACGCGCCACTATTCAATGACACTTGCCTAACGCCTGACTTTATTGAAAAGAAACTAAACTTGCAGTGCCGCTATTCAATGACACTTGCCTAACGCCTGACTTTATTGAAAAGAAACTAAACTTGCAGCGCCACTGTTCAATGACACTTGCCTAACGCCTGACTTTATTGAAAAGAAACTAAACTTGCAGTGCCGCTATTCAATGACACTTGCCTAACGCCTGACTTTATTGAAAAGAAACTAAACTTGCAGTGCCGCTATTCAATGACACTTGCCTAACGCCTGACTTTATTGAAAAGAAACTAAACTTGCAGTGCCGCTATTCAATGACACTTGGATAACGCCCGACTTTATTGAAAAGAAACTAAACTTGCAGCGCCGCTATTCAATGACGCACCGCTATTCAATTACACTTGCCTAACGCCTGACTTTATTGAAAAGAAACTAAACTTGCAGCGCCGCTATTCAATGACGCGTCGCTATTCAATTACACTTGCCTAACGCCTGACTTTATTGAAAAGAAACTAAACTTGCAGTGCCGCTATTCAATGACACTTGCCTAACGCCTGACTTTATTGAAAAGAAACTAAACTTGCAGCGCTGCTATTCAATTACACTTGCCTAACGCCTCTCCTAAGGGGAGATACTGTGGGATCTAGGCATCAGTCAAAGCATCAATCACAGGCCCAATTAGAAAGCTGTGATTTGTCGTCTCCCTCCCATGTAACAATCACAGCCCGTGTTACAACGCACTTAGTCACCGAATATGTATATATGTATATATATGTATATGTAGATATGTGTATATGTAGATATGTATATATATGTATATATGTATATGTATATATATGTTTACACAACCTCTTTAACACAGTACTTCTCCGCTGCAAAGCGCGGGTATTTTGCTAGTGTTAAGATATATGAAAAGCTGGACGCAAAGGAAGGACAAAAGAACTTGTGCCAAATGGCCAATCAGAGGGATGTGCTGCAGGTCAGGGTGATAAAAAATGCAGATTGAAATTTGCTGACAAGCAGGGAGAGTGTGGAAAGAGTACTGTGAAGAACTTGTGAATATAGAAAATGAGAGAGATTGCAGGTTGGATGAAGTGGAGATAGTAAACCACAAAGTACTAGGGATCAACAAGGCTGAAGTGAGGGAAGCTGAAAGGATGTGGTTAACCAGTTGGCCCGGACGATATACCAGTGCTGGCATGGATGTTTAGGTTAAATGGCAGTAGAGTTTCTAACTAGATTGTTTAAACAAAATCTTTAAAAGGCGAGAGGATGCCTGAAGAGTGGAGAAGCTGTATGTTAATACCAATTTTCAGAAATAAGGGAGGTGTGCAGAGCTGCAGTAACTGCAGGGTATAAAGTTGATCAGCCTCACCATGACGATACGGGATAGAGTGATAGATGCTAGGCTGAGAGGAGAGGTGGCGATCTGTGAGCAGCAATATGGTTTCAAGCCAGGAAAAAGTACCACAGATGTGATGTTTGATTTAAGAGTGTTGATGGAGAAGTACAGAGAAGGTCAGAAGGAATTGCATTGCATGTTTGTGGACTTAGAGAAAGCATATGACAGGGTGCCAAGAGTGGAGGTATGATACTTTTCTGCTATTCCAGACTTACATATAGTATGTCAGGGTAGTGCAAGATATGTATGAGGACAGTGTGACTACAGTGAGGTGTGCAGACGGAATGACAGCCTGGTTCAAGGTGAGAGTGAGATTACATCAAGGATCAGTTCTGAGCCCTTTCCTGTTAGTAATGGTAATGGACAGGTTGACAGATGAGGTCAGACAGGAGTCTCCATAGACTGTGATGTTCATGGATGACATTGTGATCTGTAGTGAGAGCAGACAGCAGGTTGAGACGACCCCGAGAGGTGGAGGTACACACTGGAGAGAAGGGGAGTGAAAGTCTGTAGGAGTAAGACGGAGTACATGTGCGTGAATTAGAGGGAAGGTGGTGGAAGTGTGCGGCTGCAAGGAGCAGAGGTGGTGAAAGTAGACAAACTTAAATACTTGGGTTCAACAGTCCAAAGCAATGCAGAGTGCGGAAGAGTTGTGAAGATAACAGTGCAAGCAGGCAAAGTACAGTAACACAAATTTAAACGTTAAGTAAATTGTGCAGCCCAGGAAAATATATTCATTATGCATAAACTGAAACTACAAAACAACCAGTTTAGGTAGCAAAGGGCAAACCATAATAACATGCAAGCATAGGCGGGTAACAACCTTTTATATTACTCCATTAAGTGTACTTAAGTAAACTGTTGGAAAAATTGTACTTTTCAGAATCATTTTTGGAAATGATACTTTTTACTTTTTTATTTGAGTAAATCTGGAAACAAAAACTACTTTTACATTTCTGTCACCCTTATTACCATTATATTTTAATTTTTCCTATTTATTTTTTAACTTCACTGTGTCTCTTTTGCCACAAAAGAACAAGTACCGTAATAACTCTTCACCATCAGCTAGTTTACTCTGCTGACTTTAAAGGTCATTTTCAGCAATCAATTGGTTTTCCATTCTACAACTGACAGCCAATAGAGAAGCCTCATTATTTTCCAATGACCAACTCTATGGATTTAATTGGGCATAATTAGTTGTCAGTAACAGATGTCCAAAAAGTTGGCACCAGGTAGCAGCCTCAGTCAGTGTTAAATTAAAAACGTCCCTTTGGACGTTTTCACATTTCATTATTATACAACACTGAATCACAGTGAATTTGTCTTCTCTGGCTTTTATCAAACAGAAAAAGCCTCTTTAAGGTCAAAATGAACACAGATCTCTAAAAAGTGATCTAAATCATGTACAAATACAAATAAAAACTAATTTATTGCATATATATTCACACCCTTAAACTCAGTATTTAATAAACATACATTTGGCAGCCTGGAGTCTGTGTAAACAGGTCTCTTTCAGTTTTGCACATCTAGACATTGCAATTTTTCCTCATTCTTCTTTGTAAAACTGCTCAGGTTCTGTCAGTTTGCATGGGATTCACATGTGAACAGCAGTTTACAAGTCCTGTCACAAATTCTGAAATGAATTAAGCTCTAGACTCTGCATAGTTGTTTCTAAGTCATTTTTGTGTAACTTTTGCTTTATGTTTGGGGTCGTTGTCTTGCTGGAAAGCAATTATTATCCTAAGGCACAGGTTTCTTGCAGACTACATCAGTCCAGGATTTCCATGTAATTTGCTGTATTCATTTTACCCTCATAAGCCTTCAACGGTTGCTGCACAGAAGCATCCCAATAACATGATGGCGCCACCACAACGGGGACGGTGTGTTTTAGATAATGTGCACTGTTCAGACATGACATTTAGTGTGATGACCAAATAGCTTAATTTTGTTCACATTGGACCACAGATTATTTTTCCAGCTGACATCAGTGTTTTCCAACCGGAAAATTATAGCCGAGATGTCAACGGCATCTTTTTTAACGGTAGCTTTCTCTTTGCCATTCACCCATAAAGCTTTGACTGGTGGATCACTCAGGCAACATTTGCTGTCTGTATGTCACTCCTTCAGAGTTATCATAGGTCTCTTGGTGGCCTCCCTCATAAGAGTGTGCGATATGTATCGTCTACTACAGTGTTTCCCAACCTCGGTCCTGTGGTCCCAGGTTTTTGTTTCAATCAGCGTCTGGTTTTAATTGGACTCCTGGGCAAATTAAATGATGTGTTATTTCATATGTTCTGTGTTTTGGGAACAATATAGAAATTAGAAAACTACGTTTGCTAAACTATTTTATATATATATATATATATATATATATATATATATATATACACATACATACCGGTACATATTAAAATGCACCAAGCAGTTATATGGGAATAATGTATTTTTTTCTTTTTAACAATATTTTCATCTTGATTTTCATTCTACTTTTCTAGGTGTTCTAATTGTTTAATTAAGCCATTATTTATTAATTAGTGGATTTGATGCTAAAGTACTTGCAGCCTTTGATTATTCAGTGTTGTTTGCCAGCGTGTCTGCTCTGCTCATTTTTAATTATCATTAATAAGATACAATGAAGGGGGAAAACTGCACAGAGAAAGGGCAAAATATAATGAAATTAACAAAAGAGAGTTAAGCATTTAAATCTATAGCAAAAGCAGAAATATTTCTAAATGTCTTATAAATGTAAAAATCATGCTGCTGTGATTTTCTGAATGTAGAATAAAAGAAAAACAATACCAGCTAATTAAATGAGATCAGTGCTATCAGGTGTTGTCACTGATTAGGAATCTGGTTGGAACAAAAACCTGCAGTCACACAGGGTCCCCAGGACTGAGGTTGGGAAACACTGGTCTACTATAATATCTTAATTGCTGTTTTAACGATGTGTGATCTGAAAGTATGTCACTCATTTTGGGGAAAAAAAAATGAAAAACATGCTTTGAGAGTCCATGTATTCACTGTCTCATGTAACTCATGTAACAGGATAGACTACAGCATGTGCGCAAAGGGAGCACATTAGCATACACGGTCAGCGCATAGCTGACAAAAAATTAGTGAGTAAACAGCACCAAGAGATAAAACAGTCTTGTGATCTACATTGTTAGATTTATTTGCAAGACATGGATCATCATCACTCGCATGGTGGTTTGGCTTTGAAAAGACTGATGTTGCTCAAAAGCCGGCAATCTGCAAACTGTATCGGAAATCGGTTGCTGTTAAAGACAGCTTATCAACTAACTTGTTTCACCATCTGAGAACTAACGACCGCACAGAATATGAAGAATACAAAAAGCTTCAGAAGTCAGCTGTCCACAACATGTCTAAACCACCCAAGGTACAAGCACAAAAAAACACTCAGCAAACTTCAGTAGAATCATTCTACGGCATTCAAGTGCCATACAACAAGAAAAGCAACAGATGGCATGACATGGCTGCGAGAAGACTGCTTGGTTTGCATGACAACAAACAGCGGGGCTAGTGTTGTCAGCACACTATGGATTAACAACTGGAAGAGGCTTCCTTGTTTTGAGCAAAGGCTTTATATTGCAATTAATGAGTAATTTGGGTTCCTCTATAAAATGCACTTTAAGTGACATTGATCTAGTACGGAGTCCCATAGGTGTTAGGCAAAAAAAAAATCCATTCAAACAAATTATGCAATTTGTTAGAATGGATTATTTTTATTTCAGTTAGATGCATATGACTATTGGGAGGATTTTCAGTTTCGCAAACTGTCTTGGTTGGTGGTCTTCAATTCCAAAGCACCTGTTTTTCTTTCATTATCACAGATCCCCACTTCCTTGTTCTGCTCCATCCCGCCCTATGGCTGCAGAAGTTGAAGCAGGTGATGACACAAGGGAGGGAGCAAAAAAGAAAAAAAAAAGTATTTTGGTAGCTATTTAAAAAAAAAACACAGGAATTCAGAGAAGGTGAAACTCTGCACACTGCCACTGAAGAAGAGATTAAGAGCTACTTGATCATACCTGAGGCAGACAGTGATGTAAATCCACTTGAGTGGTGGAAAACACTAGAAGTACATTTCCCCAAACTGGGGAAATTTGCAAAAAAAAGTACCTGTGCGTCCATGCCTCAAGCAGCCCTTCTGAGACGGCTTTTACCACCAGAGGAAATGTTGTAACATGTAACCATGCAGCTATGAACCCAGATGCTGTGGACAGACTGGTGTTTCTGTCAGAGAACCTGGAAGCTTCCTCAGTAGAATTTTACAATTGTTTTATTTTTCAGATATCTTTGTGCAATATTGGAAACAACTAGAAGTTAGTAGTTTGTTTAAAAATATTGTAGGTTTGGGTTGTTTTATATCTTTCTGCAATATAAGACAGAACTTGTTTACAAATACTATATTTTTTTTCCTGTGGAGTATTTGACTGTACTTTGGATTTGTGCACTATAGTACAGTGTGTTAGATTGTTGTTCTTGCTTGTATGTTGCACAATTCATCTTATAGCAGAGCAATTTATGTTTATCCAGACTGTAATTTTCAGGCTCTGTAGTTCAATTATGATCAGTACTTTATTCCCTTTGGATTCGTATCTTGTTTACATTAAGGGTGAGTGTCTGTTTAAAATGCTCTCATTGTAACAATTTTGTTGGTCTTTTGTGTAAATCTTGTTGGCCACTTTGAAATGGTTTACTCATACTTGCACTATTTTATCTCAGTAATACTTTAAATGGGGAATTTAATGTTTTGCTGTTATTTTACTTCAGTTTTAAGTAAATAAATAAGATATTTTAAATTAAAATTTAAATTATTGATATTTTCTTGTTTCCATTGCCTGACTTGAGCTTTTCAATCACCTTTTCATGGAGTTGCTTGGAGTGTTCTTTTATCTTCATTGTGTAGGTGAGAGCATGACACTGACTCTTCACAAGTTGGATTTTCTGGGTAAGTTGCATTTATACCACAATCAATTGAAGCCCCTTAACTATAGACTGGTGGTCTCCATTTCACTAATTAAAAACTAAAACTAAATAAAAAAGTGAAAAAATGTAAAAACCCTGAGGGCAGTGTCAGGCTAATAAGGCATACAAGGAACGGGAAAGAATTCATAAAAAAGATAAACAATTCATTCCATTTTTGTCACATTGATTCTACAGCAGTTATATTTCAGAATGGGATTGCAGGTATCACACCTGCGATTTACAAATCTTCCTTGGTTTAACTTACTCAACTTAAAATCACGCTGCTCTTTTAAGGTAAAAACATTTTCATTACTGTTACAGAGCAAGCACATGATAGACCATTCTGATGACAATTGTAAATGGCTGTTTAAAAAGTATTCTTTAATAGGTAAGCACATAGGTGCAACTGTAGCAAAATTCACATAAAATTACTCACAAAATTACTCACCCAATCAGAGTAACCTTAGCACATGATTCAGGCTCACAGCCCCTTGTATAGCAAGCAGACAGCAGCCGACAGTGTTGAAAAATTAAAATGTAAATTTACTTGTGATCAGGTCAATCAAAACACATGCTGAGGTGTTGAGAAACGAACAGCAGTGTCCTGTGAGACCGACAATGAAACCTTCTAATGTTACACCACGAAAGTGTTGGGGGCATAGGTGGGGGAAACTCTCAAAAGCACACACAAACTTTGACATTGTACAGAAGGCATAGTAAATTTTAATCAAACACTCCACAATTCTGCATTGTCATCTAAACAAAATTTAAAGCCTGGTATATTAGGCCACATTTATAGTTGGTGAAATCTGTCTATAAAGTACAGAATCTGCTTTTACTTTATCATATGCTGCCTTATTTGGTCTAGCGCTGTCAAGAGGCCTGTTCTACTTGACAAAGGGCTTATTATTGTAATCAGGTTACTTTTTACCTGCTACTTTCCTTCCGTTCCAGGCAGCCTCTGAAAACTACTTTGACTTACATCTGTATATTGCATATGATTAATCCCTCTGTAATTAAAACACTGACAAGACAGGAAGCAAAGTCTGTTATGGTGTCAAGAAACTGTGCTCTGCACAATACAGATGGAGCTTTAGCCAACCACACGGCAAATGTTTTTAATTAAACATCTTCTAAAAGGAAAATATGTGTCTCATTAAATCCTCGTCTGAGACAGCAGCTCTGAAAATCCATACCTGTATCCGGCCAGAGCATCACAGATGTCTCAACTTTGTTTAAGATACATTTTATCCCAACTGTCATGTAAGTCTGTCACTAGTGCTTATAACAGGCTCCAAGGCAGACAAAACGGAGAACTACTTTAAACGTCAGAGAACCTTGGAATGTAAATAAAGACCAGCAAAAGTCTACAAATGGCAACGCTTGCTAAAACCGCAAATGCATTTGGTTAAACAATATTCTGGCACATTCTTTAGAAAAAGTAAATCATTTTAAGGCTAGCTGCAGTACATTTTCCTCTCCGTTTGATTCCTAACTTCAACTAATCACACATTTTTGGCCATGTCTGCCTGAAATTCCAATTACCATAAATGACTGAGTTGCAAGAATAGGTTATCAATGTTCTAGAAGTGGTTAAAAACATTTTCTAACAAAAAGCAGAATACTTTAGTACAATACTGAAGAATATTTTAATATCTTGTATACCACTCATATAAATCCATCCCAAACCTAGGGGATATGCTAGGAGTCTGGTATTTTGTGTCTCTTCTTTAGATGCCAGTAAGAAAAAGAGAGAAGTAAGGAAAAGCTGGAAGACTATTGCCAATAAGAAAAGAAAATATATGGAATCTCTGCCTTTAAATTACACTCCAGGCCATTACAGGGCAATATACTCTTGATGTTGTTTCTGGATTTTTGGGTCAGTCTGTGACCAAAGCATAGTACTGCTAGATATCAACTGCAGCAAAGAGTAAAGAAGAAAGCTCTAAATCTATCTAAATCTAACTACAGGTAATCCTGGAACAAGTAGGAGTTAAACAGAGGACTAATTTCAGTAAAGATGCCAGTCTTAATAAATAAATAAATAAATAATAAATAAATCTACTATAAGTACCATGATGCTCCAAAAATGATGGATGGATTAAAAGCCAGAAGTCTGTATGACCATCAGCATCAAGTGACTCAGTGAGAACCCTAACTACAAAGAGGACTATTTAATTTATGTTAGGTAGAATGCCCAGAGGGGACTGGGCGGTCTCGTGGCCTGGAACCCCTACAGATTTTATTTTATTCTCCAGCTTTCTGGAGTTTTTTTTTTGTTTTTTCTGTCCACCCTGGCCATCGGACCTTACTCCTTTTCTATGTTAACTAATGTTGCCTTATTTTAATTTCTTATTTTGTCATTTATTTTTCTTTTATTCATTATGTAAAGCACTTTGAGCTACTTTTTGTATGAAAATGTGCTATATAAATAAATGTTGTTGTTGTTGTTTATAACAGTAATATGTTTATTTAATAGCAGAAGGTATTTGAGCATCACCCAGCAAGATGACCACAACACAACACAGCACACACATCACACCCAGATTTGAGTGCTGCAGTACCAACTGCAAAGTGCATATTTGTAATAGAGACCAGGTTTTCAGTTGGAATAATATACCATTAAACTGTTCCTTTTTCAACTAAACTAATAAACACAATGGTGATGGCCTTAGTCCAAAGTAAAAAAAAAAAAAAACAGTGATGGAAGAAAGGTCCATTAACCTTCATCAAAGCCAACGTTGTTAAATAAAAAACTGGTTTTCTTCAGGCATGTAAATCTATCCCACTTCGTGACAACTCGACCACTGATTGCAAACTCCAATGGTATAACCAACGAAGCTTTAAAAATGCATTTAGCTCTGCCAGTTAGTCTATGGAAAATATACCATCTTTGTACCACAAAAGGCTTACATTTTGAAAACAGTGACAATATTCAACTGTGTGATTATTAGGAGGCTAGGTTTCAAAATCTTTATAAATGATGCAGCATGGCACAGAATGAAAACTGGACAAGTGTAGCAAAACACTTTACAGCAATGGCACTGCTTTCGCAGGCTGCTATAACAATCTGCTGTTGTTTAAAGCCAATCAAGGCTTAAATTACCCCATGAGAATAAAAAGGAACATTGACCTTGACCTGCCTGCCCTTAACCAAGGGAGGAAGTACATTATTGTTCCTGGAACTGAAAATATGCACAGAGATGGCTGTGCTGAGAGAGCTTTAGGGAGCAGGACAGAGGAGTGGAGGTCTTCAGTGATGAAAGCCAATGTGGCTTGATTCTCACCTATCTTGGCCACACAATGACACAAATCAATTGTTACAGATCAGTAAACATAGATCTCTGGCGGGGGTAGGGGGGGGGTTTGGGGGTATGGGGGGGTGAAAACAACAGAACAGGAAAGACAATGGGAAGAAAGAGTTCAGTAGATAGGGAATTTCCTCACTAGACAGCCATAGCCACTGTTAGTAGGTGACTATTAGTTATTTATGGTTTTCTTATTTTGTATATTTCCCTTTCCAAACAGTTACATGTACTATGCCTTTGATGTTGTATACCATGTCCAACCTGAATGAAAGAAAAAAATCTGGTGAGCAATGCTATTTTAGTATCCACAGTAGTTTCAATAAATGGGACTTTGACAGAATTCAAAAACACCTAGTTGGATTATTTCAAGATTCTTTACAATTGCTTGGGAATACTATTAACAGAAAACAAACATTATGGATGCTGCTAAATGGTTGTTGAATAAGACCTGGCAACAGACCTATTATATTGTGTAAAGACTAAACTAAACTAAACTAAACTAAACTAAATTAGTGAGAAAATCTCTTTTAATTTATAAAAAGAAACAGTGAAATTTAGCTGTGGATTGTTGGCTACAGATTGTGTGTCCACAATTAGAGCACACAGTACAATCAAATTAAAAATCCACCTGCCTTGTTCAGTTAATTAATTAAAAAATAAAGCCCCTGATATGGAAACTTAAATAATCTAAAATCTTTGGATTTCCATCCTTGTAAGGCAAAAGTAGTTTATATAAAAAATGTACTTCTAATGTTAAGACTTTTCAGAAACAGACATCAAGTTGCTATCTTTCTATAAAATACAAAAAAGGGTGTGTCAGAAAATATTTGAACAATGCATAAAACACTATACATCATAAATAAAACTGAATATAAAACCAATGTTATATTTAAAACTGCTCAAAGGCAAACCAAACTGAGTTACTGAAAGTAAGCCATATCATGATAACAGCTAGCCTAACTCTGCAGATAAGAAAACATGAAATCTTCACTTTTACTACTTTTTTATCTTTTTAAAAGTATACAAAGATGCAGAGATCTGTCAGTTGAAGAAATGCAACATGATCACACAAATAAAGACTATCAGTCATAAAACAATACCAAACAAACAGTATTAGATCATAAAAACAGGCTCTTCCTAGAAATGCTGAAGCACTGTGAACCCTGAAGATAGCTATCTATATAATAAAATATTCCAACCTCTTATCAGCGATCCTCCTAAGCTTCCCATACCTTCTCTGGAATATGTGTTTCCCCCATCGCTACATCTGCTGCTGCAGGCTGTCCTGGAAATGTGTCAATGCAAAGAGAGCAGATCTAGGCTCTTCTCAAACTCTAGACACACCAAAAAAGCCCTCCCACAATGAAGCAAGCGAGCCAATCGGGGAACTGCTTTCAGACTGAAGCAAAGCTGAAGGCAGTCATCAAGAGCACATCTTGTCTTTTAACAAAAAAAGGGATAGTGACATCAAAATAGCACTGATCTTTCATGATGACAAGACTGCAGTGCTGTCTGTAAAATACAGTAAAAAAGGGAGTTAATAAATATTAGTAGAATACTAATTAACTTCAAATTAAAAGTAGCAATGTGAGCTGGCTTGATAAGGACACTATGTAAACAACAATTTATATCTTTAATCAATATGCATCATGCAAGCATTATAAGGCAGAGAAAATCTCAAATACCAATCTATTAATATCATAATAAAAACAGTTGTCTTTAAGAACTTATAAAGACTGTTTTTCCTGGAAATTAGTCACATTATACATACAATCTGTAAACTTAATTAAACCAATGCTTATTGGACATAGCCAAAGCATTCACAGTTGCACAAAATCAATGTTTAGTATTACTTATGTTTTTTCATTAGGAGGAAGTAACGTGTAGGTGCAGCTGTGTTTACTGTATTTCTTTGTTAATCTGTGAAAGATATCACAGATAGAATTTCAGGAGCTCCAGAACATTTTTGTGGTTTTTTTTCTCTCCATAGTTTTTGCCAACACTTATTTAACCCACAATAATACTTTGAATAAATATTACTTGGGTAAAAAAAATAAAAATTTTATGTTCTTACAGGGCTAAATGATCTTTGCAAATAAAGGCAAAAGTGGTAAAAACTGAATAGGGAAGGTCCCAACATCACATAGTATTAACTGAATGATCAAAAGTAAGATACTTTAATTATCTGCACATTAATAAATATGTATCTCTTAAAACATGTGAAAAGCAACTATTACTCAATTATTATTAGATAAAAAGACCTTAACAAACATTTCTTTTGGTATTCATAACAGTTACAGCGTAAAGTGTTATATTGCAATGTGACTTACTAACAAATCTTCACTTTGGAGTGGTCTGAGGTGGCTTAACTAAGACACATTTCTCTTGATAATAAACATTTAGTATGAGAGCATTGAATTCTTCATATTAATGAGTCATTTTAAACATCATGTCATTAGGCCACACTGCACAGAGATGAATTTCCTATCTACTGATGTTTTATAAGTGTTATGAATGCCTAAAAGAAGCCTTTATTAAGGTCTTGTTACACAAGTACCTAGACTAAAGTGTTACCAAAATACTGAATAACATTGATATTTTGGATATTATTCTTTGACAACATCTGCATAATAAATTGATATAATATATAATAAATACAAGTAAGTCAAGATAAGGCTATAAAAATAGTAGACCATTATTTCCTATCCACACACCGCAGCTTTTCAACAAGAGTTAGTATACTGCACAACAAATAGATGAAAGATGGTCCTTGAAACAGTAGTCAAACATGCAAGGTTCCTACTTTGACTCTTACATTTTAGTCCCACAGTGGACACAGTGCATTCCATGTCCAATATACTGTATATCCTAGGTCATCAAGGCAAAGGGAAAGGAAAATAGCTCCCTCTTTACCTTAAAGGGCTTATTAATGTCTATAAAACTGATCATACATCATGATCATATGATGGCAGGTCTCTTAACTTCTGAAGGAGGTAGGGGCCTTATGTCAAAAAAAATATTGGCTGATGGCAAATGGAAGAACTACAGAGCCTCCATCACCCTCATTGTAACTCAAGGTTGAAGACACAGTACCTCAGCACAGTCATACAGCTGCAGCTGCTTCTGAAATGGTTTATATTGCTTTTTAACAAATTCCTGCAAATTTTAGTTGATTACTCTGTTGAATCTTGTTTTCCCACCAAAGTTAGTTTGTAAAATTTTCTTACATTAAGTTTAATCTGATAAAAATGTATCTCCATAAAAAACGGCAACATTTTTAGATTAGCTGTTACTAAGTCTGTTGTTGTTTTTTATGTTGTATGTCCAGTGATCGGTCTACTGTCATCAGAGTTTACCTTTGGCATGGTGTACTGCATGACCTACAGCAAATGGTATCTGCAACTATTCTCTGGCATGCTGCTCACATTTTGTAAGAAAAATAAAGATTTTTAAAGAAGTTACACGTAATACTATAAGTAATCTAAGAAAAAAAATACATTAGATCAAACCAAAAAAATTAATCAGTTTATCTTTTTAGAAAAAAAGCAGTAAGTGTTTTTCTTTTCAAATCATAGGCTGTCAGCATATGTTAAGAGCACAGGAAGTTGTTTCAAGACAAAGAATCTATATTTGAATATTAAAAAGAACAGCAATATTTAGCTAGCCAAACTGACACTTTTTATCCCTCTCAGCACATAATCAGAAAAATATTAACCTCTAGGTAAACTCACTCAGTCTTTTATAACAGCCTGGATTATTTACCAGAGGTTTCTAGCAACGCAGTCTGTGCCACACAGGCTCTTTCATCAACTTTGATAAATATGCAAAGAAGCGTTTCCAGGAAAACTGTCTAGCTAAAGCACTGAGATGAAATGGAACTTTAATGTCCTTCAAGAAAACACCTGGGCAATTATCCTTTTGCAACCACACCAAAAAATAAAAATCGGAAAGTATTAAGTCAGTCAACAATTAAATACATACACTTTTTTGAAATGTCACAAAACAAAACACAAAATTGGAAACTAAAAAATTTCATAAAAAACATCACCCATTGCACAACTGTGTGATATGGAAATTAATTGTAATGCATTGCTTCAGTTTTCATTACCAAGGTTTGCTTGTGTCTGAAAATACTGATAACTTTCTAACTTTGACACCAATCTTATCCCTGTGCATGGAAATGTTAGCTAAAATGAGCACTGTTTAGCACAGCAGTAACTGTTCATGAAGAAGTGAAATCTAAAACTAGAAGAGCCCTCAGGGACCAGACATATTTGGATGTGGATTAAAATCGACCCAACCTAGACTGATTTGGGGTTTTTCTCACTTTTATGCATACTTTTCCTTTTATTCTTGTAACACAAATTAAATGTTACTTTGTAATATTAATGCTCAACTCCATTATTTTTGAAGGTATTATCAGCCTTTTAACATGGTAGGCACTATATTAAAAGCAAGCTGCAATCTGATTCTTTTACAAGTTTGTGCTCAGATGGATTGAAATGACCTGTAAATTAATTCTCTGAACACAAAGCAGTTCTGTGAAACTGTGAAAAGCAATGCTGTGAGTGGCATAGTAAGAGATACTTTTAATTGTATGTGTTGTATATATTTTCCTTTTTTGTCTATGCACATTTCCTTTCATTGTTCATCATAATCTTAACATTAGAATGATCAGATATTCTATTATTGAAATGTTAAATGGGAGAAATTCTTTTGCCAAAGGAAATAGAAGCACTGAGACAAAGTATTTTTCATATACTTTTGCGTTCAAAGCTAGTCAATTATCTGCGTGTAACATCACATGATATGGAACCCCAGATGTGTCTTTTGGCATAATGAATGTCCAATGTGAGATATAAAGAAAACAACAGAGACTCTCCATTCCATCAGAGAGACTCCATTCCCCTGACCATTGAAAACATTGCCTATGCTACAGCTCAACTGCTAAATCTAAAAGGCATCCCACAGATGTTACCTTATCCTTACAGGAAGTTTTACTTAAAGCTTTGTGACTTTAATAGCAAGGGTGGTGTAGTAGGGCTTTTACATCAGATTTTAACTATTATTCAGTATTTTCTGTCATTTATTTTACTTAGTTTATTTGCTATGGTTATATTCTTAGTAAGTACAGGTTTGTCCTATAAATTTTTACACTTTGCACATCCTGAGTGACTGAACTACAGGGCACCTGATGTGACGAGATAAGTGTCATTGTCCAAGGTGTAACAGCTTCCATGTGTCTAGATTATTCCCAGGGATCAATGTGCATCAGCCTTTAGGTCTAGGTTATTTCCAGGAACACAATGAAAGTATGTCAGTTTTATGTGTGTAGGTTACAATATGGGACCAAGGTAGGGGGGGGGCCCTTAGGACTAGGTTAAATCTGGTGACACCTGTGTGTTGCTTATGGTAAAGCTAGTGAGACCCTGTTGATTAGTACTGAGGAGTGATACTTAGGCTGTGCAAGTATCGTTTAGGGCGGCACGGTGGCGCAGTGGGTAGCACTGCTGCCTCGCAGTTGGGGTGATCTGGGGACCTGGGTTCGATTCCCGGGTCCTCCCTGCGTGGAGTTTGCATGTTCTCCCCGTGTCTGCGTGGGTTTTCCTCCGGGCGCTCCGGTTTCCTCCCACAGTCAAAGACATGCAGGTTAGGTGGATTGGCGATTCTAAATTTGGCCCTAGTGTGTGCTTGGTGTGTGGGTGTGTTTGTGTGTGTCCTGCGGTGGGGTTGGCACCCTGCCCAGGATTGTTTCCTGCCTTGTGCCCTGTGTTGGCTGGGATTGGCTCCAGCAGACCCCCCCGTGACCCTGTGTTCGGATTCAGCGGGTTGGAAAATGGATGGATGGATGAAGTATCGTTTATAATCAGTACCTAAATGGATAGGGTCTGTGTGTGTGTGCATGTCTGTAGGTTTCTGTGTGTATTAAGGTTTGGATGCAAGAGTAACGCCAACATATAATGAACATGGGTAAGTTCTACCCACATCAAAATAATATAGAAGCTACATTGCTTTTTGATACTGACATATTGCTTCTTTGTGTAATTTACATCAAATGACTAATAATGAAAGCTGGTAAAGCTTTTTCCCCAAAACTCAAGAAAAAAATTTATTTAACTCTGTTGCTGAGTGGTGGGGAATAAGCTTCAATTAAAACACTTTAAAAAAGAGAAATGTCAGCTTAGAATAAAAACCAATGGTTAAACCAATCAATGTAAATTACTTCTCACACAATAACAAAGTTTCTAATTTTTTAAATATGGAATTGGTTAAAATTCCATAACCTCCTTTAACCGGCCAACCCTTATCGTGGGTGGAGGGGTTTGCGATGTCCCAATGATCCTAGGAGCTCTGTTGTCCGGGGCTTTATGCCCTGGTAGGGCCACCCAAGGCAAACTGGTCCTAGGTGAGGGATGAGACAAAGAAGCGGATTAAACAAACCACCTATGATGGAAAACCAATTTGGACGGCATTTTTCCCTTGCCCGGACGCAAGTCACCGGGGCCCCACTCTGGAGCAAGGCCTGGAGGGTGGGGCCTCGATGACGAGCGCCTGGTGGCCGGGCCTGCACCCATGGGGCTCGGCGGGCACAGCCCGAAGAGGCAACGTGGGTCCCCCTTCCCATGGGCTCACCATCTATGGGAGGGCCAAGGAGGTCGGGTGCAGTGTGAGTTGGGTGGTGGGCCGAAGGCAGGGACCTTGGCGGTTCAATCCTCGGCTACAGAAGCTGGCTCTTGGGACGTGAATGTCACCTCTCTGAAGGGGAAGGAGCCTGAGCTAGTGCGCGAAGTTGAGAGGTTCCGGCTAGATACAGTCGGACTCACCTCGACGCACAGCTTGGACTCTGGAACCAATCTCCTTGAGAGGGGCTGGACTCTGTACCATTCTGGAGTTGCCCCCGGTGAGAGGCGCCGAGCGGCGTGGTGGGTATACTTATTGCCCCCCGACTTGGAGCCTGTTCATTGGGATTTACCCCCGGTAGACGAGAGGGTAGCCTCCCTTCGCCTTCGGGTGGGGGGACGGGTCCTAACTGTTGTTTGTGCGTATGCACCGAACAGCAGTTCGGATGTACCCACCCTTTTTGGAGTCCCTGGAGGGGGTGCTAGAGGGCATACCTTCTGGGGACTCCCTCGTATCTGCTGGGAGACTTCAATGCTCATGTGGGCAATGACAGTGAGACCTGGAAGGGCGTGATTGGGAGGAATGGCCCCCCCGATCTGAACCCGAGCAGTGTTTTGTTATTGGACTTCTGTGCTCGTCTCGGATTGTCCATAACGAACCACCATGTTCAAGCATAGGGGGTGTTCATATGTGCACTTGGCACCAGGACACCCTAGGCCTCAGTTCGATAATCGACTTTGTGGTCGTGTCATCGGACTTGCGGCCACATGTCTTGGACACTCGGGTAAAGAGAGGGGCGGAGCTGTCACTGATCACCACCTGGTGGTGAGTTGGCTTCGATGGTGGGGGAGGATGCCGGTCAGGCGTGGTAGGCCCAAACGTGTTGTGAGGGTCTGCTGGGGAACAGCTGGCAGAGCCCCCCTGTCAGAAGTAAGCTTCAACTCCCACCTCCGGCAGAACTTCGACCACATCCCAAGGGAGGTGGGGGACATTGAGTCCGAATGGGCCATGTTCCGTGCCTCTATTGTTGAGGCAGCCTGACCGGAAGCTGTGGCCGTAAGGTGGTCGGTGCCTGTCGTGGCGGCAATCCCCGAACCCGTTGGTGGACACCGGCGGTGGAAGGATGCCGTCAAGCTGAAGAAGGAGTCCTACCGGTCCCTTTTGTCCTGTGGGACCCTGGAGGCAGCTGATAGGTACCGACAGGCCAAGCGGAATGCGGCTTTTGGTGGTTGCTGAGGCAAAAACTCGGGGTGTGGGAGGAGTTCGGGGAGGCCATGGAGAACGACTTTCGGACGGCTTCGAGGAGATTCTGGTCCACCATCCGCCGTCTTAGGAAGGGGAAGCAGTGCAGTGTCAACACTGTTTATGGTGGGGATGGTGCGCTGCTGATCTCGACTCGGGACGTTGTGGGTCGGTGGGGGGAGTACTTCGAAGACCTAACTCAATCCCATTAACATGCCTTCCAATGAGGAAGCAGAGCCTGGGGACTCAGAGGTGGGCTCCCCCATCTCTGGGACTGAGGTCACCGAGGTGGTCAAAAAACTCCTTGGTGGCAGGGCCCCAGGGGTGGATAAGATACGCCGGAGTTCCTCAACGCTCTGGATGTTGTAGGACTGTCTTGGTTGACACGCCTCTGCAACATCGCATGGACATCAGGGACAGTGCCCTCTGGATTGGCAGACCGGGGGTGGTGGTCCCCCTCTTAAGAAGGGGATCGGAGGGTGTGTTCCAACTACAGAGGGATCACACTCCTCAGCCTCCCTGGAAAAGTCTATTCAGGGTCCTGGAGAGGAGGGTCCGTTGGGATACTCGAGCCTCGGATTCAGGAGGAACAGTGTGGTTTTTTGTCCTGGTCGCGGAAACAGTGGACCAGCTCTATACCCTTAAGCAGGGTCCTGGAGGGTGCATGGGAGTTTGCCCAACCAGTCTACATGTGTTTTGTGGACTTGGAAAAAGGCATTCGACCGTGTCCCTCGGGGAATCCTGTGGGGGGTACTCCAAGAGTATGGGGTACTGGCCCCCTTGATAAGGGCTGTTCGGTCCCTGTACGATTGTTTGCCAGAGCCTGGTCCGCATTGCCGGCAGTAAGTCGAACCCGTTTCCAGTGAGAGTTGGACTCCGCCAGGGCTGCCCTTTGTCACCGATTCTGTTCATAACTTTTATGGACAGAATTTCTAGGCGCAGCCAGGGCGTTGAGGGGGGTCCGGTTTGGTGGGCTCAGGATTGGGTCACTGCTTTTTGCAAATGATGTTGTCCTGTTTGCTTCATCAGGCCGTGATCTTCAGCTCTCTCTGGATCGGTTTCGCAGCCGAGTGTGAAGTGGCTGGGATGAGAATCAGCACCTCCAAATCCGAGACCATGGTCCTCAGCCGGAAAAGGGTGGAGTGCCCTCTCAGGGTTGGTAGCGAGATCCTGCCCCAAGTGGAGGAGTTCAAGTATCGCGGGGTCTTGTTCACGAGTGAGGAAAGAATGGAGCGTGAGATCGACAGGCGGATCGGTGCGGCATCCGCAGTAATGCGGCTCTGCATCGGTCTGTCGTGGTGAAAAAGGAGCTAAGCCGCAAGGCGAAGCTCTCAATTTACCAGTCGATCTATGTTCCTACCCTCACCTATGGTCATGAGCTATGGGTAGTGACCGAAAGAACGAGATCGCGAATACAAGCGGCTGAAATGAGTTTCCTCTGCAGGGTGTCTGGGCTCTCCCTTAAAGATAGGGTGAGAAGCTCAGTCATCCGGGAGGGGCTCAGAGTAGAGCCGCTGCTCCTCCACATCGAGAGGAGTCAGATGAGGTGGCTCGGGCATCTGATCAGGATGCCTCCTGGACACCTCCCTGGTGAGGTGTTCCGGGCACGTCTAACCGGGAGGAGGCCCCGGGGAAGACCCAGGACACGCTGGAGGGACTATGTCTCTCGACTGGCCTGGGAACGCCTTGGGATTCTCCCGGAAGAGCTAGAAGAAGTGGCTGGGGAGAGGGAAGTCTGGGCATCTCTGCTCAAGCTGCTGCCCCCGCGACCCGACCTCGGATAAGTGGGAGACAATGGATGGATGGATGGAATTGGTAAAATTTTCATAAGTTGCCATTAACAGGCACTACAGGGATTCCAAATGTAATATAATTAAATTTTAAAATAAGCAAAACTGCAAGGACACAAATGTTCATCACTGAGCTCCAGTTAAAATAAATGCAGTATAGAATGCAATAATCAATTTTGTGAATTGAATCTTGTAACAACAATCGTGCAAAGTACAATAAGTGTGTGGCCAAAAAATAGTCCTTTTTGCACACATTTGTTTGATTAGTTTTTAATAAGATGTTATACAATAAGCATGGAATTGAGAGTCAAAGTTTGTGGTGTGAGGAGAACTTGTATGCAGCTAACATCTAGGAAAATGTAGGAACTTTCAGGTTAAATTATGGTTTTGATCAATCATACAAACCTTGGATGGATACAAACCTTTAAAAACACTGAAATAAAACTTTGTAAAACACCACCTAGAATGTAGTTTGATATATTACAATGAAAGCTTTAGGAAACCCAAAAATAACAAGCCTTAAGCGTTTTCTTCCAGAATAATAGGAGATCTATTAATACAACAGATCAGACTATTGAGGATTCTAACTACAAAAAAGATGGAAAATAAAAATACACTAATAAATATATTTTAATTAATTCATTTAAGTAATTGCAAAAGTGAAATCTAACAGAATGTTCTCAGACTCCCTTGTATTAGTAAAAGTACCTAATTATAATAAAGTGAGCAATGCTACAAGTGCTCTAATTTGGGTGCTTCACTGTGGCATGAGCATGTTCTCTCAATGTTTAATGAAATGTATTCAAAAGGTGAATAAGCATGCGTTTGATATTACACCCTGAAGACTGGCAGTGAGGGGTGTCATTCAGTTGGAAAAAACACAAAGTATGTAGGGCGGAGTGGCGGCTCTGAGGCTAGGGATCTGCACTGTCAATCAGAAGGTTGCTGGTTCGAATCCCGTAAATGACAAAAAGGGACTCTGCTCTGTTGGGCCCTTAAGCAAGGCCCTTAACCTGTAATTGCTGAGCGCTTTGAGTAGTGAGAAAAGTGCTATACAAATGCAAAGAATTATTATTATGTATTACATGACATAATGGCAGAAATTTTAAGACTATTGTAATGTCAGCAATTAAACAAACCATCTCCTACAAACCACTCCAATAAACTGAGCTAAAACCAAGTTATTAAAAACGTAATTACTAGACTCACTGCACTCATAATTTGTACATCCTATCTGAAATATACTACTCAAAACACACTTCTCTTGTGAGATTTGTATTACACTGATGTAGGAAAAGCAAAGATTCTCACCTTAAATACTTAAAAGAATTTTTGAAGTTTCACTATGATTGTGGTCCTGGTCTTAGTACAGAAAAACAGATTTGCCACAAATTGTAACAGCTATTCAGGCCATTAGATGGCTTTTAAATAATAATAAATCATAAAATAATCACTATGTTTTTAAAGTTAAAACCAAATTTTTAACTGTAATATTCTATTGCACAGGTTTTAGAATCATACTTATGTCTGGCACTTTTCTTATATGTGTTAATTGAAACTTTTTAAACGCTTTTACAGTCTGGGAAACACTTCTATAACCTTAATACTCTCTTTTTTGTACAGTGGACTTTACTCGTAATTGCTGGTACTTAGTTTCCTTCAGATATGTTAACTAATAAACAATGGAGGCCCCTGAAAATTAGAACATGTCCCGTGTGTTCATCAAGTGGCTACTTTTTAAATCAGCATGGTAAGAGAAATAAAACTACTGTAAACGGGGTGTTACAGTGGCAAAATGGTTAGCAATGGCACCTCACAGCTGCAGTGTTCTTGGTTTTAGTCCTACACTGTAACTGTGTGGAATTGGTATGCTCTCCCCGTGTTTGTGTAGCATTGCCTAACGTTTCACAAAGCTTTATGTGTTAGGTTAATTGGCAACCTGACATTGGCCTAGCATTATTGAGTATATAAGTGTCTCCTGCAATGTTCCCATAAAATACAGTATGGACAAGAATTCACTCCTACAGTGAAGCTAAAATGAAGAAACAGGTTAGGAAATGGATAGATGGATGAAAATGTTAGGAACTAACTAAGCCCATGAAACGTAATCTGCTCCTCTCAATAACGCATTAAATTACAAAAAAATGCAGAACAGATAAGGAATTTCAGTGGGAGCAAAAATAAATTACAATAATGGACTTAAGAGGTCAATTATAGACTGGAGCTGGTCTCTGCTTAACATAATAGCTATAATGAAAACCAGACATCAAAGAATTACTCCAGGGCAAAGTTTAGGAAGCGCTATATTAGGGAAAGTACTGTTTATTCAAAATACTATACAATGCTAACCATCATTATGCATCACTATGCTCCAAAGACGTACAGTATGTATTGAAAAAAGTTTGAAGTAATAACACAAAAGCAATAAGTTCTTTACTCATCTGAATTACATATAAAGACATTCATTTTTACAAAAATATGTACGGAAAAAACTGCTACAATAATCTGAGCTCAAGTTAAACTTCATAAATGGTAGTACTATTGGTCACAGTGATACACATCTTTTCACAGTAGGGAGCATTTGCATAATTTCAGCTGTTTTCTTTATGAAAACAAGTACAGATAAAGTAAATGTAGCAAGAAATGGGGAATCATTTTAATAATTCTACTTTACACTGTCATTTTAATTAAGGTTAATGTATTTTCCCTTCTTACTTTAATCGTTTTCTTTATAAGAACTATGCATAACAGTTATGGACAATACAACATCTTCTGATGTATAATAATGAAGCGCACAATGAAAACTTTTTAATTAGAATAAGTGTTCCTGCAAAGGTGCCTTTTAACAACACTGGCATGGAAGTACCTGTAAGATTATAGTCAAGCAGCAAGCAAAAACAGCAGAAAAAAACAGTATTTTAGTGACACTGAGACACTGGAGTGTGTAACATGGGAAAAGCAAGAAGTGTGAGAGTTTTTTCAGCTTCAGGACATAATATAGTGAGTACAACAAGCAATGTTTATTTTCTTACGTAACAGTTTTAGATGTCACTGAGCACTTGCTGCTTTAAATATTATAATCACTGATGGTGTTGCTAGCAGATGGGTTGCTTTTTGTGTTTATAGACACATTGGTAGCCTTATGCGTCAACAAACATTATGTTGTTAGTCCTTGTATTTTTTGTAAAAGAGAATGATGTCTATTTTCTTTTTTCAAAATTTAAATTATCTTAATTTTCAATATGGCAATTTCAAATATTGCATCTAAAACCAAAGTGATTGTGCTTTTACAGTTTTTTCTCTCTCTCCCCTTTTGTGACAGGTGTTATTCATATTGTTTTAGGACTTTATTTTCTTTATGTAGTAATGCGAATCTACACTTTCATATTTCAGTGCTTTAATGTGACAGCAGTCAAAGTCTCCACATTATTTTCCAGGTCCTAACATCAATGCTGTTTAAAACATGCTGTAGTGATGTGTATGACCATCTGTCTGTTTCAGAATATGTAAAAATCTCTCAGCAGATGAGGGAAAAAAGAACAAAAAATTATCTGACTAATTTTTTTCAGCAGATGAGAAACAAAATTACCTGACTAAAGAAAAAGACTTTGTTGTTTAATTAGTGTCGTTGATTTAAGTTTTTGCATATCAAACAAGTATTTTACTTGACAGGTTAGGTTTGTTTGGTTTATGTTCTCACATTTTGGGAAATGGTTCCTCTGTGGACTAGCATTTGGACTGATAAATATTTGTAAGCACAAAACATGGATCCTCTCCATCATACGACAGCAGCTGACATTCCAGATATACAGTACAGTACACATAATTTTTTAATGCTCAGCAGAACATATAAACATACTTTGAACATAAAATCTAACAATTTTAAAGTGTGTTAATTTGACCTTAAATTCTGAATTCTATGTAAGTGTCTAAACGCTTCTCACTCTTTACATAAATGCTTACCAGATTTCTTGGATTTAATGTGGAAATAACACCAAAGCAATTTTGACAAAGAGACGCCATTCAGACAAACATAGCTTGTAGATCTCTGTTTGTATCATTAATTGGCAACTCAAAATTGGCCCAGTATGAGTAATTGTGAATACAGGGGTTAAAGCAAAAAAAGTTTCTGAGCCTGAAAGTTTGTATCGTGGGCTATTACAAAAACATCTTGCTAAGAAAAACATAAAAATTAATTTTTATAAAAAATTGTATATTATCTTCTTATATAATATGCTACCGTGGCTGTCCATTTGTCATTCCAAGATTTTAAATTACCTGTAGCTTGCAAACCATTTGGCCTGAAATTTGGCACACACATACTACATGACCTCTACTGTCTGCTTTCGGGGTGATGATTTTTATTACTCTTTTTATTTTTATTTTATTTTACTGTAGAATCAACTCTCTGCGGCGGGCAGCAGGGTGGCCATGCAGCTCATTCATACAGGCACCGTTCTCATCCCTTCCAACTTCCCCATCACTTCCTGTACCTCTTCATATCTTAAATCATTTTTGAGGCAGATTGAACACTTAAGTGCCAGCTTAAGTGAAAAATTAAGAAAAACATACTAAGTAATTGCAACACAAAAACTGACTTAATCAGGTTTACCGCGAAAAGATGCCAATGGAAGAAGAGAAGAAGCAGGCCACTAGATTGGAGAAAACAAGAGCTGCTCACAAAGCAGCAAGTGCTTCAACCTCTGAGGTACTAATTGTTGCTCCTCCTGTTTTTCATTCTGAGATTAGTTTAAAATTATCTTCTGTCTCTCCTGTTATTAAGTTGAGTCTTCGTAACCCTGGGGTTATTTTGACCAGTCCCTGACGCTTGATGAATATGTAACATCAGTTAGCTGCTTGTGTTTCTTTCATTTAAGAAATCTTTCAAAACTAAGAAATGCTGTTTCAAAATCAGAATTGGAGATGCTTGTTCATTCTTCTATTTCCTCATGCCTTGATTACTGTAATGCTTACTTTATGGGTTTGAGAAAGTCCTCTCTCACACATCTTCACTTAGTCCAAAATGCAGCTGCCAGGCTCCTAACTCGCGCTAGCCGGAGTGATCATATCACCCCCATTTTGCACACACTGCACTGGCTCCCAGTGTTTCATTGAATTCATTTTAAAGTTTTGGTACTTACTTTCAGAGCTTTGCAGGAACAAGCTCCTGTGTACCTAACCAGTCTGCTCAAATGCTATACAGCTTGTCGGGCTCTTAGATCTGGGCAACAGGGCCTTCTAGTTGTCCCCCGCAGTCGGCTAAAAACCCATGGGGATTGTGCCTTTCAGTCCGTGGCACCAAGACTATGTAATAGCATGCCTTGTCATCTTAGTGCAGCTGAGTCTGTTCATTCTTTTACAAAACAATTGAAAACATTTCTTTTTAAATTTGGGTTTAATCAGTGCTAAATAGTTCCAGTTTGTTTATTTACTATTTTTATTGGTTTTGTTTATGTTTTGTTTTAACTGTTGTATTTGTACTGTATTTGTTGTTCAGTGCTCTGTAACCTTTTGTCTGTGAAGGGCGTTATAAAAAAATTAATATGTTTAAAACTGTGTGTAAGCAAAGTTCCACGCACTTTCCCTTTATAAATCCCAATGAACATGAATTTTAACTCGCATTCATGCACCTACAGCCCCACCCGAACTCCTCCCCAAATTTTGCATATTTGAATATGCAAATCCATATAAATAGCACCTTCCGTTCAGTGTTTAGTTAAAAGACAATGGCAAACGCACATGTAAAAAAAGAATTTTAACAAATGCAAAATGGAGGTCCTGCTCAGTGAAGTGGAGACAAGGAAAAAAATTACTATTTGGTGGCTTAGACAGTGGTAACAAATAAACAATAAAAGGACATTAATGGAGTGCCACAGTGTGGCTAAGATGCTCGAAATTTCAGAAAGTCACACAGTGCCTGAAATAAAAAAAGAAGTGGTCAGATATCAAAATCGATGTGAAAAGGTAAGTTCTGAGTGTCACACAGAATCATAGTAGGGCCACAAAGAAGAATAAAAAGGTCTATGTCAAAATTAAAGTCAAAATGTTTATTTTACTTAAGTTTTTCAAATCCCATTGTAGCTAAAGTAGCACAATAAATGCTTTGTACTCTAAGTGTTCCCCGACCCAGACATTAATCGCCATGTGCTTCTTAAATGGGCTTTCTCTTACACCAACAGGTGCCGCAGGCAGTGATCGCCACACAGAATAATTTACATTCATGATATTACAGCTCTCTGAACAGTTTAGAATATTATGACTTGATATGTACTTGACATCATTTTCATGATGAAATGCATTAAAGCATGTATTAAACATGGAGGCACGGTGGTGCAGCAGTAGTGATGAGCTAGTACCCCATCCAGGGATTGTTCCGGCCTTCTACAAGATACGACCCTGAATTTATTGCAGCAGTACTGTCTCTATCCAACATACTAACCCCCAATTCCTGTCCTTACAATTCTTTCTCCACACAACCAATCACCACACAATAAGCGTCTGTAATAAATGTAAAACCAGCTGTAAGCTTACACCAATTCTTCGAAACTTTTAAGGAACACTGAAAATTTTTCACTATACATGTTAAATTATTCCATCCATCCAGGGTCGCACAATTCCCAGTAAGCATAAAGCGCAAGGCAGGAACAATTCCTGGACGGAGCGTCAGGTCATTGCTACCAGCAGTATACATTATTTAAATGTAGTTAACAATTTATCTGTAAAATGTAACATACATACTTTAATGCATTTCATCATAAAAATATCAAGTATAAATCCTAGTATTCTAACAGCACACAGCTCCAAAACGATAGCTCTTGGAAATCTGAATTACCTTAGAAACCAGTTATCATCATCGGTCAATACATGCTCTCTTCATATTCTTCCATTTGCGATGTCTTCTAACAACAATAAAGCAGCTATGGTAGCTGGAACAGTTTGGTCATTCCTTGCACCATTATATTGTTAAAGAAATATTACAATCAAGTGCCTTAAATTTGTAATGATATGCAATTAATTTCTGTAGATTTGGTAAAACCCGCATCATAGATGTGAATCTAAAAAAGAAGGCAATGACACAAAATAGTAGCATTAATTTGACGCTGGGTGCCACCCCTTTGCAAACTGAGCAAAAAAGAATGTACACACGATGTGAGGCTTCCATGAAAATGTGCAGAAAAGAACACACGCACGATGTGAGGATGCCATGAAAATGTGGTGGCTTTACGGCAAGTTTTGTTTTTAATATATCTTGAAGAGAGCGTGAAAATGGGCGTACTCAACATTTTTGTGCATACATACTGTTTATACATGGGGCCCCCTGACTAGATAAGCAAGTTGTAAAAACATAGATTGAAACAGAGTAAGCAAAATAAGAACTGTATGTTTTGTGTTTTTGTTTTTTTATTTAATGGGGCAAATTCACACGCATATAACGCATTTCATTCTAGCTTGTTGCACTAATAAATGTCTACCTTTTGTAAGGTGAAAGTTCTAAAGGAGTGTATGCGAAGAAGACTTAACTACAGACAGAGCTGATTTAAACAGTAGTTTTGTGTATTAACTGCCATATTTAGTAACTTGTTCCAATCCACTACAGCAGCTGGACTCTATACTGAGAAAGGCATCCAGAAACCACAAAAGAAGCAGACACCAACTCAAGGAGAAAATGCAAATATGTTATAAATGTATATTAGGTAATGATTTTAATGGAAATTCTTTTTGGCTATTAAGTCACTTAACCTGCTAGCACTGCAGTTGTAAAACAATGCATAACAATGTATAAACAATTGTACTGTGTCTTGAACATGTAACTTGCCTTGGATAAAGGTGTCAGCCAGTTTATAGTGAAAGAATGTAAGCAATTATGTGACCATTTTCAGTTATTATTGTCTAGTTGTCTACAGAACAGAGATGCCATTGACATCTAGGCATCAACATTCAATGTCAATAATGGGGCTTGGTAATTACTCTCTGAGGTAAATCCACGCCCCTGGTCTTGAAAGGTATTGCGAAGAAAGGCAAACGGCAAAGTGATGCACAGTTTATTTAATTTTAAAATGGCTGAATCTCACGACAATACTTTACCTTTTTACCTTCTTAAAATGACTTAGATATGGTATTTTGTAATATATGTGTAATCTCAGGAGGCGGATCTGTACTCAGTAACATTTTCTGCCTTGAAAAATGGACATATTCATTAATTTCTAAAGCTTTTTTCACAACTGGACCACAGTACACATAAACTCAATTAAAAACCCCTAAGACAGACTAGTAATTTTTTTAATTTGTAAAATATGTTTCACTTAAGAATGCCATTTCATGAGCCAAATTGATATATACCATGATTGTGAAGAAATAACTTTGACTTGAAAAATACTGAATTTACCCTTTAATTGGTTACTTGTGATATTCTCTTTCCTTACCCTGTTTCTCACTACACACAACATGCTTATTTACTTTTTACTAGCAGAGTTTGTTTGAGCATAAGAACACTCTGTCAGAAGGTTGAGCCATTTCACCCTATCAGCATATTAACTGAATATTTTAAACTCCTCTGCAGCAAACATGTGAAAGCATTTGAGGGCAGCTAGATTACAATGCATAGCTAGTTGCATGCGACAGCACAAGTTGAGAGGTAAAGTCTTCTTGAAACTTGGTAGACAACAAAGCTGTAAACTTAAGTTTTTTATTTTAAAACAAGATATACTATTTTTCCCTCCTTTTTCATGTAATCCCTTTAATAGGATTCATATCTGTTTTGTTGATGAGACATTGAATCGAAAATCAACAGAGCCATGTACACTTAAGTTTCGATTATAGCATGCACTGCTCACCCTATACTCACTCCCATCAGCAACCAGTATTTTTTTTAGTTTTAAATACCATATTTCAAAGAACCATCAAAAGATACAATATCTTGTAGTATATTTTTGAAACATGATAAAGTTAATCATCTGACAAAATTTTGAGTAGAATATAGCAGTCACATACTAATTTAAAAAGGCTACCCTCTTAGAGTTTAGTCAGCCTTTTAAAAGTGTACTTTCTAAGGCAAAGACAGACCTGCTCAAGCCATCTCTTAACCACTTCTGCCTGATGAGAAGGAAGAGACCCTTCTGAGTTCTTTTAAGTAAAATGGCTGTGAGGTTTGAAGCTAAACTTTGAAACGTCTCAGCCTTGTAGAAAAGGAGGAATAGATCGATTTCTGCAACTGTTCTTTTAGTCTAATGCTTTATTTATTTACTTAGTGATTTATTTGTAACATGACCACACCTATACTAACCCTATACTTCACATATTTTGTTAATTATAATTGGCTAAATATTTACAATTAACCTCAAACGTTGCTTCCAGAAGACTAGAAAATGATTTGTGAAACAGCAATTTTCAATGTACACTATTTTGTACATGTTGTTTTATTGAGAGTTGCACTCAAAGAGGAATAGCCAGTAGCAACTAAAGAGATACACATCTGAACAGCTAAGGAATCAATAAAGAAAAATAAAGTTAATACGTTTAAATTTTTAGATAGCAATAATTCACTGTGGCACACAAGAAAAGGAAGTTTTGAATGTTTATTATTTCACCACTAGATGGAGACAAAACATCTGTTATAACCACTTCAATATAGATGATGTGAGACTATTAATACTGTACACTGATTTGTTTTGATAAAAAGAGTATAAAATGTTGGTAACTGCATTTAATAAATTATAATTTTCTTTAAAATATACACTATGAGAGACAAGTTCATCTTTATTGTCAAGTGAACAGAGCACAGAAGAAAATTTTACTTGCATGTTTTAATTTTCTGTAGATTCACTGGCAGGAACAAATAGGAAGCACATGGAGAATTAAAAATATTGTCTAGATATGTTGCCTTGTGTGTTGCCTACACCAGATATCAAACTAAAGAATTAAAACAAGTTACATTTTAAAGACTACTACCATTTTAAGTAATGAGGAAAATTTTAAACTATTTGGATCCATTTCAATCTACAGTACATATCCCGTATACATTTTCCTGGTCCTATTCTCCAACTGCCTGGTAATTTTTTCTTGTGGCAGAGTAAAATCAAAATTGACCATTGGCTCAAAGCCACAAACAAAGCTGAAAAGACAAATAACAGAAATATATGTCTGCACCTAAAGCATAACAAGTGACTGGCTCAGACTTATATATAAATCTATTGTCAAACGCCCCAAAAAAAACTTCTAAAGATTATTTACTGAACTTTTGTTTACAAAATCATTTTGTTGTAAAAGAAATTACATTGTAAATCCAAACGTTTGTATTATGCGATTATTACAAATGTTAATTTCAACAACTGGATGAAAAGTCGACACACTTCACAAGTCCAACTAAAACCAATCTAATCTAAAATCAAAATTTGTAGTTTGTTTGACAGCTTTTGATGCCAAGAAACTCATTAAGGCATTGCCTGTTGCCATTTTTGCCAAAATATATGGAACGGTCAAAAACAATTTTTATTCAGAGCCTTTAATAAACATCTATGGGATCTCTTTTAATTCAGTATAAAATTCAAGTTACCTTGTTTATATAAACTATGAAGAATAACTAAACATTTACTATTATATTTTAACATATCTCAAAGGGAGCACTAATTTATGGTTTGTTAATCTCATCTCCATCTTTTCGTAGCAACACTGCGAAGTGTTATAAGGTTTGGTTTGAAAGAGCAAAGGGAGATCAAGTGACAGACTGTTCAGATTGCAACTTTTAATCATTAGGAAGCAATATATAAAATGGCTGTTCTCGCATTGCTTTGATACTTTTACTTTTGTTAATTTTTCTTCCTCCTCCTAGCATCTTAAAAAAATTTATTTAATGTTTTGCCTTGAAATTGGACAATTAATTGCACAGTTTGTCTTTTCTTGGCTTTTACAGGTTAAATCCCATGTGACTGTAGGAAAAGTGAAAATACATAGCACCTCATTAAATGCTACAGTATAATTTTTCAATTTACATCTAAATTCATGTTGGTACAACCATGTGTGCACTGAAATGACTGTGATAAACATAGAAAAAATAAAGTTCAGATAAGAAAAGAATGGAACTCAAAGCATTTACTGACATAACTGAATGCAAAGTTTCTCCTCAGCCATGGACTCCTGCCCTAATCCTATTGTGATTATGTAGCTTCTTTGTAGATCTGCTCTTTTGTTGTATACACTCTGCTGTATACAGCCATTGCTCACCTCATATTAAAAGATGAAATCATTTCAGATGTAGCCAGATATACATAAAGTAATTCACACAAGTATCTGAACATTCAAGAAAATACCAGTCCCAATTTTTGTCAAATTATTTACAGTAAGAATTGTGCTTTTTTATTTTTCAAAACAATTGCACATCAAAAAACCCACAAGTAGCTGTCATGAATGTCACAATTCTCTTTTTAAAAAGAAAATGTAAAAGGTGATATTGGGTTCACTGGGAATTTGACAGGTTCATCCAAGTGATGAAACAATACAATAAATCACTTCTCAACAGATTTCAGAATTTTCACAAGAAAGACAGATGCTTTTATGAATGACAGCAATCTGAATAATAAGGCAGAAGGCCAACAATTACAGCGTGTTGACAAATGAATTAATCATACATTTCTCAAAAATGTAACCCTATACTTCACATAAAATTATACACGTGCCATTTTCAAAAGACCTAATAAAGCAAAACATTTTCCTCTTCTGGACAGTATCAAGCTGGACATTTCAAATTAGTTGTTATTGTAACCAAAATTAATATTTCTGTAGTTTTTTGTATTTGTCCACAATATTCCTCTCTCTTCCTTTTCAAATCTTTGAACACTATGGAGGAGGCTATATCCTTACACATGCAGAAAACAAAATGATGATGGTTTAGAAAGAAGAAAAACGGCTACTTCAGGATACTAGCATTAATAGAATTTATATTTATATGACATGCACTAGTGTGTTCAATCGTGGCTTGGCTCCATCAGTTGATTTGTGGTGTGTTTTCTTTTTCTTTTTTTTTTTTTTTAACTTCAGAAAACGCTGATCGTTGACTGATATTTAGAACTTAATGATGATATGCATAGGGTGGCACGGTGGCGCAGTGGGTAGCGCTGCTGCCTCGCAGTTGGGAGACCTGGGGACCTGGGATCGCTTCCCGGGTCCTCCCTGTGTGGAGTTTGCATGTTCTCCCCGTGTCTGCATGGGTTTCCTCCGGGCGCTCCGGTTTCCTCCCACAGTCCAAAGACATGCAGGTTAGGTGGATTGGCGATTCTAAATTGGCCCTAGTGTGTGGGTGTGTTTGTGTGTGTCCTGCGGTGGGTCGGCACCCTGCCAGGGATTGGTTCCTGCCTTGTGCCCTGTGTTGGCTGGGATTGGCTCCAGCAGACCCCCGTGACCCTGTCTTTGGATTCAGCGGGTTGGATAATGGATGGATGGATGATGATATGCAGTTGAACACTGTTTTCAAAAATGCAAGGCTATTCATGGATTTAAAAAAATGAATTATAATGTGGTGTAGTGTAATCAGTTTATCTGAGATGTATTGTAACTTATATGTACACAGTATCATGAGGTGTATGTATGGCCAAGTGCATCATGTTGCCATTGTCCAGTTGCCCAAGTCTCGCTTTGTAGATTATGTCAAATATAGCATCACAATAGGTAATGATAAGTAAAACTTCTGAGTTTTCCTTCAAATATGTTACATTTGATATTTGAGTTTGCAATAGCGAAATTTACCAAAAACGTGTATTTGTGTTTAGGAGTTTTAAGTTTTTTTTTTTGGTTGTTATAGAAAGGAAGGAAAATAGCTCTTTAAGGGCTTGACATCACTGCATACACTGGCTTTAGCAACACATTTTCTAAAGAAAAGGGATCAGATTAAAATTAATGGGGGAACAGTGTAATCCAACAAGACAATGAAATTACAGTGATCCCTCACTATATCGCGCTTCGCCTTTCGCGGCTTCACTCTATCGCGGATTTTATATGTAAACATATTTAAATATATATCGCGGATTTTTTGCTGGTTCGCGGATTTCTGAGGACAATGGGTCTTTTAATTTCTGGTACATGCTTCCTCAGTTGGTTTGCCCAGTTGATTTCATACAAGGGACGCTATTGGCAGATGGCTGAGAAGCTACCCAACTTACTTTTGTTTCTCTCTCTCTCTCTCTCTCTCTCTCTTGCGCGGACTTTCTCTGATCCTGACGTAGGGGCTGTTCGCAGGGGGGCTGTTCGCACACCTAGACGATACGAACGCTCGTCTAAAAATGCTGAAAGATTATCTTCACGTTGCTACCTTCTGTGTGCAGCTGCTTTGTGAAGCGACATGCTGCACGGTGCTTCGCATACTTAAAAGCTCAAAGGGCACGTATTGCTCCTGACGGAGGGGGTGTGAGCTGCCACCTTCAACAGCTTTGTACCGGCGGTGCTTCGCATACTTAAAAGCCAAACAGCCCTATTGATTTGTTTGGTTTTCTCTCACTTTCTGACATTCAGTGCTCCTGACGTGCACTCCTTTGAAAAGGAAGATATGTTTGCATTCTTTTAATTGTGAGACAGAACTGTCATCTCTGTCTTGTCATGGAGCACAGTTTAAACTTTTGAAAAAGAGACAAATGTTTGTTTGCAGTGTTTGAATAACGTTCCTGTCTCTCTACAACCTCCTGTGTTTCTGCGCAAATCTGTGACCCAAGCATGACAATATAAAAATAACAATATAAACATATGGTTTCTACTTCGCGGATTTTCTTATTTCGCGGGTGGCTCTGGAACGCAACCCTCGCGATGGAGGAGGGATTACTGTATTATCCCAATGTGGTCAAGAAACACAAAAAAACACTGTAGTTGCTACCTTTGATGACATGCAATGTTTGTCAATGAACTCATTTAAACTTTGCAAGTGCTGATGAAATTGTCTGGGGTAACACACTGGCTGATGGGAACTGAAATCCCCATGTAAGCATTTTAAGGTTGCAGGTAAGATGAAGAGGGTGGGGGTAATACATATGTCTTATAAAAAAATCTTAGAAGGCTTGGAAGAAGACGATACGTGATTTTCTCGGAGACACTTTAACGTCCCGTGAGACAAGGCAGTGAGACAAAAGGACAGCTGCTGTACAGGCTTTTAAATGATCGATGCGCAGCGCAACAAGCAGAACACACAGCTCAGCAGCAGTAAGCCAGCAGCTGATCCGACTGCATCTCCTTAGCGTGCGTTCACCCCAACACACACACTCCTTCACAATGCAAGAGGCAGAGACGCGAAGTGGCTGGTGTGTAGCGCGCCCCTTGGGGGTGGTCAAGTGAAGCAAGCAGGGCCCCCTAGTTAAATACATTTTCTTCTGGATCAGTTGACTGAAATACACTACACTCACAGCCACAGCACCTGGAAAGCATTTTCTTTGAGCATCACCAAACTTTGCTCCTTTCACTTTGCTGCAGATGACCTTTGTTTGCATAAACCAGAATGTTCCATTTCTCCATGTGATTGCTTTCAGCATACGTGGTGAAAAAGGGGTGCAGTACAATGCCTTAGAATGTCCCACTCTCTAGAGCATTATTAACAAATAAAAAAATATGTCAGTTAATTTATTTTCCATAACGTTACCAAACTTCAACCAAATCCGTGAAAGCATTTTTGAGATATTTAATTTTTCTATCGTGTAGAGGTTTACCCCTAAATATTGATACATTAAACTGTACTTTATTAGTAGATACCTACTGCCGTAGATGTACCACCTGACAAATTGTATCTTTTTAGTTAAACAAGAAATACTGTTTTGTTGATGAATAAGTGACTGAGTAAATCAATCAACTTTGCATTCTACATATATTGTAACTACTATTGTGTCTACTTCTGCCCATTCTGCCAGCTGCAGCTGTAAGTAAGTTACCTCTTCAGCCTGTTGTTGTACCAACTGTGTGAGGTGGCCTGGGTCTGCCATTGCTTCAGCCAATAATCCTGGTGACTACACCACTTGTGGACACCAAGGGGTGCACTAGGTCCCCAAACCTGATGCAGGCTGACATCAAGCACCAGTTCCAGCACAACACTACTCAGCTGTGGGAAATTCTTCTCAAAACATTTCCCATGTGAAAAAACACAATACACAGCACAATATTTACAGCACTTCTTTTCTTTGTCTTCTCTTTTGGCCACCTTTACTCCTCCACCAGCAAGCTTCATTCCTCTTCCTCCTGACTCTGGCTCCCTGAGTAGTGGTAGTCATAGACATATATAGATAGACGCCGCATTCACTGTGCTACGCCGTATTGCAAGTGGCAAAAGTACCATTTAAACTAATACAGGTAAATGTGGAAACCAGGTTTTCTGTATAAAAAAACAATAACGTTTAAAACAGTATCGTTTACATACAACAGATTTTGGCGAATCGTTTAAATGCAATTATTTATATCCATTTATACACTAATAATGACAATTATTAAATAATAATAATAATTATTATTATTAAATAATTCCTCCCATATAAGTAACATTTCTCGGACTGCCTTCTTCCATCTCCGAAACATTTCTAGACTTTGTCCTGTTCTTATGCAACACAGTACTGAAGTATTGGTTAATGCCCTAGTCACCTCACATATAGATTACTGTAATGCTATTCTATCTGGCATCCCACAAAAACTTATCCATCGCTTACAACTTCTTCAAAATTCTGCTGCTTGGATAATAACCTGCTGTTCTAAATCCACTGAACATATTACACCTATTCTATCTCAACTTCACTGTCTCCCTATTAACTAATTGTGTTTATAAATGTAATGAATTATTATTATTATTATTATTACAGAATATAATACAAAAAACTGCTCTTAACATTTAAATCTCTCCACAACCTCACTGATCTCCAACAGACTTACACTCCCTCTCGCTCACTCAGATCCTCATCTGCAGCTCTACTTTCTGTACCGCACATCAAACTCTGTTCTATGGGAGCTCATAGTGCTCCTCAACTCTGGAATTCTCTTCCCTCTCATATACGTCAGCTCAATTCAATAACACATTTTAAAACTATCCTCAAAACTTATCTTTTCAAACTGGCATACCAATTGTTAATTTTGCACTGTTACTGCCAGTTATCTTTGTTTGTCTTTCTTTTAACAGTGAAATGATACACTCAATGACAAAAATAAACAATTTTATTATATACAAATTGGCTTAATAATTTCTGAAAACATTTCACTCATTCCTCTCTCAATCTCTCTCTCTCTAACACACACACATGTACACACACACAATGTGGTTTAAATACAGTACATACAGGATAGGATCTAAAATCCATGAAACAGAACTGTAGCTTTTTCCGTGTGTTGTCACTCTGTAATTTGAGAGTATTCAGTCTTGCAATATGGTGCAGCCTTAGTTTGTGGAAGACAGGCACAACTAAAGACATGAGCATAAAATAATGGTTGTCAATTTCAAACTGTGTTTCCTCAATGTGCTCCTTGAGAAAAAACACATCATCTGAACCAAACTCAGCCCGAACAAACTGATTGATTAAAGATACACTGCCCTAATGTCAACTGTCGGATAAAACGCTCAGCTACTTTGACCACCTTGACTGTACTTTCAGAAGGAATCATCAAACCTCCTTTGTTTTTTTTTTAATGTGAGCAAGTGGTAGCTTTGATCATGTGATGCCGGTACAGCATCTCTTACCAAACTAGCACGGCACATATCACAGGACAGCTTTCTCAAAATCCCGTCCAAGGGCTACCTCCCACTGCTTCCAGAGGTGGATTTCTTTGGGAAACTTTCAAAGTTTGAGAAATGTTAACAGCTAACAACAATCTACATAGTTAGTGACTAAATATGTTTAGCCAAAATGTTGTTTGGAGGCTCACTTGAGCACATAAATGCATAGCTTTACTAGCTTAGCCTGGCGTAGCTAAAGTTAAGATTATAAAATGGGATTTTCTAATGGCCAAATATAACCAAAACAATTAGTTCAGCTTTACCTATGAAATGTAATCCCTGTGATCTGGTTTGGAATGTACAGCGGTTTGTACAATCCCAAGCAGCACATGCGTGAGGCATCTTTATCCATTACTTCACTCCACAGCAGTGTCGCTCGCAATATGGTGGCGACGTTGACGTACGATGCTGCTGGTCATGAGGCATCTAGTAATTCTATGTCTATGGTGCTAGTCAGCTCCTTTTAAGTAATTCCCGGAAGTACTTCCAGTGTCCTGAAAGCATAGCCCGGGAGCACTTCCAAGTAAGGCCTGAAGTAGTGCTCCAAAGTCCCCCCAGCACCCCCTGGCAGCGCCCAACTGGGCTGAGTCACAGAACACCAATTTCCATGATGCCCTGTGGGAAACTGTGGCGCTGCTGCTACTTGGGGGACTGACATCTAGCAGTCAGGGGGAGATAATGCCCTATGCATACTCTCGTCCCCAGTTCCTTCAATACGAAGGCACCAAAACTTATGTAATTAAGCTCTTCTCTACCATAATTTACATTTTTGATCATTGGAGAGAGATTTTAATAAATGTTTTACTTGTTTGAAAAATATGTATTACTAAAGTAGTGTTACAATATAACAATCAAACAAGTTTCAATGAAGAAAAATTAAGATGTTTAAAAGTCTGTTCAGTCAGAAATACAATCAATTCTACAATATATATTCCTAAAACAAGATTTGTAATCATAAACCAAACTAAAGGCTGCTTTATACTTCTGCATCAAATCTACGCCATATGTATCCACAATAGCTATCCTGTCAAGAGCAATTTATAATTCAGCATTGTGCTATACTGCAGGCACATGCTTGGATGTTAACTGGTGGTGTCTGCAGTATGAAAAAAAATGTGAATTATCCATTAAAATTCAGGCCGTTTTTGCCCTCCCAGATTACTACTCCTCTTGCTACAGATTTTCTTCCAATCCATTTTCCACTCATTATGCAACCCTTAGACACAGGGGGTATGTCAGATTTGCTCACTGCAGTTGCTGATCTCATCACCAGACCATGTTGATTTAAACGGCTGAAAATATCTGCCCATGTCACATTTATAGACTGGGTGCTGACCTTCTAGCACAGTCATGCTCCCCCCTTATTGCGGTAGCCAGTAGCAAGGTACATGATGAAGCCACCACTGTACAAAAGGTAAACAGATATAGCGACTTAGGCCACAATCTCTAAACGTTTTTCTTTTTTTTTAATCTCTTGTGCCAATAAAAATACAAGACATTAGACAGATGAGCTTCTCTTCAGTTTGTGAGTTCCAAAACACTAGCATTCCTTATTCCTTGTTACTACAGTACATAAATGAATTGTACTTCAAGATGAGCATACATTGGTTGTCATCTCTCATGTACACAGAGCGCCCGAATAAGAATAAAGACAAATCACAACTGTTTTATTTTATTGGAGCCAGTCACAGACTAGATGGACTGGGCCATTGGGTATGTCATATTAGGTGATCCACTTCATAGGTATGCACCACCAACTGCCTCCAATGTGCTAAGATTATGTAAACGAAGAATATGAAAATCACAGGAAAAGTCATGAAATGGAACATAGGCATAAAATAAATCTAAAGGCTGCTGCAAAATGATTTGCAATTATCAGAAATCCTATACTATCAGACAGATAAGGAAAAAAAATTCCCAAAAGTGCTTTAATTTTGGACAGCCCAAAATCATATGCCCAGGTGAGGCCAGAGCTGTCTGGCATCATTCATAGTTATGGTCCACTTGCTAATATATTTTAGATACCGCACTTTCAATTTGGGGAGGTCTGTTTGATGTATGATTTTCAGCTGTTGCCATTTTTCTGCACTCCAGTCCTTGTGTTTTCATGGATAGGCAAGTTGTATTTTTTATGTGATGAATTTCTTGATTTTTGCACTCAGTTTCTGTGGCTGACGACTGTGCTTCCAGCCATTAATCTTGCCCATTTCTTTGTGATTCTGTAGAAGAGGTTGAATATCACATATGGAAACACCTGTCTGCCACAAAATTTCTACTTGGGAGGAACCTTTATGAAGCAAGTTAACCACTCAGTATTTTGTCACCATGTTTACTTTTTTCATGGTATAAAATTAACAGGTTAAACAGACACAACAGTTAATTGTAGCCTCAGTTGCATGTTTTAGCTGAGAGGAGTGGCACCTGGCATGGTCTTCTGCTGCTAATGCCCATCTGCTCTAAGGTTCGACGTGTTGTGAATTCAGAGATTCTCTTCTGCATATCTCTGTTGTAATAAGTGGTTATTTGAATTACTGTTGCCGTTCTATCAGCTCGAACCAGTCTGGCCATTCTCCCCTGACCTCTGGCATCAACAAAGCACTTTGGCCCAGAGAGCTGACACTCACTGGTTATTTTTCCTTTTACGGACCATTCTCATCTCATTCTAGAGATGGTTGTGCATGAAAATCTCATTAAGGTCAACAGTTTCTGAAATACTCAGACCAACCTGTCTGGCACCAACAGCAATGCTATGCTAAATCAGCTTTCTTCACCATTCTGATGCTTGGTTTGAACTTTAGTAGGTCATCTTGACAATGGACACATTCCTAAATGCCTTGAATTCCTGCCATGTGATTAGCTGATTAGATATTTGCATTAACAAGCAGCTGAACAGGTGTACCTAATAAAGTGGACTGTGAGTGTATAGTGTATATTATATATATGGTACAATCTTAGAATAGCCCTTAAAGCAAATGGAACAATGTCAGAAATAGCAAGATAGTTCAGATCAATATTTACATAGCTTTTATTTTTTTTTACCTTGTTTCACTCTGCATCTCTTAACCAAAACACAATTCACAAGCAACAGGATCCTTCACCCTTCTTAAGTTACTTCATCATTGTGTTACCATTTTGTCAAAGATATAGTATAAAGTGATATCATTATAACACATGTAAACCAAACTTACTTTATATCTGATGCTGAATGTGAACTGCTGCGCCAGACTTGAGTCTGATGTGTCACAAAGTGCAAGAATGGTCAATGACTTTGGGCAGAAAAAAAAAGGGCAGCTCAGCTGCTGTAAAGCCTTACAATGGCATAATTCATTCCTAATCACCTTTTTTCATGTTTGCCTGTTAGAGCCTTCTTTTGAAATTGCTATTGCATGTGTACAATGAAACTGGAGATTTAACCGTTATGATTACATTAACTCTTTCAGGGCTGATGTCGAATTTTGTCAAAATTCAGGGGTAGAGGACAATAATCAGCTGTAAGCTGCGACAAAACTCGGCCTTACATTTTAGTTTGACTCTCTCTAGAAAGAATGTTACATAGCTTTGTTGATTTGACCTTGATTCCCTACGCGTGCATGAGTAGCAAAGTCCAAACCACCTCTAAAATGGCAAGAGACCAAAGCGAATGCACAAAGCAAAATACTCCATGGACGTTTTACGTAATTTTGTTGATTAGGACTCTAACTTGTCAGACTTCAAGTTTGATACAAGTGATCTGGAGATGGACGAAAGTGAGGTACCAGCATCATCTGATAGGTCCCCAGCTGATTGTGGTGCTGAACACTTTCATGTAGCTGATGCACCTACAGCAGCATTCACCTGGAAGGACCACCACATATTGCGTTACACTGCGACCACCACCAACCACCCACCTGCTGTGCGAAGACAGCCAGGCAGCAGGCCCACTGTGCATTCCTGCTGTCTATTGAGGTGCCCCCACGCAGCCATTGCTGCCAGAGATGCCGAAAATGCGCCAACAGCAGCCACGGCACGTGGCAACAGATATGGTATGTTGATTTATGTGTGAACAATTGCTTTGTGTGCTTCTCAGAAAATTGTGTTTTAGAAAAAAATATTCAGCTTTCAAAGAGTTAAACCACTACATGGAACTTCTACACATATAGGAAAAACATTTTACACTACTAATATTTTCAGTTAATATGTGATATTAACAATTTTTTTGGTCTACCTAGCTACTTCACTAGAGGAAGTAAGTAAGGACATTCATTTCGTATCACTGACACATTGTACCCTCATCACTGAATCCACCACCCCTCTAAATAAAATAATCTGTAAATAGGTTTCTACTAAGTACTTCATAATTATGTTTATTAGTAAGAACATTACTTAAAACAAAACTGACTAACAGATTAACCAATAAATTAATCTAAGTACAGAGCAGGGGTGTCAAACTAAATTGTATTGATGGCCAAAAACAACACTTTACATACCCAACGTCAAGCGGAATAGATCAACAATTAACTCTTGCTTCATTTTCTTTACAACAACAGCAACATTTATTTAAATAGCACATTTTCATACAAACAATGCAGCTCAAATTGCTTTACACAATGAAATAAAAAGGAACTTAATATAAAACATAAACAAACAAGATTAGGCAATAATATTATACAGTATGTAACAAAGAAAATGTAAGGTCGGATAGCCAGGGGGACAGAAAAAACAACAC
The DNA here is from genome assembly GCF_900747795.2 of Erpetoichthys calabaricus. Lineage (NCBI taxonomy): Eukaryota > Metazoa > Chordata > Cladistia > Polypteriformes > Polypteridae > Erpetoichthys > Erpetoichthys calabaricus. The sequence continues at coordinate 269,660,768 of NC_041395.2, read as the reverse complement.
CCCAATACCCTCACTATATCCCTTTTTGCCAATAACTAAGATTTCTGCTTTCTCCTTATTTCGTTTGAGAAAATTACTGCTCATCCACTCCAAAACACAAACAAGGCACACAGGTAACTTTCTGCTCATCACAATTGCATACTCTGCCTCACGTCAGTCTTGAAACGGTCTTTTCTCTTTATCAGCTTTTCTTTTCTTAGACATTGCAGCGTGTTTCAAATATACCAATGGCCATGGAACTAGAATCAATATTGACTAGAACAGGGGTCGGCAACCCGTGGCTCTGGAGCCGCATGCGGCTCTTCAGCCTCATTGTAGTGGCTCCCTTTGGCCTTGACAAAAAAAAAACATGAAAATGAATAACAGCAATTTCTTAATTTAATTTGTATTTATATATGTTTATTTACTACTACTACTACTACTACTGTTATACACTTTAACATCTAATTTTTATTTTTATTTATTTATAATTTGTCAATTAAAATATGCGTCACATCCACGTCTATAGCCCTCGCCTTTACCTGCAGGCGGCTTCTGGAGTGTGCGACCCCTGCACTAACCATGAATAAATCCCAAAAAAGAAAAATCTCAGAAGAAAATAGAGAGTTTAATTCTGCGTGGACAGAAGCATTTGCCTTCACTGCCAATGACGCTGGCTTACTGGTGTGCTTAATATGTGGCGATAAATTATCGAACAACAAAAAATGTAACGTTGAAAGACATTTTCGAAACAAGCACTCAGCATTCACTGAAAAATACCCAAGTGAAGATGAGCGAAAGAGAGCAATTTCGGAACTGCAACAGAAAGCTGAACAGAGCAAACATACTTTCAAAAAGTGGATCACTTCTCCACAGTCAACTACAGCTGCTAGTTTTGTGGCAGCTCAAGAGATCGTAAGGAGGGGTAAGCCGTTCACAGACGGAGAATACATGAAAGAATCGTTCATAAAAATATCAGAGCATCTATTCTCCGACTTTAAAAACAAACGGGAAATTGTTCAGAAAATTAGAGAAATGCCTCTCTCTGCAAAGACCATCAAAGATAGGACCATTAAAATGGCAACAAACATCACCAGTAAGCAAATTGATGACATCAATTCAGCTCAAGAATTTTCAATTGCCTGTGATGAGTCAAGTGATGTAAATGATATTGAGCAGACAGCACTGTTATGCAGATATGTGAACTCTGATGGGCTGCAAGAAGAACTGATTGAACTCATACCGCTAAAGGGCCAAACGCGGGGACAGGACATTTGTGAGGCTGTTGTGAGTTGTCTAAAAGCCAAAGGAATAAACACCACTCACCTGGTGTCAGTGTCTACTGATGGGGCACCCAGCATGAGAGGAGCACAGAAGGGCTTTGTGAATTTACTTCAAAAGTCACTGGATCGAGAGCTGATGACGTTTCACTGCATCCTCCACCAAGAAGCACTGTGTGCTCAAACATTCCCCCCTGAATGTGTGGAAGTGATGAACCTCATTATCAAGATAGTGAACGAAATAACTGCAAACGGGTTAAACCACCGACAGTTCTGTTCACTGTTAGAAGAAGTCGACAGCACATATTCAGATCTCCTGCTGCACAACAGAGTCCGGTGGCTGTCCAGGGGAGAGGTGCTGAAATGCTTTGCTAACTGTCTGGAGCATGTGAGAACCTTCTTGGAAAGCAAAGGCCTCAGCTATCCTGAACTGGGAGACCTCGACTGGCTGGTAAAGTTGCACTTCATGGTGGATATGACAAGTCACTTAAACACGCTGAATAAAAATCTCCAAGGAAAGGGAAGCACGGCCCTGCAGATGCTGGAGGACGTTTTGGCGTTTGAGCGCAAGATGACAGTGTTTGCCAGAGATGTACAGAAAGGTACGCTCTCTCACTTCCCCTCCCTGAGAGAGTTCAAAGAAGCGAACAATTACATAAATTGTGATTATTTCCACCGTACAGTTATTGCAATGCAATCTGCATTTAGAGAAAGATTCAGTGAGTTCAGAAAGGAAAAAAACACTCTCTCCTTCCCTGTCACACCCCTGGACATAGACCCATCCCTGCTGAACACATCCACATTCACAGGAGTAAGTAAGCCCGATCTAGAAATTGAAGTGGCCGACATAGCGGATAAAGATTTATGGGTGTCCAAGTTCAAATGCCTGACAGCAGATCTTGAAGAAGTCACCCATTAGAAGGCTACTCTCACTAAAGAGCACAAATGGAGTGATACTGAAAACCTCCCCAAACCCGAAAAACTTGTTTTCGACACATGGAGTGCCATTCCCGAAACGTATATGAACATGAAAAAATATGCATTTGGAGTCCTGTCCATCTTTGGCTCAACATACTTATGTGAGCAAGTTTTCTCAAGCATTAACTTCATAAAGTCCAAATATCGCTCCCACCTCACACATGAGAGCCTGCAGTCCTGTGTGAAGCTCAAAGTCACATGGTACAGCCCCAACATAGAGATGATCTGCAGCGAACTTCAGAAACAGAAGTCACATTAAACAGGTGAGAATAATAGCATTTAATAGGCTATTATTTTTCAGAAAAAAAAAACACATTCATTTCAGACCCGGAGCTGATGTAGGTTTTTTTGTATGTTCAAGTGCTTCAGTTGATTGCTGGCTGAAAGGGAAACCTGAAGAGGATGAGAGCACACTGAAATGGAATTTTATGTTTACTTTTTTAAAGCTGCTAAGCTACAGCTAAATGTTTTATTTATATTAAAGTGGGCTAGTTTTTATTTTAATTTTACACAGGTATAGGAAGGACTCAAATAGGCCTGCATAGTTCAGTTTAATTTATTTCAAAGTAGGCCTACACATGCACACTGCACTTCTGTTTGTTGTATTCATTGTTTGTAACATGTAAAATCTAAAAAAAGATTAAAACTTTTAAGTTTATAAGCTGTGTTATGTTTTGCGGCTCCACACTATTTTTCTTTGGAGGAGGAGAGGGCAAAATGGCTCTTTTGATAGTGAAGGTTGCAGACCCCTGGACTAGAAGAAATGACGTCAACTCCAATGCCAGTGTTTTTGCTGCCCTAGGTGTAGCTGTAAATGCACCCTGTCCTGTCCCATCCCCCAAAGAAAACTAGCAGTTTATTACAGATATTAGATAAATGAATACAATTTGATTATTAATTTTAGTGACTGTATATATCATTGACAAAATAAGTGAATGCAAATTATACATACATATAACAATATAACATAATGGGTAGGTTAAATGATTGATGATAATTCTATTTTACAAACAGAATACCAGCTTTAAATAGTAATCAATAATATGTTTAATGAAAAAGGACATACAAGACGGCTTTTGTTATATGATCAGGGGTTTTGTATAGTTTTCACTAATTTTACAAATTGTTCACATTTATACAACAAGATAAAAATAATAAGACAGGTATACATGTATTAAATATACAATACAACCATAGCATTTTTGAAAAGTGTATGTTGACCAGTTCAGCAAACTCTGGCTCTAGAATATTTTGATTTTACATATTGTAAGGATTTATAACTGGCGAACCACTCCTAATGGTAGTTCATTGTGCTTAAAAAATAAAGGAAATTTTTATTTAAAATCTATGTACTATATGAGTATACTGTATACTGTATCTAAAATCTGTATCAAGCCAATGAAAAAAATAAGGGTGGAAGAGAGGATAAAGAACACACTTGCTAAAAAAGTACATAGTAGTAAAACAAACTACCAACTTGCACCTGAAGAAAATAAAGAAAGAAGGACATTCAACTACTGCGGTGGGTTGGCACCCTGCCCGGGATTGGTTCCTGCCTTGTGCCCTATGTTGGCTGGGATTGGCTCCAGCAGACCCCCGTGACCCTGTGTTCGGATTCAGCGGGTTGGAAAATGGATGGATGGAGGACATTCAACTAAAGAGCGCCTCTGTGAAGCCTGGTACATTGCACCTTGGGATTTGAAAGACCACTTTTAAAGGGTCAACACATAAGGACGAAAGAGAGTGGCAGTCCAGACACAGGGAAAAATTTGTTGCTAAAGCAAAAAACATCTGTTTAAACCATCATCACAATGATGGCACCTGTCCTCGTTAAAAAATGGATGTACTGTTAATGTACTGGTGATGCAGCACACAGACCACATTCAAAGTTAGTCAGAAGCAGACTGCAATCACGTTTAACATGAATGAAAATGCAAATACATTCTCTATCCACATATAACAATCAAGTAAAGGAAAAGACAAAATAACTGTTGGCAGCAGTCAGGTATGCAGCAGCAGGACTGGCAGCTTTAAAAAGTGAATGAAGTGCAATGTCTGAAATTGAGATGGCATTGTCTTCGTGAGACAGTCACATATTTTGCCTTTAATAAAAAACATTAATGTTTTTAATTTCAGTAGTATCTCACCTTCCTTACAATTTCTCTTGTTGGGCCATTATTAGCAGTCAGTTTTCAGTCTAACTACAAGTTAATGGCTGTGGTGTGTTGTGCTGTGCATAAATGCAACAAACATTGTAGAGGCATTTGAATGCCAACTGTAAAAGGTAATTTATGCAGAGAATCTATATATGAAATGTATACTATAGGAATTTTTTGAGTAAACTAACAGTCGTTGTGGTCAGTATGTAACGCTTTGAATATTGATGACGCAGGATACATTGAAAAGGTCTGCGGGCTGGATTCGGTCCGCAGGCCTTTCATTTGACTTCCCTGGTATATAGCTGCTACCAGTGTTAATTTTCTTTACATAAGAAAATATAATTAATGTGCAATAATAAAGTAATATAACTGAAAATTGTCTAAAGTTAAATGATATCAATCATTATTTGAATATGACACACAATAAATTTAATTGTTAACAACACAAATACAATAAAAACCCTCTGAAATATTAGGATTCCAGTATGTTAAATGTGATGCTGAATGTGATTACATCCTGCCCAGAAAGTAAGGCAGGGAATACATATTATGTCTCCTCTAAGCTAAACAGTTTCCTGTGTGATGCCAACCCCAACACAGACAGGTAGGACACACATTTTATCACACACAATACGCGGTTTGTTTACAGTTCAGTGCACAAATCACCAAGACAGAAGGCTCACCGAACCCAACATAGTCCTTTCTTTGCCACCAGTTCATCCGCCTCCACTCCTCCTCAGGCTTTGACCTCTTCCTCCCGACTCTGGCCATTGAGTGGTGGTGACTGGCTCCCTTTATAGGGCACCCGTAAGGACTCCAGGTGCCCAATGAGCTTCTTCCAGCAGCACTTCCAGGTGTGGCAGAAGTGCTGTCAAGTAGGGCCCTGCAAATATCCAGGCGCCCCCTGGCTGTGGCCACTGGCCCCAGCAGGGTTGAGCTTCCATGCTCATAACCCGTGGCCCTACTGGGAGCAAAGTGGACTGCCCACTGTTGGTCCCTCTCCCCCGGTCCTTCCATGTTTGGGGCATCCCGGCTGGGTAAGGGCCGTGGCGGTCCACCATACCTGTTAGGGACCAAATTCTGGTTCATAGAACAAGTTTTGAAATCCATTATCACACCCTACTTTGTGTACTCTGTGGACTTAACTTACAAGAATAATGTTAGTCTAATGGTGTGAACTTCATTGTTAAACATTCTCAAAACTTTGAATCTTTGCCATGCAAATGTCAGTTACAGCACCATATAACTGCATAGCACTGTAATAGTTTTTTTTTTTTTTGTGCTGTCCATACAAAACTACCTTAGTTTGACATAGCTCTTGCTAACTCAAAACTATAATGGAAAAATTCATACAAGATCAGACTTTTTGCAACTGCTTCTAGTGATGTGCAGTTACTATATAACAACATTTTTGAGAAAGTATTTAAATAAATGTATCTACATCCATTTTAAACTACAATGGCAAAATTTGAAACTGTCTCATCATACCTGCTGACTTTATTATTTCCAACCAATAAAATAACTGAATGTGAATGGGCATAACAATGGTATGAACCGGTGAACTAGTATATACAATGAGAAGGTATTATATTGAAAAGCTGAGTGAAAGAATAAATGCCCTTGACCAACTATTCAATTACTAGTCAGGCAAAGGAAAGCATGAGCAATGAAAAAAACGAACAAGTGAACAGAAATGCTCAAAGAATTAGTAATTGTACTGGATTTGAAATTCATCACCCTAGATAGTGTTTATCATATACCAAAAAATTAGTGAAGATTTAGTTCAAAGGTGAACAATGACTAAGGTAAAGCACTGAATTGCAAAGCGAGCCTCAAAGCAGACTTCAGAACAAGAAGAGAAACAGAACAGAAATTGCACTTAAGCAGTGATGCCAAAGGTTTATGATGCTTTACTGTTATTAATAGTGATGAGCGAACAATGCCAACTTCGCTTCACTTTGAGTTCCCCAAAATCACAGAAATGTTTATGATGTTTGCTGAACTTGGTAAACTGCATTAAAGTCAATGAGAAAGGACAAACTGAACTAACTTTGACTGGATTATAATGGTGCAGCCATCTTTAAAGTGTCTCTGAGGGCTATGGAAACATCTGCCAAACTATACTGGAAAGATTATTGTGGCCAAAATGGTAAATTGAACAGTACAGCAGTAGAGCCAACCACTGTGATATCAAAGAAGAAAGAAAGCAGTCAGAGACGTGCAATCATAGATTTTGTCAAAACAAAACAGAAATACCGAAATCATAGTCAAAAGTCAGAAATTTCAAGGTGGCGCCACTGACTCTCCAAACTGTTTGTATTGACATTTTGCACTTTTTCTTTTATCAAAAAGATAGAAACGTCTTGTAAATAGTAATAAACCTTTCATTATTATTATTATTTCATAGAGTCTCTTGTGTTTGGGGGGGGGGGGGGCGGTCAGTCACCTTCAAGTTTTGTTTTTTATCTGCATGTGGCTAATTATTATGCAAGCATAGGGCATGCAACTCCTTCTCTTATATTGTTGTGGAACTCAAAGATCCACCTGTACATTTGGCTAGAAGCACAGATAACTCATCCCGCAGAGTCTGTAATGCAAAAGATCAGTATTATACACCCGGGGGAGGGTGATCCCATCAATGCTGGCTGTTACAGCTCCCGAGGATGTCGCACTGGCCTCGCAAAGCATTAAGGGGTGCTGGTATTAAGAAAAAAAAAAAATCTCCTAAACCAGCCGAATTATCAGTAAATAATTGGACGAACATGGGCGACCGTGAAGACAGCAAATTCGATGTACATAACGCTTTGGTGAAATTTGCTGATCAACACTAATTATTAATAATGGCTGTATAATAATTATTAGTATGAATACTAAATGTTAGTTTCATCCTAATGAGAAAGGTAATTTAATAGAGAAGTAAGGCATAAGAATTAAACAGTGGTACATTTTTAACTGGAGCCTCCTTTACTTTTTCTAGTAACCACGACTTTTTAAAAGCAAATATTATAATTGGTTGATAGTGCACAACTTTGAATATCTTAAACAAAACATACAATTTAACATGTAAAGGGGCTTAACAGTCCATGAAAGAACTTTTAAAGGGCTAGTTTCAAATTAATATCAGTGAAAACATTTCAGTAAAAAGATTAAATACCGTATTACTGATCAATTTTCAATGAGTACAAATAAACTATTTAATGTGTTACTTTTGCAGTTGTTAGTAGGCAGGTTGCATGTTTTGTTAGGCACCTACCCACCTTTTTTATATCCCAAAATCCTGGGGGAGAGGGGGGACACTGATTCATCTGATCAAACACTACCTGCATGCTGTGTTGTCATTAACACATCATCTTTCAACTCGCTCCTACAATGTTTGCAAAGGTGCTCTCAACATCCTCAGTATGTTGAATAGATAGACATCTACATATCCAAAGGGCCATACATAAATATTCCAGGATGAACTGCTGTTCAATTTACTGTTTGTGAATAGATTACATCTTGCCTGAAGAAGGGGCCTTAAGTTGCCTTGAAATCTTGCATATTGTAATCTTTTTAGTTAGCCAATAAAAGGTGTTATTTTGCTTGACTTCTCACTACATTCATTATGGCTAACATGGTACAACACCCTAGAGTTCCCATGTTGACATTTACATGAGTTGGATCAGCATGTGATTTTAGTTTTTGACTTTGATTTTTGGTGAGATGTTGAATTCAGCCTTCAATGGGTTGGTGATTTTGGTTTTCATTGACCACTGTTAAATCATTTTGTTCTCAACAAATTTCACAGTATTACTCAGTAAGGACTTTCCATTTGACTATTTCATTCATCAAGAGCCAATGTGTAATTTAAGTGTTCCCTTAATTTTTTGGGTATTGTATGTCTGTTTATTTTAAAAGCACTCAATGTGGAGAGAAGATTGTATATACTGTATATCAAAAGATAAGCCAATCAAACCACAGGTGCATCCAGCCTAACTTAATAGGTTTTAACCTATGCAAGTTCACTCACCTTTTTTGCCCATTTTTCATATCTCATCTCTCATTCTAGGTCTCATAGCCCTGGGCTTTTTGTCCCACCATCTTCAATTTGTATTAAATTGTCTTTTAGAGTCTAGACTTAACAATGCCTCTTTCAATTAAAAAATGTAAGCCTCTCCTAGTAGTACTTGGAGTGGTAGTGGCCAAGCTCCAAAATTACTTCTAGAGTCAAGTGTGCACCTGTTTTGGTTACGCAGACAACAGATTTGAAGTTCCTCTAGCAGCCTCAGGTGTCCATGATTAGCCTTTAAAACGCCATAAAGGGCCACACTCCAAGCAGCCTACTCCACACCTTCATAAATGTGTAATATGGTCCATTTCCTTTGTACTTTGAGTTATGATCTGCCCAACTATGTATGGGCAGGAGACTGCAATCTTTCTTTAACTATACCTTAATTTAGCAACCCAGCTGCAGCTTCCTCAACTCGGGATCCTGTGCTACCGCTTGTTATCTAAGAGTCAGGCTGGACCGGCACCTACCACCCATGACCCCCTAGGCTCTCTCCAAGTAGCTTATCTGGCATTTGTTGTCCTCTAGAGCCCTGGAGGATGCTGTGGATTACTTGAAATAAATGTTCCAATGTACATCTGCAAAGGATCTGGTGTGTGAATTTGTTTGTTTGTTATATATATATATATATATATATATATATATATATATATATATATATATATATTGTAATTTAGTAGTTTTATGTCAAAGTGGCAAGTGAATTATCCATTCTTCTTAAGCCAACCTGACTAGACAAAGACATTCTTAAGCTTATATAGGCATAGATAAGAAAGACAGCTAACAAGTTGTAAATCATCCTATAGACAGACTGTTACTAGGAAAGTTAGAAAGTTTAAGTACACAACTTTGCACATGATAAAACCCAAACTATCTTTTAGGTGAGGGTACAGGAAATATCATTTGCGCTATAATAGCAATATAAACGAGTTACATATACATAACACTATATACTGCATGTTTCCTCCTGGGATGTCACTACATCTCTCACTAATGTTCTGTATAGGTTGGCACAGGCTTCTATGGGAGAGTGAAGTTCCTCTCTTCCCTTGGAGCTTCGGGGCCTCTGTTTGTGAAAATATAACCTTTCTTGTAGCAGCTTAATGATGACTTTGCCCCAACATACTCTTGCCAACTGGGCACCCTTCAAGCCTCCATTGTTATTATAACTTAATCCACTAATTCCTATGCAGGTTTGATCCAACAAAAAATTCTTAATTTTTTTCACATGTGGAATGGGCTGGAGGAGGAGTATAGGGACCTAATCAATGACTTTGTTAAATGGTGCGACTCAAACCACCTACACCTGAACACCAGCAAAACCAAAGAGCTGGTGGTGGATTTTAGGAGGCCCAGACCCCTCATAGACCCAGTGATCATCAAAGGTGACTGTGTGCAGATGGTGCAGACCTATAAATATCTGGGAGTGCACCTGGATGATAAATTAGACTGGACTGCCAATACTGATGCGCTGTGCAAGAAAGGACAGAGCCGGTTATACTACCTTAGAAGGCTGGCGTCCTTCAACATCTGCAATAAGATGCTGCAGATGTTCTATCAGACAGTTGTGGTGAGCGTCCTCTTCTACGCAGTGGTGTGCTGGGGAGGCAGCATTAAGAGGAAAGATGCCTCACGTCTGGACAAACTGGTGAGGAAGGCAAGCTCTATTGTTGGCATGGAGCTGGACAGTTTAACATCTGTGGCAGAGCGAAGGGCACTCAGCAGGCTCCTATCAATTATGGAGAATCCACTGCATCCACTTAATAGTATCATCTCCAGACAGAAGAGCAGCTACAGCGACAGACTGCTGTCACTGTCCTGCTCCACTGATAGATTGAGGAGATCGTTCCTCCCCCAAACTATGCGACTCTTTAATTCCATCCGGGGGGGTAAACGTTAACATTTAACATTATACATAGTTATCGTCTGTTTTTCACCTGCATTATTATCATTCTTTAATTTAATATTATTTATTGTATCAGTATGCTGCTGCTGAAGAATGTGAATTTCCCATTGGGATTAATAAAGTATCTATCTATCTATCTACTAACAAATTTACTATGCAACTCCATATTTAGAAACACCAGAGAGAAGAGTTAATGAAATTTGCTGTTTATGTCAAGTGATTCCGCAGCTCCACCAAAAGATGTCTAATGGAAAATGTCTGCATTTAAGCAATTAGACTGATGTAACACACGTAATACTAACATGTAACTGTATCAACAACTACAAATATTACACATAACTCTGCACTTTATAATTTTATTTGTAAAATACACAATCATTTTCATTTTTCCCCTGGTAACAATATATCTGTGAAGCATACATGAACCATCACTGCCTAAAGGTTCCCATTCCTTTACATTGTATAGAAAGGCAAATGGACCATTGTTTTTCCCCTAATGTGCAAGCTATTACGCTAACAACTCGAGATTTTAAAAAACAGGTAAATAAATAATATAAAAAGGTAAAACTGGTGGTATAAAACAAATTTTATTTCTTTCATACCAGTAAGACACAATCAAATTGCAAACATTTTATTTAGCATACATTTCAGTTTAGTTACAATGTTCTATGATTTAAGGCAAAAGAGATGTGAACATCTTTTTAATACTCACACCTATCATTACTATAACCTGGAAACTTATGATACTCTCCTGTTTCTCATTAAGTACAAGTATACTGGTTTTGCCTTGCCACATTTCTAAAATGTTTGATTCCCCCAAAATTCTTCTTCAAATATTTTCATTATTTTGGTCATAAATACCATAAAGAATGGATTGACTTGTTACCCTGATTAACTATAAATCAAATTAACTATTCAAGCATCCATACATTTTGTGTTACTATTTACTAATTTGCTTCCCAATAATTGGAGACTCAGACCAATGATAGTAAACTTTCAGCAAATTTGTTTCAAACTCTTGAAAATCACACCCTATGTGGCTGTGAAATGCTAAGATAGCTGAAAGAAAAGCCCTTACTGATAAGCCAGTCGTTTTACGTCACTATGGGCACAAACCCAATTTCCATGGCAGTGGAACCAGATTTCCATGGGAAAAGCTAGAATTTATGTTTATTGTATTCATGGTTTATGCAGTATTATTTCACTACCATAAGCTGAACATAAGTCAAACAATTTTTAATTGTATTCTCACCTACGGTGTAAGCTTGCATTGACTTAAAAATAATAAGAATAAAAAAACAAATTCAGTTCAGTACAAATGAGGGGAAACATTACTTTGTGATGACATCAGATAACATGCAGGTACTTGCCTGACAAGCAAAGCAGATATACAGCTACACGTAAATCATTAATGGGATTGTCTCAGACAGTGAATCAGTTTGACTCTACAGCACAGTTATCGTTATGTCAGAGCAGCATATTTCTGAGTTGCCTTTTTCTATTACTTTGGTAAGCTCATTTTGAAGTGGCAATCAATATTAATTACAATTCTTTACATATTCAAGGCACTCACCACAAAAAATAATGCTAAAGAAATCCTAATATTAAACATCACAACTCACTAGATGATCATGCATTTAAAGTAAAGCTGTTGCTTACATAGAGTTTGCCAAAACACGAATGAACTGCTGAATTGTGATACTCTGTTCTTTTTTAAGACAAAATGAATGAAATAGTGAGACAAATTTGCCAACAACATACAACAGCTGGACAGAATGTTCTCTTTAAATGGTTTAAAATATCTTATTCCCCTGTTTGGACTGTTGACTTTAGAGTTATAAACACATAAAAGACACCTGCAAGTAAAAATGTTTTGGTTCCTGTAGATTTTATGTTCTTTTCAGAAATAAAGATGAGCAAGGCCTGTCATGCTGGTGATGTTTATTCCAACTGCTAAATTCCTTGTCTTATCTGTACAATAGCTGCAAGACAGAAGTTTTATTTCCCAAATGACATTGTTTCGTTACTTCACTTTAGATTATCACCACATAAATGTACTTACTAACGAGCAATTAATGGTGCAACGAATACTTCAAATACTGGACATATCACCAATTTAATTAAAGCTTGTTGCTAATTTGCTTGTCTCACACATTTTAAATACCTCCCACTGGATCTGGAAAAGGACCAGTAAATTGTAATTGTATTAGGATATTTTAGTTAAAATAAATGCTGCACGGGGCGGCACGGTGGCGCAGTGGGTAGCGCTGCTGCCTCGCAGTTGGGAGACCTGGGGACCTGGGTTCGCTTCCCGGGTCTTCCCTGCGCGGAGTTTGCATGTTCTCCCCGTGTCTGCGTGGGTTTCCTCCCACAGTCCAAAGACATGCAGGTTAGGTGGATTGGCGATTCTAAATTGGTCCTAGTGTGTGCTTGGTGTGTGTGGGTGTGTTTGTGTGTGTCCTGCGGTGGGCTGGCACCCTGCCTGGGATTAGTTCCTGCATTGTGCCCTGTGTTGGCTGGGATTGGCTCCAGCAGACCCCCGTGACCCTGTGTTCGGATTCAGCGGGTTGGATAATGGATGGATGGATGGATAAATGCTGCACAATTTGTCTTCAGAGAACAAAATATAAGTTTAAACTATACATGAAACCTATAGAATGTATGTGCTGCAACTAAAGTCAATGTTGCTAACACAGAGCTATACTAAAATGTCTCTTTTATGTTGTCAATATGTTCTCATCAAACTCTTATCTGTTTATTCTGTATGCACAATTGTTCAAAAGTGTAGAGCTGCAACACTAAACAACTGAAGTGTTTAAGTTTTGTAATTCCAAGTGTATTTGTTTGTGAGCAATGTAAATGACTTTGATTCCTCTTTAAGTTGAGCCTTGCAACTCAACAGACAGAACGGAAATGATGAAGATGCACACCAAATCCAATAAGCTTGTCATAAAAACTGCCATAAGAATTTAAATGCTGTAATTAAAGTACTGACGTAAACTACAGCTGCTATCAGATGTCATAAAAGAATGTTAAGTAATGAACAAACACATGGCATCTTAGTGCCCAAAGAAATCTAATTATTAGATGGGCTACAAGGCTAACAATTTTATATTAGAGCTGATAATGAAACTATCAAAATAGTCTGTCATAAAAATCACAAAGAACTGTGATTCTAAATCAGCCTGGTATGACTTTGGATATTTGCATGAGTGGCCCTACAACGGACAACAGTCTTATCCAAGTTTATTCCCTACCTTCCCCAGGCCTGATGAGATATGATCAAGCACCCACAAGTATTAATGGATTGAGTACGTTTGAGAGTATTTATGTATATATGTAAAATAAAATTTAAATAATTCAATGTAAAATAAGCATATAATAGGTCTTGGAAGGCAATAGTCTGCCGTGTGTCTCTTTTCAAAATAAGATTAAGGTTTGAGAATTAGTTTACGTAAAGAAGATGCAATGAATTCTGTCTTAAGTTCATAAATCAGCACATGATGTCAATTACATATTTATAAATCAGCCTTTAACACTGTCACCTATAAGTATTAGAAACTCCTGCTTATAGAAGAACTGGGTTTGGTCATAAACTGCACAATTGCACATTGATTTATTGGCTTAATTAATTTAATGCAACTGATAGCACTGAACACAAAGCAGCAATCAATCCTTGAGGGGACACCAGTCCCTCACTATGCACACTTAGTCACAAAAACATCCCCATAGTTACTCACGATGGCTTACTTTTGCAGTTGACAAATAACCTAACCTGCATGTTTTTAGAATTAAAGAGGAAAACTTAAGGACCTGCAGAAAAAAACTAATTTCAATGATTATATGTATTACTATTCCACAATGATAATTTAAATAAAACTACTACAGAAAAAAACAAGAATATTTTTGTACTAATTGTACCATTTCACCACTTAAATTAAATGGATTTCTTGTTGTACACTTTTAATTAATACAACTTATGATTCTTACAGTAGCATGTTAAGTGACTTGCTTGAGGCCCATTTATGCCATTTATTATCAACATCTAGAACTGAATCCAGTTTGATGGCCTGGTTTCGGGTGTTTTCCATTAGAATCGAGAAAAACAAAGAAAGCTGTACTTGTGCACTGACAAAATCAAATGCAACAGACAGATAATTATTCATCTACCCTCATGCAAGATGTGGGATAAATTACTACTGTGTTAATTGTAATTTCCACTGCTTTTTCTACTCTTGCTTCAGTTCTTATTTTTCTCTACACTCTTTCACACTGTGTATAATGCCTGTTTTTTTCTGTCTTCAATAATACTTATACACTTTCCCTTTACCGATAAATGCTTCCAAGTCACATTTATTTTCATTATCTGCATAAACTACAATAAGTGTTTGCACTTTGTCTGCGGACTAGTGCAAGTATGACTCCAAGTCACAAAAAAAAAAAATCATGCATTACACAAAACAAACTTCCACCAAAATACATTTATAAACTAATAGGTTAGTGTTTAAAAACTGTAGAACATCAATGCTGACTCTACAGTTTTGTCATCAGAATGGCTACAGCATGAAAAAAATAAGTGAGAATGTCATCACCATTAGCTTGCTTAAAGTGTCCTAACAATTATGGGCTTGATTTATGGAAAAGGAATGAAGCAGGCTAAAAAACTACAAGAGTGTTTCCAAGCTCAGTAGCAGGCGCAGAAAAACAGTAGCAGAAATTAAACTAAAAGAAAAGTGGAATTATTAGGCTACAGTAGGACATGAATCTACAATATTCTGCTCTTCCAAGCAACTGGTCTCAATTACCCTGGTTAGAGCAATTTTTCTAGGGAATAAGGAGGAACTGGGATATGAACTTACAGTAACAGTTTAAAGGTCCTGTTCAAATCAAACAGCTGCTGACACTGAACCTGACCCATTATTGTTAAAAAATAAATATTAAAAATTTTTATTACTGTCTATACTTGTACACATAGGTTTTCTGAAGGAAAATAGTGAGCTTGTGTGTACCTATAGCCTGCTTCTTTATTTAACTCCAAAGGTGTATAAAGGTCAAGAAAATTCAATGTGTGAATGCCATTTTACTCACTTAGGATACTTCAACTAAAAATAGGATTAAAAAATTATGTACTTACTGAGTTGGACAAAAGTTCACTAAATCTTCAGATACAATAAAATTATTGATATTATTATATACTCTAGAGTCACTACATCACTACAGATGCATCAGGACAGATTAGGATTTGCCCAGATTTCAAGTTTATTAAATTTAATAGAAACAAATAGTATGTTTTAGATTAAAAAAAGAAATACTGTATATCCATCCACCCATTTTCCAACCCGCTGAATCTGAACTCAGGGTCACGGGGGTCTGCTGGAGCCAATCCCAGCCAACACAGGGCACAAGACAAGAACCAATCCCGGGCAGGGTGCCAACCCACTGCAGAATACTGTATATCGATTATAAAAAAAAAAATCCTGGGAGAGAATGACTAGGGAGACGAGACGTGATCTTCACGTGAAGATCACGGAAGACACTTAAAAGATCCGCGAGACAAAAGAGATTGGCCATGGAGCATCTCGTGTGGACCTTAAACATGAGACTTTGTGCCAAGAGATTGACACAGGACCATCTCGCAGGGACGTAGAACATGAGATTCTTGCAAGATATGCCCTACTTACAACTAATATCAAATAAGACCACGGGCAGCAAAATGCTCAGTCGTGTCAAGGCTGAGCACACACAGATCCAGGGCTCTCAGTTAATATAAAGCGTATAAGGACAATACGTTATAGATGAAATGTCGACGACTAAGCGAAGAAGAAAGAGCAGCTTGGAGAAAAGAAACTCAAAAGCATTGGAGAGAAAAAAATGCAAAAAAGAAAAAGAATAATCTAGGTGCAAATTCAAAATATAAGGAAAGTAATAATCAGTCCAGAACAAGTTGAATTGAAAAAAAAGCACGTCCAATCAGGCTCAGAATTAAAAGACAAAGTATAACTTCATAAAGACGTTCAAAAACGTTGGTGCTATACACATGCAGAGCAGGTTAGAGATTATGAAAGCAGTGGAATTCAAAATGTTCAAAAAAAACGATGGCACGATACACATGCAGAGAAAGGTAAAGAATATGAACGCAGGAAAATTCGAAAGTATTGTAGCATCCCTTCCAGGTTGAAGCCTTTTTTTTTTTTTGGAGTGACTGTTAGGTTCGATTGAGGGAGAGTGGAGTAC
The DNA here is from genome assembly GCF_900747795.2 of Erpetoichthys calabaricus. NCBI lineage: Eukaryota > Metazoa > Chordata > Cladistia > Polypteriformes > Polypteridae > Erpetoichthys > Erpetoichthys calabaricus. The sequence goes on along the minus strand of NC_041395.2, from coordinate 269,644,184 downwards.
AGCACGGAAGACTGACAGCGGGGTATTGATTGATGCGGTAAGGGGGGGTGGGGGATAACGAAAAGGTGAATAGAGATCGAATATATGGACATAAGTGATATGTCTGAAGTATGTAAATATTGTAAGGCTTTGAAGTTTAAGTCAGAGAATTTCAAAAACGGGGTTTACCTCACATGCATTTATTTGTTACTTTGCAAAAAAAATTATTAACTGCTGATGATGTAGATCATTTTGTCTGTGCTGAAATTCCAAACTGAGAAACCTATCCTGAATTATGGTACAAAGTCATTAAACACATGTCTCACGGACCTCATTTAAAAGATTCAGCATGTTGGGACTCGAAAGATTCCAAATATTATTTTTAAAGAAGTTCTGAAATAAAAGTGAAACTAATGAAATAGCAACAATTTAAAGAAAAAAAAAAATCTTAAAATTGTGCATCTGGAAAACCAAGCACGGGGGGTTGGCGAGCGAAGCCTCCTAGTTGTATACAAATTCAAGAAAATCAAATTGAAGCCGTGAAGGTTGCCTTGTGATAAGGGCATAGAAGTAGTCCCACTTTTGTGAGGTCACATTTGGAATATTATTGCAGGTTTTCGTTTCATTAATGCATGAAGGACAAATCAGTGTAAAAAAAATCCCAGAGAAGAGCTAATGAACTAGAACTACAAATGATGTCTTACCAAAAAAGATCAAAGGAGTTAAAAGTCACCAATTACTTTGACCTATATATCTTTGGTGGAGGTGTAAAGTCGCAGCACACTGAGAAAACAGACAATGGGGCTAGACGAGGGGTAGTGCTGGAGGTATACCGGTTCATACCGAAAACAGGAAACTGTTTAAGGGGGGACTTTTTTCACTGCTACACCGCTAAACACCCATGCAACAGAGTACATGCGTTAGTGGAGGTATTGAGCTGTGAAAATTGACAGAGAACATTCCAAAACTGAAGCTTTAGCAGATGATAAAGTTGAACATGATAACACAGAAGAACTTTTGCAGAAAAAAGGAGCCACGTCTGTTGTCTGGACATTTTGGTTTTAAAAGGTCAGATGTGCACCAAACAACTATTTACTGCAAATGCTGTTGAGCTAAAGTTGTCGCTGGAGGCGGTAACACGAGCAATTTGCTGCACCACCTTAGCCGCAAACATGCTTTGGAGTACCATGAATGTATGGAACTAAGATTGGCACCCTCCACATCCTCAGGTAAAACTGAAAAAGCTAGAGGACACTTGAGTCAGACGTCACTTGTAGACGCATTTGCTAGAGGACTGCCTACGACAAAAAAAGCAAGCCGTGGATCAAGATAACCAACGCCATTACAATCCATATAGCTAACGTGTCAGTGGCCAGAGATTGTTAACATTAACAGAAAGTGTAGTTGGTTTACAAAAAATATTTACTATTTATTCCTTTTCTAAGACATGTTCAGTGCAAAACAACTTTTGACAAGCACCTCTAGATATTTTACTAAGTCTAAATGCCTCTTTGCATGGTTGAAAAAATGTTGTCAAAATTTTAGTTTAAGTTGTTTGCAAAATTTGTTCAATAAAAAGGTTCTACATTTTGACTGCAACTGTAATGCAATGTGATTCCTTCTCTTCATTAGTGTCACCCCCTTGAAAATTATCACTTTATGGGGCCATGCAAACCTGTATTAATACGTGTGTGCACATTAAAATGTTTTTTTTGTACAATGTACAATTCTCATGACAGTGGAATAGGTTATTCTTAGCCAGTCTACTGCAGTAATTGCAGTTGAAAATGTGGTTAACATCCACTCATGCATGGGGAAAAAAATACCGTTGAATATCGTGAAACTGGTATAATTTTGAAAAATGCCATGATATAGAATTTTGGTCATACCGCCCAGCCCTAACGAGGGGAGAATATTCTGCACAAACAGCAATCAGACAATTATTCAAATCCAGCAGCATTATTGCAGCATTAAGAACTGTGCCATCATGGTGCTCTGTTTGTGAATCAGTGAATTATAAATATAAAGATCAAGTTATCATCAAGGCATGTACAAGTAACAGATATTCAAATGGAACCCATCGTCTATTCCAAAATCTATGCCTAAAAGTTAATACTATTACTCAGTTCACCAAAATAATGCTCCCAGAAAGGCATGCAGCAGTGTATTCAAATCTTGACCTCAATACAGAGGAAACTGTGGACAGTGGTGTCCTAACTTATGTGTGACTGAAAAGGTTTGAAAAAATCATGTCTGTAGAACACACCACTGAGGGGAATATTGAAAGAAAGGTACATGAAACCTTCAGAGGCTTGCCTGCTTCACCAAGAAAACACATTACGACAGACAGTCTGCAAACATTAAAATGTGTGCATTGAAGTTCCCAAAGTTAAAAAAAACTAATTTCACTAATTACATAAGCTTTTTAGTTCGTTCATTGTAAGTGTTAAAAATCACTAAAAAAGGAAGGAATGGATACAAATCAAATATATACACACACATATATACTCTAGATCATAATACACTCATGAATGTCATAACAGGTGAGCAAAGTTAACTCCAGGCAAGTCACTTAATCTGCATTAGTTCAATAGGTATAAACTGTGGAACAAATTATACAGTATTGGTACAGTACTGTAAGATAATGTTCACCACTAAATGGTTAATATAAACAATTACTGTGCCAATTGTATCTCCGTAAAAAAAAGATGTCCATTCATCCATCCAGTTTCTGAACATTATATCTCTAGTATAAGAGCAACTGGGGTCACAGCCAACTAATATGGCTCTATTACATAAGTACTGGGTAAACTGTAGCTTCCGTATTGATATTTCCATTCAGCCATTTACTCAACAGCATACTTACACAGTGGAACTTGAGCTGACTCAAGTGAGTAATTGTTTACCATGACAAAATATTTTGTCAGCTATATTATCCTGATAGATTTCCAGTAAACTTCCATTTTTTGAACTCATTTTCAACTTGACTGTAATGTCACATTCTGCTCCAGAAGGTTGATACTCACAATGAAATGTATCATATATAACAATAATTTTAAACTTTTAAATTTTAAAACTTTTTGAAAATGTTTCCCCATATGTATAGATTTTCTCTTTTCATGAATTCAGATCTACCTCTACGTGCACACAGTACGCTGGTGTGTGCATGTTTTACACTTAAAGGGTGACATTTATCATAGATGCTGCCAACAGTAACAAAGATTGTATCTCCTATACCACCTTGATAAAGATTTCCACTAAACCTCAATACTGTGTTGGAGAGGGTGACATTTTACTCATAAGGAATGATGTTCTCAACAAAAGTTGCTATATAACAAATATTGCATTCATATACAACACACCAAGCAAATTATTAAGGAGTAGGCATTTTTTTTTGCTCTCAAATCAGCCTCGGTTCTTTGTGGCATGGGTTCTACAAGATGTTGGAAACATTCCTTTGAAATTCAGGCCCATGCTGACATGACAGCATCACTTAGTTTCTGTAGATGTGTCAGTTGCACATTCATGCTGTGATTCTCCAGTTCTATCACATCCCAAAGGTACCCAATTGGATTTGGATTTGATGATTGATAAGAAATTGAAGAACAGTGAACTCAATGTCTTGTTCAAGAAAACAGTTTGAAATTGCTTTTGCTCTGTGATGTGGTGCATTATTATGCAGGAAGTAGCTATTAAAAGATGAGTAAACTGTGGCTATGAAGGGAAGCATATTGTCAGGAGTAACATTCAAATAGGCTATGATATTCATGCAATGATAGATTGGTACTAACGGGCCCAAACTAAGTGTGCCAAAAAAACATTCTCTCCGCATCATAATACCACCTCCACAAGTCTGGACTATTGGCACAGGTTGGGTACATAGATTTCAACTCTTGATACCAAGCTCTGACCCTGTCACCTGTGCGCCGCAGCAGAATTTGTGATTCATCAGACCAGGATACATTTTTGTAGTGTTCAACTATCCAGTTTTGGGAATCTGTGCCCACTGCTGCCTCAGCTTTCAGTTCTTGGCTGAAAGGAGTTGAGCCCAACGTGGCCTTCTGTTGTTGTAGTCTGTCTACCTAAAGGTTCAATGCATTCTGAGATACTTTTCTGCTCATTACTGGCATACAGAGTGGTTATCTAAGTTACCATAGCCTTTCTGTCAGCTGGAACCAGTCTGCCAGTTCTCCTCTGAGTTCTCTCCTTAATAAGGCACTTCTGTCCACAGAACTAACATTCACTGAATATATATATATATATATATTTTTCACACCATTCTGATTAAACTGTACGGACTGTTGGGCATGAAAATCCCAGGAGATCAACAGTTACCGAAATACTAAAACCAGACTGTCTTGCACCTTAGTCACGTTCGGAATCACTGAGCTCTCATTTTTCCTTATTCTCATCTTTGAAGAGAACATTAACTGAAGCTCCTTACCCTTATCTGCATGATTTCATGCATTGCACTGCAGCCACATGATTGGCTGATTAGATAACTGCATGCACAAGCAGATGTACAGGTCTTCCTGATAATTTGTTCAGTTCCAGTCACACATTAATTTTCTCATTTTCTAAACTCAAATTTTACACTATGGACACCCATCAACACATTTTATCCATAATGGGTGATGTTCACAATAAACAAAAATATAAACTATTTTGTATGCAGAATATCTTTTTGATATCAAAAATAGCCACCTATCAATTTTCATGTTGGCTGAAATAAAAGTTCTCTCTGCGAGTACTACGGGGAGCACATTCTACTCATAAGGGGTAATTATTATACCAATGAAAACAAATACTAATTTAACTGTACCACAACGCCAGCAGATTTAAATTCATTCATTAAGTTTCTTAAACATTTCTCCGTTAAAGGTACAAAGGGAGCAAGAGCCCTATCATTTTGTATATGGCGTGGCAGCAGACAAAATCAAAAGATGCTCGAGTCAACTCCCACAATAATCCAAATGCATGCTACCTATCAGTCAATGGCGGGAGGCTTGAAACCCAAGCAATGACAGAAAAGTAAGAAAGTACTGTATAGACTGCACCGCAAAAGCGAATTCAAGAGGTCAACAAACTCAAACTATCCTGCCACCTTTACCAGACTCAGGAAGATACACAGTAGTTTAAGGAATCGTCTCGCACTTCAGCTTCCAATTTCGAGTTACTCGAGGTAACTTTTCAAAGACCAGATGGCCGAGCGAAGGATGCTACTGAGGTCCACGTTTAACTCTCCCGTCGCCTCGGTGGTTGACCGCAGCAGACAGTCCTGCCCAGTAGGACTAAGCAGACTGCTGGGAAAGGGCCATCTCCGTTCTTTTTCAGATTGTAGCCGCTATTTAAGCGCACTGCTTTGCACAATTCCACTACAAGAACTTCTTGTAAACTCTTAAGTTAGACACACCAAAGAAAATGTGTATTACAGTGCAGCGTTCTGAGGAAAGTAACTACACGTCTGGGCTGATGCGCGATGAAAAGGTGAACAAAGCGTGAACTCCTCGAGAAGTAAGCGGCCAGGCGGTCACCGCTGAGCGACGAGAATTCTTTCAACTTTACTCGGCGTCGAAGCGCCACCTAAGCGTTCTCCTCTCTAGCGGATAAACAGCGCACGACGCACCACATTCCGGGCAAGGGCGGGGCGGTTAAGCATTGCTCTTGTCTCACGACGTTAAACCCATCGGTTCATATCGCTTACCTGCGTGGAGGTGCGGATTAAATACTAATCCTTTCCGTTAAAAATTCTTGCAAAAGTCCACCGACTGCCATCCCGTCTACACTGCCTAGAAGTCGCTCATGGGCGCATGCGCGCTGCCCGCCGGAGGAAAAAGATGTCTGGCATCGAGCGGACTAGACCGGTGTTTTTTTTTGCGCTGACTGTCATAAACGGTTTTTGTTTTCTTCCTGCATTTGTGGATTCTCATTTTTAAAAAAAAAAAAAATCCGGTCGATCAAATGCCCCATTAGGTTTGCCACATCTAACGCTCTTCCTTACCGTGCTTATTACATTACACGAGAGTGTGCAGTTTTCTGTCAGACATCGGATCGCTTATCTTATTTCCGTGATTTACTTTATCAACATAGCGGCGACACAGAGTGTATTATGACTAAATTTAACGTAATGTAGGAACCAGCTCTGGACTCGATGACATTCAAACACGAATTACACACACATTAGTACAGGAAACCCTGCTTTTGTGATTTGGGGAAGAAAGTGCAAACACGGCAGAGGGTCCTGGACAGAAGTCAGCACCGCTAACCAGTAGACAGCCTTCCTCCTGGGGTGAGACGCGAGATCTTAAATATCTCATTACACTGTTAAATAGATTGTGATCGCGTGCAAAGATCCTTTTCTTAAGTTAACAGGAGCATGTCAAAATGTCAGTACATATGCAGCTTAAGAGCCAAAGTCATTCTAAAAACCTGATTACAGATACATCATATTTACATTTAGATTTATTTGCTCAGCTGACGCTTTTATCCAAAGGGACGTACGAGAGGTCATAATCGAGTAACATCAGCCTCGGGACTGTTAGGGCGTAAGTGTCTCAGGACAACGGTACAAAATTGATTTCCACAAATGAAAAGCTCAAAACAAAATATAAACTAGTTACATTTCTCAGATTTACAAAACCGAATAGCTTTCACCTAGAAATTCACCAAGCATAGAGTCTTAAAGTGCTTCTTGAACACATTGAAGGAGTCAGAGTTTCAAATGGAGGTGGGCATCTCATTCCACCAGCTAGGAGCTACGGTACGCATGAAAAGAGTCTGGACTGAGATTTGATACCATGCCGAGGTGGCATCCCCGGACACTATACATCAGCAGAACTGCGTGGTCAAGCACCGGATCTAACAAGTGTCACCATTTATATAGATGCAGACCCACTGACTACTGTAGGCAAGCATCAAGGATTTGAACTTAATATGTGCCACTACAGGAAGCCAGTGTAGTGGTCTGAAGAGAGAAGTGACATGTACCTGCCTTGGCTAGTTGAATACCAGACGTGCTCCAGCATTTTGAATCATCAGCAGCAGCTTGGTGACATGGGTCCGACTTGACTGGTTGAACACCAGATGTACCACTGCATTTTGAATCACCTGCAGCGGCTTGGTGACACATGCCAGTGCTCCTGCCAGCAGAGAGCTGCAGTAGTCCACTCCTGACCAGATCAGAGTCTGGAGCAGGAGCAGGAGTTGTCCTGCATACCCTGTCAGATGTGGTACTGTGCAGAGCAAATCTGCAAGAACAAGAGACCATAACAACATGGTCCTTGAAGCAACATAATCTGTTAATCACAACCCAAGGCTGCGTACCAATTTGACAGGGGTTAGTGATAATTAAACCAAGCTGAATAGAGCTACTACTTTCTTCTAAGAAGGAGACATTTCTGGAAATGTTTGTTCCATTTTACTGGTTAGAAAAGCTGGAAACACTGGGTGTGCCGATGGTTTTTAGTTAGCACATCTCTTCGATTTATGTGTGGAAGGCCAAAACAACTGGGGTGATGGTCCCCATTTTGAAAAAGGCTGTATTAATTTACCAAAGGATCAAATTAATTAGTCTTCTTTAGAAAGCTTATGCCAGGATAAAAAAAAATAGTATTTCTAATCATGATGAACAATTTAGATTACAACCTTGCTGGGAAAACTGCGCCAGCTCTTTAAGGAACCAGGCCGATCCTGTCTGTATGTGCTTTGTGGCCATTTAACACACATTCACTTAAACAGCACCAAATCAGAGTCGTTATTTAACCTAACACACACATCTTTGTGGATTTGGGAAGAAAATTGAATTTGCCCATGTTATTCCATTTACATCTAAATATTATAGTGTTAACATGACATGGCATTCTTTTTATACTAATTTTTGCCCAGGATTTTGTTTGATAAATCATTACCGCAAAATATCTTAGTGAATGTCAGTATGATAATGATCATGGATTGTATTAGCTTCTTTACGTAATCTGGGATACTACATAATTTAATATTGTTTAACACTCCTCTTAATCCAATTCATAGTGACAGCAGGACCAAAGCCTATCTTGGAGCATTTGGTGCAAGGCTGGGACCCGCCTCAGACAGGTGCCACGCCATCATAATGTCCGCTTAAGAACATCCACCTAGGGCCAATTTAAGGTCCCCAATTAGCCCTAAAACACTTTTTAATAAGAATTTTCTTTTATTAGTTCCATCGTCAAACTGAATCATGGCACAGGTATCCCGAGATGGGAATTCTACTAGAAAAAGAAATCTATGACCGTGAACCCAGCTTTTTCTTGTGGAAGTGCTTCATGAATATAAGGTTTCAGGTCCACTGCTTCATGCCATTGAATCCCTGTACGTGCAGAATGAGAGCAGCGTAACTTTGTGTTGATTGCATTCCTAGTGAATATAGGACTTCACTGAGTGTGACTCTTATCTTCTATCCTATTTGTGCTTTTCATGGACAAGAGGACAAAGTGTAACCTGAGATGATCCAGTCTTGGAGTTTTGTTTCTGCTGGTTTTGGTAGTTTGGTTCTCTCAGCTCAATCACACTGTGATCCCAGGCACTCATTAAAAAATGGGTCGTAGTGAGAATCAGCACTTCCATATGTGTGTCAAATAGACCTCTTCCGGTTGATGTGGTTTGATCTCAGTGGCTTAGGGATTGGTCAAGTTCACTAGTGAGAACAGAGGTGATCATAAAATTGACCAATGAATTAATGCAGTGCTGACAGTATTCAGAACACCGCGTTGCACTTTGATGGTAATGTAGAAACCAAATTCTCAAAGCATTTGATTACCCAGTCCATATACATCCCCATTCTCATCTAGAGTTTGAATAATGACCTAAATAATTAGACTAAAAGTGTAAGAGGCCAAAACAAAGTCCTGAAGTAGAGTTTCTGGGCTCACTACCTGTGATAGGGTGAGGAGTATGGCAATATGGAGAGACCTTGGAGTGGACCTATTGCTCACCTAGATCAAGAAAAATAAGCAGAAAAGCTTTGAGCATATAGTAGGGATGCCACCAGGGTGAAGACATAGTAGAGGTAATCTACTGTAACTTCCAGCTGGAATACTAAAGCCCAGGAACGCTCCAGAAAGTCTTTGCGACTGTTGTTGAGAATAAAGTAGCCTGGTCTATTCGGTTTGCCATGTTGTTGCCACCACCACTAGGATCAGTGATGAAGACAGAACCTGTACATACAGTATCGTATAGCAGTTTGTGCTTGTGTATGGAAGTGCTACGTAAGAATAAACTTCAATTGTGTACAATTTCCAGGCATTTTATATAAGAAATCCAATGAAATCACTCACATTGTGAACCTTGGTTGGAATAACATTTTCAGAAAATGGATCACTGGATAAATGTTGCTTTTCTTTTACATATACAGTATTTCTCATTCTACCTTCCCATTTTCAATCCCGCTTAATTTCCTTTAGGGTCACAGGGCTCAGAGCCTTTCCCTGAAGCATCAGGCTAATGCATACACTCACATTCACTAAAACAGCGCCAAATTAGAGTCGCTATTTAACCTAACATACACATCTTTGGGGATTTGGGATTAAAAATGAGTTTGTCTGCTGTTTTAGTTACATCTAGATATTATCATGTTAACATGACATGGTATTCTTTTCGCACTAAGGTTTCTTTTGATAAATCATTACAGTGTATCTTAGTGAATGTCAATACAATAACGATCATGGATTGTATTAGTTTATGTATGTAATCTGGGATACTACATAATATAATATTGTTTAACACTCCTCTTAATCCAATTCATAGTGAGAGCAGGGTCAAAGCTTATCTCGCAGCATTTGGTGCAAGACAGGGACCAGTCCATCATAATGTCCACTAAAGAACATCTACCCAGGGCCAATTTAGGGTCCCCAATTAGCCCTAATACACACTTTTTAATGTGTGTTTTCTTTTAGTAGTTCCATAGTCAAATTCGGAAATTCCACCCGCTGGGCTCCTTTCATGAAAATGCACAATCATTGGAATAAACAGGATGCTCTGTGCTGGCTCAGGTTATTACATAGCACAGTTTAATTAAATGTGTCCAGGGCGGAGTAAAGGAAGAATTTAAGAAGCCGAGGAAATACAGAGCCATCTTCAGTTTGGACAAGAACAGTGAGATTGATTTTGTAGCAGATGATTTTTATTTTCATGGCCATTCCATTTTTGTATTAGTGGCAGTTCATTGTGAATGAGTCAAAAAGACAGGTCAGCTACAAAGAGTTCAGCCTACTTCACGATGCTCAGACGTTAGTTCTTAACTGGTGAGTTCTACACCATTAGGGTTCAATCAGTCAGTCAGTCATTTTCCAACCCGCTATATCCTAACACAGGGTCACAGGGGTCTGCTGGAGCCAATGCCAGCCAGCACAGGGCGCCAGCCCACCGCAGGGCACACACACTAGGGACAATTTAAGATCACCAATGCACCTAACCTACATGTCTTTGGACTGTGGGAGGAAACTGGAGCACCTGGAGTAAACCCACACAGACACGGGGAAAACATGCAAACTCCACGCAGGGGGAACCCAGGAAGCGAACCCAGGTTTCCCAACTGCGAGGCAGCAGTGCTACCACTGCGCCACCGTGTTGCCCATTAGGGTTCATGAAATGCAATATAAACATGGCTTCCAACTTTTCCTCTGTTCATTCTGCCCAATTGCAAGGAGCTGGCTAGTATGCCTGCAGCATTGTATACAAGGCAGGGGTCACCCCTGGATGAGTTGCCATTCCACTGCAGGGTACACTGACACACCCATTTACCCCACACAAATTGTATTAATACTTGGTTTATCCAAGGCAATTTATAACATTTGAGAGATACAATTAGTTATGTTTCCTTTGTATATTTTGTTCCAATTGGAGTACAGGCAGATGACATGACTTGTTCAGGTCACACAGTGTCAGTAATGGGATTTGAACCCAGAACCTCAGGGTTTGATGTCCAAAGCCTTATGCCACACTGCCTGCAATTCACCAAACGGGCAGGGGAGAACATAAACTATACACAAAAAAAAATGGCCAAGCTTGGTGTTGTAAGGTTTGTCAGTGTTCCACTCAGAGGCTTTGTATTATCAGCATTAATGTTCATTTCGTATATAGACTATTTTACCTGAGGAGATCTACAACATCTGAACTGCATCAAATGGGTCTGAGAATGTTATGTTTCTGTGTTAATCTGTTTTGATAATTAGTACAAAGATTTTTTTTTTTTTTTGTAAAGCATCATTACCTATGGCAATGCTGATGTTTTGTAGATTTGAAACCTTCAATTTGATCACCTTCAAAATTACTATACTTGTGGGATTCCTCCACATGCCAAAAAAGTACACACTAGGTTATTCAGTGAGTTGAAATCTGCCCCATCATGAACTGATGTCCCATCTGGGGTTGGTTCTTGCCTCTGCAGCTCCAGGACAGACTTTACCACACCATCAGGCTGTCATGGAAAAAGATGCCCTGAAAAATGAGTGGATGGATAATCATCATTTTTGTGCCAATTAATCATGCACATATCCATGAAAGGCTAACTTGGAATCCCTAATTTGAAAAACACATACATCTTTGGGATGTGGGAGGGAAACCTATAAAGATGTGCAGAAAAAATGCAAACTCCACACAGATCACTGACTGAGGGAAAGGTTAGTCAGCAGTGCTGACACAGCAACATCATCCCACCTTAGTAGACAAGATTATATAGAAGAAAAATGCTAACTTGCTATTATATAAACAGTGAAGCACAATAACACAGTAAGACGTCCTGCCACCTCATGGATCAAGTCCTGCTCCGTGATGCTGCCTGGATGGAGGTTGAACATGTTCCCTATACATGTGTGGGTCTTCATCCACATACATTCTTAAAAAATGAAGGTGCCAGAGTGGTTCTTCAGAGTGATGCCATAGGGGAATCATTTCCCAGAAGACCCATCCACATGAAGATCCAGAAAAAGCCTTGATTTATTTGAATCCGTAACAGGCTTTATACAGTCAGTACATAACAAATACAAGGTTTCAGATTTGTGAAATACCAGTAAGTCATGATTTGAAAAGCATTCTTGCATACAATAACACAGAGTAAGTCTAGGTTTTCTTAATCTATTAGTGTCCTGCTATAGTAACCTATCATCCATTAAAGACTTTTTCTACATATTAGGAAGTTTTTCAAAGCACAAAGAACCAACTTCATATGCAAATATCCCCTCTCAGAATGAAATGCTCTATGAGGACCACAAAACCCAATAAAGAACCTTAAAATGCCATGAAAGAACTATTATTTTTAAGAGTGTATGTCATTTTTTTTGCCCATAGGTTAACTGATTATTGAAAACTGGCCTTGTGCAAGTGGGCTGTGTGACAGATTTGTGCCCTCTGCTACAAGAGAGGCTCCAGCCCTGCAACTCTAAACTGGACTGAGTGGGTTTGGGAATACAGTATTATGTCATAGTCTGTTATTGAGTACAAAAACTGTACAGATCATAAACATTTTCCGGAGTACATCAAAAAATAAATAAATAACCTAGAGCATTCTGAATGTTCCCGACCATACTGTAATTTGGGTCAGAAGGTTTCGGTAAATGGTTTGTTATTTTACTCACTTGCTATTACATTTTATGTTTTACGGCGGAGCTGATATATTGGCCGTGCCTGCCACATTTTATTTTGCTTCTTTGCAACGAATGGGGCTGATGATGGGGCATCTTTTAACGAGGGGAAAGAGATCAATGCATTACGAAATGGGGCGCACTTCCATTATTTCCTAGAATACGCATCCAAGTGATAATAGGGGCACTGATGTGCGACACGGATCGAGTCTCCGTGTTAAGGAGTCTTTGCGGGGAAGATCAAACATGCTGCAGACTTTTCTCGCGGTGCGTTTGCATAAACTGTGGTGGTCGAATTAAAAAAAAAAGAAAGAAAAGAAAAGAAAAGAAAAGTGACGTCACAGGGGCGGTGCCGAAGTTCCGTCGATACCGCGCGCCGGGGAGCCCTATATGCATATAATATTTGGGGGCTCAACCGCAAATTAAACTTCACCTGTGGACAAATCGCCGTTTAAATCAGAGCTCGTAACCTTAGATGTATGATGTACACCACGCGGTGCAGGAGAAATAAAAAATGGTTACTACAAGTCTGTTTGAAGTGGTCTATTTATCAATATGTTTCAATAAGTATGTGTAGTATGCAAAGTCCTTATTGATTATACAATAGCGGCATTATGTAAATGCAGATAGTATCAATCGCTTCACATTTTCGTATAGCGCCTTTTATGATGAAACAATCAAAAAAGATTTAGAAACAAATTAACGAGATAATAAAAGATAAAAATAAAGTAAAACGGTAAAGAGCATTAAGATAAGTAATTTAAGAGGTTCATGAAGCAGAAATGAGAGGACGCCACTTGAACTTGACGGCCAGACTCGCTTGCATTGCGATAATGCACACCTTGTAGGGCACTATATAAAATACACGTTAACGAATTACAATAAATAGTTGTTGTGTTATGTTTTTGTTACTATGTTGTATCCTTTTAAAAGTTAAAGTGAAGTGTGCCATTTTCTTTAAGCAACTTAGTAATTCAGACAGTAATTATAGACTTCTATTTAAACGGTGTGTAGACAGCTTTAAAGTAAGCACAATGGTCAGTTCCAGCTGTCGTTTAGCTACTTCTTTTTAAACGTAAAAGAAAAACAGGTTAAGAAAACCGATTGATACTTTTTTTTTATTAATTACACTAGACAAAAATCACATAAAGTGCAAAACACTTTCATTTTTAAAGAACAAAATGTCGAGAGGCATGTCGACTTTAAGCGTTTAAAAAAATAGCGAGACAATCTAATAAATAGTGCATGCTTGAGCAGACTTGGCCTTTTTGGGATTATGATTTCTGTACACTGTAAACAATTATCAGCATTTCACAAGAGTGAATTGTAATTTTTCACAATAAAATGTTGTAATGAGCAATATATTGTGTAATCAGAGCGGGTTAAGCCATCTTCTGTCATAAGACAGCAAACTACGGTAAAATTATATTTGGACCGGGCCAATTTGCATTGTGGGACATTTTCAGTTTGTTCCGTTTCATAGCGTTTCACTTACTTGTGAGATAAGATGGAGACATGTATGACATCAAACAAACATGAGAAGGTTTTCATTAACACAGGGGACCAGAGATACAAGGAATAAGTGACCAAATAGTGAGGTGGACAGGAGGAGAAATAGTTTAGGAACCTTCAAAACTCAACTTGATGTACATTTTGAGGAAAATTGGAGAATACACTGCAAATCCTGCAAAAATGCATTACACTATGTATTTTCGCAATCCAAAATCTGTAATACTGTAAACAGAGCAATGATTTTAAATAATGAAATAGCCTACACAAACTTAACTTTAAGAAGTGTTTATCAATTAATTATTTCACGGTGCAAGACTATTTTTGTGAATAATTGAATTGCTGTAAAGTCACAAAGGCACGGCAAACTAAATTTGCATAAAGTTAATATATTTACATAAGTAACGCCCCCTTTGCAGCAGCACTGTAAATCGTTCCTGATGACTCCCTCACCTTTGCACTGAAAGAAAGAAATTTTTTAAGTTGGCTAGCAAACTCATTTTTCTATATGCTGAAGGTTATTTTTGTGTTACGGAAGATTTTTTAAAATAAACTGGAGAACCTGTAGCACACCCTACATCACAAAAGCAACTGTTCATGTTCCACGAGATGTCGTGAAATGTTTTAAAAAACATTGATGTTATAGCAATGAATACATTTGACAGTCTATGTTTGACAGCAACATAATTGGTAACTCAATTGCTAGTAATTTAACTATTTGAGTACAAACAATAGTTTTTCCTGTGTTTTAACTAAATTTAATTTAGTAAATTGCTTGCTACTAAATTGCATAACTAGTACAGTTACCATGTAAAAAACAGGAAATTGCTGTAACTCAACGGCAGCATAAAGTTTGTGTTCCAGCTTTCTATGAAGTCACGTTATTGTATTTTTCTTGTAATATACAGCAATATGATACAGTAATTAATATTTCGAATGTAATCCAGTTATTAGTTAGTAATTTACTGTAAATTTACAGTCAAATTTTTTACAATGTAAGTATACACCTGTGTTGTTGCAAAATCATCCCTATCATGCAGATAGCCTATACTTGTATTTAATTTTTAAACACTTTTAAAAACATCTGAAGTAACAGTACTCGCATCAGACATTTTAAATGCTGCAGCCACTGCGCTGAAAATCAAATCTGTCGAGCTGCTTATCTGACAAGCAATAGGTGTATTGGAAAACATCTGTAAATACACAGCTGATACAACTAAACATAAACAAACCTATCTGCTTAATCTGTTAATTTCAGGGGTAGGTTACTCTGTTTTGGTTTGTAATTTATCGGATATTATTGAGATAACCTTTGTAAATACGTGTCTGAGCCTTGTAAATCGACCGAACGGTTATCTGCAAGAAGCTTCATTACCAACATAATAGGCTTTGACAGGTCGATGACCATACAGGACGCATGCCAAGCTGCTTAAAGGTCCAATCCTGTTTGCTCAATATGCATTAAGGGGTGGGTGAACTGGTATAAAAGCCACCCTGACCTCTCCAGAGCCATGGGAAACTGTCATACACCTAAAGCTGTCGGAAAATGCATGTGCTCGGATTACTGTTCGCCTTTTTGTCAACTCTGTGGACTGTATATGGGACACACCAAACTGAAGACGGATACTCACAGTCATCCTCGCGGACGTCCTTGTCTAAGCGGTCACCTGTAAACCATTTGCCTCCTTATATGATGCATCTTTATAGGAGCTTTAAATCGACAAGCCCGTCGGGGACTTTCAAATCTGACCTTAAACCAGCAGCGAAAGTGGCCGATACCGTCAGAAGTATAATTGCGAAAAGTAAGTATATTTAGCCAGTAAGCCTCTCGGGATCATGGGGCATTTAAGTGGGTGATTATTGATCTCTGTTTGCCTTTGGTGAGAAGTCTGTGATAAGGATAAAGAGATACATTTTTTTTAATCTTTGTTTGTCATTGGCTGTTTTGGGAAACAAAACATTAATTAAGGACCACGTTTGAAATCTATATCCTTCTCCTGCAAATAGTTGGTGCTTTGTAGATTAAAATTAATTTAAATAGACACGTTTTGCATAAAACTCCTATTAAACTTCAAAAGAATTTTCAAAGTAGCTAATGGATTATAGTTTGCATTGTTAAGGATTACAGACCAAAACAGCCAGTGTTACACACTTTTAAAAATAATGGTTAACTTCAATGGCTCTTTATCGTTCCTCACTGGGTTGTGTGTTTCCTCATAGCTCCATTGCTTGACAAAGAACCATTTCATTCTGGGAAGAGTTCTTTGCATGTGCAGTCGGTTCTTTGGGCTTTGAAAAACTCCCTTACATGAAAAGAGAGAAAAAATACATCTTTAAAATATGGTAGGCTACCTAGCAGGACACTAACAGATTAAGAAAGTCTGGACTAAGCCTGTGTTATTGTCTGCAGAGTCATTTTAAAATTATAAGGCACTCTTATTTCGCAAATCTGTTATACTCTGTTCATGGTTATTTATTAAATGGAGTCTGTTACAGATCTAAATATATAAAAGGTTCTTTCTGGAACCTTCATGTGGATGGGTGTTTTGGAAACCTATGGCATCGCTCTGAAGAACTAGTCTGGCACCTTTATTTGTAATTGTGCAGTGTGGAAACACTTTTTTCCATAAACACTTTTAAGCATTACTTTAACACAAACGATTTTGCGGTGTACATTTTTGATAACTACTGTCCTGTTAAATTATATGTTTTATATATATATATATATATATATATATATATATATATATATATATATATATATATATATATATATATATATAAAATTTATCTTCCAGGTCGCTTTGGGTAAAATAATCTACGAAATCTGAAATAATAACAGACAAGATGACTTTGACCATTTTAAAATTAATGTCAAGGTACACGCTGCTTAACATACTGCGTCAGTGATTTCATATGCTATTATTAAAACGTTTTTACCCGAGTGCATTACGTGGATAATATCTGCAGCTATTACATTAGAGTAAAAAAAGTTCCGAGCTGGTAAAAATGCGATTTCAAATAGTACTATCCTTAGATAAAGTCCCGACGTACGCTTGGTTGTGACAGAACTGTAAATGGATCGATGATCAATGTGATTAATATCAGTAGATGCCCCTTCTGTATTATGTAGACGAACAATAATTGACAAAAGAGTAAACTTGCCTCAACAAAGACCTAAGATTGTAAAAGGTACAACAACTGCAAAAAACGAGTGTTATACATCAGACGGACGTTGTCTGTCCATCGTTTAAAAGGTGTTAGTTTTTAAAACGCAACACCGTGCATTTATGTGAAATACTCGGAGAAGCTTCGAGCAGTTGTTTTGTGAGATGGCCGCCATTTGCAGATCTTGATTTATCATAAATGTTGACAAGCTGACAACACGCATAAAAACCTCGTTAATAGTCCGTTCCCGGCCAGTTACAATTATTTAATTAAAAAAGGGGGGATTTCAGTCGTTTCTATTGATCAGTAGTCTTACCGCTTCTTTCACGAATTGGCCTTTCTTGGCTGTCAAATCTCTGTGCCAGACAGCTCAAGAAACTCCCAATCCACATCCTTCTCTCTGGATGAATAAGCATCGCCGAGGATCAGTGTGTGAAAAGGCCAGTCCTCAAAGCGCGCTCCTTTTTTGGTTAACTAGGTGATGTGGATTGGGGCTTGTGCCAGACAGAGCTATACAAGTCAATTGCATCTGAAATCAACATCTAACCCCGCACCCCCGGCCTTTCACACTTGACTTGATTAGATTATCTCTGCCCCGCTTTTGCCCTGTCTGTTCTCTAACCTGCTATTATTTGAAGGTCCCATCTCCACCCCGGCTATTACAATTTACCAGCTTCAGAAAGTGCTTCTAAAGAGCAAGGACGATGTTTGAATGGTTTGTTTTCTGTTTGATAGGATGTCAGAACAAATTAACGTTTGCTATACGCTTAACGGCGCTGTTAAACATTACCCTGCTCTGCTAGATCCGCCTAATGTAATATTAGTTTAAATTTCATTCAAATCAAAGTTATAGATTTAAGTACTAAATCATTTTTTAAACTTGACATTTAATCTGGCTACGGTTCTAAATGCTTCCAAGAATGAAAAACAAAACTCTTCTTGCATAAGCCCCCCTATGATAGTTAATTGTTAAACCTGTTTTTAAAATCCTAAACAAAATACAATCGAGATATTTCTAATCGCCAGCTTTTTCAGTTTAATTGTCTATTTTAATGATTTCAGCCAAGTTCGGAGCTTTGCTTTGGTGTAAGTTAATTTAAACTTTAATACACAGCTAATTATTATATAGTGAAACTTATTTCAGCAAGAGATGAAATACTAAAACATTCTTCAAAACGGACAAACCCCAAACAAAATGTAAACGCAGGAATTTGAAACTTTAGGGACCATTCTTTTTGTTCCGACGATGTGCTGATTGGGTTAAAAGGGCAGATAAAAATATCATTTAAAAAAAAATAGTAAAATGCATAAATAAAAAAAAAAACAAAAAAACATGCGGCGTTACGTTCAGAATGGGTGATGCAGCAGTGAGAGCAGAAATAAGAGAACTGCATCCAGTTGGAACACCAGAAGAATTTAGACCAACAAAGCTCGCCAGTGATATCCATCTAATTCCTCCAAAATATCATCAAGTCTACTTTTGAAGGTCCCCGATGCCCTACCGTCCACCACACTACATGGTAGCTTTTACCATGTATCTGTGGTTGTGTGACGAAAAACTTCCTTACGTTCTCGTTCAACTCGTTTTAAAGTAACGGGCCTGGTCAGTCACGCGACTCTCTCTCTCTCTCTCTTCATTAACTCGTGAACACTGTGGATGCCTCATCTATGAGACTTTAAAGACATCTATAAGGATGATCTGGAATCTTGTCGTCGAGGACACAGACGGACATTTAAAGGCGAATGCATTCAACAGGCCAGGAGCATGTAGAGTCGTAGGAGCAAATTACCGACATTTACGATTGTGAGTGGCAGCCTTGACAGCTTAAAATATATGAAGACCTGAGTGGGATACTGCATTAAGTATTAAACAAATGAGCTCGATAAAATAAACGGTCTCATCTTGAAAAAAAACACCACTTTCTCCTCGTGTGAATTTACTATTTATAACACCCTAAATGTGTGATTTTCTAGTCCTACAAGTTCTGAAAACTAAATAATTAGAAACGCTCGACTTTAAATCATTATTATTTACGTATTTACCCTTCTGTGTGGGCTTATGTCTAGAAGTACAAGTAGAAAGGTGATTGTTCCACGCGAGAAATTGTGCTCTCACGTCGATTCAGTGATGGGGACTGAACCTGCAAACCTGTATCTCAAAGTCAAAATCTTTTGGCTGCTGTGACCATGGAGTACGATATTTCAAACAAAAATAAATACTCAATTTGACGTTTTTGGAAATTTACATTCAAGTCATCTATCCACTAACTTTCAGATCCCACTTCCTATGCAATAAAGAAGCTTTCTAATACTTGATGGGAGGGATTTTAAGAAGAGGATGGATATTTAGGAACTGTGCATAAAAACAACAGCGACTTTGTATTTTTTTCACTAAGATGTGTTTAGCCATTCAGGGAAAAATATATTTAAAAATTAGCTGGCAGTAATGGAATGGTCCAACTGAACCACTATAAAATGTCCTATGAATTTAAGTTTTGTTCACGTTTATTTTTCCAACAAACATATTGATGACTTAATTGTTGAGGTTGGGAACTGCATCTGATATTAAATGTAAAAACATTTCTGAAAAAAGAGAACCATTGCTAAGATCATTCATTTGATGCAAGTGAGTTGGTGTTGCAAGTTTGTAAAGTAACTGATCATTTGTTAATGTTTTTCATTTGGTCTACTAGGTTTTGAGCGAGAGGGTAGCCGCTGGATAGCAACATTTGACTTGTCTTCGTTGCCCACTGATGAGGAGCTCCAAATTGCAGAGTTTAGAGTTAGGGTACCCAGATTCACAACTGCTGCAGACTTTACAGTGGAAATCCACCACCAACACGAACACTCCTGTAAGAAAAATCACACTTGCCAAAACCAGCAACAAATTTGTTTCTTCTCTGCCTCTTCAGCAATTAATTCATCCACAAGCTGGAAAGTGTACAATATTACGGATCTATTTATAAGTTGGTTTACCCTTGGACACCCGAACACCCCGGAGCAACAGAATGTAAAAAAAGACAGGTATGTCCAAAGGAATTCCCAACAGCCATCCCAAAATCGTCCATTACCAGAAAGTCTTCAGGGTGCCCATGCTATAAACGACAGAGTCCTGCTTGTGATATTTTCTAAGGTTAAACCAAAAGAAGGTCCGTTGGCTACTTCCAGCCTTCTCCGGACAGCTGAACAGTCCAAATTCGTGCTTCCCGCAGAAGATGAGGAAATCAGACTACCAAAAAGGCACAAACGCAACAGGAAGCAAAGAGACCCTCCTAGGAAAATACAGGGGAAAACCATCAGCAAACCATGTCACAAAGAGGACTTGCATGTAGATTTTAATCAGATTGGATGGGGCTCCTGGATTGTATTTCCCAAAAAATACAATGCTTACCGGTGTGAGGGAGAGTGCCCTTCTCCCGTTGGAGAGGATTTTAATCCCACAAATCACGCATATATGCAGGTGAGGGGTTTTAAACTAGTGTAAGAAATATTCCACTTGCTTCAGCAGTTGCCAGTTCTTATTAGTTAGAGCTTAACATTTCTTTTTCATTTGAATTCTAATACTTTCCACATGTTAGTTGTTCATCTCTGAGTATGTTATTCACATAACAACATGTGAATAAAATTACAAAGTGGAGCTCAGCTGTGCATAACAAAGACTCAGAAAATAACACTTTTATGTGAATATACAGGATATAAAGTATTAGTCGCATTGTGTTCACTTTTTGCACTATCTTATCTAAATACTTCCTTGCTTGCAAAATAGCATTGTTGCAAAGAAATTATATACTTTCAGCTATGTTAATTAACAGATTATGAATGTTCAAACATATTAGTTTACGTTTCTCTGAAAATAGTTCAGGATAAGCTACTGGCAGGGTCAAGGCAGGAAAGCAACTCAAGCCAGTGTGCCAGTCTGTTTGTGTCTATTCACTTATGCAGGGCCAATTTAGAAATGCCAATTAACCAACCTGCATGTTTCTGGAAGTGGTCAGAAAATTTTACCCATGTGGTATGCTATGCGAGGTGGGGACGTGTTTGGCGCAACCAAACACAAATGCAAACAATATCGTTCACACACAAATAACATGCAAACCACACAAAGGCAAGGATCCTGTGTAGCAGTCAAACACAGGATGCTAGATTCATTAAGTGGCAGCACTAACCACTTGGCCATTGTTACTAAAACACAAACCATTTGGGATTGATATTTTTAAAAGAACTATTTCAGTTTGATATCAAACATATCAGTTCATTTGATATTGCAGAATTATGCCTTAACAATTTTCATGCATTCTTCCAAAGCTGGCTTGATATGGATAGAGGATTCTATTAGTAATGGATCACTGCTTTTTTTTTGTTTAAATAAACAGGGCAAAGTCTTAAATTATTTTAAGTTCTGTTCCACACTATCAGAAAATAATGATATGTACAGTATACAAAATTATGCTGAAAATACTTATTTATCAAGAACACTGAAATCTGGCTGACCTGTATAGTCCAATTTATCCTCTGTGCAAATATTGTTTGATGAATAATCATTAGACAAAATCATAATTACAGAATTTTATATATATAATAAAAAACTAAAAAAGTCTTCTTTTCCTTTTTAGAGTCTGCTCAAACATTATCATCCGGACAAAGTACCTTCTCCATGCTGTGTTCCTACCAAAATGAGCCCATTAAGCATGCTCTACTATGAAAATGGTGAAGTAATGCTTCGACACCATGAGGACATGATAGTAGAGGAATGTGGCTGCCACTAAGAACTGAGCATTTACATTTGGTGTCTTGTGGAGAAAAAAAAAAAAAGAGACCATCTTTACCAGTGGTGAATGACACTTTGAAATTAATATTACGGCTGGCTAATATCTCCAAAAGGCAACTGAGCAGTAAATGAAAAAGCTGAAAGAAGAGAGCTACATTCCTCACTGGAGATAGGGACAAATATTCTACTTTAAATACAAGAAGATTGCACAGGCACTAAGAAAATACTCCAACATACTTTAATTTGCGTAATATTGGACTTTTTCTCACTACTTTTAATGCAAATTTATACTATTTGAGTAAAGATTTATATGTATATATTTTACTATAATTAGTAAGAAAAGTAAATTCAAGGTTTTCTTATTGCAAAATTGCGCTATTTACCACCTTAAAAATGAACTACTGACTACAAGGAAGTTTACAGGAACTGGTTTTGAACAAGACAAATACTGTAAATGAGTACACCAATAGCTTTACCCTTTGATGGTTAATGTGCCATTTTCAACAAAGGGAACTTGACCTTCTATTTCAATTTCCAAATGTAGAAACTACATGTTTCCATTTTTAATACATTTGTTTAGAGATAAAAGGAACTAAGGGATCAAGGGTCTGATAAGTAACATGAATATATATTAGCACAAATTAAATGTGAAATAACATTTATATTATTGTAAATATTGTATAAACCCTAATTATTTATTGAAAATATTTTTGTATGAAATATTCAATGTGGATAAATAAATATTATAAATATGTATGCATACTGTAATTACTGCTGTTTAAATGTCTTTCTACTCACAATAATGACACTATTACGCATAATAAATCAGCACGGTAAACTCTTCTTTGAACAATTTCTCTACCTATTTCATACTATTACATAATTATGCATTCTATTCAAAGTCAAGTTCTATAAAAATTAACATACAAAAACCAAAAGATTATACAAAAACAAATTTAGTACTGAAATACTGAAGTTTGAGAGGGTCTTTTTCATTATCAATATAAGGAATATGTTAAAACAAATGTTAAAATGTTATGGTAAATGCACAAAACACATCATAATTCACATGTATAGACAAAAACTGCAAACACGCATGTTGTTATATCCTTATTAATAAGGATGTTTATTGATTTCTTTGTAACAGTGATCACTGGCATTGGCATGACTGCAGGTACACTGTTTATTTTTCCTTACTTTCTTTTTTATACAAAGTTTTTGGAAGATAAAGAAAAAAACAAAAGAACCCCTCCCCCCACAAAAAGGGAGCTTAATTTAATGGTGGTTACACAGCATTAAAAAATGAAATCAACAACTAAAGCCAAAACTGTTCAGCTCTGTAATTGATATAGGTGCTTTAAAAAAGCAATATTTTATAATGTCACCATGTCTTCACAGGACATAACATCATACCCTCCAGCAATTAGATTATCTTTGTACTAGAAGTCCCAATTAAAAGTCTGTTCATTTATCTTTTAATCAGAAACATTAACTCACAACAAAACTGTTGTCTGTATCACGGTTTTAGGAAGGAAACAAATCTAGCTAATGAAAAAGAAAACAACCCAATTCAGAGATACAAAGGAGGTTGACCATTTCAAATACTGTGCATATCAGAATCTGAAGCACAGAAAAATGTCAAATAAAGCCAAGCAAACATAAATTTTGTTCCGTAAATAAATTAAGGTATTAATATTTGCTTAATTTAAGTGATAAGAAAAATACATACTGAAAATAGCAGCTATTTTACAGTTTTTCAGCATGCTTATTTTTAAATTTAAAGAAATTAGGTCTTTAATAGATTGAAGAAAAATGATAAGAAATGCTGTGTCTGTATACACAAGATACAGGAGAAGGCTCTTCTGAAATAGACATTTGAGGAAATCTTTCACTAGTTTTACGAGTATAAATGCATACCCTAACAAACTGGTGTTTGGTTTTCTTTACTCATTATTTGTTCATTCTAATATCACTGCAAATGCAATCTGGGAAATACATAATACATTTTTGTTCCTGGGTTTTACCAACTTAAACTAGGCCCACATTTAAATTATGTGAAATATTTTAAGACTTTTCACATACTAGGCCTGCAGACACAGCATTCCTAGTAACCATACTTTTGTTCAAATCCCAAAATAAAGCTTTTAACATAATTCAGAATGCTTACTTTCTACTTTTATATAAAATTAGCTCTTCTTAAGCATAGGAAAAACAGGCTAAGCTTTTAATTCAGTTATCTTTATAACTGTTGGGAATAAAACAGCAGCACAAACAAAATGTTTGGGTCTAAAAATTGGTGGCAAATGAACATATTAAGGCCTTAAACAGCATATTTGCCCAGTCTGACATTAAACAAAACATGCAAGAAGAATAATTTAGACCTGCCTGTTTTCTATGGAAGTTAATTAAAAACATATTTTTAAATGCTCACTGAGAATGATCTTTGAGCATTGTTGCTACACTTGCACATTGTTACATGCACACATCAGCCTGAAGTGCTTTTCTTCTGTTCATCAATTACTTCCAAATGTGCAACAAGTATATTTTTCATTTCAATAATATCATATTCTATATACAAAACAAGCAGTAAGACACTGTACATTCAAGTCAGAGACTTGAACTATAACAATTAAAGGCAGATATCTTTGATTTGCTTCAATGCCACACTCTTGAAGGTAAAGATTGTACCTTAAAACTAAACTGATCCAATGTTAAATACATTCCTAATTAATGCCAATATGTGTTAAATAATCAAGAAAAAAAGCTGATTTGTAAAATGCTTTTCACAATAAAAAAAAAAAATAATGTTTACTTCTGGGGGGAATACCCACTCCCTGAACACGATTTATATTTGAAGTATTACTGTTTTTTAAATTTGTTTCTTAACCGCTTATATTAAATTTATTAGTGCAATTTATGTATGAAGGAACACTCAATAAATAGAAAATGAGTTATGGTTTATAGAAAAAAGTGATAGATCACAGTTCAAAAAAAAGAGGACATGTTACGAATGGCTGTGCCAGGAAATTAGAAATGAAAAAGGGCTGATTTACTGGTTCTTAAATTTTCTGGGGACAGGTACATTCTAACTAATTTCAAATAAAAAAAAGCCTACTTTTCTCACAAAAAGTAAGGTTGCAGACTCAGTTTAATTGATTTTTTTTCATATTATCCATAAAACTGCAACTTCGAAATACTCAAAGTGAGCACAACCCCACAAGTGCAGCATGTGACTTAAAGACCAGAAAAACTGATAATGACAAAAAATGCCAGTAGAACTGCTAAACTGTAATATATCAACAATGTGTAGGAATTATAAATTCAAGAGGACAGAAGATTTAAGCTTCCTCACTGGCACAGCTGTTGAAACATTATTTGTAATGCAGAAACAATCTAAAATTATTTAAAAAGTACAAAAGGCAGCAAGCAATTAATTTGATTTTATCTTTGCCATGACAATAAAGAGGTACATATGAGATCTAGTTATTGCTCTCTGATGGTTTGCCTTTTTGTAACTGAATAAGAGATATTAAATCAAAGTATAAGCAAATAAAGGTGATCTATCATCTTCTGCAAAATGCTCATTTTACTTTATTTACAATGATTTATGAATATATCTCAATGTAAAGTATGCTACAGTATCTTTCCTAATCCTCAAAAAATCCCTTCTTAGTAGTCTATGGAGTTGACAACCTCATCAACCCCAATCAAAATGAACAAGGGGGGAAAAAATCTGTTGGCACAACCCAGTATGTAACCATTGGTTATGTGTTTCACTGCTGAGCTGAAAATAATACGTAATAGTTTTTCCACATTACATATTTCCTTGCTGTATTCAGTAGCCAATGAGAAGGGGCAATTAAATGGAAGATCTGTGACGATCCACAGCAGAAGCCAAGCCACTGGCACACAGGTACCACATGATGAAAGTTCTTCAATCTTATCTTCAGTTATATGTCAATTTCAAACTGAGCATCATCACCTTAAAGGAAAGGTTAAAAATAAATGACTGTTAAGTTTAAACTTTTCACTTCTTGAGACATTAACAGTAAATCCATGTTCTATGCACTACATAGGCACTGATGCAAAATATCACACAAACAATTTCAGAAGAAGTGAAATGCATAAAACAAACTGCTTCAGGCTTTCGATATAACATATTTTACTTTTAAACAGTACAGGAGACTATACAGAGGAAGAGGTTGGCAAAGAAGATTTGGGATAGTCAGAGAGATGAAGAAAGTAAACATGACTATATGAAGGTAAGGCATAAGGTGAAGAGAGGTGTCAAAGGCTAAAGAAAGGCATATGATGAGTTGTATGAGAGGTTGGTCACTAAATAGGAAGAAAAGGACCTGTACTGATTGGCTAGACAGAGGGACCGAGCTGGGAAAGATGAGCTGCAGGATAGCGTGAATAGGATAATGATGGAAACATACTCACAAGTGAGGAGTGTGTGTTGAGCAGATGGAAAGACTACTTTTGAGAGGCTGATGAATGAAGAGAGAGACAAAGAGAAGGTTGGATGATGTGGAGATAGTGAACCAGGAAGGGCAACTGATTAGCAAGGAAGAAGTAAGGACAGCTATGAAGAGGATGAAGAATGGGAAGGCCGTTTGTCCAGATGACATACCTGTGGAAGCATGGAGTTGTTTAGGAGAGATGGCAATGGAGTTTTTAACTAGATTGTTTAACTTCCTTAACGTTACATTTTTCCTTCAAAAACATTTTTAAAAAAATGCTGTATTTTTTGGCTTAAAAACTGAAATTTTTATTAAATCTCATATTTCTCCTGTAAAATGTGCAAAAACACTAAAAGTACAAAGTCAGAAGTGTAGAAAGTACTATGATACAAATAACAACAATGAATATTAATAATAGTAATACGAACAGCACATTGCACATGTGCGAGTGCCGCAAGCATTACTTTCGGATTCACTACAATCACTTTCAGTTTCACTGCCTGAAGACAGAAACGCTAAGGAGGTTAATGCAATTGGCAGTGAGACCAGCTATATTATATGGGTTGGAGACGGTGGCACTGACAAAAAGACAGGAGACAGGGCTGGAGGTAGCAGAGTTAAAGATGCTAAGATTTGCATTGGGTGTGACAAAGATGGATAGGATTAGGAATGAGTACATTAGCGGATCAGCTCAAGTTGGACGGTTGGGAGACAAAGTCAGAGAGGCGAGATTGTGCTGGTTTGGATATGTGCAGAGGAGAGATGCCGAGTATATTGGGAGAAGGATGCTAAGGATAGAGCTGCCATGCAAGAGAAAAAGAGAAAGGCCTAAGAGAAGGTTTATGGATGTGGTGACAGAGGACATGCAGGTGATGGGTGTAACAGAACAAGATGCAGAGGACAGAAAGATATGGAAGAAGATGATCCGTTGTGGCGACCCCTAATGGGAGCAGCCGGAAGAAGAAGAAGAATCATTTTTGAAAATCACGGTCATGTCGAAATAGGTAAACTGTAGATGTCCAGTACTTGAGAAATAGTAGCTAAAAGGGAGGACAAAATGAGCTAAATTTTTACAATCCAGTTTTTATTATACTGTTTGAAGATGTCTGGAAATGAAAATTGCAAAAATAAGATTAAGGCTATATTCAACAAGAGAAGGGCGATGTGGAGCTTAGTTTTAGATTGTTCCGAGTTTTAGACAATAAGGAAAGAAAAGAGCAAAGGTTTCTAAAATGCTGGAAGCAACTAACTTCTGTTGCCTCCAATATTCTTTACGTAATATATGTGGATGTGTTGCCTGGAGAGAGAGAGAGAGAGAGAGATTTTGAAGAGATTATGCCATAAAGTGGCAAAAGCTTTCATTCTTAAACATACATGGACCATGAATAAGTTGCAATACCACCCTTGTCATGCATATACTGGCACATACTGATACATAAAGTAAATTCAATTCATGTCGATTTATTTATTAAATATTACATAGCTGAATTCATATGTTCCCTTAAGCTTCCTCAATGAGTCCATCCACACAGATGAATCAGCATGAATATTCAAATTTGCCCTAAACCTTTTGGAATAGGTAATGATAGTAGTTGACAGACTGATAGAGGGGAAAAATTGGGGATAAGACTAAAGTTACCAAAATGCAGTTTGGTTTCATGACTTGTAAGGGAACAACAGATGTAATCTCTATTGTTAGGTAAATGCAAGAGAAGCATCTGGTGATGGGAAAGAAGCTACACTATGCATTCATAGTTGCCACAAGAAGTTGTGAGGTGAGCATAGAGAAAGTTAGATGTAAATGGATGGTTAGAGTGATCTAGATGTATAAGGAAACATTAATGGCGGTCAGGACACAGATGGGGATACTGAAAGTTTCGAGGTGAAGATGGGGATGCACCTGGAATCCATTCTGGGCCCATGACTTTCATAATGGTGATAAGAGATGGTGACCAGTGAAGTGCATTAAGTATTGCTACGGGAGCCCTTCTACAACTGATTACCTTGTTTTAATGGCAAAAATTGAAGCAGAATTGAATATACTGAAATTGAAAGTTTGTTTGGAAGTGAAAGGCCTCAAGGTAAATGCAGCAAAGACTAGAATGATATCCAAAGCAAGAAATGATGAATGCCAAAAAGACTTGACAAGGAGGTGATAGGTGTTGAGCCAAGGAGAAATAGGTTAATAACCTAAAATAATGCAACAAATGAATGTAAATTTTAACATAGTAACCCTAAATTCGATATATGTGTAGAAACACAGTCAATAATTAAAGTGAGAACTTTCATTATGAACTGGTTATCAACACAAGTTGATGCATATTTTAGTCAGAATTAATTTGTTTTTATTCATTCTCTAAACCAATATAATGCAGTGCCCATCAGAAGTAAAAATTACTTCAGTCACAACAAACATGGTTTCTTTAAGCCTCAGTACTTTCCTCTTCTCATCATTCCTGGGGTGAAGTACCTGGCATATCCAACCTATCATCAACCTAAATTGATATTTAGTACTTAAATGGGTCTCTGCAGGAAGGAGATGTTTTGATTTCGGTGTGCTAGGATATAATGTAAATTGTTCCTTTTGATTCAATGATTAAGACCTTTACATTTCACCTTACAAGATGTAAAGTTTTATCATTTATTTTCAAGATTTTGTATTTTAGAATATATATTTCTTGATAAATGGAAATATCACCTTTAAAAGGTGCTTAACAATCACACATTTCAGCTCCCAAGCTGCTCAACCAATGTTCCTTCAGACCAGTTGTCTGGATGTTAAGTAAAATGTCTCTCTGCTATTCTTCTTCTTGAAGGCACATTACATTCCATTCCTACTGGCAGGAGAATTTATGTATGCAGTCCTGCCTTAGACAGAGCATCTCCAACAAAGACTGCAGTATCTACAATGGCCTCAAGAATTTTACATTTTATCAAGGATGATAATTTGTGTGACCATTTATATTTCTTTACCTATATTTAAGCCAATATCCTTTGTTTTCTTCCTTGCATCAAACCTATTTACAAAAATACTTTTTTTTTTTTTTAAATTCATAACAACCTGCTCCCCTCTGTCATTAAGAATAGTTTTTCTGACCATGTTCCTTTTGCCCTGGAGTTTTGAATCTTAAAATTTGCTGTTTTATGTACATGTGCGGCCGGTACAGTGGCACAGTGGGTAGCGCTACTGCCTCGCAGTTGGGTGATCTGGGGACCTGGGTTCGCTTCCCGGGTCCTCCCTGCGTGGAGTTTGCATGTTCTCCCCGTGTCTGCGTGGGTTTCCTCCAGGCGCTCCGGTTTCCTCCCACAGTCCAAAGACATGCAGGTTAGGTGGATTGGCGATTCTACATTGGCCCTAGTGTGTGCTTGGTGTGTGGGTGTGTTTGTGTGTGTCCTGCGGTGGGTTGGCACCCTGCCCAGGATTGTTTCCTGCCTTGTGCCCTGTGTTGGCTGGGATTGGCTCCGGCAGACCCCCCGTGACCCTGTGTTCGGATTCAGCGGGTTGGAAAATGGATGGATGGATGTACATGTGCATTAAAGTTTTTTATGTATTCATGTGCATTTAAGTAAGGCAATTATGAAAGACTTAAAATGAATTTGAAATGCCAAAGTTTAATAATCCCTTACAAACAAGCTGGATAGACTTTGCAGTATGGGAAAACAGTAGTGCTAGATGGATAATAGTATATTATACCTAATCAATATTAATCATAAAAAAGTCAATTAGTGCAGAAGTCAAATTCTGTCTCTCAAAAATAAACCCTCTATTTTCTTTTTTCCAGGTATACTGTTAACGAGTTTTTCAAACAGGCACATCTCAATTATATTAATTGGTTTACACTGTCATAATTTAATGTTAATCAGGTTGAATATATGCCATGTTTTACTGTTCTTTTGACATACAGTAATTGGTGTATGCATGACTCTATATGATGTATGGCTTAATTATTTTATGGGAAACTTGTGTGAACTCTCCTAGTCAGTATTCCATAAAGAGTGCTATACACAGATAAATTAAACTACCTTCACAGAACATAAAGATTCTATATATTTTTAAATTTTTCCCTAGCTGTAAATAAAGATTTATTTGATTTGCGGTGAGTGGAGCGTGCTGGGGTCAGGTGGTGGTTACTGTTAAAAGGTGTGACATGTTCCATTACCGAAGTGTGGCAGTAGCATTTTGCTTCAGCAAAATATGCCAGTAACTATTAAGCTGAACTGACAAAGGATATCTAGGTAGCTCAACCACACTGTCTACTCATAAAAATGCTAACCAAGTTAATTCTCTGTACCATAATGACGAAGGGCATGACCTTCGAATGAACTGGTAAACAAACTGCCTACTGCATATGATATAGTAAATGTGTCTAAAGGTATATTTTCTAAAAGTACATAACAGTTTGTATTAATACTAGACAAAATGTTTCAAAAAATAGACTTGTAAATGCTAAACTTTTTGGGGTAAATGTAACACAATCAATAAATATGTATCTATCAAAATACCAGTTACTGTATATGTCCTGTTAAGTTTTGTTTTTTTTTATTTAGTGATTCAATCATAAGGCATAGCTCTGACTGTTACATTTTTAAAAACTATGTCACTGCAGTTTTCCTTAATCTTTGCATATAGCTCATGGGTTAATATTCCTACATATTAAAAGAAAGCAAATGATTGAAATAACAAACATCTTCTTGTCTTTTACTTAGAGTAAAATTGTAAAACAGACCATGAAAACAATTTTAAAAGAGAAATTAAAACCTGCTTACCCACAGATGTTTTCCCATCATGATTATTCACATTGTTTGTTTCAGCAGTCCCATTTTCAGTGCTTGCATTGGGACTTGTCACTCCAGGAATATCAGGAAGGTGGGGTGGTGGTGTCTGAGTTAGTGGGGAATTGCGACGATCCAAAAGAAATTTGCGATCATATATAATCCGGGTACCTGAATAATAAGAAGGTATAAAGTAGATTAGTATGTGCATCAAAACATTTAAAAAAGGGAACTATAAGTAATGCACAAATGGCAATTACATTATATTGGAAATAATCTATATGTTGAAAAAACAAATTCTAGTTTTGTAAATCTTCACAAGACATCTAACATTCAAACTCACTAACTATACTACTTCAGATTTAAACACTGATGAGTACTTCTATTAGTTCAATATAAGATCAGTGAAGTCACTGTGTACATCAAAGCATTCTACAGAAATAGAATAAGTGTTTGACTGGACTATCCACATGTCAGAGGCCTGGTAGAAAGAATCAAAACTAAAGAGGAGGATGCATTTAAATGTGCAGAAAAAAAATCTATAAAGGAAATCTTACACCGTTGTTGAGAATTATTTATAAAATAATCATCATTAAAGCTTTGCTAAAAACAATCATGCATCCAATTATGCTATTAAAGTACAGTAAACCCCCCCGAGTAGTCCCGGTTCAGGGTTGTAAGATTTTTTCTTAGAACCTAACTATTAATTGTTAGCGGAAAGTGCAAATATTCTCCTCAATTTTTTATGGCTTTTTTTGTGGCAATACTGTGCTGTAGAGAGAACAGGAAGCAACCACTGAGGGAAACGCAGTTTGGGATGGTGAAAGTAGCCAATCTGAGAGCGTTATTCATTTCTCCTTGCTGCTGATTGATTGCTGCCCTGTGACGCATCACCAGGGGCCTCATGCATAACGGCGTGTGTAGAATCCACATTACTAACCGAGAATGGTAAACCGGATGGACGCAGGGACATCCGGCCATGGGCCGTAGCCGCAAAAAGACGTACTGCGCAGGCGCCCCAAGAAATGAGGCGCCGCGAGAGGCGGCCGCGAACACAGAAAAAAGGAGTCAAAGAAATGAGGCGCCGCGACCACAGAAAAAAGGAGTCAGCACAGAAAAAAGGAGTGAAACGCCGGCGACGCACACAGCGCCGCACCCATGGGAAGCAACGTAAAATTAGAAATGAGGCGCCCATAGCACACAGAAAAAAGGAATCAGACGCCGGCGCTGTGTGCATGAAGCCCATGGCACACGAAATGGAACACACACAAACAAGAGAATTGAGACCCACGACACACAAAGCCCCCCTGCAGTAACTGCAATAAGAAATGAGGCGACGTGCCCCTAGAACACCAAAAAGAAAGGAGTCAGACGCAAGCGCCACATAGCACACGAAACGCTACGCACACAAAGAAGAGGATTCAGACCCACTACAAACAAACACCCCCTCCACTAACAAAGATAAAAAAGTGAGGCAACGCGCCCCTAGCACACAAAAAAAAAAGAGGTCAGACGCGAGCGCCACACAAACCAATTGGACACAAAACGGGACAGACTACGGACATAGCACACGAAACATACACAAAAAAGAGGATTCGGACCCACGACCACACTAACATAAATAAGAAATGAGACACAAAGCCCCACTAGGGTTACCACTTTTAATACAAAAAAATAAGGGACGCATACTGCAGCGGGGGCCACATCCCAGTGCCAACACTTTGCAGACTCTACTTAAAAGACCCGCCCTCCTCACTGGACAGTTAAAATGACCAATCAAACTAACGATGACATCAAGTATTACCCAATCAAAAGTAGGAAAGGAGGCATCTTCATAAAATGCGTGTGAGATGATTTGCATGAGACGCTGCTTTAAAAAAAATGATAAAAAAAATACGGGACAAAACCCGTCCCGTATTGATTCAAAACGGGACGCGCAATTTCATTCTCAAATACGGGACGATTCCGTATTTTACAGGACGGGTGGCAACCCTGCCCATTACTAAACGAACCGTCCGTATTAAACATACGTCATCTGAACACATTCAAATTAGGCAGCATAGGTCGATCTCATTATACTGATCCACTATTAACCGTTTAACCACAGAAAAGGCTCCATATTAACAGTGAGTGCGATCCTCCTTATTACTTATCCATATATCTAACGCTGCAGAACAAACAAGTAATGAATTCACGATCACAGGTACAAAACGATACGGCTCAAGTGACGGGACCAAACACACGAACCCGCATGAAAAAAAAACAATACACGTCAGCGCATACAACGCGCTTCTGAAACCCTGGAAGAAAAAATGTCTCGGCTCCAAAAACGCAAAGCTCAACTAACACATTAACAGAAACGAGCGCAGATGGACAGACACAATGAACGTACACGCATACAGCACGCGTCTCAAAGTGCTGCATCGAAACAGGCAAGGGTTCAAAACGAAACACCTCGAGTCTCAGAGATACAAAAACGGCAGCGAAGGGACAAAATAAACGCAATTCATGAAAATTCATTGGGATTACTGAATGTCATTTACAATCATTATCATTCACTTAACTTCCCTGAAGAAACAACTAGCAATACAAGTAATGAATTTACACGTTATTGTCAAAAGGGTCAAATTAGACTGCCTCCTTTACATTCATATCCTGCATATCTACAGAAGCTTCTAACTGACGAAGTACCTGAAAGCGAAAACTTTATGAACTGCATTAGATCCTACAATAGTTCATTTGCTTTTGCATCTAATGCCATCCAGTCACTTACTCAACACCATTGATAAACTTCTACAAACGTTGATAAATAATAATATTCCCTTTGGAGCAAAGGTACTTTTATTAGGGGGAGATTTTACACAGTGCTTAGCTATTGTTCCACATTCCATGCGCTCGGCTATTCTGCAGTCCACCTTAAAATACGCAGACAATTGGCATTGCTTTCAAAAGAGTTACGGAGATATTTGGAACAACAATCTCATTACACCAAATACCCCTTTTAACACAACAAACTATATTATGTCCAAAAAATATTAATGTTGATCACATTAGTAACCAGGTCATTTCATTACTTCCTGGAGTTGCACAGCTCTTTCTAAGCTCTGACAAAGTTGACTCTGATGACGACAATGACCATCTTAATTTCCCCTTAGAATATTTGAACACTATTAACCCAGCCGGATTAACACAACACAATCTTAGCCTTAAAAACGGAACAATAATCATGCTATTAAGAAACCTTAACACTAAATAGTGTTTATGCAATGCTACACGTTTAGTCGTCAACACCATGCCACACAATGTTATTGAAACAAAACTTCTTACAACATCACATACTAACAATACTGTTCTGATTCCTAGAATTAACCTTACAAGTTCTGACCTGGAATTACCTTTTACTCTTAAACGGTGACAGTTCCCCATTAAAACCAACCTTGGCCATGACCATCAACAAATCACAAGGACAAACAATACACAAAGTTAGCATCTACCTCTCTGAGCCCGTTTTTGGACATGCACAACTTTATTTGCTTCCTATATGCGTCATCTACACCTTCACACTATGCTATATCTCATTCATACATCACGCTCTTTGTAATTTCACAACACCAGGGGTTGGCAAGCGAAGCCCCCTAGTTTGCACTATAACATGACGTAAGCACAAAAGCGGAAATGTGCTTACGCACAAAAAGATCCAGATGCATAAATCTGTGCGAACACCAGCTTCCACGTTCTTCTGCTCAGTGTGAAAAGTAAAGCACGTGCACGCGCCTTCTGTCCCGCCCCGTTTCCTCCCAGAATTACACCTCCTTGAATATGCAAATCAATATAAATAGCCTTTAAGCTGTGAAAGGGCAATGGCAAAAGCACGAGGGAAAATAGA
The DNA here is from genome assembly GCF_900747795.2 of Erpetoichthys calabaricus. NCBI lineage: Eukaryota > Metazoa > Chordata > Cladistia > Polypteriformes > Polypteridae > Erpetoichthys > Erpetoichthys calabaricus. The sequence continues at coordinate 269,609,024 of NC_041395.2, read as the reverse complement.
AGGATTTCAGCAAATACCATTTGGAGGCAAGGAAAAACATACTATTTGTTAGTTTAAACAGTGGTATAATATAAAGTGGTATATCGAGTGACATAGCGTGTCGGAGAAACTTGAAAGCTCAAGTTCACAAAGTTGCACAGTGCCCGAAATAAAAAAAGAAGGAGACGTGAAAAGGCGAGTCGTAGCCCACCGTCTGAGTGTCATATGAAAGCTTATTAGGGTACAGAGAAAAAAAAAAAATAGGCACACAGTGGGAAAAAAAGCACAAAATGTCAACTTTAATCTCTAAATTTCCACTTTAATCACATAGTTTATTTTGTCATTAAAGTAAAACATCATAAACTCCATCTTAAAATCGTTTATTGTACTAATTTCTCAAATCCCATCGTAACTAAAGTAGCACGTTAAATGCTTTGTTTTGTATCTTATCTTCTATATGCTGTGTGTGTTACAGCTCTCTGAATAATTAAAATACTGAGATGTATATGTGATATTTTCATGATGATAGGAGTTAAAGCATGTTATTAAACATGGGAACACGGTGGCGCAGTGATTGTTCATGTCTCATGCAAGATGCTTGCTGCGCCATGTGCGACCTTCGATCAAATACTTTATTGTAGCAGTACTGTCTCTTTCAAACGTACTAACCCCCAATTCCTGGCCTTATTTTTCTTTCTCCAAATACCCAATTGCCACACAATCAGCTCTGTAACAGACGTTAAGCCATCTGTAAGCTTAGAACGCCGATTCTTCAAAACTTTTAAGGAGCATTGAAATATCTTCATAGTACATGTTTAATTATTCTATCCATCTATCCTTCCAGCACCAGCAAGAATACAGCGCGAGGCAGGAACAATCCGTGAACGGAGCGCAAGCTCCTCACATGTTTAATTATTAACAATATAGATTATTTAAATGAAGTTAAAGTTTTATCTGTATAATACAATAAACATATTTTGCTGCATTTCATCTTAAAAATAATATCGTCATCATATGTAAATACATGCTTTATAAAGTGGCTCGGATTATGCAATATTATAACTATCGCAAGTTTACAGTGAGGTGATTGTACTTGTAAGTACAAACAGTTCTACTAGGAGCACTTGATGGACTGATTGAGTGCGTTTATAGTTCTTGGGATGAAACTGTTTCTGAACTGCAAGGTCAGTACAGGAAAGGCTCTGAAGCGTTTGCCGTATGAGAGCAGTTCAACAGACAGCACGGCTGAGGCAGCGTGTGCTAGATGCTGTTTACTGATAACTCTCTTTCTGATCAGCTGCTGTACAGCTGTGATTCCCCACTCAGATACAGTGATATAAATACACTGAGTGATGCAGTGAGAGTAATATGGAAAAAGATGATCCACTGTGGCAACCCCTAGTAGGAGCAGCTGAAAGAAGAAGAAGGTGCAGTGAGAGTAACAACGCTAAAGCAGCTATTGTATTTAGAATAGTTTGACCATTCTGTGGACCATTATATTGTTACAGGTTAATTACAATCAGATGCATAAAACCAATAAACAATATGCGGTTAATTTCAGTGTATTTATAAAGCCGTGTCAGGGATGTGGATCTAAAAAAGAAAGGGTAACCACACAGGAACAGTAGCACTGCTTTGACACTGGGTGCCGCCAGTATGCAAAACCGAGTGGAGAACTTGCGTACACCAGGGTATGAGCTACTGTGGAAATGTGCATGGCTTTACGCCAAGTTTAGGTTTTATACATCGCAATTTGAATGTGGAAACATTCTTACGCAACATTTTTGTGCGTACGCACCGTTTATACATGAGGCCCCAGGTGAGTGGGTTTACCACCGCTGAGGGAAACGCGGTTTGGGATGGTGAAAGTAGCTAATCCGAGAGCGTTATTCATTTCTCCTTGCTGCCGATTGATTTCTGCCCTGTAACGCAACTCCAGCCGAGTGTCCTCATGTTTGCCATTTTGTTATTGTATTCATTTTGTTATTCTTAAATGCACAAGATGTCGCCAAATCGCCCTGAAACCTTCTAAGGCTTATGGAACTGAGCCTAAGCGCCAGAAGAAGTTTAAAACACTCCAGGCGAAGGTTGAACTACTGGAATTGCTCCGGGAACTAAAAAGTTATGCTGCAGTAGCACGCCACTATGGCATTAATGAAAGCACCACATGCTACATAAAGAAGAACGAAGCAGCGATCTGGAGTACCGTATCTGTAAGTTACTGTGATAGTGCCGAAAAGGTAACGGCCGTAAGGAATAAAAATATCGTCAGGATGGAATCTGCCTTGGCATTGTGGATTACCGACAGCAGGAAGAAGAACATCCCCTTGGACGGTAACATCATCCATGAGAAAGCATGGAAATTGTACCAGCAGTTCACTACAAGAGACAATGTAGCAAGTTCTCATCACAATGTTCCTGAAACCTATAAAGAAAAGCCAGCACGAAACCCCTCCAGAAGAAGACCCATCCAAAGATACGATTCCTCCTGAAGTGCCTGAAGAAGAGGCGCCACCCGAGAAGTTTTAAATCCTCTGCATCTTACTGCACAGCTACTTCATCATCATTCATTATTGGTGAGTACCCATACATTTTACTGTATTTTAATCAAATGAAATGATTATGTATTTACTCTACTTATAACAAAGAAAACGACAGCACATACCAAAGAAAACACGCTTGCATAAATTACAGTACGTACAGTGGTAACATTGGTATTTTACATTCTAGCACCGTGGGAGACATAGCAGTACAGTACTGTACAGTAGACGGGGTTACCTTTACATTGTTTTTAGGTAATGTATTAATGTATTAAGCTGAGTTTGCAACGAAATTAAAGTGCTTTGGGGGCATACTGTATTTAGGGTTTAAACTATAAAAATAGGCATTTAAAAGGCATTTTTTAACCATATCCAAAAGTCGCGGTTTATCACAATTCGCAGGTGTTCTAGGAACGTAACCCCCACGAATTTTGGGGGTGCACAGTAAATCATTTTTACTATCCTTAACTTTTAATTTAACCTTAAAATCAAGAAAGATAGTCAAAGATTAAATAGACAGTAAACTCCACCTCTCAATTAGACCATATAGCACTCTGCACTGTAGGGAATTATCTTAGTTGGAAGGGCTCCTCAAAACAGTGCATTTAAACTGCCATGCTAGGGTGGAATATAACAGTGCAGCAAATTCAGTCAAAATATGCTACTGTGACCGATGTTTGAAATGTTTATAGGTTAATGGTTATGGCATTTCTAGATTTTGGAAATACTATGCTATGTGAAATGCCAAACAAGGTCATCTTGAGATATAAATGTACACAGATGAACTAGAAAAACAATATTAGAGGAGAAGGTCAGGCACAGTATCTATTATATAGCAAAGAATTTTCTGGAATATTCTGAGCATGGGAAAGGCACTATATAAATAAAATGTATTATTATTTTTAGTTACAGAGACAGATAAGAATGGCTGTACGCAGAATTTAGCATTTAATGAACATGTTTTTGTATATTAAATTAGAATAATATGATAAGGCAGCCAGGTACTGCTCACCCACAATGTTTTAACACAAAAGACATCAAAACTCCCAGCTTTTGAAACTTCTCTCCAAACCAAGACATCTAGAGATGACTGGACGGTCAAGACCTCTGCCACAGACAAATGTGTCTGGTTCCTGTTGCACCAAACAGCATTACAGTGATCCCTCGCTATATCGTGCTTCGTCTTTCGCGACTTCACTCCATCGCGGATTTTAAATGTAAGCATATGTGAATATATATCGCGGATTTTTCACTGCTTCGCGGATGTCTGTGGTCTACAGTACATATGCTTCCTCAGTTGATTTGCCCATTTGAATTCAAACAAGGGACGCATTTGAATTCAAACAAGGGACGCTATTGGCGGATGGCTGAGAAGCTACCCAATCAGAGCATGCGGTTAAGCTCCTGGGTGCTGTGCTAACTCTCGAGCGTCTCGCGACCATTCTACGAATGGCAAAAGATCTCCAGACATCTAGCAAAAGATCTCCAGACATCAGTTGAAGAATGGGATCCGCAAATGATTCATTCTTTGCAATTTAAAAATGCTCTTGACGGCACCACGTTAAGTGTATAGGAACCTCTTTACACAAATGAAAAAGCAGCAACAGCCCATCACGATGTTCCTTACACGCAAAACACTGCCTAGTATGCCTTCAGTGGAAGAAGACGACGGCGGTGCTACACAGTCGCCTGAAGAGGCTCCTTTAGAACAGCTGTGACAGTGCAGTAAATGTCATCGTTATCTGACAAGTTGGTGAGTACCCAAAACTATTTTTCTACGTACTTAGTACATGTATGTACGTTTATTGTAACTGTGCACACATTTTATACAATTTTTTCCTTGCATTGTTGGTATTTATTGCCGGTGGCCTGTCTATCGTAATGGCTGTAACAAATGTGATATCGGAGACGCTCTACAGTATCTTTAAAATAACATTTTGGTTTTATGTACAGCATTTACATGTTATAGATTTTTCACGTATTTTTATATTACCTACTCAATTACAATATGTTTAAAACTGTATTACGTATTAAATAAAACTCCTCAATGATATACGATACATATGTTTGTGAGTAGTATATAAACTGTGTTTACATACATAATTTCAACGAATCTTACCTAATAACTAAGAGAATATAAAGGGTTTATGCTGTATAACTGTACGGGGAATATTTATAAACCATGTGGGAGAGTTTATAAGGACTTAAAATATATAAAAAATAACCATATAAACATATGGTTTCTACTTCGCAGATTTTCTTATTTCGCGAGTGGCTCTGGAGGAGGGATTACTGTATTAAAGAATAAGTTAAATATTTTTCAAGTCCAAGTTATTTATTCACAGAAATATGCCACACACAAGTCCTGTTACTGCCAATAGGGATCCTACTCCATTGGGCCCTTGAGCAAGGTCCTTGACCTGAAAATTGCTCTCCCCTCAGGGATTAATATAGTACATTAAATAAAAAAAAAATAAAAAAATTAATTTGCCACAAAATAGTTGTGACTTGAGAAGAAATCATTGACCATAAAAATATAATGCACGCATTTAGAGATTATTATAAATCCTTATATTCTATTGAGTTCAAAGAAGACAACACACAATCTAATGCATTTCTGGATACATTACAGACACCACAAATATATGCTTTAAGTGCTGAGGAACTGGGTAAACCTCTGAAGCTAACAGAATTACTAGATGCTATAAAGTCACTTCAAACGGGAAATCAGCAGGCCCTGATGGTTACTCTGTAGAATTTTATAAGACATTCTGCACTCAGCTAGCTCCCCTCTTATTGGCAACATTTACAGAAGCTAGAGACAACCAAATACTACCTCAAACATTTTGTCAAGTATTAATCACTGTCTTTCCTAAACAAAATAAGGACTTGTTACAATGTGCATCATACAGACCAATTTCACTCCTGAATAATGATGTTAAAATACTCTCAAAAATTCTAGCTAGAAGGATGGAGAAAGTGCTGCCCTCGGTAATATCACAGGATCAAACTGGATTTATTAAAGGCCAACACCTATCTTCCAATCTCCGACGCTTGTTTAATGTTATATTTTCACCAGCAAAATCAAACACCCCAGAGATATTACTATCGTTAGACGCAGAAAAAGCATTTGATATGATTGAATGGAACTACCTTTTCACTGCATTGGATAAATTTGGGTTTGGCCCGAATATTTGTGCATGGATCAAACTGCTGTATACCAATCCAGAAGCTTCAGTTTGTATTAACAACATTTGCTCAGACTACTTTAAGCTAGAACGTGGTACCAGACAAGGATGTCCCTTGTCACCACTGCTGTTTGCAATCGCCACTGAACCACTGGCGGTTCACTGTCAAAATTCTTATCAGATAAAGGGGATTATCAGAGAAGGACTGGAACAGAAAATTTCTCTATATGTACATGATATGGTTTTATATATATCAGACCCAGAAAACACTGTGCCTGTAGATCTAACAGCACTAACAGAATTTCAAAAGATATCCAGTCTCAGAATTAATCTGAATAAAAGTATACTCTTTCCAGTGAATTCACAAGCATATAATATTAGATTGGACACCCTACCTTTTACCATACCAGATGAGTTTAAATACCTAGGGGTAAATATCACAAATAAACAAAAAGCTCTTTATCAACAAAATTTTGCCATCTGTATGGAAAAAATTAAGCAAGACTTGCATAGATGGTCAACCCTTCATCTCACTCTAGCCGGAAGAATTAACGTTGTTAAGATGAATATCCTTCCTAAACTTCTTTTTTTATTTCAAAACATTCCAATATATATCAATAAATCATTTTTAAGCAATTAGATTCAACAATAACCTCATTCATTTGGAACTCAAAACACCCACGTATCCGAAGAGCGACTCTACAAAGACCTCAGGCAGAAGCTGGCATGGCTTTACCTAATTTTCAGTTTTATTACTGGGCAGCAAAAGATACAAGCCATAAAAACCTGGACACAAAAAAATTAACATACACAGGCTTGGCTCGCAATAGAAGTAAAATCCTGTAGTACTTCTTTATACTCCCTGCTCTGCGCTCCAATAAATGCAAGTTATCGCAAATATACTAATAACCCAATTGTGCTTTACTCACTCACAATATGGAACCAACTTAGAAAGCATTTTAAGATGGAAAACCTTTTATCCGCGGCACCTCTGCAAGAGAACCACCTCTTTCAACCCTCGCAAACATATCCAGTTTTTAATACCTGGAAAAGTTTTGGGAATAAAATGCTCAGAGATCTATATATAGACAACATATTTGCATCTTTTGAACAATTATGTTCCAAATTCAACCTCCCAGCTACACATTTCTTTCACTATCTTCAAATTAGAAATTTTGTTAAACAGAAACTGCCCGATTTTCCTCACCTCGTACCCTCCACCATGCTGGAAAAAATACTGCTCAATTTTGAGGAATTAAACACCATTTCCACATTATATAAAATCTTATTAGAGTCCCTACCTTTCAAAGATCCAAGAGGACATTGGGAAGAAGATCTCTTAATCAATATATCAGAAAAGGAATGGAAGGTAGCAAAGCAGACAATTCACTCGAGCTCCACATGCGCAAAGCATAGAATTATTCAACTAAAAATTATATATCGAGCTTATCTGTCTTGCTTAAAACTGTCCAAAATGTTTCCAGGGCAAGATCCAACCTGCGAATGCTGCAGCCAAGCTCCTGCCTCACTGGGTCACATGTTTTGGGCCTGCACCAAACTAACATCATTTTGGACCAAAATTTTTAAGTGCCTTTCAGACAGCCTTGGGGTCACAATCCCTCCTAACCCATTAACAGCTGTGTTCGGTGTTCTTCCAGACGGACTTGAAGTGAAGAAGGACAAGCAAACGGTGATTGCACTCACTACCATTTTGGCACGCACACTTATTTTGTTAAACTGGAAGAATCCTAACTCTCCTATGATAAGTCAGTGGGAAACCGATGTTTTATATTATTTGAAATTGGAAAAAATCTAATTCTCAGTTAGAGGATCTGTACAGAATTTTTTCAAAACCTGGCAGGATCTAATCAATATTATTTTAGAATAAGAGAAATAACTATTACCGCATTTATTTTCCTTCTCCATTTTTTATTTACCTATATATATTTCTTCCTTTCTTTTGTTTATTGTTGCCTTATTAAAAAGCCCTAAGCAATTCTCCTTTGGCTAAGCTCTCCTTCTCAGGGATGGGGTTTGATTTGTCTTCAATTTTTTTTTTGTTATAAATTGATCTATTTGTATGGAATGATTACAATAAAATTAATAAATAAAATGAAAAAAAAAAAAATAGTTGTGACGCATTTAAAAAATATGCCCATGCTCACAGTTTAAAATGGGTTTCAAAATTCACATCTTGGCATAACATTTAGTAATTTTAATAATATAAGATAGAGGAACCAAGCTCCTGAGGGTATATCAATACTTGATTACAATTTTGGTTTGAATAACAGACATACTCAACAGGTTTTTTGAGTTTTGTTTACGAGTTTGGACTTCTGTGCCTTCAGCTCCATTTTAAAATGCAAGAACAGACTTGGTATTTTTTAGTTTATTTATTTTTATATAAGTACACTTATGCACTTGTATCATCATTAAAAGTCAAGCTATTTATCTCTAATGTTGAAATGTTTTGTCCTCCACCACCTGTTCTGAGGTAGTGTTAAGCAGGGAGACAAAATAACCTGTTTTCCAGAGTGCACCCCACAAATTCCAGGGACACAAAGAAAAAAGGTTGAAAAGCTTTAATGTCCATGAGCAACATCTTCTGAATACTCACTGTAGTAGACCATGCATGATAAAAAAGACAAAATTAGCTATGTGTTTAGCATTTACAGTATAAACTGGGTCTGTTGGGCTAAAGTAACCTTCAGTGGTTGTGCAAACAGTAAAGTACAAAGACAGAAAACAGTATACTGTACATGTTTTTTATTCCCTCAACTTATTCAAGTACTATGTGGAAATTACCATTAAGCATTTATTTGTTGTAATTTACCATATCATAATTTCAATCCAGTACTTCACAGTTATGACTACAGATCTTGCAACTCCTAAAACATTTTTAAGAATTCATCTGTTTAAATGATGCCTCGTGACTTCAAAGCAAGTAGGGAAGGATGGAAACAGTTTAAATTCTGAGTGTTAGCAGCTCTACATTATCAGCAAGTTATGTGGTATCTATCAGAACACTCTGTGGCTTTCATTAAAACAGATATCCACTGTCTATTACAGTGAAGGTTTCCAAATAACAGGGCTTCAACATCAGCTACCAAAGAGGGTTACCAGATCACATGGATTATTTTCAGTAGACCATACAGTATATACAAAGTAATGTTTAATACTTGGTGGCTTTACTTGGAAAATAACCATCTTGATTTACTTTAAAATTAAAACGAAAGAACTGACATTTTCTTCCTTACTATTATTCTCAGCAGAGTGTGAAAGTTCACATATCCATTCTGGTGAATGTCACTTTCTGTGTACTTTGTGTTGTAGATTTAATTTTAAATGGATAAACTTGCCATTTTTAACCATCCGTCTACACTTACAAAGCCATAACGACAAAGTTTTCAAAAAGTCTGCAAATTTCTTAAAAATCAAAAACTTTAATATATCACTCATGTAAGTGTTCAGTCTCTTAATTCAGTACTTTGTACAAATCCCTTTATCATCCAATATAGCTTTGAGTCGTCTTGGGTAAATCTCTGTAAGCTTTGCAAACATGGACTTGGGAAGTTTATCTTGGTCATCCTGGCAGATCCTCTCAAACTCTGTTTGGCTGCACACTGGAAGCGTCTGTAAACTGCCATCTTCAAGTCTCTCCAAAGACATTCTATGGGGTTTAAAAAGTCTGAGTTTTGGCTGGGCCACTCAAGGACAGTCAGTGACTTGTGGGCACGGTGTGAGTTCACACGCAGTAAGGAGCGGGATTTCTTCAAGGACCTGTCTGAATTTGGATGCACAATGACCCTTTAATTCTGACCAGTCTCCTTGTCCATGCTGCCAAGAAGCCCCCCCATAGCATGATTCAGCCACCTCCATGCTTCACTTTTGGGATGGCATTAGGCCAAAGAGTTCAATTTTTGTCTTATCAGAGCAGAGAATCCCTCCAAACCCCCTTGCTCTCAGAGTTCTCCAAATGCTGTATGGTAAACTTTAGGAGGGCTATCATATGTTTATATTTAAAAGTTGCTTCCATATAGCCACTCTATCATAAACACATAATAGAGTGCTGCCGAGATAATCCTCCTTCCAGCAGTTGCCCACATCTCAGCAGATAACTTCAGAAGCTCTGTTACAATTACCATGAGATCTTGGTCACCTCCATCACCAGCTACTCTTGCAGTAACTCGGTTTGGCCAACTCTAGGACGGTCCCTGGTGGCTACATACCTCTTCTATTTCATAACTACTGAGGCCACTGTGTTCCTGGGAACACTCAAATTTTTAGAAATGGGTTTATATCTTTGGCCTGGATCTATGCCTCACCACAATTTTATTCTAGAGGTCTATAGAGAGCTCCATTGACCTAATGGCTTGGTTTTGGTTGTGACATGCAGTGTGAATTGTGTGACCTTACTAATTAACAGTGTGTCTTTCTAAATGTTGCACAATGAATTTAGTTTGCCACAGCTGGACTCTAACCAAGTTCTGGATACACATCAAGGAGAATTAAAGAGATTGGGATATACAGTGCATCCGGAAAGTATTCACAGCGCATCACTTTTTCCACATTTTGTTATGTTACAGCCTTATTCCAAAATGGATTAAATTCATTTTTTTTCCCTCAGAATTCTACACACAACACCCCATAATGACAACGTGAAAAAAGTTTACTTGAGGTTTTTGCAAATGTATTAAAAATAAAAAAACTGAGAAATCACAGCCTTTGCCATGAAGCTCAAAATTGAGCTCAGGTGCATCCTGTTTCCCCTGATTATCCTCGTGATGTTTCTGCAGCTTAAGTGGAGTCCACCTGTGGTAAATTCAGTTGATTGGACATGATTTGGAAAGGCACACACCTGTCTATATAAGTTCCCACAGTTGACAATTCATGTCAGAGCACAAACCAGGCATGAAGTCAAAGGAATGGTCTGTAGACCTCCGAGACAGGATTGTCTCGAGGTACAAATCTGGGGAAGGTTACAGAAAAATTTCTGCTGCTTTGAAGGTCCCAACGAGCACAGTGGCCTCCATCATCCGTAAGTGGAAGAAGTTTGAAACCACCAAGACTCTTCCTAGAGCTGGCCGGCCATCTAAACTGAGCGATCGGGGGAGAAGGGCCTTAGTCAGGGTGGTGACCAAGAACCCGATGGTCACTCTGTCAGAGCTCCAGAGGTCCTCTATGGAGAGAGGAGAACCTTCCAGAAGGACAACCATCTCTGCAGCAATCCACCAATCAGGCATGTATGGTAGAGTGGCCAGACGAAAGCCACTCCTTAGTAAAAGGCACATGGCAGCCCGCCTGGAGTTTGCCAAAAGGCACCTGAAGGACTGTCAGACCATGAGAAAGAAAATTCTCTGGTCTGATGAGACAAAGATTGAACTCTTTGGTGTGAATGCCAGGCGTCACGTTTGGAGGAAACCAGGCACCGCTCATCACCAGGCCAATACCATCCCTACAGTGAAGCATGGTGGTGGCAGCATCATGCTGTGGGGATGTTTTTCAGCGGCAGGGACTGGGAGACTAGTCAGGATAAAGGGAAAGATGACTGCAGCAATGTACAGAGACATCCTGGATGAAAACCTGCTCCAGAGCACTCTTGACCTCAGACTGCGGCGACGGTTCATCTTTCAGCAGGACAACGACCCTAAGCACACAGCCAAGATATCAAAGGAGTGGCTTCAGGACAACTCTGTGAATGTCCTTGAGTGGCCCAGCCAGAGCCCAGACTTGAATCCGATTGAACATCTCTGGAGAGATCTTAAAATGGCTGTGCACCGATGCTTCCCATCCAACTTGATAAGAGCTTGAGAGGTGCTGCAAAGAGGAATGGGCGAAACTGGCCAAGGATATGTGTGCCAAGCTTGTGGCACCATATTCAAAAAGACTTGAGGCTGTAATTGCTGCCAAAGGTGCATCGACAAAGTATTGAGCAAAGGCTGTGAATACTTATGTACATGTGATTTCTCAGTTTTTTTATTTTTAATAAATTTGCAAAAACCTCAAGTAAACTTTTTTTCACGTTGTCATTATGGGTAGTTATGTGTAGAATTCTGAGGAAAAAAATGAATTTAATCCATTTTGGAATAAGGCTGTAACATAACAAAATGTGGAAAAAGTGATGCGCTGTGAATACTTTCCGGATGCACTGTACTTGGCCACAATTTTTGAGTGCCACAGCACAAGAGCTGAATAAATGAGAAATTTCAATTTTTGATTTTAATGAACTTGCAAACATTTCTGAATACATATCTTCACTATGTCATTATTGGCCAAGTATAAATTGATGGAGAGAAATGGCAAATGTACCCATTTAAAACTACATTTACAACATGAAAAATTGTGCAGAAAGTTTGAATACTTTCCTAATCCACTGTAAATTATGTTTTTGCTTATTTTATATTTATGTTTAGTTTATAACAGTTAAATGCCATCTTAAATCTTTGATCCAAGCCATATGTGAATAAAAATGTGCATTTTAAAAAGACTAAGTACCATCTCATTTGCCCTGTAAACAGGAAGGATAAAGTCAGAACCACTTGCTGCAAAACCAGAGAGAAATTGGAGCATCCAGTCTGGGAGGAAATCAAATAAGTATAATTTGGTGATTAACAATGTCAAGATTACAGAGGCAGATTACAGAAAGCCCCCAAACAAGTGAATCACTAATCGCTGCAGAAGGCTCCCGGCAAAGTAAATCCCTTTCTGGAAATAAACACCCAAGATTAGGTTATCCATAGTTTCACCAGTACAGGGAAGCCTTGAATCACAACATTAATGAATGCCCTACTGTTTATTGGCAGGTAAAAATAATACAGTTAATGGACAGCTGATCTGTTCAAACCATTCAGGAGCACATATGCTACAAGAAAGGCTAAATTAACGATTCATTTTCAAAAAATACAGTTAAAAGAAAAGCAAATGCAAACACACAAATGCAGTCCATATTAAATGCAAAATTATTATAGTCACAAGGTCGTTTTGTGTGGCAGCTAAAAATATTTATTCTACAACTACATTTTTGTATTCCTGACGTAGACTGAAAGACTCCTCTTAATTACAACTAAAATTTGTTAATTATGGGACTGCTGTAATTGGTAAAAAATACAATGCCAACTACAGCAACTGCCATTTAAGTGAACAAAAAAGAAAATAGCCAAAGATATATCAAAATGTGTTTGGTATTGCAATCTCTGTTGTAAAAATAAATAGGCAGGCTTTTCCAGCTACAACACAGAATACAACACCATTACACCAGTATAACCATAAACCATTACCCAACCCTAAGATCCAGACCTACACACACAACATATAAATTATAACATAACAAAATATAAGCAATTTCTATTATGCCAGTGGGTCTATTATAACTACTTGGTATGACTGTAAGGCTTAAAGATGGCTGCATTATACAGTCTGATGGCAGACAAACAGAGCATCAGCAGCAGTGCCACCAAGTAAGCAGTGGTGGAATAAACTGGTAACAAAGTATGCTTTAGGGCAAACAGATCATGGTAAGGAGGGGCAACATCCTGCCTTTCAGTGTTAGTCTTGCAATGCAGTTGGCATTCCAGATTAGCATATTCAGCCACTTGACATCCACTGAACTGAACGTATAAAAATCCACAATGTATATATGACTGAATCTGGACAACCTAGATCCTTAGGTTTCCAGAACCAAGGTAATCTGTAGGTATGTCGTTTTGCATGTTAAAGCATGTTTCAATGTATTATGAAAATTATAAGTCACTAAATGCATACCACTACCGTGAAATACAATGAAAAATATTTACGTGTGACACATGATTTGAAAAGTTTTTTTAACAGATCGCCCAAAATTTAGCAGTTGGAAAAAATAGATCACATTGTGAAAATGGCAGTACTTTTGAAGTGGAAGATTTTACCAATCAATTTTGAAGTGGAAGATTTTACCAATCAATTTGCAGCTGCGTAAATCGGTTTTATAGAGGGTGTTTCACGGGTCTGTCACCAAGCTAAAGAATATTATGCAACAGAGAAGGGGGAAGTAAGTGAGGAAAAAACAATTTACTCTTTCAAATTAACTGTTATGATGCGAAATAAACAGTTGAGAAAAGAGGCGTCAATGACAAACGTGTTTGCTAATATCACATTCGTTAAAAAAAAGCTGCTGTCAGACTGCAACTTTACTGTTTTGGACAGCTCGTAATTTCAGGCGTGCACCTAGAGCTCCAATACAAAGTAAGGGGCGGAGCTACTCGGCATTGTTTCGGATTTAAGCCACATAAAACACAATAATTAAAACGACTTCGTCAGCGCAACGAAACAGATGCGACTACAAATATACAAATAGATATATGGGCTCCGCGGTCTTGTTACCTCCAGGAGTGGTGGAAAATAAAGTGCCCCCAGGTGTGGTGCAACAGTCATGAGGTAGCTGCGTTGCGTCGTTCACCAGCACCATCCTGGTCGGTATGGCCCGGCTTTCACTGTGCTGACGACCGGCGGACATTTCACCTGAACTTGCTGCTCGTAAGCTTTGAAAAAGCAAAGGCGAAGGGGAGGGCTTTGAAATTCCCAACTCCGAGATCCTTCTCTCCTTTCGCTCGCAGCACAGCTTTCCTACTTTTCTCTCTCCGTCTTGTCCTCCAGCCGTCAGCACGGTCCCCGCCCTCGGCCAGGAAACACAACACAGTCCCAAGCGGAAGTGACGTTAGCGCGCACGGCGGACTGCTACGTCAACGACGCACAAAGAGCACGTTTACTCCAATCGTATTTTTTAGTGGTGTACTGTAAATACGAAAAGTTCACGAATACTCGATTTTTACACTCTAAACTGTTTTCCTATGTAAGAGTGGCCGCTTAACCGACCCTTTTCGGGTAATGGCGCAGTGGTAGTGCTGCTGCTTTGCAGTAAGGAGACTGGAAGATTGTGGGTTCGCTTCCCGGTTCCTCCCTGTGTGGATAGCGCGTTGAGTACAGTACTGAGAAAAGCGCTATATAAATGTGATGAATTATTATTATTAATTTGTGACATGGACACTAGGCTTGAAACGCTCTTTTATTTGTTAAATGTTCTACTCGGCGACTTCTTTTTTTCTCGTTTGTTTCCACCGTGCAGCCGTTATTTCGTGGCGTTCACACATCCGAATCCTGGCTGAAAGTATATGTCCCAATCAATTTTATGCATTGAATTTTGGCAAATACCACCTAGTATTTATAATGAGCAGCAATATTTTTTTAATTTTTTAAATTTTGGATTCTTCTCTTGGCACTCTCCGACACTTAGACGTGTAACAAAGTCATTAAGGGATTTATGTAGTTAATTGCATAATATCCGTCTTTTCTCTTTAAATAATCTGGTTAGCAAATGTCGGGTTGTAGCTACCTATTTTAATCAGTAACTATCAGCCTAAAATTAACGCAGCTCATGCAGCAAAATTGTAATTAGCTACTGTTCATGGACGTGATTGATGCGCGTCACTTCGCCTTAACGACGCAACCTCAAAATATACCCCACCCTTTGTATTTTTTCTTTCCATCCATCCATACATTATCCAACCCGCTATATCCTAACTACAGGGTCACGGGGGTCTGCTGGAGCCAATCCCAGCCAACACAGTGCGCAAGGCAGGAAACAAACCCCGGGTAGGGCGCCAGCCCATCGCAGTATTTTTTCTTTCGGTTCTTGTAAAGTTTTTTCCTTGTTTTTATTTTAAGGGAGATGTTGAAAAGGTTACTGTAGAGGTCAATATAATTACTTTTCAAGATTTAAGGGTTTTAAGAGACTCAGTGAAAGTTAGACATTTAAATTAAAAAAAATAAAAGAGGGAGTGTTATGTCTATATTTGCATTTGTGTATAGTGCCTATAAAATGTATTAACCCTTTGAGATTTTCACATTTTATTGTTGTACAGCATTGAATCACAGTAGATTTAACTGGTTCTTTTTTGACATTAATAGAATGTGAAAATGAAAACAAATCACTTCAGAATTACCTAAATTAATTACATGTCAGGTTGCATGGGGATCATAAATGAACTCCATCTTGACCACACCAGTTGTTTTTAAGCCATTCCTGTGTAGATTTGGTTTTATGCTAAATGTTGTTGCCTTGCTGAAAAACAAATCCACCAAAAGCACAGGTTTCATTTAGGCTGCGTCAGGTATTCCTCCACAATTTTCCAGTATTTTGCATCATTCATTTTACCTTGTACCCTCAGAGGCCTTCCAGGACCTGCCTCAGAGAAGCATGCCCAAAGTATGACGTTTCCATCACTGTGCTGCATGGTGGGATGGTGTGTTGTTTATAATGTGCAGCTTTTGACTTCTGCCAAACATGGCATTTAGTCTGAACAGCTAAATTTTGGTCTCATCAAACCATTGAAGCTTCTTCCAGCTGTCCCCAGATTCTCCCATGTGCCATCTGCCAAACTCTAGCTGAAATGTAATGTGTATTTTTTAATATTTGCTTTCTCTTTGCCACTCTTTCATAAAGCTGTAGCTTATGTAGCACCTAGGCAAGCGTTTTTATCACAGGCCACTTGGTGTCCTCCCTTGCTAGTCATCTTCTTGCAATATCAGCATTTTTGTAGACAGCCTACTATAGGAAGATTTCTTTTATTTTCCTAATGACTGATTTAACTGTATGAGTCAAATATTTTCATGTATCCATCCCCTGTCTTGTGCTGTTCACAGAGTTGCTTGTATTGTGCTCTTGCTCGTTTTATAGATTAGGCCATGATACTAGCTCACCACAAGTTGGACCTTCAAGATAAGGTGCATTTATATTACAATCAATTAAAACCCCTTGACTACAGACAGTTAATCTCTGTTTAACTAATTATGTGACTTTTAAAACCAACTGGCTGCACCACTGATGATTTAGGTGTGTCCTATTACAGGGTGTGAATACTTGCGATCAGTTATTTTTTGTCCATGTTGTAGAGATCTGTTTTCATTTTGACAGTCTTTTTTCTGTTGATGAGTGTCAAAAAAGCCAGATTAAATCCATCGTGATTCAATGCTGTAAATTAATAAAATATTATACTTCCAAGGGATGCATACTTTTTATAGGCACTGTTTTATGATATTTTCACTCAGTACCTTACAGATTTCAAATTGAAATTAAAGTAAATAAAAATATTTGTAAAAACAATACTTGTCCTTTATTTCCAACTCTTGGCATGGTTAAATCTCTTTCTCGCAGGAGAAAGTGAGATGTTTCATCATAAAAATAATTAGTTCAATTGTGCCAAAAGTTGTCACAATAGGAACAGGTGAAAAGTAAATGCATTAAATTTTTATGAATTATATATATATTTGATATCAGAAAACATAGGTAAATTCTGTTTATAAGGGTCAATGTTGTGTAGAATTCTCAGGTAGTCTTCACAAACTTTATTAGTAGTACAGAAGATGTGGAGAATCAGCCCCAGCACAGACAGTCAAACACCGATGGTTCAAAACCACACACATTTATTTACAATATTTTCAATAAATAAAGTCCCGCACACAACCCAGTTTCTCAATCACCAAACACCCTCAAGTCCGGGCCTCTCAAAAGTCTTGTCTTCACCGCCTCCACTCCTCTCCTATGAGCTTCGTCCTCTTCCACCCGACTCCGGCTGATGACTGGAGGAAGGTGGCCCCTTTTATTCCCACCCGGACGTGCTCCAGGTGCCCCCGATGAGCTTCCTGCAGCACTTCCTAAAGTGGCAGAAGTGCCACATGAGCACCCGGAAGCACTCTGGGTGTCCCTGGTATTTCTTCTGCCCGCACCTCCAGGTGTGGTGGAAGTGCTGAAGTCCATGGCTCCATACTCGTCCGGGCGCCCCCTGGCGGTGACCATGGGCCCCTATAGGGTTGGGCTTCCATGCTCCATTCCCATGGCCTCCACACCAACCAGGGCGGCTGCCCTCTCGTGGTCCGGGGAAGGCACAGTCCCTCTCCTGGTCCGTCCAGGCGTGACTGGGTATAGCCCCCAGCCGACCACCACAAAGTGCAACATCTAAGTCTTATTTGAGAAAATGTCTCATATGCGATCCCTAATAAATTTGAGCGATAGCAGAATTGATGACGTTGGTGTTAAACCTGTCAATCGTCTGGTCTGCAGTGGGAGGAAGAGAAAAGGTGTTAGTAAACAGCAGAAACCTGTGGAGTGGTGGGAAATTACCATCATCGGAGCACTTAAGCTTTCTCCAATGTGCAAGTGTGAAACATAGTACATTTGCGACTCATAATATCAGCACCATTAATATATAATAGTAGTTAATATATTTCTTGTATATTATATATAGTGAAGAATTGCATATGGTTTTTGATTAAATGTAAAATAGTTGGCTGTATAGACTTCAATGCATTATCAAAATCTCTAAATTTGGTGGGAAAAGATTTTTCTTTAAAAAGCCTTCATATGATAGTAATTGGCTAGATTGGCAAAGAAGATCAGCAATCAAACAGGTATCTCTTTCCAATGGTGTAAATAAATAGATTTTTATTTACACTTATACATTTGTTTTTTTTCCACTAAAGAAGTTTATGGGGAGAAAAATTGTGCACATAATTTTTTTTTCCATGCCAAAAGAATTTGGTAGACTATTAAAATAGTAGATACTGGTTAAAAAAGTGCAAGCCCCCAACATTTTTAAAAATATGAGAGAAAAAGTACCAGATTGAATCAGGGGTTTTAACGCAATTTTCGATTCATTTTATATTATTAGTGTTATTTAGAATAATAAAATCAATTAACTTAAGGCCACCTTTGCATCTAGTAGCATGTTAGATATGTGCACAAGGTATAATAACTATGCACTTTTGAATGGGCCCTAAAATGAACTGTTGCTCTGTTTAGGGCTTTTTCCTGAATTGTGCCCAATGTTTACAGGATAGCCTGTGGCTTGCTGTGACTGTGAATTGTTTGAGAGTATCATGTGTGAAAAAATATAAGAGAGAAGAAAGTGAAGGCAAGAATGAAGAGGGAAAGAAGTAAGAAAAGAAATGGCATACATCTCTCTATTATAAAAAAAATCTTGGGAGGGAGACTAGGGAGACGAGACGTGATCTTGTTGCAGTTGTTGGAATGCTTTTGGCAGACACACTTCATGTGCTCCCAGGTCTTAAAAAACAATGACAAAAAGAACACACAGCTCGCCAGCAGCAACAAGCCAACAGATGATCTGACCGATTGTCCTTAGCATGCGTTCAGTCACCCCCCCCCCCACCTTCACGACACGAGCGGCAGAGACATGAAGTGGCAAAAGGACAGCTGCTGTAAAGGCTTTTAAATGATTGACGCACAGCATGACAAACAGAACACGCAGCTCGCCAGCAGCAGAAAGACAGCAGCTGAACGAACGACATCTCCATAGTGTGCATTCAGCCGCCCCCCTTCACAATGCGAGCAGCGTTATACGTCCTGTGAGAAAGAGATTTAACCACGCCAAGTGCTGGAAATAAAGGACAAGTATTGTTTTTACAAAAGTTTTAAAGTAAAAGTGAAATAATGCATATGTAACAGTTCCCATGAAAATAACAATCTCTTTAAATTGTATATCCGGTAAACCAAATCCGAGAGTGGGTGAGCGAAGCGAGCAGGGGGCAGAGCCCCCTAGTTGTGTAAAATTATAAGCAGAGACTAAATAATAAAGATTTTATATTTGCAGTAAATAAGCCTTTTTGTAAGAGACAAGGGATAGTTGGATTATCTTTACTTAAATGGAGCAATAGTTTTTTAAACAAAGTAGTATATAGAGAGTCCAAAGAAATTGTTAATTAATAAAAGTAATAGTGCACCACTAAGTGTTGGTTCCTGTTTTGTGCCTGATGTACTGAAATAAACAGTGGCTACTTGCAACTCTGAATTTGATTAGATGTGTTAAAAAATGGAAGGAGTCAAGCATGTGAAATTAGGCTGTGTCTAACTGGGATGGATTTTTCGAATGTTACAAGGAAGAATTTTAAGGTGACACCACTAACCTGACTTCTGTGGAGAAGTACAATCCAGAGCACCACTGATGTCACTTCCATCAGGAGCAGTGGTCTGACCTCACCTGCCACTTCCGCTCCACTGTCCTTAGCTCTGGCTATTTCCCAAGACAGTGAATTATATATCAGATTGTTTCTGCATCGTCATCAGCGACTTATATACTAACCTGTATTGCTTTCAAACTAAATACTACCATGACATTAAATGGTGATACCTGGTGGTACCCCAACAATTAATCTTGTGTCTTTTGCTTTATTTACAGTGGCATAATTAACAGGATTTTCCTGAGAACAATGACACCAGGTCGATCTACCCACTCTTGTGCAGAAGCTGGCTGAACAGGTTCAACAGCTCCAACTACAAGTGGTGGAACAGTGGATGAGCTTTGCAAAGGGAGATACACAAAGTGATGCAGAAGTAACAACCAACTGAGAGCACATCTTGGGGGCCTCACGAGTACTCATACTAATGCAGAAAAGTGAAAATATAGAAGCTCTTTTAATGACATTTAAAAGGATGGCAGTCTGACATAGCTGGACGAAACCTAAATGGCACATATTCTGGTTCCTTTTTCAATGGTTGAAGCTTCTCTGGCTTATTACAAATAGATGCAATGGCTGCCAATGACTATAAGCTTGTAAAAAAGGAATATTAGCCAACTACAGAGCCACTAAAGATGTATTAGTGAAGAAAAGCCATGAATGGCAGTTTGATGTGAGCCACCCAGTATGTGCACAAGGAGTAACCTGTGGGGAAAGGTGGCACAATGGCTATGGCCAGACGGAAAACCAAGGAAAAGACTATATACGTAAACTGTGGCCTATTATTTCTTAATACCTACTCTCTCTGAGGCTCTTTCTTGGCTAGTATGCCAGCAAACATGGAAAGACATGGAGGAACTTGTGTGAATAATTGAAAGGTACTTCAATATCAATGACAAGTGTAAGTCTGACAAGAAAAAGGAAAACCAGGGAATACAACCATATCGGCTGG
The DNA here is from genome assembly GCF_900747795.2 of Erpetoichthys calabaricus. Lineage (NCBI taxonomy): Eukaryota > Metazoa > Chordata > Cladistia > Polypteriformes > Polypteridae > Erpetoichthys > Erpetoichthys calabaricus. The sequence goes on along the minus strand of NC_041395.2, from coordinate 269,588,358 downwards.
AGACAACCCAGGCATGAGGCGGACTCTGCAGTGTGCCAAAAGGAAAAAACTCCACCACTAGCTTGCTGCTACAAATATGATCCACTCACCAACTGCCCCTATCTGGACAAACCAATGGAGTGCAGATGAGTTTTCCATAAACAGTATTGTAGTTTGGGGCTGTATGCTGTGGTGAATGGTTGTAGGGTCTGATTGACTCCTGCAGTAACATAACCATTGTTGCTCACTTTTTCTCCAGTTGCAACAATATTTTTCTGAAGAGACCAACCTTACCTGCATACGTGGGAGGGATGCTAAGGTCTACCCACTTGCAGAATGTCATATCACATTTCAAAGACGTAGGAGAACTCTTCTAGATGCAGCTCATCTGGCCCTCCCATATATAGTTATTATAGGCAGAGATTGGTCTAATAATAAAGTTGAGTGAGAGAATATTCTTTGTGAAAACTGGTAAAAAAAAGTCTTAGATCCCTGTCCTAGGAAAGACTCGCCCTGTCCATTTACAGAATTCTGAATGGCAAAAAGAGACATGAAGAGGGTAGGCATGCAGTGTTATGGCTCCTCCTCATCTTCCATACCTGACGTGTTGTCAGAGAAAGCAGCATCCCATCTTCCCACTGATGCACTTAACAGCCCACCTGCTCATTCTTTACAAGGTCTGAATTTTCAGTTTAGACAGTTCCCATCATTGTTTAACAGTGGAATGACAATTTCCTAAAGCATATCCATTATTGTATGATAATGATAATGATTCTTCTGTGAATGCTGTCTCTATCTCTGATTACAGACTACATGGACTACATTTTATTACAAAAAATGATTTGTTGTACCATGTAGCAGAACACAAGGGAAACAAAATGCCAATCACTACTAATCCTTCACTTGTACCAATGTGTCTTATGCGAATTAGCTCATTCCCATTTAATTGGCGGACATTTAGGACCTACTAAGATACTAGAGCAAATTAAATTATGCTTCTGCTGGTCGGGAATTAATAAGGAAGTCAGACATTTCTGTGCCTAATGCCCAGAATGTCAGTTATGACAAATACTTCTCAAACAACACCCTCCCTTTTTGTCTTTTAAATGACATTCCATTTGAACATATAGGCATGGATATTGTGGGACCTCTCAAATCATCAACAAAGAGACATAAATACATTCTCGTACCTGTAGATTATGCTACTTGGTATCTGGAAGCTACTCCCTTACATTTGACCAATGCTAAAACCATCAGACAGGAATTACTAGGTTTTTTTTTCTGTGTGTAAGGGTGCCTTAAGAGATCCTGACAGATCAAGGAACTCCCTTTATGTCTGAAATTTTTTAAAAACTTAAAACTTAAAATTTAAAATGGTTCTTTTTACATTAAACATATTAAGACAATAGTATATAATCTGCAGACGAATGGGCTGGTGGAAACATTCAACTAGACATTGAAACAAATGTTGAAGAAAATGGTATGACTAGACAAAAGAGATTGGGATCACCTTATCCTGTTCATTATTTTTGCTTATTGGGAGGCACCTCAGGCCTCCAAGGCTTCTCCCCATTTGCGCCCCTGTACGAGAGGCAGTTGAGCAGAATATTTTGGACTTTGTCAAGGAGGCATAGTAAGAACAAAACTACCAGCTGGCAAACATTTTAGAATATATCACCCAACTACTCAAACATTTTGCTCATATCTGGATTATTGTCTGTTCCATTTACAGGAGGCTCAGCGGATGCAGGCTTGGTTATATGATTGCAACCAAGAATTCCAACTGTGGAATGAGTAATACTACTAGTGCCCACATCCCAATCTAGATTACATGATGAAACAATCCCTACAATGCCCTCCAGACAGAAACCACCCTTGCTCTTTTTATGGAATCGCTCCACTTTGGGGACAAATTATCACCTGACCAAAGAAGTCAGTTAAGAGGAGTTATTAAGTGGATGGTTTTGTTGATACCCAACCAGGTAGAAGCAGCCTGATTATGCACAACATTATCACTGAATCTGGAGTCATAGTCAGCAAGAACCCCATTGGATTCCCAAGGCCAAAACGAAATGAGTCTGAGCAGGAAAATGTTAAAAAGGGGCATTACAGAAGAGAGTGCCCATGGTAAAGCCCTGTCATTTTTGTACCCAAACCCAATGGGTCTTGGCGGTTTGGTAATGACTTCTGCTGACTAAATCAGTTAGCTTGCTTCGATGCCTACACAATGCCTCAACTTCATTGAGAAATTTGGTAACACTCGTTTCCTAATGACATTAGACATGGTGAAGAAGTTTTGGCAAGTCCCTCTAGCCCCTGAAGCTAAGGAAAAACTGCTTTTAACATTGGGCTGCATGGAGACCCATTGACCTTTCACGGTCTGGTGGACAGGCTGCTTATTCTTCATTAAGCCTTTAGTGCTGCCTACCTAGACCACATAGTTATCTTTTCTCGCATCTGTGAAGAACATGTAGAACATGTCTTCACTGTGCTTTGGACGTTGCATTCCACAGGTCTCCAAATAAATCCAAAGAAATGTTTTTTTTTGGCTTGATGGAAGGCACGTTTCTAGGGTATGTGGTGTCAGGTCAAGCCCCAGTTGATCAAAATAACAGAAATCCAAGCATGGCCCTTATCGATCACCAAAAGGCAAGCACAAGCTTTTTGGGGATTGACTTGGTACTATAGAAGATTGGTACACAGATTCTCTGACTTGCAAGTCAGTCCCTTTCCAAGTAGTCTGGAATCTGGCCAAAGAAATTGCATTTAGAGACCTTAAACAGGCCCTAATCACTGCATCAATTCTGATTGCTTCTAACTTTTCTTTTTCATGAAAGCCATGTTGAAGCAGAATGTCAACAGTGTGAAACATCCTGTATTCTGTCAGGGCTGGAGACTCTTGGAATGGGAGACCAGGTATGCTGCGATGGATTTGGAGTGCGATGGAGTGGGAGGCTTTAGCCATAAAAAGGGCTATCACAAAACTACAGTATTGCCGCTTGGGTCAAGTTATGGATCATGCACCATTCTATCGATGGCTATCCACAAAGAGAGTAATCCGAGAGTAACTCCTTGACTTCCTTGCCCTCCAGTGGTATAATTTCAAAGTAGTCCACCCTCGTGGCCTGCTCCATACCAACACTGATGCCTTATCTTGGTTCTACAACCTCTTAACCAGGTCAAGTCCTCTCAGCAGTAAGAAGCTGAAGGTGGGTTGTGGGGTGATGGGGTTCTGGGGCATGATGGGTTGTTCAAATATTTTAGGGAAGAATTTTAAGATGACACCACTAACCCAAGTTCTGTTTTCTCTAGAGTGGAGGAGGACAATCCAGAGGACCACTGACATCATTTCCACCAGTAGCTGTGATATGACCTCACCTGCCATTTTCACTCTGATACATAAAGCTGCCGACTGTCAGAAGAACTCATCATTCCTGACATGACCTTAGCTCTGATTACTTCTTGGAGTGGCAAATTATATATTGAATTATTTCTGCAATGTCACCAACAACGTATATAATGACCTGTTTTTTTCAAACCCAATACAATAACATTAAATAGGGATGCCTGGAGGTACCCCAATATTTCATCGTTTCTTTTGATGTTAGTGCGTCATAGTACCTCATAGCTCCAAAGTGCACACGTTCTGCATATGTCCATATAGGTTTTCTTTTTTTTACTTCCCCATGTATCACATAAAAGAGGTAAAGATAAATTAATGAAGATAATAGTCATATTTGAGGGATAAATTCTTCATAATTCCATTAGTGAAAAAGAAACAAATACTCAGTGACCACTTTAGAAGGTAAGCCTATATAATACCATTCTGCCTAGAGGGCAAGTGAAAAAGAGGACAACTGGAAAAAAAAAAGTTGTAGAGAAAAAACAAAGCAAGGGTCAGTACCAGGAGACCAAAAACACCCAATTACCAAAGTCAAACACAGAGAGACCAGATCAAAGTCAAAAATGATTGCCAGGTGCAAAATCAGTTAAAAATCAAACAAAAATTTAAGAAAATAAAGAGCAAAGAAGGGTTTTGGAATCTGAGTAGTCAGATAAGGAATGACTCTTTTAACTTGTTGTGCCATGATTGACAGGCTCACAACCCCTGAATCCACATAACCTAACAAATCCTGACAAAGCAGCTGAAACGAAAAACAAAAAATTGGCTGAAAATAGCTCAAATCAAAAAATTATTTTTAAATGAAGAATTGAATCGAAAAATAAGTGATTCCGTCAAGTTATTCAGCACTAAAAATCCCAATAATTATATGAGGCTCAATACTACAGCAAGAAATAACCTGTAAATAATTTACATAAAGTACCAGCATCGTGATAAATACCAGGTAGAAACCCCTTTTGCCTCCTGAACTCCTGAAAGGCATGGATTCTCACATGTGCTGCAAGCATTTCTTAAGGATTTTGATTTGTGTTGACATAATGGACCACACTGTTCCTTTAAATGTTATTGTGACTCATTCATGCTGTGAACCCCCTACTCCATTTCAAGGCAAAGTTGCTAGGGTTAAAGTCTGGGGACTGTAGTCTTTGGACAGTCCATTGGATTAAAGTGAATTAAACTGAACTGTAACATTAATGGAATCAGCCTAAGATGATGTATGCTTTTTGACATGACACACCCATTCTTTATTTGAGAATGAGTAGACTATGGCCTTATGGTGTGCAACAATGCTTAAGTACATTGTGGTATTCAGATGAAACCTAAGTAGCATTAAGAGACCTGAAGTGTTCAAAGCAAACATTCCCACCACCATTACACTACCACCACTTGTCTATACTGTTGACACAAGGCAAAACGGATGATGGTATAATGCTGTTTACATCAAATTCTGCCCCTCCAACGTTGATGCAGCATTAGAAATTCATCATGCCAGGTAACATTTTTCCAATCTTAAGTCTTCCAGTTTTGCTGATTACATGTCCTATGTAGCCTCATCGTTCTGTTTTTAGCTAACAAGAGTGGAACCCATTATGGTCTGCTGTTCCCCATCCACTTCATTATACTTTGTGAGCTCAGAAATACCATCCTACACAAAACACCACTGTTGGGAAGAACTGATCAGTATTTGTGACCTCTATTAGTTTGAGCAAAGGAGAAAATTACCCTTTGCTTTCTATTATTGATAAGGTGTTTTGTTCAGGGTTCGCTTCCCGGGTCCTCCCTGAGTGTAGTTTGCATGTTCTCCCAGTGTCTGCATGGGTTTCCTCCGGGTGCTCTGGTTTCCTCCCACAGTCCAAAGACATGCAGGTTAGGTGCATTGGCAATCCTAAATTGTCCCTAGTGTGTGCCTGGTGGGTGGGTGGGTGTGTGTGTGTGTCCTGTGGTGGGCTGGGATTGGCTCCAGCAGACCCCTGTGACCCTATAGTTAGGATAGAGCGGGTTGGATGATGGATGGATATATATATATATATATATATATATATATATATATATATATATGTGGTGTGTCTGAATGCATTTCAGCAGGTTGGATAATGACTGACTGACTGACTGATTGTTTTGTTCAAGGAACTGTCACTCATGGATGCTTCTTGTTCATCATGTCACTCCCTATCAACTCTACAGTATATAGTGGGTGAAAATCTCCAGAAGGCAGCTGTTTCTCAGATGCTGGAATAATCATGTCTGACACCAGCAATAATACCACAACCAAAGTTGTGTAGATCACGCATCCTGCCCACTGTAATGTTTAGCATGCTAAATACATTCAGTTAATGTGCTCTTTGAAGCTATTTGCATTGATGAGCAGGTGTAGCAGGTGTAATAAAGTGGCAACTAAGTAAAAAGTTACAGTACAACAGTATGAATGCTGCAAGCCAGAAATGGAGGAATTAATTTTAATAGCATGAGAATGGAAGGTAATGAGGCAAAGTAAATCTAAATTAAAATAAAAAACAAATTAAAAAAAATAGAGAAAATGATTCAATCAAGGAATACACTGGATCCTCAGTAAACATTTTGAGTTCTTTAGTAAGAAACAAGATTACCCTGCCAAAAAAGAGGGGCAAACAGACACCCTCACCAAAATAAGGACCAAATAAATTGTGTCACATTAAAGATTCATCACAAAAATGATTTAGGCTTTCTTTATAGTAGTTTCCCCTCAGTACTCAAACTAACACATTACAATTCTGCGCACCCGATATCTAACCGATTGGAATAACAAGGCGATGTGACTAATGCTAAAATACTCTCAATAGGTCAGCCTTATTGCTGAACACTATCTGACTTTAACACTGAAATTTAAAATTATAGTAAAATTGATAACGTCAACAAAACATTATCGGTAATGACTGGTTTACCCAAAATAATCGCGCTGACACAAAACTAATTATTTAATGAATGCAATGTTAAACGATTACATTATCATATTGCGCCTGATGTTGTGTTACATCAGATTCGAAGCCTCAGTTACCATGGACCGGTCAGAGGGGCTCGGCATAAAAGCCCAATTGTCTAGAAATACATTATTGCTACTAAATATCGGGTTCAAATAATAAGCGTAATGAAATAAGATAAATCAAATAAATATTAATATGACAGACAATCATTTTGGTTTACAACCCCATGCACCCCGCCCATCCTTTTGCAAGACCCGCCTATAAGGCAAGTTTGAGGACTTCTGATTGGCTGTCCGTCTCTCGGAAGTGCAGCTGTTGCCGTTCTTCAATGTGCAAGAGACATAGAGAGAGAGCGACAGGCTTTTTCAAAAGTGGTTTGTAAGTATGATCCAGTGAGAGAATTACTTTAATTCTACTACCTCGAAAGTAAAGTAGCTAATTCTTACAATACGGTAGTTACTAGTTAGCATCGTTAAAGCTTCTTATGTCCAAATGTTTTGATCTTTATTGTATCTGATTGACATCTTTGACGACACATTCATTTTGTGGCAATTTCTTATTCTTCATTCATTTATGCATGATGTACTGACCCTTTGCGATGTTCCTGAGTTTCGTCTGATATGTATTTTATTAATGAGGATAATACAGGCTATCAAATACAGCTGCCCAGTTGTGTGTTTGTAGTGTTTTAAAAACAAAGGAGTCTCTGCATGAGTGGGGTTGCTTTGCGTTCGTTATGCTCAGCGCTTTTCATCATTCACGACGTCTTACCAAAATAGCACCAGTTGCTGAGTCATAGAACGACTACACACCTACTAACCCAGCCGCACACTCCTGCCTGATCTCATCTTCCCCATCCACGTCGACGGTAAAAGAAATCGCGTTACATGAAACTGCAAGCGACCAAGATATACAGTATTTTATTGGACACTGAGGTTAAAGAATTTGTTGGTCAGAGTGGTCCCCTTCTACCTCAGTATAACATGATGAAATAAGAATATACCCTATCTTCATATGTACAAATGAAAAGTCTTTTTCGAATAAACGTAAATATTATGGTCACGTGGTGTCACGACTGTCAAATCTTTGTTAGTCGTGAGGCGCTTACCAGTATAATAAAGAGGATCTCAGTTTTTAAACCAATTCCTCAAATGTAGCCTACTTATAATATAGTACGAAACTAAGTATTTAAAAAGCTATACCTATCATGGTGGCGCAGTGGTAGCGCAGCTGCCTTGCAGTAAGGAGACCCATGTTCTCGCCGTTTCATGCGTGGGTTTCCTCCCACAGTCCAAAGACTTGCAGGTTAGGTGGATTGGCGATTTTAAATTGGCCTTAGTGTGTGCTTGGTGTGTGGGTGTGTGTATCCTGCGGTGGGCTGGCACCCTGCCAGGGATTGGTTCCTGCCTTGCGCCCTGTGTTGGCTGGGATTGGCTCCAGCAGACCCCCGTGACCCTGTGTTCGGATTCAGCAGGTTGGAAAATGGATGGATGTGCAAACGATGCGTAATAATTTCCTCGTGAATATCATCTAGAGATGTGAGATCACAAAACCGATTTTTATGTAAAAAAATAAAGGGGCAGTGTCTGACAAAGAAGTGTCAATATATACAGCTCAGCAGTTCGCAAAAATACGTACCTGTATATCCCAGCACAGATCTATTCAAGTTTATGCCATTAAAAAGCACTTGATTTGAAGAACACAATTAGAAATTCTTACATTTGTAAGCACAGACAGTAAAATATTTGCAAAATTGTTTAGTACTACAGTATGCAACGCTTTTAAGGTCTGAACTGAAAATTAAGACAATCTGAGTTTCTGTTTCTTTTCCCCCATAAAGTAACAGCTGTTAAAAGTTAGCAATCATTTTCTTTCTGATCCACTTTCTGGAAGATGGACACCATGCTAAAATGTTTTATGTCTTTGCTTTAAACATTGAGATTTAAAGATGGACTTTTGTGATGTTGTTAAAAGTACTTTCAGAAATCTATACACAAGAGGTTGGCAGATATTCAGAATTGTGTTATATATGAGAGTAATTTTGTAGTCATCCAGAATAAAAGATAAGCAAAGGAAATAAAATGTGATGCTTTTTATAAAATTATACTACAAATGTGTTGGAACTGAATGATATATTTTAAGTAGAAATGCAACAGAAAATTAACTTTTTGTAGTGTTTGAAATGTTAGTTCTAAATCCATAGATCCCTGTGCCCAGGCTTAAGGTTAGAAAATGATGATCACAGTTTAGGAAATATGATTTTGGGAAGGATTCCATATTATTAAGTTTTTTTGATTATGCCTATTAAGTGTAACTCCATCCAGTTTTATTTGAAGACGCAAGTTAATTAGGGGGTGAGTAAATAGTGGAGGTAATAAGCTCTATGAGGAGTTCCACAGGCAAAGGAAAGAAGACACATGGTTCTGGGTAAGGTAGTTTATGTAAAGGAGACCGATATTATAAGTTAAGGTAGTTGTACTCGTCAATAATTACACAAGAGATTAGCAATTCAAGTAAGAATTCCACTGTTTTCTGTACATGTGACAGTAATGAGCCTATAAACCTCTAATGTTGTTTGTTTACAAATGCATTGTTTAAAGAAAGGGCTTTTTTAATATATTAAAAGAGACACACAATTGCACAGCTTGAAATACAATCATTTTTGATGTGTGCATATATATATAATATATATATATAATACACACATACAGTTGTCAAAAAGTAAGTACACCCCATGGAATTGTTGACTTTCTCAACATATTTGAACATATAAACAGCAGATCTTCATGCAGTTTGTGCCTACAGATGAAAGTAATAAACTTCAATAAAAAAATTGCCTTTTCAATTGTTTATTCAACAAAAATATCAAAAGATGTAATGGTGTACTAAGGAAAAAGTAAGTACACCCTTGGCCTTAGAAGGTGATATTGCCCCCTTTAGCTGAAATGGTTTATTGTAAGCATTTTGCATTACTGCCCACCACCATCTGATATTGACTCGGTGAAACTTTTGACCACTCCTTCAAGCAAAATTCCTTCAGTTGCCAGATGTTTTTTGAATTTTCTTGCATGGACTGCTCATTTCATATCCCCTCACAACATTTCAATGGGACTCAAATCAGGGCTTCAATCTTGGCTTGTTCATAACCCTCAATTTCTTCTTTTTGAGCCATTTCATGGTGGATTGCTAATGTGCATCTGGTCATTATCATGTTGTAAGACCCATTGCCAGCTCAACTTTAGCTATCAGATAGATGGCCTCAAATTCTCCTCAAACACAATTTGATTAAAAAAAATGTATTCATTTTAATTAGAAGCAGATAACATTCCATACAATCAAGTCAAATTTAAAAAAGCAAAATTCAACCCCACCCAAGAGAATGCGAGGAGAGCCAACAACCAAAGCTACTAAGCACACATAAAATGGATAAATCGTTGTTGACTTGATGAGTGCTAGCTGCCCAGGCTCTGATGTAGCAAAGCAACTGCAAACCATAATATATCCATCACCATGCTTCACATTAAGGTATGAGATTCTTTTGCGGAAATGCTGTCTTTGGTTTTCACCAAACATATCTACAAGTATTGCTGCCAGACAACTCTATCTTTGATTCATCTTTCCAGAGAACATTGTTTCGGGATTACTGGTCTTTGCCTATATTTTCAATAGCAAGCTATAGTCTTTTTTTAATGTTCTTTTAAGACAGCAAAGACTTTTACCTTGCTCACCTTGCATGCAGGTCAAATTTCTCAGATCTCTTTCTGATTGTAGATGCATGCACCTTGACACAAACATTTACTAAACTTCTTTTAGTATCAGATGGCCAGCTTTTGGGCTGAATTTGCTGAATCTGCCTGTCCTGGTCAAATTAATAGTCATTTGAAATTTTCACCACTTGTGGATGACTTTTCTTACAGTGGAATGATTTGATTTCAAATAATTTGGCAATCTTTTTAAATTCCTTGGTAGATTCATAGGCATCCACGACCTTCTTTTTGAGGGCTTTCAAGAGCTCTTTTGATTTTAGCATAATGACATCACATACATCAATAGCAAAAAGAACACCAGACACTAGATATCTGTTTAAATAAGACTGGTTCCACCTGCATACTTCCTTAGGAGGTTCTAATCATTGACACATAATCTGAAATACCTGACTCTTAATTTTATAGATTTGAAGTGGAGATAAATATAGTGGTGTACTTACTTTTTGCATTTGACAAATCTGCATTTTTTGAAATCTAGATTAGTAGAATAAATGCACCAGGTAAACTTTATGTGTCATTTTTTAAGTATATCACCATTACCTGTAGGCATTGTTTGCCTGTTCAGATAAGCTGAAAATGTCAACAATGTCTGAAGTATACTTACTTCTTCACATGACTGTGTGTATATGTATGTGTGTGTGTGTATATATATATATATATATATATATAATACAGTGCATCTGGAAAGTATTCACAGCGCATCACTTTTTTCACATTTTGTTATGTTACAGCCTTATGCCAAAATGGATTAAATTCATTTTTTTCCTCAGAATTCAACACACAACACCCCATAATGACAGCGTGAAATAAGTTTACTTGAGGTTTTTGCAAATTTATTAAAAATAAAAAAACTGAGAAATCACATGTACATAAGTATTCACAGCATTTGCTCAATACTTTGTCGATGCACCTTTGGTAGCAATTACAGCCTCAAGTCTTTTTGAATATGATGCCACAAGCTTGGCACACCTATCCTTGGCCAGTTTTACCCATTCCTCTTTGCAGCACCTCTCAAGCTCCATCAGGTTGGATGGGAAGCATCGGTGCACAGCCATTTTAAGATCTCTCCAGAGATGTTCAATCGGATTTAAGTCTGGGCTCTGGCTGGGCCACTCAAGGACATTCACAGAGTTGTCCTGAAGCCACTCCTTTGATATCTTGGCTGTGTGCTTAGGGTCGTTGTCCTGCTGAAAGATGAACAGTCTGAGGTCAAGAGTGCTCTGGAGCATGTTTTCATCCAGGATGTCTCTGTACATTGCTGCAGTCATCTTTCCCTTTATCGTGACTAGTCTCCCAGTTCCTGCCGCTGAAAAACATCCCCACAGCATGATGCTGCCACCACCATGCTTCACTGTAGGGATGGTATTGGCCTTGTGATGAGCGGTGCCTGGTTTCCTCCAAACATGAAGCCTGGCATTCACACCAAAGAGTTCAATCTTTGTCTCATCAGACCAGAGAATTTTCTTTCTCATGGTCTGAGAGTCCTTCAGGTGCCTTTTGGCAAACTCCAGGTGGGCTGCCATGTGCCTTTTACTAAGGAGTGGCTTCCGTCTAGCCACTCTGCCATACATACCTGATTGGTGGATTGCTGCAGAGATGGTTGTCCTTCTGGAAGGTTCTCCTCTCTCCACAGAGGACCTCTGGAGCTCTGACTGAGTGACCATCGGGTTCTTGGTCACCTCCTTGACTAAGGCCTTTCTCCCCCGATCGCTCAGTTTAGATGGCCGGCCAGCTCTAGGAAGAGTCCTGGTTGTTTTGAACTTCTTCCACTTATGGATGATGGAGGCCACTGTGCTAATTGGAACCTTCAAAGCAGCAAAAAATTTTCTGTAACCTTCCCCAGATTTGTGCCTCGAGACAATCCCGTCTCGGAGGTCTACAGACAATTCCTTTGACTTCATGCTTGGTTTGTGCTCTGACATGAACTGTCAACTGTGGGACCTTATATAGACAGGTGTGTGCCTTTCCAAATCATGTCCAATCAACTGAATTTACCACAGGTAGACTCCAATTATGCTGCAGAAACATCTCAAGGATGATCAGGGGAAACAGGATGCACCTGAGCTCAATTTTGAGCTTGATGGCAAAGGCTGTGAATACTTATGTACATGTGATTTCTCAATTTTTTTATTTTTAATAAATTTGCAAAAATCTCAAGTAAACTTTTTTCCACGTTGTCATTATGGGGTGTTATGTGTAGAATTCTGAGGAAAAAAATGAATTTAATCCATTTTGGAATAAGGCTGTAACATAACAAAATGTGGAAAAAGTGATGCTCTGTGAATACTTTCCAGATGCACTGTATATATATATATATATATATAAAATGTCACAAAGTCGCACAAGAGGCATAGCAAGGTTTGGGGCAGCCACCTATATATAGTTTTCCTGGCTGCTAATTTGCAAACAAATGATAGCACTGATGTGCACAAACCAGAGTCCAAAACAGAACTGAGGGATTAGGGGAAAGGTGGAGGTTTTTAAAGGTCAGTGTAGGAAGTTATGTCAAAGGGGCCGGGAATGAAAGGGTCTTCAACCATAGGCTCGGGCCCAGTCATGACATCAAGGGAGGCAGAACTGGACAGGTCTTCATCCATTGGTTCTGACCCGGAAGTGACGTCAACAGGGCCAGGTGGAATTTCCCGTAAATGGTCTGCAGGAAAGCGAGAAAAAGAATCGGTACACTCTGCCACGTCCCGGTTTGATTCGGAGTTGCCCTCCTCATTCCAGCCCCTTAGCTGCCTCCCATGCACACTTGTGTGACAAGATATATATATATATATATATATATATATATAATATATATATATATATATAATATATATATAAAAACACACACACAAGGATACAGAGTATTGACAATACAGTAGGTGCATAACTGGAAAAAACAGGCAAAGCTGTTTTATTATTTGAAAAGCTACTCTTGACTTGACAGAATTAAGGTGATACTGCTCAACATTTGTTCTTGTAGAATGTTAAATATTTTTTGAAGCAAGCCAGACATAGCTGCAGTGCTATCTTCTTTAGAAATACAACAGTTTGCTTTTTCAGAAACTTATCTTCTTAATAAATTTAGCAACAAGAAAGCTGTTTTCTGCTTATAGACTTTCCAAGATCCGTATCTTATTGCTAGTAGTTTACTGTCATAGTTTTTACTGTGGGCAGCATCTGCTTATCATTATGTTTATTTCTGAATACTCAAGCTATCATTTTAGTATATCTTAAGACATGGTATACCAACAGTAAAAATGCTTGTTCTATCTTAGATTACACCATTGTCTCAACAGCTTAATGCAGCTCACCATTTTGAAGGCCCTGGCTAAAGGGCAAAGTGAGTTTGGTAAATACTAGTTTGCGCAGAGGTATGATTGTTCATATCTCTGAACCATAGTGCTCTTCAGAGAAATGTCTTTGTAGATTACAGAAATTAGGAAGGTATCAGAGGACAACCCCCGTTTAAATTGCTCACTAAACATTTTTGATGTAAAGATTATTGACTGTCTTAAACAGGTGCTTATTACGCTGAAAAAAATGGCATGTCAGATTAAAATAAAAAAAAAAAGTCGGTTGCACATAATAAAATTGTTTTTGTCAAATATAATTTAATTATGCTTAATGCACTAAATTAGTATATTTGAAACAACATGATATTTTTATATAAAATTAATGAAACTTTTTCATTCTCTGTTAAATTAATTATGTTATGTTCAATGAACATGTTAATAAAGCATAATATTTTAACAATTGTTTTATAAACTTTTAAATAAATGCACCTCAATGAGTTACTTAGCTATAACCTTTTTAGGTTGTCAATTATACTTGTTCCAGTACCATTTTATAGTTCATGTTCAAAGTTATTAGTAAGAAATAAACAGGTCTGCTAACACCAAAACTAGTTTTATTTGGTAAAAACAATACAAACCAACAAAAATACAAAATATTAGTATTCAAAGCTGAAATGTACAACAGTTGTACAAGAACACTGCTTCTTTGGCTGTGCCAGAATGCCATGACCAATGTATAACTAAATATGAACACAAAATGCACCTTGGATAGAGTGGTATATTATAAAATACATGTATTTATATTTATGTAACTATATATATTATATAATAAATGTTAAATATTAGAAAAATATAAAGTGCAAAAATTGCTGCTTGGCACCTTTTTCACAAAATAATTTTTTTTATTTTTTATTTTCAAACAAGCAAATTTGGCAACTGCATTGTATTTGGGTATATTATTTATTTGTCTGTATTAATAGTATTTATCTGGTTGAGCAATATTATGATAATACTAATGAAAAGCAATACTGAAAGTAGTTGACCCGTAATGAAAGTCAGAACTTTTTCTTTTTTTTTTTTTTTTTTTTTAAGTACGTAAACGTACCTGCACTAAGCAAGTAAATCTAGACAACTTAATAATACATTTACTGACTTGTGACGGTAGTTAGTGAGCACAGTTAGATAAAATATTAAAAGAGAATACAAGGAAAAATGCAAAACGGAGTAACATTAGTCTGTGTGATTAATTGTTTTAAACGAATATCTGAATATTTCTCATGTGTGTGTTTTTTTTTTTTCATTTTTTAACTGCTGTTTCACTAACCTTTTGCTCTTAACCGGCGACAATAACTCAAACATACAAACTGTTGCTTCTTTGAAAGTCACATGACTTTACCGCCAAGTTATCCAACTTCCGCTGACGATGAATCTGCTTGGTGCTTATTAATTTCCGATGAGGACTAAATATAACTATTTTGACTTCTACCTAAATGACTGAAATTAGTATATTGTACAGTACATCCTACAAGATACAATGAATTAAACGTGATCGAGTTATGTTCAAAAGTGGAACATAAACAGTACATGTAATATAAAGTAAATTCATTTTTGTAAATGTAACAACCTGCCATCTCCCTTTTTTCAGTGTAGTAGTTTAAATTCTTTGCAATCTCTTTCAGCACACTTAGAAAACCAGGTGGCTTTCACCCCACATCCTTGATAGTTGCATTCAACCCATTTCATCTGATCCAAAGATTCAAAGGGTATCGGGTTCTTTAACACATTTTGTTAAGGCCTGGAACAGAGATCTGCTTTGAGCAGTGGAGTAGGTGGCAATGTTACATTCTATGTTCCATGAAAACGTCAATTACACCTGGGGTAAAAGTTGACATTTTATCTTGTCTTTGGGTAGAAAATTCATGGTAGTTTTCTTGGGAAGTTGCCTTTTCTGTCAAGTGAGGTTTAAAAAAGTCACATCCTTATCAGATAGAAGCTTTGAAAGATGTTGGATTGATACCTTTCTTGCTTCCAAAATGCTTCTGTCTTTTGCAGATGTTGTTTTGCATGCTTAAAGGGTAATCTTGTGATGAGATCACAAGTAAAGTTCCTTCTAGCTTTTCCATGAAGGCCATGTCTGTGAAAGTAATGCTACACACTAAACGTTGCCTGTAAGTCTCTTGCAGTCATATGTCATATTACAAAAGACTCAGGCGCCGCCGAGAGTGGCAGCCTTTTCAGCATCTCCGTGTACGACTTTATTTTTCTACTTTTATTTTTCTCTTTTTTATTGATCACTCCTATCACTTTATTTTATGTGGATTCGTTCCCTGGAGACACTTACTTTTACAACGTGGGCATGGATTTTTACACGCCAAGACTCGTCTATTCAAGTTCTCAACTTTGAGCGCTGAGAACAAATGCCAGTGCCAGCGTGATTCCCTATTTACCCGACGAGGTAAGAAGGCGGTATCGTGGCAGCAGAGCTGGCACTAAGCTAAAAATGAAGCGGCTTGTGAGAAAGTGGCGTTTTAAGCCTTCGGTGCCTTCTGTGATTCTGGGAAATGTGAACTCAATCTCAAATAAGATCGACGAACTGGCTGCGCTGGTGAAAAATGTCAGAACCTACAGAGAATGCAGTTTGTTGTGCTTTTGCGAAACGTGTCTAACTACCACCATCCCAGATGCTAACGTGGAGCTACCCGGGTTTAGCACAGTTAGAGCGGACAGAGATGCAAGTACCTGTGGGAAACACAAAGGAGGAGGACTCGCTCTCTATGTTAATACACGGTGGTGTAACTCTGGACATGTTAACGTCAAAGTCTCCACTTGCTGCAGGGACATCGAACTGTTGGCCGTAAGTTTGCGTCCCTATTACTTGCCCAGAGAGTATGGACACGTCATTGTTGTTTTTATATACATCCCTCCTTGGGCGGACGTGGAGACGGCGAGTGACATCATCCATTCTGCTGTTGCTAAGTTACAAACACAGCACCCTGAGGTGCTTGATTTACTGTATGCAAACGTTAAAGACGCATACAGCGCCACCCCGCTGCCTGCGCTTGGGAAAGCAGATCATAACCTGGTTCTGCTTCAGCCTCACTACAAACCAGAGTGAGGGTCCTACCTACAACCACATGCTCATTCAGGAAGTAGTCCCCAGAGGCAGAGAAGGCTCTGAGAGAATGCTTTGGAACTACAGACCTGGATTTCCTGCAGGGATCACATAGTGAGAACATTGAGGAGGTTGTTGACTGCACTACTGACTACATCAACTTCTGTATGGACATTGTAGTTCCAGTAAGAACTGTACGCTGCTATGCTAACAACAAGCCATGGATTACAAGTGACATCAAGGGCCTTTTGAACCAGAAGAAAAGGGCTTTTAAAGGCGGTGATCAGCATGAGCTCAAGCGCGTGCAGAAGGAACTCCGAGTCCAGCTCAGGGCGGTGAAGGAGCAGTACAGGAGAAAGCTGGAGCAGAAGTTGCAGAATAACAGACTGAAGGAAGTGTGGGATGGGATGAAGATCATCACTGGCTGCAGCTCGAAGCGGGGTGCCACCATCGAGAGAGACGTGAATAGAGCAAACCAAATGAACAACTTCTTTAACAGGTTTGACCACCCTAACCCACTCTCACTCTCACCTCGGAGTACTGCACCCTCCACACATCCTTCTGCTGATACCAGCATAGGAGAGACATCCCCACCCACAATTACAACAGCGCAGGTGAGCAGAGAGCTGAGGAGACTTCGTGCCAGCAAAGCAGCAGGTCCAGATGGAGTATCACCACGACTGCTGAAGGTCTGTGCATCGGAGCTGGGGGGTCCTCTACAGCGCATCTTCAACCTGAGCCTGGAACAGGGGAGAGTCCCGAGGCTTTGAAAAACATCTTGCATCACCCCAGTCCCAAAGGTATCACGTCCTAGTGAGCTGAATGACTTCCGGCCTGTTGCTGTGACATCACATGTGATGAAGACCATGGAGAGGCTGCTGCTTCACCATCTGAGGCCACAGGTTCAACACGCCCTTGACCCTCTGCAGTTTGCATATCAGGAGAAGGTGGGAGCGGAGGATGCCATCATCTCTATGCTACACCGATCCCTCTCTCACTTGGACAGAGGCAGTGGTGCTGTAAGAATTATGTTTCTAGACTTCTCTAGTGCCTTCAACACAATCCAACCTCTGCTCCTTAGGGACAAGCTGACAGAGATGGGAGTAGATTCATACCTGGTGGCATCGATCGTGGACTATCTTAAAGACACACCTCAGTATGTGCGTCTTGGGAACTGCATGTCTGACATTGTTGTCAGCATCACAGGAGCGCCACAGGGGACTGTACTTTCTCCGGTCCTGTTCAGCCTATATACATCGGACTTCCAATACAACTCAGAGTCCTGCCACGTGCAAAAGTTCGCTGACAACACTGCTATCGTGGGCTGCATCAGGAGTGGGCAGGAGGAGGAATATAGGAACCTAATCAAGGACTTTGTTAAATGGTGTGACTCAAACCACCTACACCTGAACACCAGCAAAACCAAGGAGCTGGTGGTGGATTTTAGGAGGCCCAGACCCCTCATGGACCCTGTGATCATCAGAGGTGACTGTGTGCAGATGGTGCAAATCTATAAATACCTGGGAGTGCAGCTGGATGATAAATTAGACTGGACTGCCAATACTGATGCTCTGTGCAAGAGAGGACAGAGCCGGTTATACTACCTTAGAAGGCTGGCGTCCTTCAACATCTGCAATAAGATGCTGCAGATGTTCTATCAGATGGTTGTGGCGAGCGCCCTCTTCTACGCGGTGGTGTGCTGGGGAGGCAGCATTAAGAAGAAGGACGCCTCACGCCTGGACAAACTGGTGAGGAAGGCAGGCTCTATTGTTGGCATGGAGCTGGACAGTTTGACATCTGTGGCAGAGCGACGGGCGCTAAACAGGCTCCTATCAATTATGGAGAATCCACTGCATCCACTAAACAGTGTCATCTCTAGACAGAAGAGCAGCTTCAGCGACAGACTGCTGTCACTGTCCTGCTCCACTGACAGACTGAGAAGATCGTTCTTCCCCCAAACTATGCGACAATTCAATTCCACCCGGGGGGGTAAACGTTAACATTATACAGTTATTGTCTGTTTTTACCTGCATTATTATCAATCTTTAATTTAATATTGTTTTTTGTATCAGTATGCTGCTACTGGAGTATGTGAATTTCCCCTTGGGATTAATAAAGTATCTATCTATCTATCTATCTATCTATCTATCTATCTATCTATCTATCTATCTATCTATCTATCTATCTATCTATCTATCTATCTATCTATCTATCTATCTATCTATCTATCTATCTATCTATCTATCTAGGGTTTGGTTTGCCTTCCTACAAACAGTGAAAGTGCAACAGTATAGAATAAACAAACAGAATGTATCACCCCTACTGACTCTTTAGGCATACCTGCACCAGTCTTGAACCCAGATGGGTTGCACACATCTCAAAATATGTCGGTTGGTCGGTCTGTCTCTTTGTCTCTCTCACATAAACCCTTCTTTCATCTCTCTTTAAGTGCATAGCCATAGATTGTAAAATATTTCTTTGCAGTGAAAATGATGGTAGAATGGAAACCGATGGAAAATATAGAACACATTTTCAATTGAAATAGATAGAATTTTTATTTTAAAAAATGAAATTTATTTGTAGAAAAATTATAGTCCCAATGTATTGATTTTGTTTAGTAGGATGTTGTATTTCAGGATTGCTAAGAGGTAAGGTTGGTCATAATTGCTCGATCAGTTCAACAGCAATGTACGCCACATAGCATATACATGTAGACAGACTTCACACTAGAAATGGTCAAATTGTGTTCAGCGATGCCTAAAATGTGCAAATCTGTCAAAGAATGACACTGTCTGCAATAATATGAATGTAATATTCATGTAAATTACTGCATTAAAAATACTCAACAAATAACAATTTCTCAGAAATAACTTGAGACACCTAAATTGGAATAGATATGTGGCATGTTCTCTGGACATATAGTCAGAAATGATATTTAGTTAGGGTCCCTGATTTCTTTGTTTTAGAATATACTCCCATTAATCCTTATGAATCATTTTTAATTAATGCTGTTTATATAAATAAATTACTGGAAATTATTAAAACATAGTAACAATATATGATAACAATGGTGTTAGTGACTCATAAGATGAAAACAATATTAGTTGTATACTTCATATTAAATATGTTTGTATTATTTATTTATTTATTTATTTTGGTGGAGAAATGTATAACAAAGAGATGTAAAAATCCCCAAAAGAATCCACAAACGATTCTCAAAAATATAAAAAAAATAATTTTGCCTAAAATCATTTCTACATACAATTAGTTAAAGGTAATATACTTTTGTCTTGTATGCTATAACACCAAGTGATCTGAAACATATATATATGTATAATGTTGTTTATGCACCATTTAAAAAAAAGAAACAAGTTTTATTGTTCTAGTGTGTAAGGTAAGCTGGCAAAGTTTTTAAGGCTTTTCTGAATGTTTTGTTGATTTTCTTTTAAATTGTGAATATGCAACATGAACATTACTAATCTAATCAGCAACAAATTAATTTGATTTTTACATGTTGTTTAATACAATGAATTGCATTATACATTTGTTACTTTACATTTGAAAGCTTTTGAAATTTTCAGTTTAATTGTTCTGACTTGTTTTAATGTTTTGTACAGATGCACATATAAAAAAGTATAATGGGGGAAGCTGTGGCCAACGTTGCAAGAAGGATTAATGAAACTGTGGAGAAAGGAGCAGATACTCTAGGTACATATTTTTGTTTGTATTAATTGTAGTAAATTCAGTATGTTATCATATAAGTAGCTTTTTGATGATCATGCACAAAATGACTGCTCAGCTGCTGCTCATTTGCATTTCTGAAACAGCTGCAGAAGCATTTTTAAGCAATGGGCAGTTCATTTTATTATTTGCATAATTTTAACATCTTGCAGAAAAAGAAAAGTAAAATAAATCATTTTGTTTGTTATAAGATTTTTTCTTCAATTACTTAGTAGTTCTAGTACCCCACAACCTTATGTGAGAGGAAATCACTTCCCCAAGTCTACTGTGTTTTCCTACAGTATGTGATTCATAATTCAACTGTAGCAATTCTACTAAAATCACTTCATTGATCTTTTTGATAATTTTAAAGACTTGGTGTAGGTCTCTAAGAAGCCTTCTTTGTTCAATAATGAAGTTTTAATTCTCTTAGCCTGTTAGAGTTGGGTGAAAGCTGTAGTGCATGGATGATTTTGATTGTTTGCTATGTCGTTTTTTGTACTGTGGGTGCCAAAATTACACACAGTACAAGTGTGCTGAACTTAAGAAGTTATTTCTAAAATTACTAGTATGAATGCTGTTGTAAGGCACAGCTTTTTTCAATAGGGCCCTCACACTCTTGAATGTTTTATTAGGCTCAATTTTTAAAATCATGATCATTTTAGCCTAATATACTGTTAATACTTTTGAAACAGCTGCTGCTAATATGTCAGTATTTTTTATAATGGAGATAGTTATTTCTATTGGAAGTTACTAATTCTTTCACATTCTGTTGCATTTTTGGTGTCTTTGTAATTTGTATGGCACTAGGAGTTGCTGGCATTTTTTTTCCTGATGATTAATTGGAACCTTACAATCAATGAATCATCACCAGACTGAACACCAGGGTTTTCTTGTATTACACAATATTTATTGATATACTATATGTCAACTATGCTTTATAGTATATTGTAGAATTCTCAGGGATAAGCTGGATGACTCCAAAATGCTCTGTGATGAAGTAGGTTATGCACTTCAGTTCCTGTAGATTTTGATTGATTCAGTTTTAACAATTTACTTTTTAAAGTTGTTAGGTCCGGCTTTCAAGAAAGGGAACCTAACAGTCAGTGGCGTATCTAGAGTTCGTGCAACTCGGGTGGGGTGGTGCTTCAATTTGCCGCTCTCCAACATATCTGAATATGTTAACCTATTTAAATAGAAAATTAAAGTGATGTATAGAGAAAAATTAAGGTAATTTTTGCATAGATTTATTCATATATAGAGAAACAGCATTAATTTTTCACATATAATTATTCATCGGCATCAACAAGACAATAATATAGTATAGACGCACTGATGAGCCGTGTTCTAATTATTAGTTTAATATAATTATGCTGTGAAAACCAGAACCAGTGTAGTGTACAAGTGATAGGTGGGGATGTTTTCTGCGCAGAGCAAGAGCGCATTTGGATTGATAACAAAACAAAATTATAAATTGTAAATTAGGTGTTTATCTTCCTAGAAATTATTATCAGTGTAATGTTTATTTTTGTTATTGCCTCATAAATTTCAATTGCTGTGTCTGATGCTGTCACAGGAGGACAGTCTGGAAATTATTTTTGAAGCATTTGTGGATAAAAATCAGAGAATTTTACTTTTTTCATTTATGACTGATATTTTTCCAGACCCTGCTGCTTACACACAAATTGTACTGAGCCTTTTGGCTAATAATGCCGACCCCCAAAAATGTGCTGTCCGGGGCAGACGCCCCCTCCACCCACCTCTAGCTACGCCACTGCAATTAGTGGGGAAAAAAGCTTGTGGGAGGATCTAGTCCTGAATTTAATGAATGTTAGTGGGATGCTTTCAAACCTATTCACATTTGGACTGGTTTAGGTTAGAGATGTTAGTTAAAGTTATAGCAGCTGATTATTATTTGAGGGACACTAGATCCTTTGAAGGAAAACTACATAAACAAAGGAAGAACATGTTGCAGACACTCCAGTCTGGAATCAACACAAATGATATAAACAATAATATACAAAGGGTTGATAAACAGTTCGACAACATGCAACTGCAAAAATGAACAGAACAGAAAGAAAGTCAATTGTAACCTATTACACCTTCATAGGTTTTGAGGTGTGGTGACTCATCCACTAACTCACTCTTAAAAAATATTGTGCCACAAGCACAGAAAGCAAGAAGGAGTAGTTAAACTAATAGGTAAACTAGCATTTCATAATAGTGTCACATCTAGACTTTACACCAGAGTTTATGTTTTAACGTTTACATACATACACATAACTGGGATAAGGTAGAAAACTGGTTTCTTAAAAATCCACATTTACATGAGCAAGTAATCTTCTGGAATTTTACATTGTGAAATGCTCTGACATCATTAAACCGCTTGGCCACTGTGAATCTAAAAACAAGCATGAAGCCTGTGAAAATTTTGTAGTGTTTTATAAACAAATTTACTCCTTTGTGTGCCATGAAGTAAATAATATCCGTCCACTTTTTACGCCTTTTGACCTGAGTCCCATATTGTATTGTTGAAACATATCTATAGCAAATAGCTGGATGAAAATTAAACTGACACTTTGTTCATATTTTTTGTTACACTGGACTGCACACAGCACAATCTTTTCTGCTTGGTTGTGCAATTGAGCCCAGATAACATCCCAGTACGCAAGCTTCATACCTTACACCTAATGATGCTGCTATAATAATAAAGTAGGTATTTTTACATCAATAAAGTAGGTATTTTTACATCAATAAAATAAGTATTGTGTTAGCTTACTTGTTACATTAAAAAGTAAAAAGACAATGCATATTACCTTTAATTTGTTATTGCTAATGAAACTGTGAGGACTATAGAATTCTTAACTGTAACCTGGTTAAGGGTTTACATGACTATATAGCAGGTTTATTCGTGGAGAAATGTACATCTGTAAACCAGGTTTTGTGGAGACCAATAACAGTTTCTCTAATCAGAATAAGGGATGACATGGCATTTTAAGGCCCATATAAATGCACTGATGCACTGAAAAGCAAAGGTAAAATATGTGTCATAATTCAATTGCAAGGGTAAAAGTGATGTGGCAGCACACAAAGAGATCTGCAAAACCATTCTTATTTATTGTCCCCTTCCTAAAAATATTTAAAGCTTGGGCAAATGAGCTGAAATAAGGCACTTAAAGATCAAAACTTTTGAAAGTAAGCAAAACAATAACATAAACTGTTTATTTATATTATCTTGTATTTTGAAATACATTAAGTTCGAGCTTAGGAAAATAGGCAGGTTTTCAAAAATTAAAGTGCTTTGTAATCTTTATTGTATAAACATAAATCCAGATAAATTTTCAGTTCTATTTTTATCCCTAATATTTTTGAACATTATCAGACTCTTGAATGGTTCTTTTAGTCATATAATCACAGTGTAATATGAAAAAGTGGTCTATATTTAGAGTGCATTGGCTCTAATGATCAGTTGTTACCCTAACAAGAAGTATTGTATTTGTTTAACTCTTCCAAGACAGTTGTCAAGAAAAGTCAACATTGTGGGGTAGAATTCTAAACTTTGAGAGAAGTGCCTAGGATTTATTATTGAGTTTTGTCCACAAGATGGCAGCAAAGACTGTGTGATAAAGTTGAATCACTATTCATTCATCCATCTTCTTAACCTTCTTATCCAGGGCAGGGTTGCAAGGAGGCTGGAGCCCATCCCAGCAAGCATAGGGTATAAGGCAGGAAACAGTTCCTAAACAGGGTGCCAGTCCATTAGCGGCTGAACACACAAACACACACTAGGGCTAATGTAACATTGCCAGTTCACCTAACCTGCATGTCTTTGGACTATAAGAGGAAACTGGTGCGTCTGGAGGAAACCAGACTGTAGGTTTACTTGCAGTCTGTCTGCTTAAATTTACAGGAAAACATATCTTCTAAAAGAATGTGTATTATAATTTTCTCATCTCTTTTCCACTTTTTTTTTCACCTGTTACCAAAACCATGTAATTGCCAAATGCCAGTGTCATCTGAAACAATGAAAAACCCCTCAAGCTTAGACTTATCCATCCATAATACATTTTTCGAGTCATCCAATGTGCAATGATTGTGTTCTTTTGCCCATATTAACTTTTTCTCTTTATTTGTTAGTGTATTATTTAAGAAAGCAGTCAGATGAGGACCTGTAAGGCATCTATCTGTGTCTGGAATCTCAGATTCTTGTTATTTGGTGCAGTTGTAGATTTTATCGACATGTGAAGATCTGGATCTTCTGCTTCTTTTTCTATCCTAGTTATATCCAGTGTGCCCTTTTCTCTCAAGACAGTGGTGGACTCCTTTTTACAAAATCTTCAGTATCTTGGCAATCAGCTGCATGGAATAACTTTCATTGAGAAAACAACAATAGACTGATATGTTTCTTGAAAAAATGGTTCCATTTTGGCCATTTTTGAGCCTAGATTTAAACTTTAAGAATGCCCATGCCTTGGAACCCAAGGAAAGACAATATACTCTTTTATTAAAAAAATAACAGGTTTCAGCTGTACTAACACAATTATGAAGATTTCTGTAATAATCAATTAACATTATAGTATTTACACATGATTAACTAAGGATGAGCTAACAGAGTTTATCATTCTGTGAATAATAAATTATAAATCCGTCATTTAAGTGGTAATACCCATGTGCAACTTTAGTAATGTCTTGAATATATTTTTAAATCAGTGTAATGATTATATTTAGTATTATATTAAGTATGTGAATTTCCCCTTGGGATTAATAAAGTATCTATCTATCTATCTATCTATCTATCTATCTATCTATCTATCTATCTATCTATCTATCTATCTAATGGTACCTCAGTAAAAAAAAGAAAAAGTATCAACTTCTGTGTAATTCATTAACATTTCTGGGTGATTGCAGACTTTTGAACTTTACTGTGTAGTAATGTTGCTTTGGATTTTTCTTGCCTGGTCAATTTATACTAAACATATTCTGAGTCAGGAATACATACAAGAAATAATAGAATTATTTGACTAACTGTAAAAAGTCACACCTTATGACCTGTTTTTCAGGAGTGAATTAATTTCATATAGCTGGACCAAGTTTTACTTAATATTGTTGCTTGTAAACAGACAACAGTGAAATCCATGTTCTAAAATAAATTGTTGGAAACAATAGAATACATAGAAATGAATTTCGTGAACATATTAAGAGAAAAAGAGTGAGGAAGAAATTGATGGAGGAGTGGAAATGTGGCAAAGAGTTACAAGTTAAAATATACTTACAATCTAAATAAAACAAACTTTGTAGCTTGTATTTTTAGGACTTGAATCCCTTCCCTGATTGTACAGTATCATTCATGCATCTTGAATCAATGGGGACTGTAAGTTTCCCACTCTATTTTTCTTCTTCAGTTCTAGTCTGGACTAATCCTCACAATATGTTCAATGTAAATATTAGCCAGTTTAGTATACCATATTATGGATCACCCACATGGTTGTTGAGAAACCATATAAAATGGATGGGTCTGGGACTGGATGAAGAGAAGAAGTTTCTTCCAGTTGTGCCTTGGTAAACCCCAATGCTAAACTACCATTTAATGGAGTAGGCACCCATTAAAGTCTCAGTGCTATAAATTTCATAAAGGCCTTAAATATACATTTCACTTGTAATTCTGTTGCATAAGACACATTCATAGAGTTAGAAATGTATGCATTCCAAAATATAAATAATGGGATATCTAATGAAGCATCTCTAGTCCAAAACATCAAAATCACCCAGATCTTCTGTGTAGATCTTTGATTTTTATGTAAAATATTAAGGTCTGGACACTATCCAATTTTCAACCTGGCATTAATACTGTACATCTCCTTTCCAAGAGCAGCACTGGGCTAGCATCACTGTTTAAAAACATTTATGGTATGTATATAATGATGCTATCTTTAATAAGTGCATTTACCCTTAGAAGTTATAAAACAAAACTTGACCCAAAAATGTAAAGTATTTTGTTTTATATGGCTGATTTCTCTATCCAATTTATAGTGTTAGTGTAGGCTATACGTCTTTAAAGATATATTCTAGATTTGGAGTGGGGGTGAGATAATTGAATTGCACAGGGTCAAACAGTAAGCCATAGCTCAAACTGTGATATGTTAGCATGCACACCATATTGCCTCGGTAATAGCCTTGTTCATCACAGAGATGTGCTTGTTAAGTGATTTGATATTTGTAAATTGGCCACATATGAGCGACAGTGGATTTTTTTATGTGTATGTTTGCCATGAAGGCTTGACCTTTCCTTTCAGACTGTTTGTTACCTTGTGCCCAATGCAGCCAGGATAGACTTCATTCCCATGTAAAAACTGAAATTACAGTAGTAGGTTTAGAAAATGAGTAGAGAGATGAATGATTCATCTTAATATTAATGTCATAAATGCAAAACATACCACCAAATTAATATCAGAGTTTACATTTAAAAATAAAAAAATTATTAATTTAGACCTATTAAATTTTAATATGGTATATTATCTTACTGGGTTTAGGAAATGTTACCATGTGCAAGAATACATTTTATTTTCTACTGTAGGTTTTTGCATATACATTTTTGTGACATTTGAATGTATGTCCTTTTTGAATTTGCAAAGAAATCTGTTCATGCAATTCGGTAGTCCACACTATAAGTATTAGGCATCTTCATTCATATTTTTCATGATAAAATCACTAAAATGGCATGGAATTTAAAAATATAAATGTACTGAATTAAAGTGGCCTCTAGATGGGGCAATCATTGTATTAATAGTTTTTAGTGAACTTCTGACATAAAGAACAATGAAGTGTTACTGAAAATACACTGTTTTTTGGTGTATTGATTAGAGTACCACACAATACTATTCCTATGTTTTAGCAGAAATGTAATTTTTTACAGCATTCTTAATCAGGGTCCCCCAGCACCCCCATTTTCATGGCCTAATATTAGGCCCATCAAACATTTAAGCAGATGAAAGGAGGACAATAAGTACATGAGCACTCTGTATAAGAAAATCTTTCATTATTCAGTCTGTTTACTTGGCAACACAATGCTGGCAACAACAGTTATTTTCTATCAGGTTGAAAGTTGCCATGTTTACTGATGTTTTCCAGTGTAACAGCATAGTGGCTTAGGTGCTGTTTCATACTTATTGATGACTAGGTTTAAATTCCAACCTGATCTAGCCTTTTTATCCCAATGTACTGTAAGTATTTGCCTAAATGTACCTTGTATCTGACTGGTGCTCTGCTCAGATTTAGTTTCTCTGATGCTGCCTTAAGATTTAGCCTCCTGTAACCATAAATTGGTTTAAGATTGTCCAGAACAGGATGAATGTTTCCAGTGTAAAAATTAGGTTAAACTTCTGATTGGTAAAAGTGACATTTCTGTTAGTGTTTTGAATAAAAAAAATAATAATAGACATGATAGACTGACCTGAGTAATGTAGGAAAGTGACTGATTTTAACTTTCCCACTCCTAAGGACAGCAAAATAACATAGGAAAGAAGAAAATTCCATTAATTAATTAAATAATTTAGTAAGGCTCCTGCTTCATTTTGCTTACTTTTGTCAGTAGGAGGTGGTCTCCAGCCATTAGACTTATATCAAGGTACCTGAAGCACACTTGTTTTAAGAAACAGAGTAATACAATTTATTGATAAACATAAATATAAGCATTATAGAGAAGATATGATAACTGCATTTATATCGACATAGAAGACAGATGAGACAGATGAACATAACATTGAAGAGGCTGGCTATTTACTGACTATTTTGAGTACTAATTTATCTCGGTACAGATAAACACTCTTATGACACCAAGGGTTTAAGGATTATGTATAATCTGTGTGGAGCTGTTGTTGTTGTTCATCCAGGTTCAAGGGGAGGATTCTCCTTACATTACTCTTTCTCTTTGTGACTTAGTCCTTTGTTCGTGGTGTGCTGTGCTTTTCTGTTAGGCCATTTACTGTGGCATCTGCAGCTTAATAGGGAAAGCATTACTCTTTCTAGCACAAGAGTTTACATGTGGAAGTTCCCTTCATGAAATAATGGCTGCTTCCCAGTCTTCTCAGACTGGGCTCAGTCACTGGTACAGAGCTTGGCTTGGCAGATTGGATCTCTGCTTTCAAGTCCACAAAGAGGAGAGATTGTCAGCCAAAAGAGTTCAAAAACTTCACAAGAGATGAATGCAGCTAATTTTTAAAGGTCAATGTAACCTCAGATAATTAGATTAAAGTTCTTTCCAGTTATAGATCCACGTTCTGCTTATAGGGACATTATTTTGTTCATCACATGCAGGCAAGTCCAGTTCTCCATGAAAATCCAAAAATAAATGTCCATTTAGCGCTTCTGTGTCTCTATAAAGATTTACACCTTTGTTATCAGATGAAGACTAACTAATATGCTAATATGTTAAGAAATGTTTAACCATTCATTCATTCATTCAGGAATTGCAGGTTGGGTTGGGGATGTGCAGCTGAATTTCTCCATTTTTGTTAAATCTGCCATCTTAACAGGCCTTGTGTGCCACTAAATAGTCTAGCAGAATGGGCAATGCCCATGTTCTCCTACAGTGATAAAGCAATAAAGTATTAGCATTACAACTAATCAATGTGTGCTCTCTATGTTATTTTTATTTTTGCTGAAAAAAATCAAATCTGGTTTTGCTTTATTGGAAAGGCCATTGCTAAAGGAGGGAAATGCTTGACTTTCTTTATTTTTATACTTTTTTTTCAGATTTGGCTGCCTGTAAATTGATTAACTTTCCAGAAGGAGTTTATAAAGTTTTGAGGAGCGTAACAGACAATATTCATGTTATAAATTTAGCTGATAATGAACTTAAGGCAGTGACAAGCAAGTTCATTACTACCTTCAGCCAGTTAAGAGGTATGGTATGTACTTTTTGTTAGTTGATCATCTTTCTTATTTATTATACCATCCAGAACTATAGTATTATGATCTGATCTTCCTGGTGGAAGTGTAGAATATACTATTTTCTAACATTATATGTTTTCTTTTTGTTTTTACACTTTATCTATGATTTTATTTTTTTTACATAATTTATGTAGTCCTTATCATTTTGATAATCTAGTTATTATTTATAACTGTTCATTAGCACAAACTAGATTTAATGGTAAAATCAGTATGTGGAACAATGATTTATGTATTTGAATATCTCAATTTTTGAATCCCTGCTATTACCAAGTTAAACTAGTTTTACAGTTTTTTTTTCCTTTTTTTATCTATTTTTTATTATCCACAAAAATATTATAATGCATGAAGTATTAAAATAATGCAGTTAAGGAAAATATATATATTAATATACACAGGGAAAAGAAGAACACACCATCTCAGTAGACCTTCTCTAACCAACCCCCTCCCTCTAAATCCCCTGTCCCACCCAGTATTTTAGAAAACAGATCAATTAATTTGTTGAAACAGAGATAAAAAGAAAGATAATATATCATATATAGGAAAAATGTGTCAGAAGTATTATACTTCCTCAGAAAAAAAATCAAATTTCAGGTATTATTAATAAAAGTTTGCCAAGCTCTGATATTTGAAGGAGCTGCTTGAATGATTTTCATTGTTGAGTATTCAAGAAGAATATGTTCATAAAAGGATAATTTCCATTGAGTCAGAGAAAGAGACAGATTTTCTCTCCAGCAAGAAGCCAGAATTAATTTTGCTGCAATTATTCCCCAAAAAAGAATACTCTCTGCTTGAAGATAAGGGATGGGAGCATAAATCTTAAAGAAGGAAGATAAGATGAGATAGCGGAATTTTGAAAGAGAATAAAATAGATTAAGAGGAGGCTATGGACATCCAAAAAACTGGAAAATGATTAACTGAATCCCAGAATATGCTAATAAAAGGTCTGAAACTTTCAGAGTAGAGAAAGAACAGAAGAAGCAACAGGAAAAGACTATGAGGCAGCATTAAGTGATGTTGAGTCTATGAACAATTTGATACTGAGTATGTTCCGTTTTTAAGAAAAGAATTCCAAAAAAACAATATATTTTCAGATGCATTACATATCTGATAGAGTTTAAGTGCAAAAGGATGAATCTAGAGAAGAGACCTGTCATACCAAGATTTAGTGCGGAATGATGTTACTTATAAAAAAAAATGCATGCTGTCTATGAAAGTGTAGACTGAGCTATAATATTTTTGGTAAAACTTTTAAAAGATGGGTATTTTGTTTAACAATATAGACAACATTAGAAATTTTGGTACATTACACATAACCAATATGGTGTACTACTGTATATTCTGAAATCCAGAGTTTGCTATCTACTTTACTTAAACTATTGCAAAATGGTTCAAGAGGCAAGTGATTGCCCGACTGAAAGCACCACTAAGATTAAAGTGGTGGCTCTGATTCTAAGGATCTGTGCTGGTATCCAGAAGGTTGCCGGTTCGAATCCCTGTCACTGCCAAAAGAGATCTTACTCTGCTAGGCCCTTGAGCAGGACCCTTAACCTTCAATTGCTCCAGGGGCACTGTACAATGGCTGACCCTGCGCTCTGCAAAAACTAACAAATTCCTAATACAGTATGAGAAATTGTATAAGGCGAAATAAAGAACCAAAAAAAATTATGTGCTGCAGTGGGATGTCCTTCATGCAAGCTCAGAGAGAGAGAGAGTGTGTGTGTGTGAGAGAGAGAGAGAGAGAGAGAGAGAGAACCACTTTGGACAAAGAAAAGGTCTTGTATATGGTAGTGGTGGAAAACATGGAGCACTGTGGGACAGAAGACCTTGCCAGCTGTGGAACCATGGATTTACATTGAACAGGGATACAAATATAAGAAAGAGATAGCGTTGAACTAGAAGGATTAAGAGGGGCGACATAAAGGTGACAGGTGCTATAGAGGCCATGCAAGATACCAAACACCCTACAAGGTGCTAGTGGGCATGTTTTCTTGTATGTAAGGCAGACAAGAACATTTTGTTTCTTTTAGAAAATGGGCAGCCAAGCATTTGCACTGGAAATCCACAACATCAGGAGCATGGTTAAAGAACATTAGGGACCACTAAAAGAAGTTCTTGTTGAGTATTATTATAGGAAAAGAAGAGCTAGCTTGACCACATTAATATTTTTTATTAATGCTGTGGCAAACATCTTAAATTTTCTGCTGTATGTAAGCAACAGTTTTTTTAAAGTAAAATTGTTATTTTTTGTATACATTCAAGTAACTAATTAAAGGCAAAGCCATTTCCTCTCCAAGAACTGATTCACATTTTTACGTCAGTGTAGAACAGTTTTTCAAACCTTAACTCTGACTGTAAGATGGAAATTGCCTTTCATAGTATGTTATGCCATTGGCAACCTGTTCTTTTCTTATTTAAAATTCAGAGATAATGACATGACAGCGTGGGGGATTTCATTCATTTGGTATTCAACAAGCGTACCATTTGTCTCTGTAACTGTGTGATGAATAATGTTTGTTCGAACTTTTGCTCTTTTGGCTGGTAGTGCCTGTCATTTAAATCTACAGGGAGATAAAGAAGTACAGCTCTTGGGCACAGAGGCAAATGGTTCACTGAAAGGAGAGCCTGGAATGGGATGTGTGGGGTGGGTGATCCCATAAGTAAATGCAGTAGGTGTTTTGAGAAGGCATAATTAGAGTGTTTAGAAAAGAAATACAGAATACCTTGTCTAGATATGAAACTTTTTTTTTTAATTTTTTTTTTAAATATTAGTACCTATAGGTTTTCAGGTGTTTTCTAGTAACATAATATCCCATATAAGGACTCTTTTACTCTGAGAAAGTAAGCTAGAACTACTAGAGATCTTTTTAAGACTGCAGGTCAACAGTATTACTTTTCCAGCTTGTCTACTAGATAGATAGATAGATAGATACTTTATTAATCCCAAGGGGAAATTCACATCATTATTATTATTAGAAATGTTTTATTGAGATAAAAGTCCATGCTTAGGGTATTAACAGAACCAGAAGAAGAACTTTTTAAAACATGATTCGGTAATAGAAATAATGACATTTATTCATATATAGTAGCATATTTTCATTCCTGAAAAGTAGTTTGTAGTTCATAACAATAATAATTGCTAAAGAACATTTATTTATAATAGTAGGGAATCATAATGTCCAAATTAATAACAAAAAGTAAGGTCAGTTGATTAAAAAAAAAAAATAATAATAATAAAAACCCCAGTTGGTGGAATGTTGGAGAAAATAAACCCGAAAAACTGCCCAACCCCCTCTGGCATTGTACAGTCCATTAATGTATCATCATTAACAGGACACTCATCTCAGGTAGCTGCAACATACTTAGACCGGGAGCAAAAAAGAAAACAAGCAAAAGCACTGATTTGTGACCTGCCTATGAAACTGCAAATAGAATGACATTTTATAAAAAGAACCAATTCCTCTTCCCCTCAATATAAAGGAATGTTAGTGATGCTGATAATTTGTTAAGTGATTAAGAGAAAACCAGATTAAAGAGTTTTTTGAAGTGTTCAGATGTACTGGCGTGGTGTATGTCTAACGGTAAAGCATTCCAGATTTTCGTGCTCAGAAAGTGGCTGCTGCCTTACTAGTTATTTTACACATCACTCTCAGATTGCTGAGCAACCCATTGGTAGAGTATCTCAGATTATGATTAGGAATGTAGGAAGGAGAACCACTCCAAAATATAGGAAGGTGCTAGATTGTTTAGAGCAGTGTTTCTCATCCTCGGTCCTGGGGACCCCCTGTGACTGCAGAATCCTAATCAGTGACAACACCTGATAGCATTTAATTAGCTGGTATTATTTTTCTTTTATTCTACATTCAGAAAAGCACAGCAGCATGATTTTTACATTTATAAGACATTTAGAAATATTTCTGCTTTTGCTTTAGATTTAAATGCTTAACTCTCTTTTGTTGATTTCATTATATTTTGCCCTTTCTCTGTGCAGTTTTTCCCCTTCATTCTATCTTATTAATGACAATTAAAAATGAGCAGAGCAGACACGCTGGCAAACAACACTGAATAATCAAAGGCTGCAAGTACTTTAGCATTAGACCCACAAATTAAATAATGGATTAATTAAACAATTAGAACACCTAGAAAATTGGAATAAAATCAAGATGAAAATATTGTTAAAAAGAAAAAAATACATTATTCCCTATAACTGCTTGGTACATTTTAATATATATATATATATATATATATATATATATATATATATATATATATAATATAAATATAATTTTTTTTTTTTTACCAAACTTAGTTTTCTAATTTCTATATTGTTTCCAAAACACAGAACTTGGGAAATAACACATCACTTAATTAGCCCAGGAGTTCAATTAAAATCAGAAGGTGGTTGGAACAAAAACCTGCAGCCATAGTGGGGCCACAGGACCGAGGTTGGGAAACACTGGTTTAGAGGCTTATAAACAGTTAAACGCATTTTAAAATCAAGCATAAAGGACATAGGCAGCCGTATAATTATGCTAAGATTTGCGAGATACACTCAGTTTTTTTTTTTTTAGTTAAAATTCTCGAGTAGTATTTTTCTTTTAGATAATCCTGATAGGAGTGCATTGCAGTAAACTAGACAGAATCATATATTAACATTTTAACAAATTTCAGTGATATAAAAGATCTAACTTTTGTGATGTTTCTTAAATGAAAGAACACAATGTTAGTAATATAATAAGTTTAGCTGTGAACGTAAAATGATACTTAGATTCTTTACTTATAGCCTTATTTGTAAAGCCAAATGGCCTAGTTTATTTCTAAGGTCCTCACTTTTTGTTTGCTCTACCTATAATTAAAATTTCTATTTTTGCCTTGTTAAGTTAAAGGAAAGTATTACTCATGCATTTGACGATGCTAGTAAAACACTAGTTCAGAGCATTTAGAGCCTCATATTCATCTGGTGCTATTGATAAATAAATTTGTGTTGTCTGTATCACTGTGGTAATTCAGATTATGTTCATGCCTAATGGGAGCATGTGGATTAAGAATAATAAGGGACCCAAAATAGATGCCAGTGACACACCATACATAATACAATGGACCTCTGACATATAATTGCCACAACAGGATGTGATATAAGAGTGAAACCAACTCAAGGCACAGCCAGAAATGCCAACCCACCATCTAAGATGGTCAATAGGATTGCTGTTATCAATGGTATTAAATGATGCACTCAAGTCTAGTAGAACAAGAATTTATATATTATTTGAATCAGCAATAAGAAGTTAGACATTAAAAACTTTAACCAAAGCACTTTCTAAACTATGATTTGATCTGAAATTTGACTGCACCCATCCAGAAATGAGGTTTAATTCAAGTAGTCATTTCATTGTTGAAAAACAACTTTTT
The DNA here is from genome assembly GCF_900747795.2 of Erpetoichthys calabaricus. Lineage (NCBI taxonomy): Eukaryota > Metazoa > Chordata > Cladistia > Polypteriformes > Polypteridae > Erpetoichthys > Erpetoichthys calabaricus. Next base: position 269,553,778 of record NC_041395.2, on the reverse strand, counting down.
CTAGAATTTTTAATTTAAAAAGGCAGATTTAAAATTGTTTAAGATAGAAAGGTCAAGATTATTTTTCTTAAGTAGTAGCTTAACTACAGTAGATTTTATAGAATCAGGGAAATGCCTATGTCTAATAAAAAAAAATTAACTACTGTATACCAAATACATTGTCAATTGGAAACCCAGACGTGTCTTTTAAAAAGCCTGTAGGGACTGGATCAAGGACACATGTGATAGGTGTGAACTGAGTAATTATTCTATCAAGATTAGTTAAGCATGTTTTAGTAAATGAGTTTAATTGACTGTATTTACTATGTTGATGTTTAATTACTGTAGGTTTGTGTTTCAGGTCTATGATGTATGTTGTCTTATAATATATACTTTACCTGAAAGAATGTAGGAAAAGCGTCACATGTGGCCAGTGATGGTTTAAACCATCCACAGAATGAGCCAGGTGCAAAAGATGGTCAGTTGCTGAAAATATGATTCTTGGGCTTCTTGCAGCATTGTTTATAATTTTGGAGAAATAAGTCTGTCTTTAAGATCAAACTAAAATATTGCATTTGTAATGTGAGCCTTTAGCCTTTTATTGTGTCTTTTTTTAAGTTAGTTTTTCTCCATTTACGCTCAGCCTTGCAGCATTTCCTTTTAAGTTTACAGACTGCTTCTGTCTTTCTTGGTATTACATCTATGGATGATTTTTTAAGAAGTTTTTCAAGGGCTATAATGCTGGCCACTGCCTTCAGTTTTGTGTTAAAATTGTTGACCTTAGTATTTATGTTGCTGGCTGTATTAGAGTGGATACTAGAATAAAACTGGTTATTTATAATATTAGAAAAGGAAGAAGAAGCTGTGGCATCAAAAAAGCCTCTTAAATACGTATGTACTTCTCTTTAGTCCTGGTAAGTGCCATTGTTACACCACAGAACATAGAAGAATGATTAGACATACCAATATCCATTATCTGAGTCACTTCAATTCTAAACCCATATTAGATGACCAAATTCAATGGGTGCTGAAGCATTTAAAGGATCCATAAATTCTGTAACTTTTAGTTCACGGTGATTATCTACATGAAAGCTGAAATCACCTACTATTAGGAAATTGTAACTAGTGATAAATAAAGATGATAAATTCAAAAATTCATTAATAAAATGAGGCATTATATTTTGGCAGTCAATAAATAGAAATGCAAATTTAGTACTTCTTTAATAGCAACAGCAACAGATGCTTAACAGATGCAAAATTGCTGACATCGTTACAGTTTGCATTGCTTTAGAAAATAATTTGGTAAGCCGCCTTCTTTCTTCTGTTCATGGAATGGCTGTAGTTAAAGTTTGGTGGCGATTCTTCAATAAATACTGTAGGTCTGTAACTATAGAACAGTGTTTCACATAGGAAAAGATACTTTTTTTTTTAATTCTATCAGTAATAAGATTATTTATATAAAATGTCTTAGTAATTAATGCAATAATATTAAGTAAAAAGGTTATATGATCAAAGAACACAAATATTGTATGAGTTTTTATTGGTAGGCTATTGTGTCAGTGTTTAACATCTACTCAAGCAAATTCTCATAAATTATGCCTTTTACTCACTCAGTTTGGCACCATTAAACCTTATATGATTTTAGGTTTGAGGGTAGAACTTGCAAATTCCACATGCTAATTGGGCTAGGAGTCAAAATCAGTGCTCTTGTGTCATGTTAATGCTATGGTTTTTCATGATTTGATTTCATAATTAAATAATTTAAGTTGAAAACTCTAAAATTACATTTTAATCTCTTATCAAAAGATATCTATATCTATACATTTGAAATTAACTTTTTAAAAATAGATATCTTGCTCCTGCGTGGAGTTTGCATGTTCTCCCCGTGTCTGCGTGGGTTTCCTCCGGGCGCTCCGGTTTCCTCCCACAGTCCAAAGACATGCAGGTTAGGTGGATTGGCGATTCTAAATTGGCCGTAGTGTGTGCTTGGTGTGTGGGTGTGTTTGTGTGTGTCCTGCGGTGGGTTGGCACCCTGCCCAGGATTGTTTCCTGCCTTGTGCCCTGTGTTGGCTGGGATTGGCTCCAGCAGACCCCCGTGACCCTGTGTTCGGATTCAGCGGGTTGGAAAATGGATGGATGGATGGATGGATATCTTGCTGGTTAATTTCACTTTAGTTGTTTCACATTCTTTGGTAAATAGAATCCTGGGATGGGCTCATCTTATAAACACATTTTAAATTTTAAAATTGTTGAGAAATTGTTTGGTTATTTTTATAAAACAGTAGCAGAAAAATATTTCAATATTTTTACATGTTGTATACTCAAAAAAGATTAAATACTTATTTCACGTGTTCAGGCTATTATACAAATATTCACTGTTTGATCTTCTGAGGTCACAGGAGGCCAAATCCTTTACCAAGTTCAAAGTTTATTGTCATATGCACTGTAAGGAAACACTTTTCCCTGTACATTGAAATTCTTTCTTTGCTGTTCACACCAAATGACAAAACCAACGTATAAAGATAAACATAAATAATAAGTAGCAGATAGATAATAAGTAACATAGGCAACATAAAGTATAAAAACAGAATAGAAGTATAAAATGTAATGTGCAGGTAGGTGTGAGATGGACAAGTCAAATACGGTTGTGTGAGGTAGAAAGAATGAGGTGAACCATGGTTATAAACTCCAGTCAGTTATTTAGGAGTCTAATGGCCTTGGGAAAGAAAGAGTTCTTTAGCCTGGAAGTCCTGCATTTCATGCTTCTATACCTCCTGCCTGAGGGTAGAAGTGTGAACAGTTCATGTTGGGGGTGGGTGGGATCCCCAAGGATCGAGGCAGTTCTTCTGCTGACTCTGTAGTTGTAGATGCTCTGCAGAGAGGGCAGTGGGGTCCTGATGATCTTCTCAGTAGTCTTTACCACTCTCTGCAGGCGTTTGCAGTCCATAGCAGTAGTGTTACTGTACCACACGGTGATGCAGCTGGTCAAGATGCTCTCAACAATGCAGCTGTAAAAGTTGCTGAGGATCTTAGTCAACATACCAAACTTCCTCAGCCTCCTCAGAAAGTACAGCTGCTGTTGAGCCCTCTTGACCAGCTGTGTGGTGTTAAGTGTCCAAGTGAGGTCCTCACTGATGTAGACACCCATGTATTTCATGCTGCTCACCCTCTCCACTTCAAGCCCTCAGATGAACAGTGGCCGGTGAGGTCTCCCCTCCTTCCTTCTGTCCACTATCATCTCCTTCATCTTGTCTGTGTTGAGGGTGAGGTTGTTGTCCTCACACCATGATACCAGACTGTCCACCTCCCTCCTGTAGGCCGCCTCAACCCCACCAGTGATGTGTCCTATCACTGCGGTGTCGTCTGTGAATTTTACGATGATGTTATCTTTGTGGGAGGCGACACAGTCATGGGTGAACAGGGTGTAGAGGATGGGGCTGAGGACGCATCCCTGTGGGGTGCCTGTGTTTGTGATAATGGTGGCTGAAATCCTATTACCAATCCTGACAGACTGGGGCCTGCCAGTCAGAAAGTCTAGGAACCAGTCACAGAGGATGGTTTGCAGCCCAAGTGCAGACAGTTTATGGGTGGGTTTATGGGGGATAACCATGTTAAAGGCAGAGCTGTAGTCAACAAAGAGCATCCTGATGTAGGAGCCTTTGTTCTCCAGATGGGAGTGGGAATAATGTAGTGCAGCTGCAATGGCATCTGAGGTGGACCTGTTTGGCCAGAAGGCATACTGCAGGGGGTCCAGAGTGTCCGGTATGCTGCTCTGAATGTGGGCCAGCACCACTCTCTCAAAACACTTCATCATGATTGGAGTGAGTGCTACTGGCCTGTAGTTATTCAGGCAGGTGGATGGGCTTCTTTTTTAGCAATGGGGACAATGATTGTAGTCTTAAAGCAGGACGGAACAATGCTGTGACTGAGGGAAATGTTGAAGATGGAGGAGAGAACATCAGCCAGCTCATTAGCACATGCTCTGAGAGCCTGCCCAGGGATGTTGTCTGGTCCTGCTGCCTTACGGGGGTTGATCTTCCTTAGTGCTTTGTGTACCTGACCTGAAGAGACCGTTGGGGGAGGGGAGGGGGGTTGGGTGGTCCAGGTGTGTGTGTGTGTGTCCACTCTGTGCTGTTGCTGGATGTCTCAAAGCAGGTGTAGAAAGTGTTGAGCTCATCCAGCAGACTGCCTGTGGAGCTGATTGTGCTGGTGGTGGTCCTGTAGTCTATGATGTGCTGTAGTCCCTGCCACATATTTCCAGAGTCAGCAGTAGAATAGAAGCCCTCTAGCTTCTCTCTGAACTGCCTCTTGGCAGCTGTGATGGCTTTTCTTAGTCCGTACTTCACAGCTTTGTACTTTGTCTCAGTGCCTGATCTAAATGCAAGTGTGCGGGAACGCAGCACGTAGAGTACCTGACTGTTTATCCAGGGCTTCTGGTTGGGGAACTTCCTGACTGGTATTGTGGGCACGATGTTGTCAATACAGATGCTAATGTATCCAGTCACATACTCAGCATAGTCCTGTATGCTGATAGAAGAGTCCTCTAGAGTAGCTGCAACCCATAACACATCCCAGTCTGTCTGAGCAAAACAGTCGTGCAGGGTGCTCTCGGTCTCTGGGGTCCAAACTTTAACTTGGTTTGTTTGTTTCAGCCTTTGTCTGTAGGATGGGTACAGGAATACAGCATCGGGATGAGCCGTCTTTAAGGCGTTGATGACATCATGGGACTTTGTCTGAAAGCCAGGTCTCAGTGAAAATTAGAGTGCAGCACTCTCTTATTTCCCCCTGTGCTGTAATCCTGGCTCTTAGCTCATCCAGTTTGTTTTCCAGAAACCGCACGTTGGCTAGCAAGAGGCTGGGTAGCGGTGGTCAGCTAGCGCAGGCTTTCAGACTGGTGTGGAGCCCTACCTCCTTGCCTCGCCGTCTCCGGAGCACTCTCCTGGGGTCAGCTTGGTAACTCAACTCGGTGCTACAGGGTCTTCCTGGGTGTGGTTGTGGTGTTGGCTACGGGAGCGAACAATGAACTGTAGCTCAGATGGTATAAAACTGGTAAATTCCAGGGGACTGTGTGAGTTAGCAATGTCCAGCAATACCTGTCTGCTGTATGATAGTAGTGCAAAGCATTTGTGCGCTGTAGAGAAGGCGAAAAAAACAACACAAAACAAAACAAAAAACGGCATGGAGTGGAGCGAGCAAACACGTCTGCCACAGAGAGGGTGCCATGTTCCTGAATAAAGTAGATTAAATGTATATTTCTCCAGAGAAAAATATATTTTGGATGCTAGGGGAAACTGTTGAGATATCTTCAAACCTAAATAATACAAAAGAAGTACAACAAAGGAGTAGTTATCAACTAAATAATATAAGAAAGGGAGCAAACGCAAGATATAAAATAAACCAAAGAAAACAACACATATGCTGCCCCTCAGTGAGTCTGAATGAAAGGCTGTGATCCTTGTCTTCCAGGTAGGATGGCTCATACACTTCCCACCACCATGGCAACATTCCTTTTTTTATCTGCCATACCAGCCTTTCTAGAATTTTGGTCTGTCTTCCTGTAGCCATTCAAACTTTTGTCCAGCACTCCTTTTGACTCCATGTTTCCTAGGTTTCTGGCTGAAAGTCAGTTGTAACTCCAGTCTGCAGCTATGGTGTTATCTCACATCCCCTAAGATTCAATACTTAATGCACAGTTTGGAGTGCCACACTATTGAAAAATGGTAGGTAAATATAGGCAAAAATGAATAAGTCTGGTAGATGAACCTAATTAAGATGCATGCAAAGTCAAAACCAGGAAATCATTAATGTAATCTACCTAATTAAATCTAATCAAAAATCAAAGTTGAAAAAGAAAGTTAAAGTTTTATTAACAACTGCATCAATGACAACATGTAGCACAACCTCCAGGAAATGCATTCTGTCTACAGGTCATTGAGTCGTGGCAACCATGCTATAAAAAGGGTGGTAGCTGTCAGAAACAAATATTTACAATTCCAAAAAAGCGAAAAACACCCAAATCAAAATGTACTGAACAAATATTTCCAATATATTCCAGGGCATTTAAAACCTGAGAAAATGTGTGAAAGAAATCATGAAAAAAATGATATCACCCAAAGAAAGTAACAAAAAATAACTAACAACAATTAGTAATGGTAAATCTAGAAGATGAAAAGCACATTAGAAAAAATGGTAGTTCAAGTTAGAATAGTAACTTTGGAATAAAGAATAAAGATTAGAAACAAGAACTTGGTTGGTCAAGCCAGTAAAGCACACAAGGCTGAGCACATGCCATAACAAAAGTACACTATTGTAGCCCACCCCTTGTTAGCATGTCTGCCAAGCCATCTGGCAGATTTACCATCATCATTTAGAACAGCAAGTATAGCAATATTTTAAAGACAGTGCATTAGATTTTACATAGGTACTGCAGTAGTTTACTTAAATATATGGCTTCACAATCCTAAAATGCAAACCCTAACTAAAACTGAACTTGTATGTAAAGGATTATTATTTTTATGCACTATTAATTAAATCATATTTCTTATAGTGTTAAACTTGGAGGGAAACAGCCTGACACAGCTTCCTGAAATCATAGGTTCAATGATGCATTTGACGTCTATCAACTTAGCCAGAAACAAATTCACTGTTTTCCCTGAGAACCTCACTACCATCAAGACCCTTCAGAATATTAATCTGGAGGGAAATGGCATATCTGGTGAGTATGTAATAAATGATTAAACATTATACAATATATTGGTGTGAAATATTTATAATTTTTCCTTTTGTTTATTTGTTTCATTTTGTAAGTAGATATGTTATTGGAAGGACAGTTGTACTTGATTTTTTTATCTGGTGTTATTTTACTTGGAGGCAGAATGAATACTATTGTTTTTGCACTTAAATTTGATATTTTCAGATAGCATTCATCTATGAGAAGGTTTACGTTTCTGAAGCAAATTTAATCCTATTTAAAATGATCAGTTGTTTACATTCTCACGTAGTACAAAAACAATGAATGAAAATTTATTCTACGTTAAGATTTGCATATCTACAGTATGTAAAATAACAAGTGTGATTTATAAAACTATATTATATCAATAAATTAAAGAAGTTCCAAAAAAGTAAGTCAATTAAATGCTAAGAGTGTTAATCTTCAGCAGAAAAAGCAATCTTGGCAGTTTTCCAATTTACTGTATACTTATGATTCTTTTTTCATATAGAATCTGCCTGAGGTTTGAGTCATACTTTTAGTGATATGCCTTTTTAAGTAAAATAAAGATGTATTTTAGTTAATGTAGCTGGCATCCTCTTTTGTGACTGCTTCCAGTCAGAGTTAACCTAGTCTACTCAGAAAATGAATATTAGACAGAAAAAACAACATTTGGAGGGGTTCTCTTATATAATGTGAAATGCAGTATTCCAAATTTCATATCAACTTAGGCATAAACCTGTGAAGATTTAAATGGTCAAGTTGTATTATTCTCCACTAGGATGGCTAAAATTGTAAAAAAAAAATATATCAATTAATTAAATTAATTTTAATCACCAATGAATTAAATATGAATAACGATAAACTAAATCAATAAACAAGTAAATATAGTAACTTAAAGAAACAAAACACGAATAATAAATAAGTCAAAATAACTCAAAGTGAAACTTAAAGAATATGACTAATGAATAAAGAAGGATGTTGAAAAGGAGAAATCCAAAAAGAAAATGTTAAGAAATTAACTAAAACAAAGAAGGTAGTCAATAACCAAATCCAGAAAATTTTTAATCCCAAAGGTTAATCCCTGAAATCAACATATAAATTTAAACTTTTTGCAAAAATATCACAAAGGGGGTCAAAGAACACAGTGGCTTGTGCTAGTTAATGCTCCAGCATGTTAAAGATGAATGAGGAGCTAATAGAATTCTGTCAGCTAACCCGAGAGTCTTGCAGATGTGGACACTTTTTGTGACTGAAGACAGAGAAGAAAATTAAAATTAGTAAAAACCTTTTATTGATACATACCAGACAAGGGTAAAATGACAGAGAAACACAGTCCTAGGACACCGCGCTTCATCTGCCTCGAGCGCAGATGTCCTTGCTCTTTTATACCTTTCTAATCTCCTGATCGTTGACCACGTAAGCAATAAAAATAGCGTCCTGACTCATTGTATTTTTCCAATTTTGTAAAGTCATTACCCTAAAGGTATATTTTCTTGTCACACACATCATCAAAAGAAAACTTCCAGAAAGTATACATGCTTTTTGTCACGTACGCAAAACACAAACAAGTTTCATCATTCTGTCCTATTTTCTGTACACACATACATTTTGTTCAATTACATCATTTTATGTTTTTACACTCCTCCCTTTTTGAACAAAATGATGTGGGCAATATAATTCTCTCTTGAAATGGTTGATGAAGGGGAAGGGGGGGAGAAAATGGAAGAAGCTATACGAGACATGCGCTCCTCATGTAGCATATATGCCCTTTCCATAGAGGCGGTAAAGTACTTAGATATTATATAGCGAAACAAAGGGATAATACAACAACCAACCAGGAGGAGGAGGCAAAATATCACAACCAAAGAAATGAAAACAGATCTTATCCATTTTCCCCAGGATCCGAAGGAGGATGTAAACCACTGATCCCAGGGATTTGTAATGCCAGAATTAGTGGAAAGTTCTTTAGAGAGAGCAGTGAGGCCTGCCAATGCATGAGTTATTGATCCATCTGGCGCGGTATTATTTGGAATATATGTACAACAAGCATCACCAAACATAGCACAGACACCTCCCTTTTTCGCAAGTAACATGTCCAAGGCTAGACGATTTTGCCAAGTCATCAGAGAAGTACGATCAAGCTGTTCATGTATGCCTTCAATAGCGTCTTTGGTGAAGTTAAGGAAACGTTGTTGGTTCCCACAGTTGATAATAGAGCAGAAATCAAACTGCACTGATGTGGTAATTCCTAACGGGAAAGTCAAGGTGACCAGGGCAGTAGACAAGGGAAAAGAAAAGCATAGTAGCACAGCAATCACGGCGTGTGGTGTGGATAGAAGAATTTGGAATGGTCCTCTCCACCTAGGCTGATGCCAGTGTTTCCTCCGAGTATCTCGAACCAGGATCCAGGTGCCCAAAGGAATTGGTAAATCCTTGGAAAGGGGGCTGGTCCTCCAGGCTTGATTAACCTGCTGGTGGATTTCCTTCAACGAGGTTCGCAAACCTGCAAGACTAGAGAGAAGATCATTGTCCACAGTATGCAAATTCACATTTCCTACAATCGTCCGGTCAGAATCTCAAACGGCGATAGTCCCAGTTGTCGGTGTGTCCGTCCCCTTAGTCCCATTAAAGCTAAGGGTAGTGCATCCGGCCATGATAAATTAGTTTGTTCACAAATTTTTGCGAGTTTAGCTTTTAAAGTGCCATTGCATCGTTCTACGATGCCTCCACTTTGGGGATGGTATTTACAATAATGGTGCACATTAATTTGGAGCCAGGTGGTTAATGGAGTTCACAAAATGAGTGCCATTATCTGTTTGTAACTTTTGAGGGATACCCCATCTTGGAATAATCTCTTTAATTAGTGCTTTAGCTATTGTTTTGGCATCGTTGTGTTTTGAAGGGAAAGCCTCTACCCATCGGGAGAACACATCGACAATCACAAGACAATATCGGTACCCTTTAGACGGGGTTAGTTCAATGAAATCCATTTGGAGGTGTTCAAACGGACCCATTGGATTAGGGGTAACGGCGGGACTTACCTGGGTACCCTTTCCCACATTAAACTTTTGACATATTGCACAGCATCTGCAAAATTGCTCTGCATATGTAGAGAAACCTACAGCTTCCCAATGTTTTTCAACATCTCGAACCATGGCATCTCTTCCTGCGTGATCGAGGCCATGGGCGATTTTTGCCATTCCTGGGAAAGAGGCTTTTGGGAGAAAAGGTTTGTTAGTGTGTTTATGAGTCCAGACTCCATCAGAGAGGGACCCTTCTTTGGACCATTTTCTCCTTTCGATATCCGTGGCTGCACTCTGTAAAGAAATAATTTGATTATCAGGGTCCTGGTCATTTCTCTGTTGGAATAAAGAAATTGGTGTGTTATTATATGCAGCCTCTTTAGCAAAATGGTCAGCTAATTCATTTCCTTTGCTAACAGGATCCTGTGTGAGCTATCATTTAACAATCGCTAGCTTCGATGGTTTGGTTATAGCTTCTAAAAGGGATTCGATCAATTTCTGATGTTGGATGGGTTTGCCAGTACTGGTCTTAAATCCCCTTAGTTTCCATAGTGCTCCATGATCATGGCAGACTCCAAAAGCATACCTGGAATCTGTATAAATTGTTACGATCTTCCCTTCGGACAGCTGACATGCTCGAGTGAGTGCTACGAGTTCAGCTGTTTGTGCACTCAAGCTTGATGAAATTCGATTTGCTTCCAGCAGGCGGTCCCCTTGGACCACTGCGTAACTAGTTGAGATGTGAAGTTTTGACTTGTACTAGGATAGAATGTACAGCGTAAGGCACTTTAACTGTTAGAGGGCTCATGAGAACTACATCCGTGCTTGCTAATACAGCTTCTGTTGTTGCAGCCACAGCACGAAGACACGGAGGAAGTGCTGCGGCCACTGGATCCAGTTTTTTAGAAAAATAAGCCACCGGTCTTTGTTTATCTCCATATTGTTGCGTCAGTACTGCATTCATAAATCCCTGCTTTTCGTCCACGAACAAAGTGAATGGACGAGAATGATCAGGCAAACCTAGCGCGGGCGCAGATAGAAGAGCAGCTTTGAGGTCACAGAGAGCCTTCTCAGCCAGTTGTTGCAACGGCTGTGCTCTTTCAGTAAAATTTAGAACCCACTGTCTGTAGTGGCTGTAATGCGATCGCTAGAGAGAGCTCTTGTTCCATACGTAATGTCATGACCTAGATATTTTACAGTTGTTTTGATTAGCTGCAGCTTAACTTTAGAAACTTTATGGCCATTTTCCCACAGAAACAGCAACAATTTCTGGGTATCTATTGTACAATCTTCTTCCGTAGCGCTACATATCATTTCCATCTACATACTGTATCAATGTACTACCTCTTTCCGGCCAAACGCCGTCTAAATTTTGGGCAAGAGCTTGTCCATATACACAAGGGGCTTCTCTGTATCCCTGAGGCATGACGGTCTATGTCTAACGGCGGTACCGCGTTTGACAAGATCGGGATGTACGGCGGAGATGCCAGCCTCTGCTTCGGGAGACAAAGGATATTGGGCACGGTGCGGGCGGAAGGAGGATTTCGGGTGGATCACCAGAGGCGCACAATGGGCTATCCTTTGAAACACTACTTTAGTTATTAAATGGTCAGGAGTATCAAAAATACCTGGAGTAACTTGTAACCAGTCTGTTCTTTCAAGGCATTTTTCCACCCATGGTCCTATTTCCCCCCATTTAACAGTGCGTGATTTAGCTAAGGAAATATGAGGCACTGTGCCGCCAAGATAATATATGTGCTGTGAGCATGTAAGATGAACAGAAGCAGCTACCTTTGTGGATGAAATAAAAACACAGTAGATGTGAAGGGTTTCGGGGCAAGTACCAGAAGTAAGGAAAGATTCTAGCCAGGAGGTGTCTGCTTCTATAGGGAAGTATTGGGCAGTACAGTGTAAAATGTCAGGGGCCTGTAAATTGGGAAAGAGACAAGGGGAAAAAGAGTGTAGGGCTTTGAGGAGAATGGTGTGTAGGGAAATATCTCAAGTCCATGCTGCAAAAGAGGGTTTGGGGTAAGGGGTAATTTGACACAACAACTTTTGGGGTTGAACAAAGTAGGTCCGCCAGGACGTGACTGGACTTGAAGAGGTTTTGATACTTGAAGAAGGTAAGGTTGTCCAGAAGCAGTAAGCACAGTAACAGTTTCGTTCGAGGCAGGGACCTTTGCCAGCGAGCGAGTGGCACCAGTGTCGATTAAGAAAACAGTCTCAGTGCCATCAACGAACAATGTCAGTAAAGGATCAGTCTCTGAATTATGGGTGAGCAAAGGTAGTTGAAAAGAGTGGCTGGAGGTCCCAGCGTTTTCCTATGGCCAGTATTGTTGGTCAGGGGTGTCAGAAGAAACAGGTGGAATAAGGGGAGGTGGGGGTTGTTGCTGTCTGTGAGGGCACTCCCGACGAAAATGTCCAGTTTCACCACAGGCGTAGCAAGAGAAGGAATTAGCATTGGAATTTAAGGGAGAGGGAATAAAAGGATTCTTAGTGTGGTCAACAGGAGGAGCTCTAAAACCACCTCGTCCTCTTCCTCGTCCTCGTCCCCTTCCTCTAAAGCCATATCCTCGACCTTGGTCAGGAGCATTCCTGGTATAATAGTTCATCTGTGCTGCCAATAATTTGGCATGAGAGTCCGATTCCTTCTGCTTAGTTTGTTTTTCGGCATGTTCAGCATGTCGTTTGACTTCATCAAACGTGGCACTTTCCCACTCAATACAGGAAGTGCGGACCTTGTTTTGTATATCAAAGCGCAAACCGGAAACAAAAGGTGGAACTGCAGCTCGGGTGCGGTCATCAGCATTTCCCAAGCCCGAGTGATTAGCCATAAGGTCTTGAATCCTATGTGCCCATTCATCAACCGTTTCGTGTCTCTTTTGTTTTGCAGCAGAAATAAGGGACCAGTCCGTTCCTTTTTTTTTTATATTTTTCTGCAATATTTTGTCTCAACGCCTCCCATTGTGGGTTAAATTCGCCTTCTCCACCTATCCCCTGTCCTCGAGTTAAAGCTGGGTTCCATACCCATGGAACGTTATTGCGGACACCCCTGCTAACAGTGGCCCATGTGGTCCCAAGCTTTCGACGAAGTACCTGGGTCCATTCAGCAGCATTAGGCTTATACATGCTATCTAACTGATCAAGTTGTTCAACAAATTTTAGTCCTCCTACTTCCTTGGGATCTGGAAGTGCATTCACGACATCTTTTAGTTCTTGGATGTCCCAATTCCGATTTATCATAACTGTTGTGGGATTTTGGGGTCCGGCTGGATGGGCAGGGTTATAATGGGGATTGGGAACTTCTATTAAAGGGCAAGTAAGTGAAGGTGAAGGATCAGAAGAGAAAAAAGTTGGAGCTGGTTTGTGAGTGGAGGTTTGACTTCGAGTGCATTTGGAGACGGGGGTTTGTCTAGTACAGGGTGGGTCATCACGATGGGTTGAGGGGTCATAGTGATCTGTGCCTGGGGAATCATCAGGGGAAACTTCTGCTAGTTGTAGTGCAGGGGGGGGCAGTCGGAATGGGGGATAGAGGAGGGGATAATAGAGGTGCCTGAGGTTGGTTCTGAGGAGGGGAAAAAAATAATAGGATAAATCTAAACCTGTCTTCTTTTCTATAAATTTTCTAGGAGACCCATTTTTACGGGGCGTCTGTTGATCCTCCGAAAATAATTCTTCCAGCATTAATGATTTTGATCCCCCTGTGCGGCGATTAACAGGCTTACTGTTATAAGTTCCCATTATATTCCCTTGCCCTCCCGGGTTCTGTATTTAATTTTTCCAACTATATACTGATTCGCCTAATCCCTTGTGTACGTATGAATCAGCGAGGTATTAAGTGTGCCACTCACTATTCCCTTACTGTTCCCTTCTTTAGTTCCAAGGGGAGACACCTAACTATCGGTCCTGTTCCAGTTCCCAGGAGAACACGGTATTGTTGCTTATTCCGTATGTAGATTTATTTATTCCTTCCTAACAGCAATCCTGCAATCTGTGCTCTTTTCGGTTTATATTTCCATACCACCCCGTTACTCGTCCCGTTAGCCTGTCCGCTCACATCCCCGGATTCCAGCTCAGGTGACTTCGTGTCCGATTCGGTTCAGCAGAATACTACATCAATACGTCCAGCCGAGTCTAGGATATGGGTGAGGCCAGTATCCTTTCATCAGACCTTTCGTATGCGTCAAACTGCTTGGGTCAAGTCTCCATCACCTTAAGCAACCCGTTGAGATATGAGTATGACTAGACGGTCAACAGGAAACTCACCCTCCCGTTATTTAGAAAATAAAAAATGTTCGGAAATCCCCCGGTGCTTACCCCAGTCTGGAAGTGTGCAAGCTCTGTCTGGAAATCCGTTCAGTCACTGTGGATGTAGCAAAGAGGAGACCAGGGACTCCTCACGCAAGAACTGTTTCAGGACAGGGCAGTCCTAACTTTTGCCGGAGCTGCATGCTCTGCTGCCGGAGCGCTCAAGTTGACGGCAGTCCGCTGGTAAGACGGATCACTGAAATGGTCTCGCTGGAGGAGTCGACCGGCCGTCTCTTGCCCCACGTCCGGGCGCCAAAAACTGTGGACACTTTTTGTGACTGAAGACAGAGAAGAAAATTAAAATTAGTAAAAACCTTTTATTGATACATACCAGACAAGGGTAAAATGACAGAGAAACACAGTCCTAGGACACCGCGCTTCATCTGCCTCGAGCGCAGATGTCCTTGCTCTTTTATACCTTTCTAATCTCCTGATCGTTGACCACGTAAGCAATAAAAATAGCGTCCTGACTCATTGTATTTTTCCAATTTTGTAAAGTCATTACCCTAAAGGTATATTTTCTTGTCACACACATCATCAAAAGAAAACTTCCAGAAAGTATACATGCTTTTTGTCACGTACGCAAAACACAAACAAGTTTCATCATTCTGTCCTATTTTCTGTACACACATACATTTTGTTCAGTTACATCATTTTATGTTTTTACACAGACATTAGGCACAATTTATGGTAAGTGACTAGAGTGCAACTATAAACATAAAACAAAATAAAAACAGTAAAAGAGAAGGAAAAAATGAAACATTTGAGCAAATCTATTATAAAAAGAAATCCTGTCCCCTGTCCTGATAGTCTACGATACGTGATCTTCTCGGAAGATAATTTAAAGACCCACAAGACAAAAGAGACCTGCCACAGTGCGTCTCACGGGAACATAGAACGAGAGTCTTGCAAGACACACCCTACTTACAAGCAATATCAAAAAAAAAAAAACAAATCAGTAGTGTAAAGGCAGTCATGCAGCACACACAGCTCCAGGGCTCTCAGTGCATATAAAGTGTATAAGGTCAATACGGTAGAAATGAATAGGGTAGAAATGAAATGAATAGGGTAGAAATGAAATGTCGATGATTAAACGAAGAAGAAAGAAAAGCGCGGAGAACAGAGACCCAAAAGCGATGGAGAGAAAAAAAATGCTAAAAAGAAACACAATAATCTAGGTGCAAATTTAGAAAATAAGGAACGTGATGATCAGCCTGGAACAAGTGGAATGGAAAAAAAAAAGCACGTCCAATCAGGCACGGAGAAAAGAGACTCAAATGCGTTGGACAGAAAAAAAGCAAAAAAGAATAATTGAGGTGCAAATTCAGAAAATAAGGAAAAGTATTTATCGGCCTGGAACAAGAGGAATTGGGGAAAAAAAAGCTTGTCCAATCCGGCTCAGAATTAAAAGACAATGAGTAAAAGACAAAGTAGAACTTCATAAAGACGTTTACAAACGTTGGCGCTAAACACATGCAGAACAGGTTAGAGACTATGAAACCAGTGAAATTAGAAAGGCTCAAAAAAAAAAAAAACGGTGCTATACACATGTGGAGAAAGTTAAAGGATATGAAAGTAGGTAGGAAAATTAGAAAATATAAAAAAAGAAAGTAAAGATCGCAGTAGCCCAAACAAACAAACTGCCTCATTTAACTATGCACCAGTCTAACTTTGGTTTTGCACAATAATTACTACACTATTGCACCTTAACACTTAATTATACTTTATTCACATAATTTTTACTTATTTATTGTTCTACTATACTGTTACCTTTCAAACTATGACTTTTTGTTAATCTAACTGATATTCTTCTAACTTTGCACAGTTTTTGATAAGCAGATCAGGATGCATTTCACTGCATGTTGTCCTGTATAACTATGCATGTGACAAATGAAGAATCTTGAGAATTTCAAAAATGGAGTTTACCGCACATGCATTTATTGGTTACTTTGTTCATGTATATATATTTATCTGTCTGCTTATTTAAAAAGCTACATTTACCCCAGGAGTCAAAAATGTTCTGTCTAGCCCTTGTACAAAAACCTAGACAAAAGCTGGGGTATCACCTTGGTAACCTCATGTACTTTTGGAACTGTGAGAGGAAAATAGCACGACTTTACAGACAGGAGTCCAATGCAGAACTCTACTTACTTTTTTACTTTGTAAAAAAAAATTATTAACTGCTGATGATGTAGATCGTTTTGTCTGTGCTGAAATTCCAAACAGAGAAACCTATCCTGGCCTCATTAAAAAGATTCAGCATATTGGGACTCGCAAGATTACAAATATTGTTTTTACAGAAGTTCTGAAATAAAAATGAAACTAATAAAATAGCAACAATTCAAAGAAAAAAAAAACTTAAAAGTGTGTATCCGGAAAACCAAACACGGGGATAGGCGAGCGAAGTGAGCAGGGGGCAAAGCCCCCTAGTACATAAAAATATTGAGGCACTTTTAAAATCCTAACAGGAGACACATAACTTGCTTCCTCTTCTGTTGACTACTACTCACCTTTTTCACCCTCTTTCCAGGGCATTCAGTGTCCCTGCAATTTTCTGCTGTACTCCAAGCATGCAAAAAAGTGACTGCGGATGTTTGCTTATAAGTGGGCCCTGCAATGGATTGTTAAAGTGTTCCTCTTCTGGGATACGCTCCACTGCCTCTTGACCCTGAACTGGATTAAGTAGGATTTCATAAAGTTATCTCATGTAGGTTTTCATAGGATAGTTTAGACGGCATAGCATTAATTTTTTATTTTTGTTTTGCTCCAGATGTTTTCACTATTAAGATGAATGTAAAATATAGGCATAAAGTAATCTTCATATCATTTTTGTTGTGTTTTGTAAAGTTGGTTTTGTTTTTAAAAATATCCCCTCTTAAATGACTTCTTAAAAGGAAATAATTGCAACTAAATATAATAACAAGGTTCAAAGAAGCAGTCCCTCATTCTTTTATGTTTTTCAAAGGACAGCTTTGATTATGCAATGTAACTAGTTGGCTTGGTTTGGATATTTGATTGTGTTGTCTATTATACCTCTAGTACTCAAAACAGTAATTTGCTATTAAAATGTACTATTTTGCTTGTTTAGATATTTTTTTTTGAAACACTAAAACATTTGCCAAGTACAAATTTAAATGGGTATTCTTTTGCAAAGAGTATCTATAGCATGTATAAAAGTTTTAGAAGTGTGAAAAATTCAAATTATTAGATTTAATTATTCTTGTGTCCACTTTATTTTTTATGTTGAAATATCTTTTGCTTTGAAAACCTATGAGTATGCTTACAACCTTTTGTTTGAATTTTCAGCAATTTCTCCTCTCTCTCATTCTCTTTCTATTTGTTATTTGTCATCTTTCTTTAAATATTTTCCCAATATTATTTCTTGATTAATGATCTATCCTTCTTCAAATGGAGATGTACTGTATTGGATTTCCATATTCCATAATATAATTTTAGCTAGAGTTGTACATTCTAAACTAAGTGTTTTGTGGTGTGGGAATAAATTTAGGAGCAGTGAAAACATGACCAGTTCAACCAATATTCAAGTGTAACGCTGGGAAATGTTACTTTTAAAAATAACTCAGTTTAAGAAAATGAACTAAATATGTTATATAGGTACTTATTATAAAATGTAATGCTCTACAAAGAGAACATTACTTTTGTGTTACCTTTACTTCTTTTGTATGAAAAACTGCACATTTTACTGGCCAGCAGTTGTTATCTGATCCTAAGCCCATATGTGAACCTTTATGAAACTGATTAGAAACATGACCAAATTTGATGATTTTCTTGTGTTTTATAAATAAGTTTAGTCATTCATGTGCTCTAAAGTAAATGTCCATCCCCTTTATCGTCCCCAATGCAAGCCCCTGAAGATTTGTGTCATGAACACTGGGTGTTGTGCCAACCCCTCACACTGTTTAAAAATTTCTGTAGCGAATAGCTTGATTAAAACTAACCTAAACACAATAGCTGGATTAAAACTGATAAACTTAAACTGACACTTTATTTATAGGTTTCTGTTACTGGATTGCACGTAGCACACTTTTTTCTGCTTGGGTGTGCAATTGAGCCCAGCAAAGAATCGGCATACTGTTAAGCAAAATTGCTTCTTGCCTTACACCCAGTGGTGCTACGATAGTCACTGTGACCCTAAATTGGGCTCATTAAACTTACTCCTCATCATATATTGGATTATATGTATATTTATACATTTTGTTCAGTCATTTTCACTTGATTGCACATGTGCTTAATCACTCCCTCAGCTGTCACCAGATGGTCATAATGTGCACATGCACAATGTTATACCAAGAGCAGCAGGCAATGTCATTGTGAAAAACAGCAATACTTCTGCAAAATAAGTCTTTTTTTTTTTTTTTCTTTTTTTTTTGTGGTAGCAGGAATAAGCTTCCATAGTAATGCAGTTTCACATGTTTTATTGAGTGTTATTTAAGAAAACAAATAAGTATTGCCTTACATTACTTGTTACTTTAAAAAGTATTCTTACTGCATAAAACACTTTACTTTTAACATGTTAAACACATAAACACACAGAGGATGACCAGAGCATAGCTGAACCTCTGAGAAAGTTGCTTTTAGAAAAGTAAATAAATAAACAATGTACATGCAGTATATACTATACAGTGATCCCTCGCTATATCGCGCTTCGCCTTTCGCGGCTTCACTCCATCGCGGATTTTATATGTAAGCATATTTAAATATATATCGCGTATTTTTTGCTGGTTCGCGGATTTCTGCGGACAATGGGTCTTTTAATTTCTGGTACATGCTTCCTCAGTTGGTTTGCCCAGTTGATTTCATACAAGGGACGCTATTGGCAGATGGCAGAGAAGCTAGATTGCTTACTCTTCTCTCTCTCTTGCGCTGACTTTCTCTGATCCTGACGTATGGGGATTGAGCAGGGGGGCTGTTCGCACACCTAGACGATACGGACGCTCGTCTAAAAATGCTGAAAGATTATCTTCACGTTGCTATCTTTTGTGCAGCTGCTTCCTGAAACGACATGCTGCACGGTGCTTCGCATACTTAAAAGCTCGAAGGGCACGTATTGATTTTTGACTGAAAAACAAACTCTGTCTCTCTCTATCTCTCTCTCTCCCTGCTCCTGACGGAGGGGGTGTGAGCTGCCGCCTTCAACAGCTTTGTGCCGTGGTGCTTTGCATACTTAAAAGCCAAACATCCCTATTGATTTGTTTGCTAGAGATTGTTTTCTCTATCTATGTGACATTCTGTGCTCCTGACACGCACTCCTTTGAAGAGGAAGATATGTTTGCATTCTTTTAATTGTGAGACAGATCTGTCATCTCTGTCTTGTCATGGAGCACAGTTTAAACTTTTGAAAAAGATACAAATGTTTGTTTGCAGTGTTTGAATAACGTTCCTGTCACTCTACAACCTCCTGTGTTTCTGTGCAAATCTGTGACCCAAGCATGACAATATAAAAATAACCATATAAACATATGGTTTCTACTTCGCGGATTTTCTTATTTCGCGGGTGGCTCTGGAACGCAACCCCCGCGATGGAGGAGGGATTACTGTATAGTGTATGTCTTCCATTTTAAGACGCACTCAAATTTAGGATGCACCCCATTTGGAGAACTAGAATTACTAGTATATACAAGATACCATTTTATATTTCTTTTGAGGAATCACTTTACTCTTTCACAAGTCCGTATGAGCTTACTTCTTGTATCTGCAGAAAGTCAAACCAGAGCATTCAGAGAATTTTTGTTTTCTTATATTGTCTTATAGTGTGACAATGAAATGCCTTCAATATACTGTACGATGCATCCCAATTTTAAGTTTAGAAACATATGAAAAAAGTATATCTTAAATTGCAAGCACTATGTTTTGTGTGTGTGTGCCTGTTATCTATACTAATAAAAGGCAAAGCCCTCACTGACTCACTCACTCACTCACTCACTCACTCACTCACTCATCACTAATTCTCCAACTTCCCGTGTAGGTGGAAGGCTGAAATTTGGCAGGCTCATTCCTTACAGCTTACTTACAAAAGTTAGGCAGGTTTCATTTCGAAATTCAAAGCGTAATGGTCATAACTGGAACATATTTTTTGTCCATACACTGTAATGGAGGAGGCGGAGTCACGTATCGCGTCATCACGCCTCCTACGTAATCACGTGAACTAAAAACAAGGAAGACATTTACAGCACGAGTCACACGCGGGAACGAAGGTAAATGACGTTAATTTTTGACTGTCTTTTAATACTGTGTAAGCATACATATTAACACATGTGCAATTAAACGTGTGCATTTACGGGGTGATTTCTCAGGCTTAAAAGCTCACCTTTTATCAAACGCGGGAAGAAAGGTAACTGACGTTGTTCACTGTCTTTTAATACTGTGTAACCATACATATTAACACATGTCCAATTAAACGTGTGCATTTACGGGGTGATTTCTCAGGCTTAAAAGCTCGCCTTTTACTAAAAAGGTAAATGCAAAACTATTTTCAATCAGTTTATTGAAACGCTCCCGTTAAGGATTGCAATAACATATTCGCGAGATAAAAGAACGAAGTAGGGGGAAATGGAGGAACAGCCGCAAACAGCGAACAGCAAAAAATTAATTAAACGATTGAGAACGGAGCGAGTTAAGCATACAAGCATGTTCATAAGGGAAACAAAGCACGGTGTAAAACGTAAGTTTAAATTAAGTTTATAGAAACGCTCCCGCTGCGGATTGCAATAACATATTCGCGAGATAAAAGTTTAATGAGAAGACACGAGGTATAAACGAACCACACGCCGTGGCGCAACGTTAGGGGCAACAGTTTCAACCATTCTATGATCTGCTTCTCGCAACTGAAAGACGGCACATGGCGGATGTTAGCCGACATGCTGACCGCAACGTTAGGGGCTTCAACTATGGCGCTGACGCCACATCTCAGTGCCAACACTTTGCAGACTCTACTTAAAAGACACGCCCTCCTCACTGGACAGTTAAAAAGACCAATCAAACTAACGATGACATCAAGTATTACCCAATCAAAAGTAGGAAAGGAGGCATCTTCATAAAATGCGTGTGGGATGATTTGCATGACACGCTGCTTTAAAAAAAAAATTATAACAAAAATACGGGATAAATCCCGTCCAGTATTAATTCAAAACGGGACGCGCAATTTCATTCTCAAACGCGGCACGATTCCGTATTTTAAAGGACGGGTGGCAACCCTACAGTGCCAGGTAACCACCCATACAATCAGATTGTGATTCAGACTAGGAATGCAATGAATGTAATTACCCCGATCTACATACAAGGCGAAAGTCTTGCAACATTCAAAGATGATGGTTTGGGATAAGTACACCATACAACATAAAAGAGCTTATGAAGCCTTGAACCGAAAAAAGCAACATCTCAGAGATCGTAAAAAAAAAAAAGGAGGTAATGTCGTTTTACTCGCTGTAGATTTTAGTCAAACATTACCAGTTATTCCACGAGGGAGACCAGCAGATGAACTCAACGCGTGTTTAAAATCCATGCTTCTCCCACGGTCGGTTATATGTCGCGTGTTCTCGGGTAGGTACACCAAAAAATGTATACATTTAAGCATGTAATGGGCAAAGAAAAAATGAGGTATACCCGAAGGCACTGCAGTAGTACTCAATGTAACTTTACTTCTTAAATGTTAATGTTTTACTGTTTAATAATTTATACGCTTCTTATATATTGTTCAAATTCTTTTATCAAAATACCAGTGACAGCGCAATGCACGATAACATGGAGTGAATACACCATACGCATCTGCCCACGGCCGCCCTGGTGTGCGCAGATAGGAGTTGATTCTAAAATAAAATAAACATAAAAAGAGTAATACAATCATCACCCACAAAGCGGATAGCAGACGTGACGTATTATATGTGTACCAGATTTCAAGTCAATAGGTGAAACGGTTTGCAAGCTACAGGTGATTTAAAATCCTGGACAGACCAACGAAAAGCCACGGTAGCAAATTATAGAAGAAGATTTTACTGTTTAATAATTTATATTTATATGAAATGTGCTTCTTATATATTACTTCATATTCTCATATGATAATGATGTTAATGTTCTTTATATTGATTTCTATGTTATTGTAAGTGCATCTATGTGTGTATATGTATGTATGTATGTATGTATGTGTATATATATATATATATATATATATATATATATATATATATAAAAAATATATATGTATATGTATATATAATATATCTGTATATGTGTGTATATGTGTGTGTATATGTGTATATGTATATATATATGACAGCAACACTCATAACAATGACAACACAATTACATTGACAATCATGTTACGTTATTTTTAAAATGTTTCCTTTACTTTTTCATAACCTCTTTAACACACTACTTCTCCGCTGCGAAGCGCAGGTATTTTGCTAGTACAGTATATGAGAGAGTTATTGCACAATTATAGTTTATCATCAATTTTCTAATCAATACTATTTTGCTGCAAAAGCACACAAAGTCATCAAAGAAGAATGAGCGAGCATACATGTCTTCTATGATGAAGAGGCATCTTGATTTTTTTTTTAAACTGAATTTTCAAATGGACTATTAAACTAATTTTGGTGCATATTTGTAACAGCTTGTAAAAGATAGATGTACAATAGTGAATGCTAGTATTGTCCCCCATTCCCCACCTTTTAGAAGAGTTAGTTCTAATATTAAGGAAGGATTTCATAATAAAAATGTAACCGTTTACTATACTTTGAAATGGGTTCACAGACTATAAGCCGCATGTTATTTGTTTTAGTATTATCTGGTATTTAGGAGTACAGTAATCCCTCCTCGATCGTGGGGGTTGCGTTCCAGAACCCCCCGCAAAAGGTGAAAATCCGCGAAGTAGAAACCATATGTTTATATGGTTATTTTTATATTGTCATGCTTGGGTCACAGATTTTCACAGAAACACAGGGGGTTGTAGAGAGAAATGAACTTTATTCAAACACTGCAAACAAACATTTGTCTCTTTTTCAAAAGTTTAAACTGTGCTCCATGACAAGACAGAGATGACAGTTCCGTCTCACAATTAAAAGAATGCAAACATATCTTCCTCTTCAAAGGAGTGCACGTCAGGAGCAGAGAATGTCAGAGAGAGAGAGAGAAAAAGCAAACAAAAATCAATAGGGCTGTTTGGCTTTTAAGTATGCGAAGCACCGCCGGTACAATGTAAAGGTAGTCTTTCAGCATTTTTTAGAGGAGCGTCCGTATCCTCTAGTTCAGTGTGCGAACAGCCCCTCTGCTCACACCCCCTCCGTTAGGAGCAGAGAATGTCAGAGAGAGAGAGACAGAGAAAAACAAACAATCAAAAATCAATGCGTGCCCTTCGAGCTTTTAAGTATGCGAAGTACCGTGCAGGAAGCATGTCGCTTGATAAAGCAGCTGCACAGAATGGAGCAACGTGAAGGTAATCTTTCAGCATTTTTAGACGAGCGTCCGTATCGTCTAGGGGTGCAAACAGCCTACCTGCTCACACCCCCTCCATCAGGAGCAGAGAACGTCAGAGCGAGAAAGCAAACAATCAAAAATCAATACGTGCTGTTTGATCTTTTAAGTATGCGAAGCACCGTGCTGGAAGCATATCGCTTGACAAATCAGCCATATGTAAGCCCAGCAAGAAAGAGCAATGTGAAGGTAATCTTTCAGCGTATATTGAGGAGCGGCCATATCCTCTAGGGGTGCGAACAGCCCCCGTGCTCACAATATATTTGAGGAGTTTTATTTAATAGGTAATACGCGCTCTGGTTGGGTAGCTTCTCAGCCATCTGCCAATAGCGTCCCTTGTATGAAATCGACTGGGCAAACCAACTGAGGAAGCATGTACCAGAAATTAAAAGACCCATTGTCCACAGAAATCCACGAACCAGCAAAAAATCCGTGATATATATTTAAATATGCTTACATATAAAATCCACGATAGAGTGAAGCCGTGAAAGTCGAAGCGCGATATAGCGAGGGATTACTGTATTTGTTTTATTTAGACGTCTACATATCACTTTTGATTGTCATTGTCATGTCAAGACAGCAGTATTATCAGTTTTGAGAATAACAGGCAATGAAGGGAATTATAGGCAATGAAGTACAAAAAATGTTCCCTTTACCAAACATTAACAGAAATGTTTTGTTTGTTTTCATTTCACTATTTTGAATTTGATTCCATAATCTTACCTCAGCTTTAGTTGTGGCTTTTAGATTTTGGTAAAAGACAGATTTGTATGTGGCCTAGGCTTGCTTACCATGTATATTTTGAATCTCTCTGTTACTTCCATATTCCATCCATCCATTTTCCAACCTGCTGAATCCGAACACAGGGTCACGGGGGTCTGCTGGAGCCAATCCCAGCCAACACAGGGCACAAGGCAGGAAGCAATCCCGGGCAGGGTGCCAACCCACCGCAGGACACACACAAACACACACACTAGGGCCAATTTAGAATCGCCAATCCACCTAACCTGCATGTCTTTGGACTGTGGGAGAAAACCAGAGCGCCCGGAGGAAACCCACACAGACACGGGGAGAACATGCAAACTCCACACAGGGAGGACCCGGGAAGCGAACCCAGGTCCCCAGGTCTCCCAACTGCGAGGCAGCAGCGCTTACTTCCATATTATGAAAAACAAATACTTTTAAAATATATTATAAATTCACTGTAAAGTTTACCTGTGAATTTTATTGCAGCGACTCTTGTGAGGTTAACTCTTTAAATGATAACTTGAATCTAGTATAAAACAAAAATGAAGAATAGTTTTACGTTAAAAAGCATAGTGATGGAGTGGTAAGTTGCTGTCTCACAGCTTCAGGGTCCTAGGTTAAAATTCTGGTCTGGACAGTATCGAGTGGAGTTTATACATACTGTATATGCATACAGTAGTTTTCTCCTGGTTTCATCCCACATAAATATATGCACATCGAAGTGCAACTCCATAACTAGTTTAGTATGTGAATTTGCAAGAGTGTGCCCTGTGATGGACTGTCATATCATTCTAGATTGGTTCTTACTTTCCTACTGGTTCCTACTGCTGCTTTAATAGGTTCTGACTTTCATACTATATTTCATGTTATATTTACTGAAGTGAGTTCAGTAAATGAAAGGATAGATGGTTGCTTTCACATTATAAACAACTTGTTCAGGTAGTGTGGCATAGCCTATTACACTGAACCTTAAACCACAAGGTTGTTAGTTCAATCCCTACCTGACACTGAGCAATGCACTTATCTGTTGATTCTCTGTCAATGTGGACTACTTAATGGGGTTTTCTCTGAGTATTCCATCACATTTCACTTATTTTGGTGCCACTGGATTGTCTCTTACCAGGGTACCTTTTTTGCAGTCTGTGACAAGTCTATAAATTCTTGGGTCCAAAAAGTGCCAGTAGCTCAATTACTATGTCTTCTGAATGTGGTTAGGCTTTCTCATTTAAATAATGCAACACAGTGACAGTCCTTCCATTTGGAAAACTGCATTCTGTTGTTTAAAGGAATGCAATGAAGAAAGAACTCCTTTTCAAGGACCAAAGAGCTATAATTTGCCTGCCTAAGAGTGGAGTTAAGAGTGGAGTCTCTGTGACAAAAGAAAACATTTGTAGATGCTTTAAAGTACTTCTTGATATGCTGCAAAGTACTAGTTGAATGTTCACAATCCTTCAATAAATTGAAATGTATATTTTCAAATACAGGAGCAATTTTAAACTTTAACCACTTGGGCTAGAAATGAAACTATGTTGACAGGCTTCGTCACTGGATGCAAGGGAGAAAATGATGACTTTGTGTTGCAAGGGAGAAAATGATGACATTGTGTTGAGGAACTCTTAGCCCCTACTATAAAATGGCATATCGCAACCTTGCTGTCTCTGGCAGCACCAAAGAGTCACTCTTCTTGGTAATCTGTTTGACTGTTTGGGCATTATGACATTCCAGTCTCATTTCCATCTTTCTCATTTCTCATTTTTCTTTTATTTGCAGCTCAGGTTAGTGTTCAGGGCATGTGGCATCTCTTCATCTGACACTATTTCTTTGCATTCTGTTTTTTCCCCTATTTTACTCCTTTTCTCTTTTAAAGAAACTAGTCATCAGTCTCTATTCTTTTCTCTGTAAATCAATGTATAAAACCTTTTTCTTTAATTTCACAGTAGTGCTATGATTTTGCTCCACTGATTTATTTCCTATTGATGGAAATCTCTTGAGCTTCTTTCGGTAGAGAATTGATGATCTTTTTATAATCTAATTCTTGTAGGATGGTCTGCCTCTCAGATTAATAGAGTATGCTTAGAATCGCAGTCACAGCACCCTTAGGTTCATCTTTTGTTGTGCTTTAATGCTTTTCTTGCCTAATTATTTTACTCTTTTTCAGTACATATTGCTTGTTTTGACTCTGCATCATGGCTCTATTTTTGGGACTTGGGATTGATTTAGTTGAGTTTGGAGTGCCATTGTGGAGGGATACTGTGTGCCGCACTGAATATATAGTTTTTCTCCTTTTCAACTGACCATTTTTGTGTGTGTATTAAATTCCTCAAATCAGTAAAAAACTATAACAAAAAAATTCAGTTACATATACTTAGAGGTATATTTCAATTTTTCCTCCTGGTGCTTATCTTGCATCCTTCTAGTTTTAAATGAAATACTTTTTGCCTTCTGTCTTCATAAATAAGTAGGGTACATTTTATTATCTGCATTTGCTGGATTATATTCCTATCCTATGGTGTCTTGCGTTGTGTTCTTTTTGTGTGCTTTCACTTCAAATGGTGCTGTGTTTTACCTGCATAAAATCAGAAAATAGGTACCCGAAACTGCAACCATCAGCCTGATCATCTTGCCTTGTTACAATTCTTCTAATTGCTATACCTTACTAAGAACTCAATACAAAGTAAACACATAAATAGATTTAAAGGTGAAATGGTTTACCATATGTCCCAACAATAATATTTCCATGAATTTATGTTTAGAGCCAGAACCAAGCCACAACTTGGCTAAATAAAATAGAGAATATATAGTCTATTTTGCGAAAAGGGACCTAGGCTTTGATTACAAATTTCAGGACCCTTTCATACTATACAAGAAAATACAAGTATCCATGTGGGCTTTACATTGTAATGAGTGTAAAAGGTTTGTTCAAGATAAATTGCGTGGTTCTGGAGTGAAGCCAAGCACTAGCTATTTTTGCCATCATTTTATTTAATAGAAAAATAGTTAATTGGAACCACTATTTCCCCATTTTCTTTAACATTGATGATTATTTATCTGTTAGACAAAAGGTGAAAGACAAAGTAAAATAATGGCATGGTGCAAAGTCTGCTTTAAGCCAAAGTTTGCATGACATACTGTGAAACAGTGGCAAATTCTTTAAAGCAATGATTCTTAACCTTTTTTGAGTCACGGACCCCTTTAAGAATCTGATGAAAGCTATGGACCCCTTCCTCTAGAAACATTCACTTTAACACAACTTTGCATGCAATGAATATAATGTACTTTATTTATCGAGATTTGATTGTCTCATACATATATGACATACACAAAGTATTATTAAACTTTAAAGTAAACAATCTTAAAAAAAATCACTCCTTTTTTATGCAAAAAGTAATGGTCACTCATTATAATTATGAAGTACAATCCTCTTGTGCAAATTAAAACAGATCTACTACTACTACATTTTCTACTACCATTACTACTACTACATCTACTCTAAATTAACAGTACTGGGCTGTATAGTGAATAAAAATGTTAATTTTTATCTGACCCTCAAGAACCCCCTGAAACCCATCCATGTCCACGGAACTCAGGTTAAGAACCTGCTTTAAAGGGTCTGAATTTCATTTGCAGTAGAGGGGAGATTTCCACACAATCTAAAAACTGATGGGGAAAATGTTGTTGACTTTTAGGGGAATTTCAGCGTAGGGTTTACAAATAATTCTGTGACCATCATTTCTGCATTTACATGTGCTTTAATAACCATATTAGTCACAGAAACCGGAAAATGCCATGTAAACCCATATTCTGGTTAGAGAAATCGGGGTAACAGAGGTAGATTTCTCTGTGAATAACCTGATTATATGGCAATTTAAACCCATTGCACTCTTGTCATCTTGCATATGTATTTGTTTCACACTCGCTTTCAGCAGCCTCCGGCAGAAGCGTCCACTAAATATAATATTTCCAAAGGCAAATGTACAGGCGTTTGCATTTTCCCTTGTACTGGCTAAAATAAACTCATCAATTTCTGAAATATTGACACAGATTATGTTGATAAGCTGAATGTACAGTGCTAAATTCAGCAACACATTAATGAGTGCAGCAGGGTAATATGTTAAAAGAAATGTATGTTAAAACATGACTTTTTAAAGTAACGAGTAATCTAGCACAATTTTACCTTACTGAAGTAAACGTACACGTGCTGGGTCCTTTGCAGGGCTCAATTACATAGTTAAACAAAAAAGAATGTGCTGCGTGCATTCCAGTGACAGAAATTTTAAAATGAAGTGTCCAATCGACTAAACATAGTTATAAAACTCAAGACAATTATCACATACATCATGCTTTTTTTCGCATTCAGGGTGGCCGATGATGGCGTTTAACTGTTTTTCTGCATGGTTTAATGAGGTTGGAGTTTTTTGATAAAGGAGAATTCCAGGAGAATACTTGCACATATAAACCTAGATTTTTAAGAAACCAGGTTCCTGCCTTAACCATCTTATTCACTTTTGTCTGGTTATGTTTGTGCATGTACTGTAAATGCGCTGATGGAATCAAGGAGTGCTTCACTAACCTAATCATGTATATGCACTCAATTTACTAATATTTGAGTTTAGTAAGTGAAAAATACATACTGCTTAAAATCAATACTAAAAAGTAAAATTTCAAACAGTAATATGTCAGTGCCACATAAATTATTAAAAACATGACTATTTAGGTGAGTTATGGGGTGCTTTTATTTCATATGCTGATGTACTAATCCAGGATTAAATGGACTGACTTTAGCTGAATTAATTATTCATAAATGGAGAGTGTATCATGTTCACATCCATATCATTCAGATACATGTCTTGATAGCTTTCATTACATTAACCAGATTTTAGTTGTTATACAAATGTACTGTACTGTATATTACTTCAAAAACCCAATGAGCAACACAAATCTTGTGTTTGCGGATTCATTTTCAGTGAGGAAGAATCCATTTTTAGCAGCCCCACTAATTGTGCGTCTCTATGATTATGTGTTTTCATTAACAAATATTGTTTTATTTGAGGGAATTATCTTATGCTTCAGAGCATTATGAGCAGAGCCATACAAATGTCTGGTTAAAGTGGATGTTTTGAAATACTAAATTAATTTTATTTTGGAGACCCCCGTGATCCTGTGTTTGGATTCAGCGGGTTGGAAAATGGATGGATGGATGGAATTAACATACAGACATGCCTTATTTCAGCAACATTGTAGACAAGCCACAGGTACAGAGATAGCATAACTGTAGCCATGTCCAATACAACTAGTGGATGTATATGAAACCTTCCTTCCTTTCTTTATCAGGGTTAATTTATTGTGCTGCATTAAAAACAGTTAAACTAAAAAGACTCACTGCTGATTGGTCACATCACTGCATGCTCAAAACAAGCACTGATCATGTATTTCCATACTGGGATAAAAGTAGTGGTAACAAAAAACCCTTTTTGCCCTTAAAGATTGACAAGGTTTTTCACGGTGTTGAAGTTCAGCCATACAGCAAATAATATGTGTGATTTCTGCAATTCCACATTAAAATTATTATAATTCTGCTTAATCGATAGCTTTATTAAGTGAAGCTTAGGATATGTAAAAATATCCTACGAACATTAATCTGTACAGCTTTTCTCTTTAGTAATCATTTAAGAGTTGAGATTGTATAACTTGTGAATATTTATCACTACAAATGCTATTTTAAATTTGTAAGGTTTAGGACTAAAACTGTAATTAACATGTTTTACAGTTACATTTCAAGCTTTTTAATGCTTGTTTGTAATTTTTTTGTTTTTCATTGTGTATTGTTTGGTTAGTGATTTTTTTTCATAGTTTGAAGGATCTAAGAAGCATAATTCTAGGATGTTACAGGATTGTGGTTACGCGATGCAACCTGCATGATCACGTGAGTCAATGTGTGACATCACAGGGGTCAATTTTTTATCTTACTATAAATGGAGACCTGGATATATGGTAAAAGTGTCCGCTCTTCTTAATTTGTTTTGGTATGTACTTTTGCACATTGTACATCAACCCTTTTTAGAGCACATGTTTATTTTTGTTCTCCAGTTTATTTTCTTTTGGCTTTCACATTTTTTTCAGATCTTTGACATTTTTTTCTTTACTGTTTATGGACTGGGCTTGTTTTTGTTGGATGGGTATTACAATCTCTCTAGTTAGGGACAGGTGAACAAAGTAAATCTTTTAAGATTTAGCTGTAAGACCTTTAGGTTTTAGCTGCTTTTTGAAAGTTAATAAAAGGACCAACTAAAAGTGCTCATTTATTTTGGTCTTCTTCACGCAACTTGTTACTTGCTTTCTGTTTTCAAAAAAATAAATACTATTTGTACCTGCATGTTTGTTGTAACAAAAACTAAACACCATAAATAATTTAAGTAAAACTGCATTTTCTCCTTTAAAATAAGCCGTAAAATTTTTTTTTGAAAAGTTTTTTCACCGTTATTTAAACTTCATCACTGTATTTCCCAACAGACACTGCAGATTAAACATAATCAAGGTAATTAAGCATTTTTACCTTTTTTTTTACTGACATGTTTCTGGGTTGTTCTATGATAGTAGTGCCACAGATGTTATCTTTTTACACTTCAATGCTATATATGTTGTTAGAATTAAAACAAAGCAAAGCTCTGAAGTATTACCACAGATTACCTTGCGATATCTTCAGCCCTAATTGAAATGAACTGCATGCATTCTAGATTAGTTGTTATGATTGCTGGTAGATACATGTGTACAGATTCACATTGCAGGAGAGTGCTAGACATTGTATTATCTTGGGGGCTGTGTGGCTAGACTAGTATTTGTAAACTGCTATAATGTGTTCAGCTAAACAAGGAAGAAGATGGAGGTGACCAAGTAACAATGCTTTGTTCAGAATTGCTTCTTGTCTTCTGCACAGTGGTGCCAGGATAGGCTCCAGCCCCCTGAAACCTCAAATTGAATCAAAACAGGTCTGAGAATATATGTATGTGCAACATGTACAGTATGTACACATAAGTGAAATAGCCTGATAAAGAATTATGTACGGTTCAGTTCTGTAGGGGAAACAGAGGTATCATTTCAAAATCATGTCTTCATAAAGACAATAAAGGAAGTAAGTTTTTCAGAATATTACAAGTAGTATTCTCATTTTTTTATTATTTTATAATAATAATAATAATAATAATAAATAATAATAGTGTTTTCTGCTCCTCGCATTATTATTAATATTTGAGCTTTCAAAATGCATTAAAAAGCTAAATTACAAGACTTTTCAGATTTCAGGCTGCAGACTCATTTCATCAGCAGATATTTTTATTACACAATCTGTAACCCAAATATTTATCATAACAAAATGAACCGCTAAACTTGTCACATTTATGAAATCTTTAATTGGCAAATTTCTAGGGACTGAAAAATACACTGCTGCCAGATTTTACTCCAGTTGTTTATAACAATAATTTTAATAGTAATATATTTGTTTTTTTCATTAATGTATTACAAAAAAGGAAATCACAGTTTGTGCCAAGTGCATATTTTAAGAAAATTCTTCAAGCATTACTTTAATTTTACATGTCAATGATAGACAGCATAATGCTGTTTCCATGGAAGCCAGTGACATGCTTGTCCATTATTTCTTTTTGCAGATTCTTCTTTTATTTCAGATTAGTTGATGATAGGGCATTGTTTAAATACCTTGGAGTGCGGTTGAATGACAGGCTGGACTGGTCCCTTTATTTTATTTTACTTTGACATTAAGTCACTTTAATATATATCACTTTGATATTATGTGCCACCTGTCACATTGGTAGTAGTATTATGTACCATCTAGCGTACTGTGATTGCACTATTTGTACAGTATTTGTTATTTGTGCAGTAGGAGTACTTAAATGTTTGTATTTAAGTTATCATTAATTAAGGTATAATTAATTTTAGGCTACTGGTACTTGAATTTCCCTCAGGATGAATAAAGTATCTATTTATCTATCCATCTATCCTGAAACAATTGCTTTCAGATATTTAGGTAGGTAACAAGACTAAGGAATTTGTTTGATATTTTGTCTGAACACCTTGTGATAAGACAGGTTCAGTTGCTGTTGAAATAAAGAAAATATAGACACAGCCGCTCCGCTTATCACGGAGATGGGAAAAAAAAAATGTTAGAAATAGTTTTCATTTTCCTGTTTTAGGGATTTTACAGATTAGCACGTCAGCGGCACAAAGTTTCAACGGTGGTTTGAGCGCCAGGATGCTGAAAGGGCTGCCTGGAGGCCTACAGGTGCTACGAGAGCAAGCCATGGGGCTCGAACTAGCCGACACTAAGGCATACATCTGAGGCCATTTTTCAAGAATGCTCATGGTTTCTGGCAGCCAAGAGTGGAGGCACGCTTCCATAACTGCTGCAGGAGAGTGGGCGAAAGTGCAAAATTTAAAGTCAGAGAAACAGATGAGAAGGATAGAGAGCTCAGTTTCATAGTAACCGGCGAAGGGCATTCACATGTGTGGCAAAGAATGGAAATGAAAGCGATTGGAAGTACACAGCACTCACCTAACGGAGGCAGAACTGGTAGCTATCACGTCACCAAGACAGACAGGCGCACGCGAGTGCAGGAACATTAAAATAGGGTGAACTCCATCAGAGCAGGTGTTGACGTACGGTGCACATCCCGACGTGACGGTTTATTGGAAGTCCGCAGGTAACGTAAATGAGAATTGAATGGAAAAAAGGGCTCGTGATATAAAACCATGGTCCGAACACCAGGGTTCGTCATTTGACCAGGGGCCTCATGTATAAATGGTGCATATGCACATAAATGTTTCGTATGCCAATTTCCGCGCTCACATCCCAATGTATAAAAATTAAACTTGGCGTAAAGCCATGCACATTCTCACTCCAGCTCAATCCATTGCGTACGCATGTTTTTGGCTCAGTTTTGCAAACTCACGGCATCCAGCGTCAAAGCAGTGCTACTGTTCCTGTGTAGTTTCCCTTTATTTTTTTAGATTCACACCCCTGATGCGGCTTTATCAAATACACTGAAATTAACCACATATCGTTTATAAATTTAAGGCACCTGATTGTAATCAATCTGTAACAATATAATGGTCTACGGAAAGGTCAAAATATTCCAAATACCATAGCATTTTAGCGTTGTTACTGTCACTGCACCACTCAGAGTACAGTATTTTAACCCATTGTATCCGAGTGCGGAATCATAGCTGTGTGGCAACTAATCGGAAAGCTCTACGGCAGGCTGTGTCGAGAGTGCAGATGATTATCGGGATGCAGCATCTACCCTGGAGAATATTTATAGCACCCACTGCCTCAGCCATGTGCACAGTCTGTTTGAACTTCTGCAGTCTGGCAAACACCTCAGAGCCTTTCCTGCACAAACCTCACGGTTCAGAAACAGTTTCATCTCAAGAGCTATAAACACACTCAATCAGTCCACCAAATGCTCCCGGTAGAACTGTTTGTATATAGAATTACAATTACGTCAGTATTGCACAAGCTGAGCCACTTTATGAACCATTTGCACTATATGTACATGTATATTGTACTTATGCTTTCATATTATATATGTTTCATTGTATTTTTGATCATATTATTATTATTATTTTAAGTTTATGGAGGATTTACATATTGAATTTCATTGTACCATACAATAACAATATAGGAATTCAATTCAATAGAAGAGAGCACATATTTACAGATGATGACGACTGGCTTCTAAGTTGATTTAAATTTCCAAGAGATATCTTATTGGAGCTCTTGATATCATTTTTAGGATGAAATGCATAAAAGTGTCTATATGACATTATACAGATAAATTTTCAACTTCATTTAAATAATGCATACTGTTAATAATTCAATGTGTGGGCATGGCAGTGCAGCAGTAGCGATGAGCTGGCACCCAATTCAGCGATTGGTCCTGCCTTGCGCTGTATGCTTGCTAGGACTGGCGTGACCCTGGATGAATAGATGGAAGGAATAAGTAAACATGTACTACGAAGATATTTCAATGTTGCTTAAAAGTTTTGAAGAATCGCTGTTCTAAGCTTACAGCTAGTTTGACATTTCAGAGCTTATTGTGGCAATTGGTTACATGGAGAAAGAAAAGGAAGGACAAGAATTGGGAGTTGGTATGTTTGACAGACACAGTACTGCTGCATTAAATTATTTCATCGAGGATTGTGCACATCCCAGCAAGCATCTTGCGGGTGGCAGGAATACTCTCTGGGCAAGGGGTGCCAGCTCACTGCTGCCACTACACCACCGTGTCCCCATGTTTAATACATTCTTTAATGCATTTCATCATGAAAATTATATCAAGTATACATCTTAGTTTTTAAAATGTACAGAGAGCTGTAATATGAACGTAATTTATTATAAACGGAGATCAGTGCCATAAGATTAAGCTTGTTTAAAAAGCATGTAGTGATTTACACACATAGAACATATAGAATACGAAGCATTTAATGTGCTATACAAGAAACTAGTAAATTAAATATTGATTGTAAGATGAAGTTTACAATGTTCCACTTTAATGACAAAATAAACTACGAGATTAAAGTGGAAATTTCTAAATAAAAGTCAGCATTCAACCTTTTTTTCTTTACTGTGTCCCTATTTTTTTTTCTTTTCTCTGTACTCTTAATATGCTTCTGTATGACACTAAGACGGTGGGCTACGAGTTGCCTTTTCACAGCGACTTTGATATCTAACCATTTTTTTTTTATTTTGAGCACTGTGCAACATTATGAACTTGAACTTTTGATTGTCTCCGCCACTGTGTATCACTCAATCAGCTTCCTTTTGTTGTTTATATCACTGCTTAAGCCAACAAATAGTACGTTTTTTCCTTGCCGCCACTTTGCATTCACTGAAATTCTGTTTTTTCATGCACTTTTGCCATTATCTTTTAATCCAGCACTGAACTGGGAAGGGTGATATTTATATTGATTTGCATATTAAAATATGCCAGATTAGGGGAGGAGTTGGGGTGGGGCAGCAGGCTTGTGCACGTGCATTACATTTCATGGTAACCGGGATTTATGTAGCAGTAGAATGTGGAAGTTGGCATGTGTACATATTTATGCATCTGGATTTTTATGTGCGTACACACATTTCTTTTTTTTGTCTGTACGCCATGTTTTAGTGTGAATTCTACACACTGCGTTATACATGAGGCCCCAGGGGTACGCGTACGCACAGAAATGTTGCGTAAGAATGTTTCCATGTTCAAATTGTGATGTATAAAACCTACACTTGGCGTAAAGCCACGCATTTTTCCACGGTACCTCATACCCTGTCGTACTAGTTCTCCGGTTAGGTTTTGCAGACTGGCGGCACCCAGCATCAAAGCAGTGCTAGTGTTCCTGTGTGGTTACCCTTTCTTAGATCCACATCCACAATGGCGGCTCAAGTGCTCCTTGTAGAACTGTTTGTACTTGCAAGTTACCATGAGGTAATTGTACTTATGATACAGTTATAATATTGCACAACCTGAGCCACTTTATAAAGCGCGTATTTACATATGATAATGATATCATTTTTAAGATGAAATGCAGCAAAATATGTTGATTATATTATACAGATAAAACTTTAACTACACGGTGCCACAGCGCTAGCGAGCTTGAGCTTCGTTCACGGTTTGTCCCTGCCTTGCGCTGTTTTCATGCTGTGGCTGGTGCGACACTGGAAGGATAGATGGATAGAATAATTAAACATTACGAAGATATTTCGATGTTCCTTAAAAGTTTTGAAGAATCTGCTTTCTAAGCTTACAGATGTCTTAACGTCTATTACAGAGCTGATTGTGTGGCGATTGGGTATTTGGAGAAAGAAAAGTAAGTACAGGAATTGGGGGTTAGTACGTTTGAAAAAGACAGTCCTGCTGTAATAAAGCATTTCATTGAAGGTCGCGCATGGCGCAGCAAGCATCTTGCTGTAAGACATGAACAATCACTGCGCCACCGTGTTCCCATGTTTAATAACATGCTTTAACTCATATCATCATGAAAATGATATCACGTATACTTCTCAGTATTTTAATTACTCAGAGAGCTGTAATATTACGAACGTAATGGATTCTGTGTCCTGCTGGAGGAAGAGCACGTAGTGATTCAGGCACATAGAGCACATATAAGATCAAATACAAAACAAAGCATTTAACGTGCTACTTTAGTTACGATGGGATTTGAGAAACTAGTAAATTAAACGATTTTAAGATGAAGTTTATGATGTTCTACTTTAATCTTGAAATTTCCACTTTAATCATGTAGTTTATTTTGTCATTAAAGTTGACATTTCGTGCTTTTTTCACACTGTGTGCCTTTTTTTCCCACTGTACCCTAATAAGCTTTCATATGACACTCAGACGGTGGGCTATGAGTCGCCTTTTCACGCCGACTTTGATATGTGACAACTTTTTTATTTCGAACACTGTGCGACTTTGTGAACTTGAGCTTTCAAGTTTCTCCGACACGCTATGTCACTCAATCAACTTCCTTTTGTTGCTTATATAACTTTTTAAACCAACAAATAGTACGTTTTTCTTTGCCTCCATTTGGTATTCGCTGAAATTCTTCTATTTTTCCTCGTACTTTTGCCATTGCCTTTTCACAGAACGCTGGGCTTAAGGGCTATTTATATTGATTTGCATATTCAAAGAGGAGTAATTCTGGGAGGAGTTAGGGCAGGACAGCAAGCGCGTGCACGAGCGTTTATTTCCACACTGAGCGGGATTTATGTAGCGGGCGAACGGACAGATTCCTGCATCTGGATTTTTCTGTGCATAAGCACATTTCGGCTTTTGTGCTTACGTCATATTATAGTGCAAATTCTATGCACGGCGTTATGCATGAGGCCCCAGGTCTTTGAGAGTAAGTGTAGATCTGTGCTACTCATTCACTTAGTTTAGTAATACAGATAACTACCTTTGTGCATGTAGTAGATGCTTAGTTTTTCATTTTTTGATTAATTTTTCAGTCTGTTCTTTGTGACTTCTCTTTGTAGCTGGACGAGGGAGGAAGAAGAGTTGTTGTTTTTTTTTTTTGTTTTTTTTTCCATCATTGGTTTTTTTCTTCACTTTTCTTCACTCATTTTTTTTTTGTTTGTAAAATATTTTGGACATTGCTGGA
Source organism: Erpetoichthys calabaricus (assembly GCF_900747795.2). Classification (NCBI taxonomy): domain Eukaryota; kingdom Metazoa; phylum Chordata; class Cladistia; order Polypteriformes; family Polypteridae; genus Erpetoichthys; species Erpetoichthys calabaricus. Next base: position 269,516,362 of record NC_041395.2, on the reverse strand, counting down.
ATAAAACAGAATCCTGTTTTTAAATAGTCTGTCTTACTCCCCTGGTTGCTCAGTGTCGTCTACTGGCACCCCAAGTCCGGAATTGTACAACAATGTCCTTACCTGTTGTCACACAGATCTATATTGTAGGAAGTCTTTTAAAATGTGTTTTTAGTTTTTTTAAATTAGTTCTTTTTCTCCAAAAATATATTAAATGTTGTTGTGGAGGTTTGTGGGACCTAGCTGAATTATAACTTTGACTCATGTCTTGGGTTTTGTTAGCAATTTTCATCCTCTCAGTACAGTCATTATGCTTGTCACCTCAGAGTTTCACAATTCACTGTCCAATACTTTAAAGTCCTGAAAAAGGTTGGACAACTTCAACTCTGAGAGTGATATTTATGGACAGTGTGTACCCTCTTGCATGGTGCTTTCATCCATCCATAATCCACCTGGTTCTACATTTCTGGTCAGGAGTCTACTCTCTCACCACATTGGGTAAACACCATCACCCCAAAGGATGCCTGGACAAGGTCTTCTAATTCCTTGTTACAAAGAAGGCTAGCCACTTTCTCCTCAAGTTAATCAACCCTACGCTTAAGGTGCTGTGTCAGCTTCTGCAAATGTAAGCCTACTTAGGAGCACATATTGTTGAAGCCAGCCTTCACGGCGAATTTGATATCTAACCAACATCAAATTACATTGTTTTGGCCTTATATTTAAAATTCCTTTAAAAAACAACTCTTTTAAATTTAAACATAAATTTGATTTTAATGAACTACAGTACCTCTTCAATACCTACTGGCCCTCTCTAAGCCCCTGTGTTTACTGTTAAAGGTACTCCTACAACTACTACTACATGCTTTGTTCTCTCTGTCACTCCAATAGTTTTAACTGCCTGCTAATAGTGTTTTTATCTCTTACTAGACTTTCCCTTGTCTGGAGGAAGGGAACTAGACATTTCCCTAGACACTCCTTTCCGCTTCCTTTCTTTGTAACAAAACTCAACTGTTCAATTCATTAGTTTGTCTTTGTTTAGTGATGTTCAGCATGTGCAATTGCAAAGCGCTGTGACAAGTCCACAGGAAAAATGCAAGTATAGATTTTATAAATTACTAAATACAGAATTAGTACACATAATATTACACAACAAAACAGTAACTGATTAACATAAATTGAAACCAGCAATATATATCCACTTATTAATTGTTGTACTATGGCCAGTTGACAACAGAGAAGTGGAAACCAGAAACTCTAGTCAGCTGCATCCTTAGAGAAAGTAAATCTCTGGGTGGTCCACAATCAATTGTAAGAGATAATGCATAAAGACAATTTCCCTTCGGGGACTAATAAAGTGTACCAAATGTGAAATAAAGTCAAAAGACAATGTCCGACATAGTCACAGACAGTTCTAGAGACTTTGGCCAATTAACTCCCCAACCCCATCTGGGCATTCTATAGTAAAATCTGTACTGGACATCCTTGCTAATGAAAGAACCTTTCCATCTAATGATTCTAATGCTCCCAGTATCAGAGGTGGCTTTTCCATGCACAGGAGAACACCTTAGCAGTAGAGTAGTGGCATCAAATGCCACATGAAGATACAGGGAAGAGAAACAGAACAGAGGAGGGTTGGTAATGGTTTATAAATATTGCATTATATACACAGCTAATTAGTAGCTCTAACTAGAGTATGCTAGTCTAAAGTAATATGCCCTTCAGCCTGGATTTAAAAGCTGAGATTGAAGGAGCATCTCTTATATTAGCAGGCTGATCATTACAGATTTGGGGGTCCTGTAATTAAAAGCTCAATCTCCCACTGTTATTTTAGTAGGCCAGCTTCTTGAGTTTTTAATGTATTTCTGGTGTGTAAGTAATAAAAGGTTCAGATAAGTAACCAGGGCCTTGGCCATTTAAGGCTTTATATTTAAAAGGAGGATTTTGAAGTCAGCCCTAAGCCTAACTGGTAGGCACTGTTAGGACATGCGAGCTGGAGTTATTTGCTTTTTACTTTCTGGTTCTTATATAGATTCCTGCAACAGCATTTTGAACTAAATGAAAACTTTGTAAAGAATGTCTTGTATAGCCACTAAATAACATATTGCAGTGGTCAATCCTACTAGAAATAAATGTATGAATTAATAAATGCAGCAGTTCAATACAGCAGCTGTTTAAATGCTCTGTACCTTTTTCTTCTAGCACCAGTACTTACTGGTTTGCTTGCAACATGCATGCTTAACTAGTATTCATTTTTCCATAATGGGAAGTTGATTTACCTATTTCATATTAATAGATATAAAGGTGGTTAATTATTTACTTATAGTCCAACTGTTTAACTGTGCTATGTCTTCTACCACTGTCCTACTGCTGAGCTATACTACATCTGCTGGCACTGCTTCACCTGCGCATGCTGCCTAAATATACACATACTCTACACTTACAATGTGTCTTGTTTCCTGGCAGATGGAAAGCAGCAAAAAAAAAAAAAAACATTCTAAAGGTGAAAACATCAGCAAAAAGTAATTCCTGAACCTTTAGTGGCAACTCAAAATTAGGTTTTAGGGGCAAATGTTGTATAGTAGCCTCTTTTGCGTTAAGTTTATCCCTGGAAAAATTAGACAAAAATATTGAATTTTTCTCAACAAGAAAAATGTTATTACATGTAAAAGAAACATGTAAATACCAAAACGTCATCATAAATACAGTAGAAAATGTATGTCTAGTGCCCACTGCTGTACTGATGCAGATGCTGTACACATCCAGTATACACCAATATACAGTCCAATGTTACATTCAGGGCAGTAGAAGCTTGTTATGTTGTATGCACATAAGCAGGTAAAATATCAGTGCCTGATCCATACAATCGATGTGTCTTTGTGCTTCAAGGCTTAGTGGCTTCCACATTTCCCCTGACACAAACATTGACAGTCGCTGCATTTTGAGCAGCAAATGGGGTATGCCATCTTTCTTGCCCTTATACTTGGTCATAATCATATTGTCTTTTTACCACTCAGTTACTGTCACACTACGGTGAAGCTCCACAAGACTGAATTTATCGGGCAGATCATGGAAGTTTGGTTGTACAGTGCCATATGAAGCACTTTCATTTTCCATGTCAAAGTCTGAGTCTGATTTGGGTTTAAACTAATTTATATAGAATTCTGGTTAGCACCATGGAGTTTAATGAAGTTCCACGCACAAACATCATGCAGCACCCAGCTCTCAGCACAATCTAAAAATACAACAGAAAACAAAAACATGAAAAATACGTGGATGCACTTTATAGCCAGGAGGCAGAACACAATACTGTGATTCTAGAACAACAAAAACTAAAGATAATGGCTTGATGCAATTAGCACAGATTCCTAAAAAAGGAACAGATGACTGTAGGTTAATGTGGATACATGTTTTAGTGAACATCACTTTCTCATTGGATTTGGAATTCTTTTAACTGTTTTTTTATTTTAGTTTTGTTGGTCTTCAGGAAGGCAGAGTTTTATTGCATCTTCAGTTATTTTATTCAGAGGCTTGACCCTTTATTGTATGTAGAAAAAAAAACTTAGTAATAATCTTGTGAACTGGTCATTTCATTTCTTATATTTCGAAGACATTATTCTTAACCTTACATAATATCAGAAAATTTTACAGTAATCCCTCCTCCATCGTGGGGGTTGCGTTCCAGAGCCACCCGCGAAATAAGAAAATCCGCGAAGTAGAAACCATATGTTTATATGGTTATTTTTATATTGTAATGCTTGGGTCACAGATTTGCGCAGAAACACAGGAGGTTGTAGAGAGACAGGAACGTTATTCAAACACTGCAAACAAACATTTGTCTCTTTTTCAAAAGTTTAAACTGTGCTCCATGACAAGACAGAGATGACAGTTCCATCTCACAATTAAAAGAATGCAAACATATCTTCCTCTTCAAAGGAGTGCACGTCAGGAGCAGATCATGTCACAGAGATAGAGAAAAGCAAACAAATCAATAGGGCTGTTTGGCTTTTAAGTATGCGAAGCACCGCGGCACAAAGCTGTTGAAGGCGGCAGCTCACACCCCCTCCGTCAGGAGCAGAGAGAGAGAGATAGAGAGAGAGACAGAGTTTGTTTTTCAATCAAAAATCAATACGCGCCCTTCGAGCTTTTAAGTATGTGAAGCACCGTGCAGCATGTCGTTTCAGGAAGCAGCTGCACAAAAGATAGCAACGTGAAGATAATCTTTCAGCATTTTTAGACGAGCGTCCGTATCGTCTAGGTGTGCAAACAGCCCCCCAGCTCAATCCCCCTACGTCAGGATCAGAGAAAGTCAGCGCAAGAGAGAGAGAAAAGTAAGCTGGGTAGCTTCTCAGCCATCTGCCAATAGCGTCCCTTGTATGAAATCAACTGGGCAAACCAACTGAGGAAGCATGTACCAGAAATTAAAAGACCCATTGTCCGCAGAAATCCGCGAACCAGCAAAAAATCCGGGATATATATTTAAATATGCTTACATATAAAATCCGCGATGGAGTGAAGCCGCGAAAGGCGAAGCGCGATATAGCGAGGGATTACTGTATTCCTAATTCTCAGATAAACAGTTATCACTTCTACTGTGTACTGCTGCAATTGTCTTGCATCAGGATGCATTAACAAACTACAACTCTTTTAAAACATGGCTGCAAGACTCCTGACTCAGGCTATGTCAATAATTGCATTCCCCCTAGTCCAAAAGCTTTGACTTCCTGTCAAATATAGAATCAACTGTAAACCTCTGCTGTTAACTCGGAAAGTGGCAGACACTAATACTATAGAATATCAATTCACACAGTGCTGTTTATTGTGCATCAACTTGTGAAGCAACTAAGATCACTTGACACCACTCTTCCTGCAGTTTTAATATTTTGTTTGTTTCAGCTCATGTTGAATGACTTTTCGCTTTATGGTTTCTAGACTTTGGAAGTCTTGATCTATGCTCAATGAACTGTAAACTTTAAATTAAATCTAAAATATCAATGTCTGTAGTGGTTCCCCTCTTTAAGAAGGGGGACCGGAGGGTGTGTTCCAACTACAGAGGGATCACACTCCTCAGCCTCTCTGGGAAAGTCTATTCGGGGATTCTGGAGAGGAGGGTCCGTCGGATAGTCAAACCTTGGATTCAGGAGAAACAGTGTGGTTTTCGTCCTGGTCGTGGAACAGTGGACCAGCTCTATACCCTTAGCAGAGTCCTGGAGGGTGCATGGGAGTTCGCCCAACCAGTCTACATGTGTTTTGTGGACTTGGAAAGGCGTTCGACAGTGTCCCTCGGGGAATCTTGTGGGGGGTGCTCCGGGAGTATGGGGTACCGGACCCCCTGATAAGGGCTGTTCTGTCCCTGTACAACCGGTGTCAGAGCTTGGTCCGCATTGCCGGCAGTAAGTCGAACCAGTTTCCAGTGAGAGTTGGATTCCGCCAGGGCTGCCCATTGTCACCGATTCTGTTCATAACTTTTATGGACAGAATTTCTAGGCGCAGCCAGGGTGTTGAGGGGGTCCGGTTTGGTGGACTCAGGATTGGGGCACTGCTTTTTGCAGATGATGTTGTCCTGTTTGCTTCATCAGGCCGTGATCTTCAGCTCTCTCTGGATTGGTTCGCAGCTGAGTGTGAAGAGGCTGGGATGGGAATCAGCACCTCCAAATCCGAGACCATGGTCCTCAGCCGGAAAAGGGTGGAGTGCCCTCTCAGGGTTGGGAGCGAGATCCTGCCCCAAGTGGAGGAGTTCAAGTATCTCGGGGTCTTGTTCACGAGTGAGGGAAGAATGGAGCGTGAGATCTACAGGCAGATCGGTGCGGCGTCTGCAGTGATGCGGGCTCTGCATCGGTCTGTCGTGGTGAAAAAGGAGCTGAGCCGAAAGGCAAAGCTCTCAATTTACCAGTCAATCTATGTTCCTACCCTCACCTATGGTCATGTGCTATGGGTAGTGACCGAAAGAACGAGATCGCGAATACAAGTGGCTGAAATGAGTTTCCTCCGCAGGGTGTCTGGGCTCTCCCTTAAAGATAGGGTGAGAAGCTCAGTCATCCAGAAGGGCTCAGAGTAGAGCCACTGCTCCTCCGCATTGAGAGGAGTCAGATGAGGTGGCTCGGGCATCTGATCAGGATGCCTCCTGGACACCTCCCTGGTGAGGTGTTCCAGGTACGTCCAACCGGGAGGAGGCCCCGGGGAAGACCCAGGACACGCTGAAGAGACTATGTCTCCCGGCTGGCCTGGGAATGCCTCGGGATTCTCCCGCAAGAGCTAGAAGAAGTGGCCGGGGAGAGGGAAGTCTGGGTATCTCTGTTCAAGCTGCTGCCCCCGCGACCCAACATCGGATAAGCGGAAGAGGATGGATAGATGGATGGATATCAATGTCTGCTATATGATATAAGTTGCCTCGGGTAAAGGTATCAGCCAAGTATATTTAAATGAATACCTGTATAATATTCTCATTTTTATATATTTTATGTTGTAGTATTATCCTGTAGTGTACATTATGTTATGATTTTCACATTATGTTTTATGTCATGCTGCTTAATTGGAATTATTTTTACTTTTTCAAAGCTAAAAGGAAATCTGTGAATAAGAACTCTGAAATAAGATTGACAAAAAGTGAACATGAACATTTGAATGGAGTGGCACTTACTCTTTGCACCCTTATGACTATGCACTGTGCTATACATGAAGCCTAATTCTTTTTCTCTTCAGAAGTCTAAATATTTTTAGGCTTTAGAGACTCATAATCCTGTCCAAGACTCCATTGCTAATGGGTAAAAGTACAATTGTTAGCATTAATGGAGTACCAAATGTGTTTAAATAAAGGATCGCATATTAGGAGCTTGTATGTGGGAAGTGTTGATAGAATTGCAGTATTTCAAATAATAGTGTACTTCCTATATCCGCTGTGGTTATAGTTTCACTTGGGTAAATTTTGCTTCCATCTGACTTTATTGCATGTTATGTAATGTTATTTGTACAACTGCAAACAGTCACATTGTGGGCAGTGATATATTAATTATGATATATCATTAGAAAAGTGATGAGGTGAGACAAACACCTGGAAAGAACACTTCATTGTTACCTTATATTGTGCAAGTAGAGCTTTTAGTTCAGAAATGCAAACGAGACCTTTATAAGCAATAAGTAATGGGCAGTTTAATTTACTTCTTGACATTTAGTATGTTCATTCAGTATTTTTTAAAGTGCAGGGCTTTCTGTGTCTAAGGCCAACAGATATTTTCCTTTTGAAAAACTGTCTATGAGCTATGAAACATTTGCAGAGTCTGACATTACTTCTCAATCTCTGATGACTAAGTACTCTAAGAGTTTCAATATTTCTAATTTCTACAGAGAAAAAATATTGTGTTACCAAAAGATTATGCAGACATGGACATATTGATCAGTATCCCTCCATGAAATAAGAAGAACCTGAAATTGTCTATGAATTAACTTGAAACTGACAAATGTAATTGGCACCCATTGTTGTTAATGCACATTTATACTACCATTTATAAACTTGAAATAGCATAACTAATCATAGTCGCACATTGATTCAGACTATTGCCATTACAATTTTCAAAATATGCCAGCTATTTCAGTTATTAAATGACCAAAATTTTCTCACTGTGCATATGTTAATGACAATCTATAATACCAAAGCAAACTTGTGCTATGACACTGTCTTTTTAGAGTAAATGCCATGTGACTCGCTGGAGTGAATGGTATACAGTATATATACCTCATTTAACCATATGATTTGGCTACTTCAGCACCATAGACAGATACGCCACATGGGAGTTACTTAATCACTGTGTAATCTGATATGATTTGTTAGCAGCACTTACTCTGATCACTTGGTGAAGGTAAAGGTTGCAGTTTGTAAACAACAGTGGCCTGTTGTACACATCTAGATGTGTAGATAGTAGACCATTTCCACACCTACTTAGTTTAGCTCAGGCACTTGCAGCTGAATTCTGTCCTGTTAGCACTGGGGACAATCCTTTCCATCACAGGACTCACTCATGTACACCACTATGGGGCTAAGCTAGAATAGCCACTTAATTTAGCATGCAAATCATTGGGATGTGAATGTAAAACTACAGTATCTGAAGAAATTCACATGCAGACAGGGATAATGTGGAGACTACTGAAAAAACAACCAGGCACAGGATTTTAAAAACCGAACGTGGGATCTGTGATTCAGTAGTGCCAACTAATATGCAAATGTACTGCCTTCTAGATATGTACAGTATATGTACAAAAAGAATTAAAAATGCCAAGCTTGTTGTGCTACTTAAAATGCAAATAATTCTTTGAAATAACATTATGTAGTTTGTGGTTAAATATTGTCTAATTTTCATTATTTTAATAACAAAAAAAATTCATAAATATTCCATATATGTGTGGTAGTTATTAATTAGGTTTATTTTCAAAGTGAAGAGCATGCTTTGTATCATTCACTGTATCTTGCATTTTAATGAAAATTGTTGCAAATTACTCTTCAATTTTACAAATATGAGCTTGAATCATGTACTGTACCATAGCAATGTATTTCACGCATCACTTTGAATGCAATGTTGCAGCCTTAGCAGTGATTGTAAGCAGTTTAAAAAGAATGCTAAGGGTCAGTGTGACTTATGTGGAAGCAGGATATCACAGTCTTTCATCAGATGCAATAAACATGTTTTTAGGTTCAGAATTGTTGTATTTTTGGTCTGAAAGTTTGGGGAAGGCAATTGCTGGAATAAACATGGTATCTAACCTGAACCTGCCATATAACAAAAGAATGTTTAAATTTTACGTTCAAGTTTGTCGTTGAATGTACAGAGCACAGTGAAATTTTTATTTATTTGTTTAACCAAAACAACAATACTCTCTGGTGCCAATATTTTACAAGTATATTATTAATCAAACATTCACTTGTATTTGGGTTGCATGTAGGTGCCTCTGTGTTCATATTCACTGTAGGTAAATGTAATAAATACAGGTAAGGAATCATGCAAATGTCTAATTTAATTTTATCTGTTTTTCTTCAGAACTGCCTCTAGAGAAGCTGACTGCTATGACAACCCTTCAGTGCCTAAATATGAAATCCAATCCACTAAACAAAGAAGCGAAGTGTTTCTCCCAGCCAAATATGACATTTGAGCTTCTAACAACTGCTGATAAAGAATAACATTTAGGCTAGACATGAAGAATTCTATTTTAGTAAATGTTAAGTGTAACATATATTTAAATGTTGTATGCAGAGGTGGTTTAATTATACTGAGATTAATTATTATTGAAGTCAACATATTTCTTACGCAGGCAGTATAATTTACTCAAGTGTGTGTGCTATCTGTTTTTCATGAAATACACAGGATAATCATGAGGGTTCCTGATTAATTGATAAGTAAGGCTTTATCATGAATAATTTCATAAAGATTTTATTGTATGACTAATTATACTTGATAGCACTCAAACTACAGTTAGCTCGCAATTATTTATTTTTGAATTAAATAATGCAAATTAAAAAAATATGAACAATTCATAAAGTGGTGAGGGCAATTATTCAGAGAGTTTTAAGCATGTGTACAATTATGAAAAAAGGAAAGATGTGATACATGTGAAAGTGTTGGCTGCTTAGAATTGTTTAATGATTTCATTTTGAATATTCAAAGACAAAAATGAAACATTGAAGAAAAATGCATTATAATTTGTGCCAGACAAATTAATATACTGCAGCATGAGAACAATAATGCAGCATGAAGCATCAAGTCTGCATCTAAGCAGATTAATGTGATTGCTTTTTTTCTTTTTTAATACTTAAGTGGCGTTTGTTAGCTCCTACTGTCAGTCTTATCTTATGTGCACTTAGTTTTTTTTTCTTTTGAAAGCTCATCTCAGTGTTCATCTCGTGTTATGTGTTTATATAATCTTGCATTGTACTTTGTTACCATGTTGTTCTGAATTGTATTTTTCTGTGATATGTAATGCACCTTGTGACGGTGTACTCTGTGAAAGCCAATGTGTAAAATAAAGATCGATTGATTGAAATGTCACAGATGAATAATGTTTTGGCAGTTCTGCCTAGCTTGGTGAAGACGGATCTGGCCTTTTCCACTGACTTTAGGTTACTCTTAATTTTTATAAACTGTAGTTATAGAAGTAAGTAGTTGTTTGAGGACATGATATATTGTGCTTGGTACACAACAGAAATATCACTTAAACAGTTTACACTCACATTTAAGAATGATTTTGTTATAATTAACATAGCAAACATTTCAAGACAATGTTTAATTTTAACATATTATGGAGTCCACTGTTGTAAACTGTATCTACAGATGCATCTGTGACCTTATATTGTAGAGTATATATTACAGATTGGGTTTTTCCATTTATTGCAGGTAAGTTGGACTTAGGCTGGTGCTGGGCTTTGGCTTCATTTACAAACTCGGCAAGTAGAGACCACCTGCAATGGAGTCTAGGAGAGGAAATAGTGAAATTTACACATATGGAGGGCAGACAAGGAAAAGCATGTCAGGCTGTAACTTAGTCCTGTTTAGCTGCATGCTTCAACCTGTAAGCATTATCGGAATAACAGAAAAACTATTTTAATTTTTAAAAATATACACCTGAAAGCATTTGCTATGTTACTGTTATGTTACTTCCTGAAACAGTATAGTTTAAATGGACTAAACTAGCTAATCAGACTGACCCCGTTTTCTGTTTTACATGGAAGGCCTTCTGCTAACAGCACAAAAGAAAACTTTTTTGCTGGACGTGGAAGACAGAAATTTCAGTTTAATTACATCTTCATGAAATGAGTACAATGTGATGTAGAAATGTAACGAGTTGCCTATTTAAGGTAAATATTAATGTTAGCATATCTACAAGAAAAATCCATAATATAAATGAAAGACACTTTTGTTAATCTTCTTAAGCCTCCTGCCAGCCAAAACATTATATTGTCATGAATTTACTTTTACCTTTTTGTTTTTTCCATTTTGTTAGTGTTGCTTATTATGATTGACTGACTGCTTTTCACATATCCCTGCAAAGTATGCTGTATTCATTTTCACCTTTAAATTTTAAGTGACTTCAAATAAGTGTTGTTTCTTGATTAGTCATATTCTTTATTTTGACTTCATTCTTAACTCAATGAGGTGCTGAAGTACATCTTTTTTTAATATAAGGAGTGAAATTTCATGTTAAAAGTGCAGCATCTTTAAAGAATGAAACAATACAGCAGTGGTTTTTAAAAGACTGTTTTCTCTGAATGTATTTTAATTTAACAAAATAATGGGCAGAACAAGAAATGCAACAGTGAGCACTACAGAACTGTTTTGGATTAGAGTTACAAACACGGCAAAAGGGTGTATGAGGCCTCCAAAAGATGCAGAAAGCCGGCCAGGACCTTCACTCACCTGCTCCGAAAGAAAAGACTCTCCTAAACTCAGCCTGGCCCCAAATGCTACCTGCTGGTGCCGGGTGGAGCAAGGCCCAAAAATGGACAGCAGGCTTTAAAAGTTCAAAATAAATGGAAAGTCCCATAAGATATCAAAATATGTCTTAAGTGAGAGAAAAAAACCCACTAAACTATGACATATATAGAGGAAAGGTTTCACAAGAATCTTTATTGATAGATTCCATCCATTTTCTAACCCGCTGAATCCGAACACAGGGTCACGGGGGTCTGCTGGAGCCAATCCCAGCCAACACAGGGCACAAGGCAGGAACCAATCCTGGGCAGGGTGCCAACCCATCGCAGGACACACACAAACACACCCACACAACAAGCGCACACTAGGGCCAATTTAGTATCACCACTCCACCTAACCTGCATGTTTTTGGACTGTGGGAGGAAACCCACGCAGACACGGGGAGAACATGCAAACTCCACGCAGGGAAGACCCGGGAAGCGAACCCAGGTCTCCTAACTGCGAGGCAGCAGCGCTACCACTGTGCCACCGTGCCGCCCCTATTGATAGATTGATAGTTTATTTGTGGGGAAATTAAAACTAAAATAAATAGTAATAAATAATATATAAGTAAAGGTTTATTATCAGAAGTAGAATAGAAAGCATAAATGCTTAGCTGAGCAAAAAACAGGCAAAAACATTTGCATAAAGAGGCAATCCACAGCAAACAAGTCTCAATACATGATTCAGGAACAGCAATTCCAAAACAAATGCAAAAAGACTAGATACTAGAAGGAAATACAGTAATATGAAGTGAAATACTTACACAAACTCCAAAACAACCTTAATGTTCCACTGCCGAGTCTCTTTTTCCTGACTAATTATATAGCCAGAGGAGGCCAATAATATCCACTTGCAGAGCCACAGCACCATACGTCACCGCAGTTGTAGACCCGCAGTTACAGACCTGGAAGTGACGTCACCGTTGTTTCAGGACTGACTTCGTTAAATTACTTTTGGGAGGTTTCAGCAGGTCTCGGCAAAGCCCGGAAAGTAACGTCGGGTCAAGGACCCGTTCAGAAATTAAGCAATAAAAATGAGAAGGAAAACAGTACATCAAACCAAGTAATACGCATCATTGTGAAGTTCCGAGGGTTTCTTCCATCACGTCGTGTCATACATCAAACTAAACAATACGGATCGTTTCTGTGAAATACACTATTAACATTTACGTTGTGTTCGGGTCTGTGGGAATCATTTAACATGTCGACAAAATTAAAATCATCAAGATCTGCGTTAATTGAAAATAGTTTTTCGTTTACATTCATGAAATGAAATATACAATATAATTACAATGTTTACACCACGTTAGAGTTTAGTAAAATGTTAATAATAAAAGTGATTACGTTTTTTAAAATGTACTATGCATGTGTGCAATATTGTTCTAAACCAATTTAGAATGAACATTTAAGCCCGTCTAATAAACATGTATGTGACGAAAATGGCAATGCATATTCTAAACTGAATTATGCTATATATTATTTGTCTTATATACAACTGCTCTAGTTTTTGTCACTTATTATAAACAATGGGCCATCAAAAGAAAAAAAAATAAAAATACTAATAAGAACACAATTTATTTATGTAGCACCCTTCCTATGCCCAAAATTCAGAAAGAACAACAGGACCTATATAACATTGGCTACAAATAATATCTTCACTAACTAAAGATAAATACAAGATATACAAAAGATTCAAATAGAATAAAAGACAATAATGCAGACTAAAATACAACATATAATACTACAAAAAAATCTTGAACAAATAACATAAATTGTGATAAAAATGCAAACCCTGAGTACCTGGACAGATAGAGGGGGTAAACTGAAAGAAGGGGCAGAATGTCCGGTATAATAGGCTAATAACAGAATTTTATATTCAATCCTGTAAGACACAGGAAGGTGCAGCAGGATGGCTGTGATGTGCTCACTGTTGCCAATCCATGTCAGGACTCTTGCAGTTTAGTTTTGAATCAGCTGGAGCTGTTATGTAAGATTAGAAGTGGCACGTGCCAGTGAATTTGTGAATTTCCCATTGGGATTAATAAAGTATCTATCTATCTATCTATCTATCTAGTCAGTCAGTCATTATCCAACCTGCTACAGTATATCCTAACACAGGGTCACGGGGGTCTGCTGGAGCCAATCGCCGGCTGGGATTTGCCGATCCTGACAGCAAAGCTGGGACGGCGACGCTAGAGGAAAGGGAGGATCCGCCGTGGCAGAGGTGCTGCATTGAGTCTTGCTGACCCCTCGAGAGAAGGGAGAAGATGGCGACGGACTGGAAGTCCCTCCCCGTGACAGGCGAGGGATTGGACGGTATGTGTCGTGCTCCCGTCAATGACTGGTTCTTTGCATATAAAATTGGTTCTTTGTGCTTTGAAAAACTTCCTAATATGTAGAAAAAAAAAAACTGAAATCTTTTTAATGTATGGTAGGCCACCTAGCGGACATTAACAGATTTCCCCGGGTGTTACAATCCACATACTGGAAAATTCTTGAATAGCCAAGCCAGTCACCCAATTTAATCCAATTGAGCATGCCGTCTGTTTCCTGAATATTTATAATTAAATATACTGAAGAGAAAACTTAAGGGGGACAAGTCCTCAAAACAAGCAGTAGCTGAAGGCGACTGCATGAGAGGCTTGGCAGAGCATCAACAGAGAAGATTCTCAACACCTGGATATCCAGAGGCAGTTCCGGTGCGCTCTGCCACTACTAAAGCTATCGCATGGGAACTAATGGGTGTATTTGCACGTGTCGGGATCCCTAAAGAAATCCTTACGGATCAAGGGACGCCCTTGACCTCGACGACGTTCAAGGAAATTGCCAAGTTAATCAAAATAAAGCACTTAAAGACCGCGGTGTATTATCCTCAAACCGATGGTCTTGTCGAGAGGTTCAATCAGACTGTCAAGCAAATGCTGCGCAAGGTGGTCAGCGGGGACGGAAGGAACTGGGATCAGCTCCTCCCCCTCGTACTGTTTGCTTATCGGGAAGTCCCACAAGCCTCTACGGGGTTCTCCCCTTTTGAACTGTTGTATGGACGACAACCCCGAGGATTATTGGATGTTTTAAAAGAAGGATGGGAAGGAAAGGCTCTTCCCTCTGTCAATATATTAGAGTATATCGCACAGTTACGCAATCAATTCGGAAAAATCCGACCTATTTTAAAAAGTCACATGGAAGGGGCGCAGGCAGCACAGGCCCACTATTATGATCGTGGCACGGTTCTCCGGGAGTTCAAACCGGGGGATCGCGTCATGGTGTTGGTCCCTACCTCGCATTCGAAGTTGCTTGCCCATTGGCAAGGCCCGTATGAAGTTAAGGAGAGGAAAGGGCTCGTCGATTATATGGTGAAACATATGCAGCAAGAGTCCTTTTAAAATCACGACCCCAATCTGTTACCATCTTTTCATGTTTATTTATTGTATGGAGCCTGTTACAGATCTAAATAAATATATGGTTTATTCTGGAACCTTCATTTGGATGGGTCTTTTGGAAACCAAAATTGTTCCTCTGTGGCATCACTCTGAAGAATCACTGTGGCACCTTTATTTTTATGAGTGTACAGTTGTTAAGGAGCATTGCTAAAATTCAGTTATACTGTAAGTTGACATTGATGCAAAATACCTCCCACAGCTCTTTGAATTCTGTCATGGGTTTTATTTTAAATAACAGACAACATGGACAGAGTTTGACATTTAGTTTTGGGATGCCCAGATAACCATAAAAAATAATTGCTTTTTTTAGAGTTACAACCATGCTGATATTGTGATTTGGGATATTGCTGTCATATCCCAAGTCAAATATCATAAATTGTTTGTAATATAAAATTACAATATAATCTAAATCTCTTTCATTAATACATTTGAAACTTTGATGTTATGAAAAAGTACACATGTTCTGTGAACAGTATGGAAATGACAGAAAACTTTGTTTTATTTTTTTATTTGTCTGCTTTATTGTCTGCTTATAAACACTTACATATTTTAAACAACTTAGAAAATGTATTCATAGTGTAATATTTAGGTATCCTAAGACTGGGTTAACTGTTTTGAATGACGTGCAGGGTAGGTGAACTGATGATGTTAAATTGGCCTCCGTTGTGTGTGTATTGATTCCAGAATGAACTGGCTCCCTGTTCGAAGATTGCTCCTCCAGCTTCCCTGCGTCTATGCTCTGGATAAGTGCATTTAGAAAAAGATAGAGCTTATTTACTTCATCAAAGAGACATATTTGTTTATTAAATATTTCGTCATGAGATATGCTTGATGTGTCAGATGACCACACAGCTGTTTGTACAGACGGCACATTAAAGCATAAGGTGTGGGCATATGGATATGCAGATGAGCGTTTGTGACTTTGCTGTCATTTCAGTAGCATGAACTAACTACTTGAGGATCGGTTTTGCTGACAGGATTAGCTATCTGATATGTAGAAGATATGTATACTGAAATTAAAATATACAAACTAAAGCGACATCTCTCAAGCTAAATCTGAAACAGTCTAATCAGTAATTTAGGTAGCACAGAATGTTGCTCTGTTTCAAGGCTAGGTGACTTTCAAGAAAGAGTTGAGTAGGATACATTACATTGTTGTATTTTTTGATTGTTAACATAATTACGTTAGAGGAGAGGAAATTGGGAGCATGCACTGATAGCATGTTACCGCACTCACCACATGTCGACCCACCTAGATTGGGACCCAAGTGCAGCGAGTGACACCTCAGCACCACACTGGAACAGTGTGAGGCTTATTAAGGTGGCTGGAGTGCTGATCCTGCCAAACAACCCCCAAGTTTTCCCTGTAAGATGGAGGACCTGCTTGCAGGACTGGATGCAGGTTAACATCATAGCCAGGATGGAGCAATTTCTGCTGTAAGGCATCAGATTCTTGGGTTATCAGTTGAACTATTATTTTTTTTAAAAGAATTATATCTGTAGATTGCTTGTTTTATTTTTTTAAAGCTGCTCCTTTCAAAACGAATCCTTTAAATTTCATGGTCTGATATTGTGTCCATTTAAAACTTTAAAATAATTTTGGTATGGTCAAAGGTTTACAAGTGATAAAAATCATCTATTCCGATGTGGCTAAATTACAAACACAACACCCCGAGGCACTTGTGCTAATCGCTGGGGACTTCAACCATGTAACGCTGGACAAAACATTACCTGCCTTCTCCCAGTATGTGGATTGTAACACCCGGGGAAGTAGGACTATTGACCTACTGTATGCAAACGTTAAAGACGCATACAGTGCCACCCCGCTGCCTGCGCTTGGGAAAGCAGATCATAACCTGGTTCTGCTTCAGTCTCACTACAAACCAAGAGTGAGGAAGCTACCTACAACCACACGCTCATTCAGGAAGTGGTCCCCTGAGGCAGAGAAGGCTCTGACAGACTGCTTTGGAACTACAGACTGGGATATCCTGCAGGGATCATATTGTGAGAACATTGAGGAGGTTGTTGACTGCACTACTGACTACATCAACTTCTGTATGGACATTGTAGTTCCAGTAAGAGCTGTACGCTGCTATGCTAACAACAAGCCATGGATTACAAGTGTCATCAAGGGCCTTTTGAACCAGAAGAAAAGGGCTTTTAAAGGCGATCAGCATGAGCTCAAGCACATGCAGAAGGAACTCCGAGTCCAGCTCAGGGCGGCGAAAGAGCAGTACAGGAGAAAGCTGGAGCAGAAGTTGCAGAATAACAGCATGAAGGAAGTGTGGGATGGGATGAAGATCATCACTGGCTGCAGCTCGAAGCGGGGTGCCACCATCGAGAGAGACGTGAAGAGAGCAAACCAAATGAACAACTTCTTTAACAGGTTTGACCACCCTAACCCACTCTCACCTCAGAGTACTGCACCCTCCACCCATCCTTCTACTAATACCAGCATAGGAGAGATTTTACCCCAACCCACAATTACAGCAGCCCAGGTAAGCAGAGAACTGAGGAGACTTCGTGCCAGCAAAGCAGCGGGTCCAGATGGAGTATTGCCACAACTGTTCAAGGCCTGTGCGTTGGAGCTGCAGAGTCTTCTACAGCTCATCTTCAATCTGAGCCTGGAACAGGGGAGAGTCCCGAGGCTTTGGAAAACATCTTGCATCACCCCAGTCCCAAAGGTATCACATCTTAGTGAGCTGAATGACTTCCGGCCTGTCGCTCTGACGTCGCATGTGATGAAAACCATGGAGCAGCTGTTGCTTCACCACCTGAGGCCACAGGTCCGTTACGCCCTTGACCCTCTGCAGTTCACATACCAGAAGAAGGTGGGAGCGGAGGATGCCATCATCTGTATGCTACACCGATCCCTCTCCCACTTGGACAGAGGCAGTGATGCTGCAAGAATTATGTTTCTGGACTTCTCTAGCGCCTTCAACACCATCCAACCTCTGCTCCATAGGGACAAGCTGACAGAGATGGGAGTAGATTCATATCTGGTGGCATGGATCAAGGACTATCTTACAGACAGACCTCAGTATGTGCGTCTCAGGAACTGCAGGTCTGACATTGTGGTCAGCAACACAGGAGCGCCGCAGGGGACTGTACCTTCTCCGGTCCTGTTCAGCCTATATACATCGGACTTCCAATACAACTCGGAGTCCTGCCATGTGCAAAAGTTCGCTGATGACACTGCTATCGTGGGCTGCATCAGGAGTGGGCAGGAGCAGGAGTATAGGACCTAATCAAGGACTTTGTTAAATGGTGCGACTCAAACCACCTACAAATGAACACTAGCAAAACCAAGGAGTTGGTAGTGGATTTTAGGAGGACCAGGCCCCTCACGGACCCCATGATCATCAGAGGCGACTGTGTGCAGAGGGTGCAGACCTATAAATACCTAGGAGTGCAGCTGGATGATAAATTAGACTGGACTGCCAATACTGATGCTCTGTGTAAGAAAGCACAGAGCCAACTATACTTCCTTAGAAGGCTGGCATCCTTCAACATCTGCAATAAGATGCTGCAGATGTTCTATCAGACGGTTGTGGAGAGCGCCCTCTTTTACGTGGTGGTGTGCTGGGGAGGCACCATTAAGAAGAGGGACGCCTCACGCCTGGACAAACTGGTGAGGAAGGCAGGCTCTATTGTTGGCATGGAGCTGGACAGTTTGACATCTCTGGCAGAGCGATGGGCACTGAGCAAGCTCCTGTCAATTATGGAGAATCCACTGCATCCACTGAACAGTATCATCTCCAGACAGAGGAGCAGCTTCAGCGACTGACTGCTGTCAATGTCCTGCTCCACTGACAGACTCAGGAGATCGTTCCTCCCCCAAACTATGCGACTCTTCAGTTCCACCTGGGGGGGGTAAACGTTAACATTATTCAAAGTTATTGTCTGTCTGTATACCTGCATTGTTATCACTCTTTAATTTAATATTTTCTTTATCAGTATGCTGCTGCTGGAGTATGTGAATTTCCCCTTGGGATTAATAAAGTATCTATCTATCTATCTATCTATCTATCTATCTATCTATCTATCTATCTATCTATCTATCTATCTATCTATCTATCTATCTATCTATCTATCTATCTATCTATCTATCTATCTATCTATCTATCTATCTATCTAAATGAAACTGAACTCTGAAAGAAAAATTGAACAAAGTAGAAGAGACACCAAGACAAAGAGTTGAAGCTGGAAATCTATACCTGCATTTTTCATCCATCCAACTCTTCCGCTTATCCGAGGTCGGGTCGCGGGGGCAGCAGCTTGAGCAGAGATGCCCAGACTTCCCTCTCCCCGGCCACTTCTTCTAGCTCTTCCGGGAGAATCCCAAGGCATTCCCAGGCCAGCCGAAAGACATAGTCCCTCCAGTGTTTCCTGGGTCTTCCCCGGGGCCTCCTCCCGGTTAGACGTGCCCGGAACACCTCACCAGGGAGGCGTCAAGGAGGCATCCTGATCAGATGCCCGAGCCACCTCATCTGACTCCTCTCGATGCGGAGGAGCAGCGGCTCTACTCTGAGCCCCTCCCGGATGACTGAGCTTCTCACCCTATCTTTAAGGGAAAGCCCAGACACCCTGCGGAGGAAACTCATTTCAGCTGCTTATATTCGCGATCTCGTTTTTTTCGGTCACTACCCATAGCTCATGACCATAGATGAGGGTAGGAACATAGATCGACTGGTAAATTGAGAGCTTCGCCTTGCGGCTCAGCTCCTTTTTCACCACGACAGACCGATGCAGAACCCGCATCACTGCGGATGCCACACCGATCCACCTGTCGATCTCATGCTCCATTCTTTCCTCACTCATGAACAAGACCCCGAGATACTTGAACTCCTCCACTTGGGGCAGGATCTCGCTACCAACCCTGAGAGGGCACTCCACCCTTTTCCGGCTGAGGACCATGGTCTCGGATTTGGAGGTGCTGATTCCCATCCCAGCAGCTTCACACTCAGCTGCGAACCGATCCAGAGAGAGCTGAAGATCACGGCCTGATGAAGCAAACAGGACAACATCATCTGCAAAAAGCAGTGACCCAATCCTGAGTCCACCCAACCGGACCCCCTCAACACCATGGCTGCGCCTAGAAATTCTGTCCATAAAAGTTATGAACAGAATCGGTGACAAAGGGCAGCCCTGGCAGAGTCCAACTCTCACTGGAAATGGGTTTGACTTACTGCCGGCAATGCGGACCAGGCTCTGGCAACGATCGTACAGGGACTGAACAGCCCTTATCAGGGGGTCTGGTACCCCATACTCTCAGAGTACCCCCCACAGGATTCCCCGAGGGACATGGTCGAATGCCTTTTCCAAGTCCACAAAACACATGTAGACTGGTTGGGCAAACTCCCATGCACCCTCCAGGACCATGCTAAGGGTGTAGAGCTGGTCCACTGTTTCACGAACAGGACAAAAGCCACACTGTTCCTCCTGAATCCATGGCTTGACTATCCAACAGACCTTCCTCTCCAGGACCCCTGAATAGACTTTTCCAGGGAGGCTGAGGAGTGTGATTCCTCTGTAGTTGGAACACACCCTCCGGTCCCCTTTCTTAAAGAGGGGGACCACCACCCCGGTCTGCCAATCCAGAGGCACTGTCCCTGATGTCCATGCGATGTTGCAGAGACGTGTCAACCAAGACAGTCCTACAACATCCAGAGCCTTGAGGAACTCCAGGCGTATCTCATCCACCCCCAGGGCCCTGGCACCAAGGAGTTTTTTGACCACCTCGGTGACCTCAGTCCCAGAGATGGGGGATCCCACCTCTGAGTCCCCAGGCTCTGCTTCCTCATTGGAAGGCATGTTAGTGGGATTGAGGAGGTCTTCAAAGTACTCCCCCCACCGACCCACAACGTCCCGAGTCGAGGTCAGCAGCGCACCATCACCACCATATACAGTGTTGACACTGCACTGCTTCCCCCTCCTGAGACGCCGGACGGTGGACCAGAATCTCCTCGAAGCCGTCTGAAAGTCGTTCTCCATGGCCTCCCCAAACTCCTCCCACACCCGATTTTTTGCCTCAGCAACCACCAAAGCCGCATTCCGCTTGGCCTGCCGGTACCTATCAGCTGCCTCCAGAGTCCCACAGGACAAAAGGGTCCTGTAGGACTCCTTCTTCAGCTTGACGGCATCCCTCACCGCCAGTGTCCACCAACGGGTTCGGGGATTGCCGCCACGACAGGCACCGACCACCTTACGGCCACAGCTCCAGTCAGCCGCCTCAACAATGGAGGCACGGAACATGGCCCATTCGGACTCAATGTCCCCCACCTCCCTCGGGACATGGTCGAAGTTCTGCCGGAGGTGGGAGTTGAAGCTACTTCTGACAGGGGGCTCTGCCAGACATTCCCAGCAGACCCTCACAACACGTTTGGGCCTACCAGGCCTGACCGGCATCCTCCCCCACCATCGAAACCAACTCACTACCAGGTGGTGATCAGTTGACAGCTCCTCCCCTCTCTTCACCCGAGTGTCCAAGACATGTGGCCGCAAGTCCAATGACACGACCACAAAGTCGATCATCAAACTGAGGCCTAGGGTGTCCTGGTGCCAAGTGCACATATGAACACCCCTATGCTTGAACATGGTGTTCGTTATGGACAATCCGTGACGAGCACAGAAGTCCAGTAACAAAACACCTCTCGGGTTCAGATCGGGGGGGCCATTCCTCCCAATCACGCCCTTCCAGGTCTCACTGTCATTGCCCACGTGAGCATTGAAGTCTCCCAGCAGAACGAGGGAGTCCCCAGAAGGTATGCCCTCTAGCACCCCCTCCAAGGACTCCAAAAAGGGTGGGTACTCCAAACTGCTGTTCAGTGCATACACACAAACAACAGTTAGGACCCACCCGAAGCCGGAGGGAGGCTACCCTCTCGTCTACCGGGGTAAATCCCAATGAACAGGCTCCAAGTCGGGGGGCAATAAGTATAACCACACCCGCTCGGCGCCTCTCACCGGGGGCAACTCCAGAGTGGTAGAGAGTCCAGCCCCTCTCAAGGAGATTGGTTCCAGAGTCCAAGCTGTGTGTCGAGGTGAGTCCGACTATATCTAGCCAGAACCTCTCAACCTCGCGCACTAGCTCAGGCTCCTTCCCCTTCAGAGAGGTGACATTCCACGTCCCAAGAGCCAGCTTCTGTAGCCGAGGATCGGACCGCCAAGGTCCCCGCCTTCGGCCACCACCCAACTCACACTGCTCCAGAGAAGGGCCCCGGTGACCCGCGTCCGGGCAAGGGAAAATGCCATCCAAAGTTTTCATTCATCATAGGAGGTTTGAACCGCTCTTCGTCTCATCTCTCACCTAGGACCAGTTTGCCTTGGGTGACCCTACCAGGTCATAAAGCCCCGGACAACAGAGCTCCTAGGATCATTGGGACACGCAAACCCCTCCACCACGATAAGGTGGCGGTTAAAGGAGGGGACCTGAATTTTTATCACTCTTTAATTTAATATTTTTTTTTTATCAATATGCTGCTGCTGGAGTATGTGAATTTCCCCTTGGGATTAATAAAGTATCTATCTATCTGCCTATCTATCTGAATTTAGGTGCAAAACTAAACTCAAAGTCAAAAATGAACAGACATCAAAAGCAGAATTTTGAATAGAAAATAATTGTTGAAGAAGTGGATCGTCTCTCAAGAACTCTTCCTTTTATTAAGCAACAAAGTCTGGATGCTTCTTAATGCACACAATCATATTTTATAACATGGCCAGCGTGATGTCACGGATTCTGTCACACTTGTGTCGTGTGCCTAGCAACCACATAAGAGCATAGCAACCAGACATACAAAATGTCAATGAAATTACAACACTGATATAATGGTAAAAATAATAAATAATTAATAAAACAAAACAATTCTTGCACCTGTTAATACTACCTGGATTTCTACCTTCCCTCCCTCACTCTGTTTTTAAAGGGCCTAGCTTCATCTTTGTAAACTGCCACCTGCTAAATGTATTCGGTTATTGACTCTGATGAACAAGAAAAGAAGGACAAATTGTCCCAATATAAAATTAAGGATTTTCTGTTTACTTCAATGCCTGTACTTGATTTATTATTGACATACGTGATGTTCATAATAAGGGTAATGAAGGGGTGAGGGTGAATTTTGACACCATGGGGCCCTTGGAAGTCTTAATCCAGGTTTGTCAGTAGCACAATAGGGGTCATTCGTAATTAAAATGAGACAACCTGTACTACTTTTAATGTAATATTCATTCAGTATGCACACTTACTGCCATATTATGCTTTTGAATCAGAGAATGCATTCAATAAGTACTTTTACAAGTATATATTACTTAAGTAGAAATGTCAATGGGGTACTTCAGCTTTTACTAGAGTACATTTTTTCTTGTTTATTTGTACTTTTAAATAAGTCATTTGCTTCTTTAATTGTTACTGGTCCTTACTCACTGATTTTTCAACAACAACTTTCTGCTCAGGTATGCCAAGTGTAAAGAATCTTTCTATCAGTGCCTCAAAAGAACAATTTCTCACTGCTGTGCGAAGTGACAGATAATGAAGTAAGCTGAAATTTTTTTTTACTAGTGTGGACGAAAAAGGCACACAGAAAAGCAGGCAGATAATAGCTTCTAAATTCTTCTGTTTATTTATTTGGAGTCACAGTAAATAGAGATTCAAAAGAGTATAACTTATTGCCGCAAAGCTCAATTGAACCCTGATCAAAAGCCAGGAGGGGTTTTTTATACTTCAGCATCTCATGATTAATAAGAAAAGAAAGAACATCCTTATCAAAACAGTAAAGTTAAACAATATGTCTGTTGAGCTAAGCATTATCTGTGTTTTGGAAGCTAAGCACAGGAGAGACGCCTTTGCATAAATTACATGTACTTTCTTGTTTTCCCTTTCTCAGAGTGAATGTTTCAGGGACAAGGTCACAAGGCTGCAGAAACAGCTTACATTTTATTCATGTGGACACTATTTCTCCTGAACCCTGGAATAACATATTTTTGTTAGTTCATAAGCCAAAGCGTCTCTCACTGGCAAGTTACAAAATAGTTATTATAAAAATTCTAATTTACTAAACACACAAAATACATGGTGGTGAGGAGAACATTCTTCTTCTACACTAGTGATCCATGTACAGGATGGTCGATAAGGCATTTCAAATAGAGGTTTTCCTGATTAGTGCATTTCAGTGTTTGAAATATTACATACATATAAGTACAAAGAAAGCCTGTAACTCATCACAAATGACTTCAGACCACAGGTACTCCTAGAATTTGATTTCACTGTGTGTTGTTGAATCAGTTTCTTCGCACATCCGTTAGGCTCAGTCACAATTAAATCTACCATGGTTTCGTTTATAAACAGACTGAAATTCTGTAAGGTTTCACAATTCCCTTGTGCTAGGAAAGATCAGGGAATGGAAGCTTTTTTCTGGGTTAAAGTAACAATTTAATTTCTCTCAGTTAAGTAGATCCTAGTTATATTGGTTTTTCAAAATGTTCCTGGTTCTTTATTTTATCTGCAATCATACCATTCAGTCGAACTGTTGGTAATGACACAGGCAGATATAGCATTTACTTCAAAAACTTTAAAAGTCACCTGTTTATATTGCCAATGACCTTCTCACCAGCCAATGATATATAGGAATAATAAGAGACAGGAATCATCAGACAAGCAAAACCATTCCTCTTTCTATCACACATGCTCACATCCACAGAGCTGGCGTGTTGATTTGTCAAGTCGTTGTCTGTAGTAGGCTTCACCATTTTGTTCTCACTAAAGGCAGGAAATATCTATGCAGGACAGTAGGTGCCAGCCCTCCTTTCACAAGATGTCAGCACTACTCTCACTGATGCAAGACACCCTTTAGTGACACATTGAAATAACAAGGTTTTTCTTACTGATGTTAAAAATTGTCACCTTCTAGGATCTTTGGTTTGCATCTGGATCTTGCAGTTCACAAACTCCACTTCTTGTTACACCTTGCCAATTTATAAGTAGCAAGTTTATCACTTCCATATGCTTCAAAATGACTAGAACTAGAATCTATAAGGAGGTCACTGGCCTTTTCTGAAGAGCTGTCACTGTTATAACACAACAAACTGCTTACTTCTTCACGCACTTTACTTTCTGAAAGCCCATATTCAGCCTTCCTACTTTTGCAAATGCTATTCCAACATCCGCCTTCCTTGTTCAAGACGGTGCCTGTATGTCTAGTGGTAGATCTCAGGGACAATGAGAAAAGGGCTAAAACGAACTAAATCAGCTAGTTTGGCAGCAAGACTATTTCTTAAAAAAAAAGGCTAATTGTTTTTATACATCTTGACTAATTTTATGTTCCTCCTCCATCCAGAATTATACATGGGCTAACTTGGGCTGCAGCTCATGGTCCCTATATCTAGTGTGGCCCTGAGCTGCAATCCAGGTTAGCCCATGCATAATTCTGGATGTGACTAGGAACATAATCCTCAGGTATATACTTAAACAAAGGTGATAACTAAAATTACAATTCAAGGCTCTTGCCCAATATTTAAAGATTTTCCTTAAATACAGTGCATCCAGAAAGTATTCACAGCACATCACTTTTTCCACATTTTGTTATGTTACAGCCTTATTCCAAAATGGATTAAATTCATTTTTTTCCTCAGAATTCTGCACACAACACCCCATAATGACAATGTGAAAAAAGTTTACTTGAGGTTTTTGCAAATTTATTAAAAATAAAAAAAACTGAGAAAGCACATGTACATAAGTATTCACAGCCTTTGCTCAATACTTTGTCGATGCACCTTTGGCAGCAATTACAGCCTCAAGTCTTTTTGAATATGATGCCACAAGCTTGGCACACCTATCCTTGACCAGTTTCGCCCATTTCCCTTTGCAGCACCTCTCAAGCTCCATCAGGTTGGATGGGAAGTGTCGGTGCACAGCCATTTTAAGATCTCTCCAGAGATGTTCAATCGGATTCAAGTCTGGGCTCTGGCTGGGCCACTCAAGGACATTCACAGAGTTGTCCTGAAGTCACTCCTTTGATATCTTGGCCGTGTGCTTAGGGTCGTTGTCCGAGTGAAAGATGAACCGTCTTCCCAGTCTGAGGTCAAGAGCTCTCTGGAGCAGGTTTTCATCCAGGATGTCTCTGTACATTGCTGCAGTCATCTTTTCCTTTATCCTGACTAGTCTTCCAGTCCCTGCCGCTGAAAAACATCCACACAGCATGATGCTGCCACCACCATGCTTCACTGTAGGGATGGTATTGTCCTGGTGATGAGCGGTGCCTGGTTTCCTCCAAACGTGACGCCTGGCATTCACACCAAAGACTTCAATCTTTGTCTCATCAGACCAGAGAATTTTCTTTCTCATGGTCTGACAGTCCTTCAGGTGGCTTTTGGCAAACTCCAGGCGGGCTGCCATGTGCTTTTTACTAAGGAGTGGCTTCCGTCTGGCCACTCTACCATACAGGCCTGATTGGTGGATTGCTGCAGAGATGGTTGTCCTTCTGGAAGGTTCTCCTCTCTCCACAGAGGAACTCTGGAGCTCTGACAGAGTGACCATCGGGTTCTTGGTCACCTCCCTGACTAAGGCTCTTCTCCCCCGATCGCTCAGTTTAGATGGCCGGCCAGCTCTAGGAAGAGTCCTGGTGGTTTCGAACTTCTTCCACTTACGGATGATGGAGGCCACTGTGCTCATTGGGACCTTTAAAGCAGCAGAAATGTTTCTGTAACCTTCCCCAGATTTGTGCCTTGAGACAATCCTGTCTCGGAGGTCTACAGACAATTCCTTTGACTTCATGCTTGGTTTGTGCTCTGACATGAACTGTCAACTGTGGGACCTTATATAGACAGGTGTGTGCCTTTACAAATCATGTCCAGTCAACTGAATTTACCACAGGTGGACTCCAATTAAGCTGCAGAAACATCTCAAGGATGATCAGGGGAAACAGGATGCACCTGAGCTCAATTTTGAGCTTCATGGCAAAGGCTGTGAATACTTATGTACATGTGCTTTCTCAGTTTTTTTTATTTTTAATACATTTGCAAAAATCTCAAGTAAACTTTTTCATGTTGTCATTATGGGGTGTTATGTGTAGAATTCTGAGGAAAAAAATGAATTTAATCCATTTTGGAATAAGGCTGTAACAACAAAATGTGGAAAAAGTGATGCTCTGTGAATACTTTCCGGATGCACTGTAAAAGTCAGAATCCTATATTGGCTAAAAGGAGTAACCCTGTGCTTGTATATGGCAGCCAGCTACAGCACCACTCAGCCTCTGCCTGCTGAAATGCTTGCGTTCTCTCTTTATTTCCCTGTACCTGAGTCTACCCACACTTTCCAGACCCTTCTGCCTGGAAGCCTATGCCTTATAAAGAACCTGCCATATCATGATTGCACCGGCTCTGATCACTCAAGAGAACAGCGATGACTCTTCTTGAAACAATTATCATCACAGATCTGTGACCCCAAATAAACTCAATAAAGGCTGACTCAATATAACGCAATGACAATCATATTATAGAAATTAACAAAAGACATTAAAAGAATTGAAAATGAAATGCTGGTTTTTCAGTCTCTCCTCAGTCCATGCCTGTGCTTAGCCCTGGTGCTGCTTTCAAAACACTGGCATAATTCACTCACACATAAGAGACATCAGTAGGGACAGAAGAGGAGACCCTTGCTGAGCTTTCGGAGGTAAGTCCTATATTCCACATAACTGTTATGACACCTTGTGCTTAGTGCAACACACTAGCTACTAGCATGGCCACTCTCTCCTGCTGCTCGCTACTCAGCGCTTGCTGAGGGGTGAGGCTCACAGAGTTACATACACTACAATAAACGTTAAAATAACAAACCCAGTTGACTAAGCCTGCTGTAAATATATTTGTGGTGTGCATCTCAAGCTCTATTTATTAAGTTCATTTTCTTGAGTTCAGTGTTTTTAGTTTCACTTGAGCGTGATTCCTTATAATGGAACTGGCTTGAAGATAAATATTGAAATGGATCCCATCTTTATTATGACATCTGAAGAAACTCTTTACTCAGACATCCTCTGTTGTCTCAATCAGAGATCAGTGCTCTGCAATATCAACCTCACTTTAAAAATGGAATGGGGTAAGCATTGGCAATGACAAAATACCTATAGTGATTTGGGCCTAAAAACTTGAAAGAAAAGCCTGAGAACTTCATTGGATGCCTAAATACAAAAGGGGAGAAGGGATCCATCAAAAACCTTTGCCTAAAATAAAAACACCTTGATAATATAAATTTTATTTACTGAAGAATGTCCAAATGTAAAGAAATTCAAAAGTCAAGATTTCAAAATTTCAAAAATAAAAATTCAGAAATCACAAAACCAAGTTCATAATAATAATAATAATTCTTTGCATTTCTATAGTGCTTTTCTCACTACTCAAAGCGCTCAGCAATTGCAGGTTAAGGACCTTGCTGAAGGGCCTAACAGAGCAGAGTCCCTATTGGCATTTACAGGATTCGAACCGGCAACCTTCCGATTGCCAGTGCAGATCCCTAGCCTCAGAGCCACCACTCCGCACCACATAAAATACACATGAATTCCATAATACTTTAAAAAGCAAACAAAATAAATATTTAAACTTAAGAAAGGCCAGAGTCAAAAGTCCAAAATACAAAACCCTTAATACTAAAGCAAGAGACAAAACCAAATAAACCAAAAATGAGAAAGATCAGACATAAACACAGACAAGTAAAATGTCAATTAGTGTAAACTGTCCCAATTTGGGGTGGTCATAAGAAATGTAATGATTTACTTCATGAGGTAGAAGTGCATAATTAACAAGAATACTTGTGTTAAATACATGAAATATTAATCGGTGTGCTTCAATTGAAATGTTTAAAAGTCTAATTATTCTTGATTATAATAGAAATTTGTCATTTCTGACCATCTGGTATAGGTCCATGGAGCACTAGATCCCTTGTAAAGGATCCATCCATCCATCCATCCATTTTCCAACCCGCTGAATCCGAACACAGGGTCACGGGGGTCTGCTGGAGCCAATCCCAGCCAACACAGGGCACAAGGCAGGAACCAATCCTGGGCAGGGTGCCAACCCACCGCAGGACACACACAAACACACCCACACACCAAGCACACACTAGGGCCAATTTAGAATCGCCAATCCACCTAACCTGCATGTCTTTGGACTGTGGGAGGAAACCGGAGCACCCGGAGGAAACCCACGCAGACACGGGGAGAACATGCAAACTCCACGCAGGGAGGACCCGGGAAGTGAACCCAGGTCCCCAGATCTCCCAACTGCGAGGCAGCAGTGCTACCCACTGCCCCACCGTGCCGCCTTGTAAAGAATCAAAAGTCAAAAATAACATCATACTTGTAATCACTGATCTTGAAATAATCTAAAACAATACCACATACTTATGTTTGAAATCTGTCATTTTTAGCCTTCTGGAAGTAGTTCTTGGAATGCTGGGACCCCGGTAAAGAATCAAATATCAAAAATATTATCACATTTGTGACTTGCATCTTCAAAAAAGCATAAAACAACGGCCCACATGCCAAATTACTGATCTCCATTGTTATGAAGTTTTGTGATAAGGAGTACCTCTGATACTCTTATCCCATTAGGGGATGAACCCTTGGGTGTAGACTAACATGCACAACTTCAAGTCCTTCTGATCATTTTCGCTAAAGACACCTATTGGTTTAAACACTTTATCATAAGTGTGTAATTTCCTGTGCAAAAATGGTCCAAACATGGTCTAAAACTGAGTGCTTTTCAGGCCTAAAGGTCTAAAACAGGAGGAACCCCAAAAAGCTTGTCATCTTGCATAACTAGACATCAAGATGAGTAGAAGGGTGCATCATATGAGGGAATTTCCTCGTAAAGGTGAGTCAGGATGCACCAGAGACAAAAAACTTTTTTCATATTATGAATCCAAATAAAGGAAGCTGAACAACACAAGCAAGGAGTTAGCTAGCTAAGGTCTCAGCAGTTAGCCTGAGGCCTGCTAGGCCTTTTTATAGGCTTCAGCTACTAGTGCAGTAAGATGAACTCTTGCGGCACTGGAAGACCATGTCGATGTGGGTCCAACATACAGATTAACAAGAAAATAATGAAGTGACACAATTAAAATACAAAAGGAAAATTACAAAATGATTGACTAACTGGAAAAAGCTTAACAAAATCAATTAAATACAAAAATAAAAAAATTAATAAAAATATATTAACAAAAATAACCTAATTTACAAAATAAAAAAAAATCAGGTAAAAAACAAAAGAAACTAAGACCAGGGTTGGAGCCCTGTCAAAACCACAACACTACCAAAAACTATTTAAAGTGCTGGATTCATATCAGTGCCTATATTTACCAAGTGTCTCAGAGTAGGAAAACAGGCCTAACTGGCCTCAAAAATCTCAGTGTGATGCAAATATGGTTCTTCTCTTAGGAATAATAGTAAAAGCATTTTATTAATTTTCCTAATTTAGGAAACTACTTCTAACTTCACCAGGACAGCTCATGTGCTGTCCTAACTCTTGTAGCTGTCAGAAGATGGTGCTCAATGAGAGAACAGCAATCGTGTCTAGGGAAAGGCAGAATTTTTTGAAATGCTAGACAACAATGAACTTGTAGAAAAGATATCTATCCGACCTGACGTAGATAGAGTCATATTTGAAACAAATCTTCTACATTATGTGATCGATTCATCTATCTAGAGACATGGATTGCTGGCTGAAATGAAAGTGTTAGCAACATTATGTGTAAAATGCACCTTTGCAATAGTGATGATTGAGGTAAGTCACAACACACCATTTCTCGAATTTTACACCAAATTTTGAATGTTAATTCATTGCGTGAGGTAATACGCAGAGGTAAAGTTAAAGCAAGGTGCATTCATGGAAATTTGGACACAAATAAAGATTATTACCTCCAGAGTGCATGCAAATGCAACCACGGGTGATATCACAGTATCAACACACAGGTGGTCATGGATGCAAATTGAATTTTACAGCCAGCATATTACCCTCAAGAAAGGTGGGACAGGATGAATGATTGACAGTGAAGTGTCATGCAGGTACACTGAGCTTTGCATTCCTCAAACCCCTGGAACATTCTCGTTACACTTTACAAGCCCAGGAAGGTTCAAAAATGTAGGTGTAGACTCCCGGGGCACTGGATAAATAAAGCCTCACAGAAAATAAGTGGGGTTTATGGAGAGAGGTACGGCACATTATTGTACACTGGAAGAGTGAACATGACTTATAGCTGTGGTTTCAGTATATCTGTTACTTCACAAGATGTTTCTCATGGCCATAACATCAAGAAAGTGGTCATTTGAAAGAATGGCTGTGGATCATTCATTGTTATATAAATACGCCCAATATCAGGCTTTACTTTCATTCCGTGTTTGTGTATGTTATAGTAGTTCCATCTTGGTGCTTGTTACAATATTATTTATTATGTTGTTGTGAAATGGCATCAAGTACATGCAGGTAAGTTGCAGCATTCTACCTTATTAGGTTTTCCTTTCTCTTCTTCCTTTATTTTTATTAACATTATTATTACTTTGTGGTGAAGCCTTAGTGTTAGTACCAGAAAACTCCAAAGCCTCATCGTGTTTTCCAAGGAAACTATAAAACGTCATCATGAGTACCTCTTTGTGGCTCGGGGTGCAGTTAAGCCATGACATCACTCACTGTCAAAACCTCCTAGCTGTAACAGTAGGATGCTTTGTACCTACTTCTCATGTCCTACTTTGAAGTAGGACAAATTCTTATCCTAGTCCGACTTTTAGTGCAATTCCTAGGAGTAATTTATAAATACGGACCCAAGTCTCATTCTGCACAGTAATGACATAAAGTTCACCCAAAGCAAATTTGCAACCATGATAACAGCATTCCTAAAACCCATACATTCAAGACAGTTTTCTTGATAGCTACAATATCCTTCAGCTGAACAAGTGAATTACAAGCATTGTGTGCAGAACCAACAAGATACTTCTCACATTTCTATCCTGTGACCTGGGTTTGGAATTTGGGTTTGGCCAGAACATTTGTGCATGGATCAAACTACTGTATACCAATCCAGAAGCTTCAGTTTGTATTAACAACATTAATTCAGACTACCTTAAACTAGAACGTGGTACCAGACAAACATGCCCCTTGTCACCACTGCAAATGCTTATGAGATAAAGGGGATTATCAGAAAAGGACTTGAGCAGAAAAATTCTCTATATGCAGATGATATGGTACTGTATATATCAGATCCAGAAAATACTGTGCCTGCAGTCCTAACAGCACTTACAGAATTTCAAAATATTTCTGGCCTCAGAATTAATTTGACTAAAAGTGTGCTCTTTCCAGTGAATTCTCAAGCATACAATATTAGATTGGACACCTTCCCTTTTATCATTGCAGATCAGTTTAAATACCCTAGCGGTAAACATCACAAGTAAGCATAAAGCTCTCTATCAACATAATTTCACCGTCTATATGGAAAAATTAAGCAAGACTTGAAGTACTTCTTTATATTCCTTGCTTTGTATCCCAATAAATGCAAGTTATTGCCAATATACTAACAACCCAATTGTGCTTCACTCACTCAGAATATGGAACGAATGTAGGAAGCATTTTAAGATAAAGAAGCTTTTATCTGATGCACCTCTGCACGAGAACAACCTTTTTCCACCCTCTCAAACATATGCAGTTTTTAATGTCTAGAAAACATTTGGGATTAAATCACTTAGAGATCTGTACACAGACAACGTCTTTGCATCCTACAAACAATTACATTCCAAATGTAACTTTCCAGCAACACATTTGTTTCACTACCTTCAAATTATAAACTTTGTTAAACAGAACCTGTCCGATTTTCCTCACCTCCCACCTCCCTCTATGCTGGAAAAAATATTAATCAATCTTGAGGAAAGAGTAGGACCAGAAGAAGAGACTTTATAAAGAAAGGTAAGGTCAAAAATCCATCTATTATCCAACCCGCTATATCCTAACTACAGGGTCTTGGGGGTCTGCTGGAGCCAATCCCAGCCAACACAGGGCACAAGGCAGGAAACTAACCCCAGGCAGGGCGCCAGCCCACCGCAGGGCGCACACACACACACACACCAAGCACACACTACGGACAATTTAGAATCGCCAATGCACCTAACCTGCATGTCTTTGGACTGTGGGAGGAAACCGGAGCACCCAGAGGAAACCCATGCAGACACGGCAGAACATGCAAACTCCACGCTAATGAGAATCATAATTTCAGAGCAAAACAATTGAAAAGAATTTAGTTAGCAAAAGGTTATGATATCCACAGTTTCGGATGAGATGACATCAGATGCTGCGGCTGCAGAGGCCACACCCCCACAAACAGGAATGCAAACTCACAAAGACAAAATGGTGTCTGAAACAATGTAAAATAATTGTAATAACTTTAAACACTTATTGGATTTCAAAACCGACATAGTATTTGAATTCCTTACACTTGAAAAAGCCCAAATGGGAAGAAAATATCCATGACAAACATGACAGAAAATATTTTTATAACATTGTACAGAGTTGTATCAATCTGGTGCCTCTCAGTCATCTTGTAATTCGAGTCTCTGGCCCTATCAGAATGCCTGTGGACTGTGGGAGGAAATCCAGGTCTCCAGAAGGAGGACATTCTCTCACTCTCAGTTCAGGTACTGTCAAACACTATCCCACTCAAAGGTTATTTATTTCTAAATGGGATGGGATATCATGGGATGTATTTCTTGATGAGATGCATTTGCAAAGCCTATAGTATTGTGTAGGAACACTCTCACCCATCCCATGGTCTCTTTGCCTCACTTGCATCTGAAAGAAGGTATTGTAGCATTGGAACTAGTTCTGTCAGGTTCTGAACAGCTTCTTCCCCTTGGCTGTCTGGACACTGAACTCTGTGCTAACCAGCCACACCCCCACCCCCTGCCTTCTAATCTGCTCCTAGTAGTGGTTTCTGCCTTGCATTTAAATGCTGGTTGGACAGGCTTTGGACCACATGCGCTTAGGAGGCAGTCAACAAGCCCTGAGGTGAGTGAAACATCACAAGATGAAGGGTTGATTTACGGTACTAATGCCTCTCTCTCTTTTTCATCAGACCTAAAGAAGAAAAGTAAACCAATAAACTTACCTCACACACTTCCAGGTTCATAAGATGGCCTCCAAATGTCACTTCTTCATCTGGCAACCAATCTTCCAGTCTTCTCTTGATGACGTCACATCCGTCTTGCAGTTATAACGTCCTCTCCTGTCACATCATTTCCGCCAGCCATTTTATTCCATTATAAAAAATACCATGTCTGTATTTTCTGGGGTCAATTGCTGTTTGAGTACATTGATCGCTATTTTTTCATTAATTTCTTTACTTTGTCCCTTGGACATTATATGGGGACGGTTCCCAACTCTTTTTCCATTGTGGAAGTCTTTTTATTAATGGCAATTGGTGTAGTCAGCAGGATTTTGCTAAAAAATGACAGAGGAGCAGGACCTGAATACCGTCTTGACCACCATCATGGCAGAGCTGCGCACTCTCAAGGTACAGGGGCATCATGTATAAACAGTGCATATGCACAAAAATGTTGCGCACTCCCGTTTCCATGTTCAAATCCGATGTATAAAACCTAAACTTGGCATGAAGCCATGCACATTTTCACGCTAGCTCAAACCCTAGCGTACGCAAGTTCTCCGCTTGGTTTTGCAAACTGGCGGCACCCAGCGTCACAGCAGTGCTTTTGTTCCAGGGTGGTTTCCCTTTCTTTTTTAGATCCACATCCCTGACCTGGCTTTATCATATACAATGAAATTAACCACATATTGTTTATTAGTTTAAGGCATCTGATTGTAATTAACCTATAACAATATAATGGTCCACGGAATGGGCAAACTATTCCAAATACCATAGCTGCTTTAGCGTTGTTACTCTCACTGCACCTTCTTCTTCTTTCAGCTGCTCCTGTTAGAGGTTGCCACAGTGGATCATCTTTTTCCATATTACTCTCACTGCACCACTCAGAGTATTTTTATCACTGTGTCTGAGTGTGGAATCACAACTGTACAGCAGCTGATCGGAAAGAGAATTATTGGTATACAGCATCTAGCACATGCTGCCTCAGCCATGCTGCCTATTTGAACTGCTCTCATACGGCAAAAGCTTCAGAGCCTTTCCTGTACGAACCACGAGGATCAGAAACAGTTTCATCCCAACAACTATAAATGCAATCAATCAGTGCATGAAGTGATCCTTGTAGAACTGTTTGCACTTATAAGTACAATTACCTCACTGTAAACTTGCGATACAGTTATAATATTGTACAACTGGCGCCACTTTATAAAGCGCGTATTTACATATGATGACAATATCATTTTTTAGATGAAATGCAGCAAAATGTTTATTACATTATACAGATAAAATGTTAACATCATTTAAATAATCTATATTTTTAATAATTAAACATGTGAGGTCATGGTGTTGCAGCGCAAGCAAGGAGCTGGCTCCCCGTTCAGGGATTGTTCCTGCCTCACGCTGTAATCTTGCTGGGGCTGGCGCGACACTGGAAGGGTACATGGATAGAATAATTAAACATGTACTACGAAGATATTTCAATGTTCCTTAAAAGTTTTGAAGAATTGTAGTTCTAAGCTTACAGGTGGCTTAACATCTATTACTGAGCTGATTGTGTTGCGATTGGGTACTTGGAGAAAGAAAGAGAAGGACAGGAATTGGGGGTTAGTACGTTTGAAAGAGATGGTACTACTGCAATAAATTATTTCATCGAAGGTCGCGCATGGCGCAGCAAGGATCTTGCGTGAGGCAGTAACAATCTCTGGATGGGGCGCCAGTTTGTCACTATCACTGCGCCACCGTGTTCCCATGTTTAATACATGCTTTAATTGATATGATAAGAATACTGAAATGATATCAAGTATACATCTCAGTATTTAAATTATTCAGAGAACTGTAATATCATGAATGTAATGGATTCTGTGTCCTGTCGGAGGAAGAGAAAGCCTGTTTAAGAAGCAGGTAGTGATTCACACACAGAGAGCACATAGAAGAACACATATAAAACAAAGCATTTAACGTGCTACTTTAGTTACGATGGGATTTGAGAAACTAATAAATTAAATGATTTTAAGATGCAGTTTATGATGTTCTACTTTAATGACAAAATAAACTACGTGATTAAAGTGGAAATTTCGAGATTAAAGTTGACATTTCAAGCTTTTTTTCCCCACTGTGTCCCTATTTTTTTTCTTTTCTCTGTACCCTAATAAGCTTTCATATGACACTCAGACGGTGGGCTACGACTTGCCTTTTCACAGTGACTTTGATATCTGACAATTTCTTTTTTATTTCGGGCACTGTACGACTTTGTGAACTTGAGCTTTCGAGTTTCTCCAACACTCTCTCACTTGATCAACTTCCTTTTGTTGTTTATACCACTGTTTAAACCAACAAATAGTAAGTTTTTCCTTGCCTCCACTTGGTATTCGCTGAAATTCTTCTTAAGGGCTATTTATATTGATTAGCATACTCAAAGAGGCGTAATTCTGGGAGGAGTTGGGGAGTGGCAGCAGGCGCATGGATGTGCGTTACTTTTCATGCTGACCGGGATTTATATAGCAGAAGAACGTGGAAGTTGGCATTTGCACAGATTTATGCATCTGGATTTTTTTGTGCATACGAACATTTCCGCTTTTGTCCGTACGCCATGTTTTAGTGCGATTTCTACGCACGGCGTTATGCATGAGGCCCCAGATGGGAGAAACCTGGAGTCAGTTGGCTGAGTCGGAAACCCGGGCTGCGGCAGCTGTCAGGACGGATACTGCTCGGTGTCTTCCTCTTCAGTTAACTTTTCTGACTGAGGGGGATGATACAGAAACATATTTTTTGATTTTTGAATGCACTGCAAAGTGGAATGTGTGTCAGAGGTCATAATAGGCATACCTAAGATCAGAAGGCTTAATATGACTTAACTGAGGAGCAAGCCTCAGATTATGATACACTGCAGTGC
The DNA here is from genome assembly GCF_900747795.2 of Erpetoichthys calabaricus. Taxonomy (NCBI): domain Eukaryota; kingdom Metazoa; phylum Chordata; class Cladistia; order Polypteriformes; family Polypteridae; genus Erpetoichthys; species Erpetoichthys calabaricus. The sequence continues at coordinate 269,479,481 of NC_041395.2, read as the reverse complement.
TTGTATACCTCCACCTTGAGGGTATCTCCGACACATCAGGCAAGGGACTGGAGAGAGTGGCAGTTTGACCCAGAGAGGCCGATTTGCACCCAAGCCTTTGAGGTTTGGGGCAAAATTGGGCTCTGGCTATGGCCAAACATCAATTCTGCCCAAAAGATGGCCGAAATATTGGCCTGCGAAACGTTCGTGAACACCCTCCCCGAAAATCTTGCCCAGCAGGTTCAGAAGAAGAGTTATGAAAATATGGACGCCTTGATAAAGGTAGTAGACTAGCATTGGGCAGTCTGTAAGTTGGAGCAGTCAGAATGGTCTTCACACCAAGTCCGACAGGTATGTGACGCAGTCCATGAGCTCAACTGATGACTCTCAGGGTCTCCGGTCCAACTGAAGGACAAACAATACACCCTCCCCCGCTGTTTCAAGTGGGGAGAAGTTGGACACCTTTTCACCACATGCCCCATTCCTGGTGAGCCCATGGATTGCTCGATTGGCAAGGAACAGCGGTATTGTGCTGTAGTCAATCCTTTGTCTCTTTCATACACAGGAGCAGTAGTAATGTCTACTGTTGCTCACCGTTATGTTTTGCTGCAACAATGGCTTAGGTGCCCATTTAGGTACCGAAAAACCACTAGAAAGAATTACATTTAGATTCTATTGGCCTGGGATAAAGAAGAAGGCACAACGATTGTGCACTTCATGTACTGAATGCCAGCTTTGTCAGATTCCTAGGAGGGACCGCGCTCTTCTCATCCCTCTTCCCCTTATCAATATCCCTTTTGAAAGAGTCGGTGTCAATCTTGTATGACCATTAGAACCCTCATCACGGGGCCATAAATATGCATTGGTCTTAGTGGATTATGCCACATGATTTCCAGAGGCCGTTCCTTTGCGCTTGGTGACCTCCAAAATCATTGCACGGGAATTAATAAGGATATTCACCCGTGTTGGGATCCCCAAGGAGGTTTTAACGGACCAAAGGACTCCTTTCATGTCAGAGACATTCAGGGAAGTGGCTAAGTTAATTCAAATTAAACATCTGAAAACATTGGTCTATCACCTGCAAACCGACAATTTGATAGAACGATTTAACCAAACTCTTAAACAGATGTTACGCAACATAGTTAACAAGGATGGGAGAAACTGGGATCAGTTACTTCCCCTCATGTTATTTGCCTACCAGGAAGTACCGCAGACCTACTGGGATTTCTCCTTTTGAATTATTATATGTAAGGTAACCCCAAGATCTATTGGATATGTTAAAAGGAGGATAGGAAGAAGAGGTCCTTCCCTCCTCAAATATTTTAGAGTATATCGTGCAATTACGCAAAAGATTGACTAAAATTCGGCCTGCTTTAACAGAAATGTTTTTTTGGATTAAAGGAGGCCAAATATTTGGGCTATCTAGTGGGCGGAGGAATGGTTAAACAACAATGTTCCAAAGTTGATGCCATTATTAAGTGGCCCCGTCCAGTGACTAAGAGGCAAGTACAAGCTTTCCTGGGTTTAGTGAGCTACTACCACCATTTTGTACCTTGTTTCTCAGAGATTTTTTTGTTAAATCTGTTAAGGGTGAATCAAAGGGAACCTTTAAAAGTGGTATGGAACGACAAAACTGAGTCTGCATTTCGTGACTTAAAAATGGCCCTGACGTCAGCACCTGTGTTAAAATTAAAAATAAAAAATAAGATGCTGCAGATGTTCTATCAGACGGTTGTGGCGAGCGCCCTCTTCTACGCAGTGGTGTGCTGGGGAGGCAGCATTAAGAAGAAAGACGCCTCATGCATGGACAAACTGGTGAGGAAGGCAGGCTCTATTGTTGGTATGGAGCTGGACAGTTTGACATCTGTGGCAGAGCGACAGGCGCTGAGCAGGCTCCTATCAATTATGGAGAATCCACTGCATCCACTAAACAGTGTCATGTCCAGACAGAAGAGCAGCTTCAGCGACGGACTGCTGTCACTGTCCTGCTCCACTGACAGACTGAGGAGATCGTTCCTCCCCCAAACTATGCGACTCTTCAATTCCACCCCTTAAACGTTAGCATTATACAAAGTTATTGTCTGTTTTTACCTGCATTATTATCAATCTTTAATTTAATATTGTTTTTTTTTGTATCAGTATGCTGCTGCTGGAGTATGTGAATTTCCCCTTGGGATTAATAAAGTATCTATCTATCTATCTAAAATCTTTTCTTTTCCTTTTATCCTCCAGACCGATGAATCGGACACAGGACTTGGAGCCATGCTGAGCCAATGCATCGATGGTGCTGAACACCCCATTATGTACCTAAGCCAGAAATTGTTCGACCGGGAGACCAGGTATGCCGTGGTGGAAGCCTTGGTAATTAAGTGGGCTGTAGCCCAGTTGAGGTGCTACCTATTGGGACGTGAGTTTACCTTAGTGACAGATCATGCTGCTCTTCAGTGGATGGCCATACATCGAGAATCTAACCCTAGTGTCACTAGGTGGTTTTTTGCAGGCAAACGCGGATGCCCTCTCCTGTATCTACGACCTCTCGGCGCAGGCTGCCCGACCTGCTTAGGAGGCAGTCAATAAGCCCTGAGGTGAATGAGTTGAGGTGAAAGGGTTGATTTATGGTACTAACGCCTCTTTGTCTTTTTCATCAGACCAAAAGAAGAAAAGTAACCCAATAAACTTACCTCACACACTTCCGGGTTTGCAAGATGGCTGCCTAACGTCACTTTATCCGGCTCATTGATCGCCATTTTTTCATTCATTTCTTTACTTTATCCGTTGGACATTATACGGGGACGGTCCCCAACTCTTTTTCCATTTTGGAAGTCTTTTTATTTACAACAGGGGTTTGGTATTGGATGGATGAATCACTATGAAATAGTATACAAAACATTTCACTTGATAAGTGAGGATTTTGATTTATTGCTTAATTATTATGACCTTGAAAATTGAGGTTTCCCTAAGGCATGTCATGATTATGACTTAGTAGCTTGAAATTTCAATCTCATTGTCTCCTAATTAAGCACAACATTTTGAAGCTAACAGAATTAAATATACGAGTGTCCTTTAGATTATATGTCGCATCTGCAGCCTTTCATTTCGAATGAATCATTAATCACTGAGTCATACCCATTTGCATATTTTCTTGGGGAAATCAGGGTGCCTCTTTACAAAAAAATAAGCAATTTTGTTCAGGAAGGTAATTTGCTGATTTGAAAAAGCCATATACTATGAAAGGTACTACATAAAATGAAGAGGCAAAAGTTGGACCTGTTTTCAAACTTTCCAAACTTCCCATGATGCATAAAATGCTGGTCATGATATATTATGCCAGGGTTTTCCAAACTTTATAAATCGAGGATCCCCAAACCATTGTACCATCTGTTCAGGGCCAATAGTAATATAAAGCTAACACTGAGAAGCAGAGCATGATATTTGGACTTGCTTACTGCTAACAGTAGTCACACAGCATGATTTAGGACAATAGTGGACTTATTAAAGCAACTGTCTAACTATAACAGGATCAAATGTTACGTGATACCTCTAGGCAATGGCTTTTCAAATTTTTTTACATGGCATCTCCCCTCCTGGAATTGAATAATTCAAAATGCCATAATTTGTTCAATCTTAAATTGTTAAGTAGTGACCGCTAATTAGGCATAAACAACTAAATGTTTCTCCAGTTCACCCATCCCTAATATTGCATTATGTCATTTTACCAAGTGATTGTTGACAGCTTTTTGTGTGTGTAGGTCTTTTATTTTTTTCTTGTTATGACAAATTATTTTTAATGTAAGAACTAGTAGTGTGGTTTGGTATGGATAAAACATACAAAGCATAAAATTACCATACCTTTAATTTACAAAAATATACAGTTACATACGAATTCAGATCAAAAGAAGTATTTACAGCTTACATACTACTTCCCCTTTAGTGATTTTGATTGTTTCATTGAGCAGGGGGGCAGACCCTTTTGATTTGAGGGCCACTCGATCGCTTCATCGGGGAGGGGGGGTTTGGTGAAAAGGCCCTTTATTGACACAGGCCACTGGGTGCACTCCCAGAATGTCGTGATGGTAGATTCACCCCTGCATACAAACATGGAAACTAACTCTATGTCCTTTGAACTGTAAGACAACTGAACTAAACATTGCATCACCTTCCCACTAAATATTAACTAATACAATATTGTCAATATATCGTAAATAGAATACAGTGGCAAATTCAGCACAAATAAATTACGTTATGGAATATCATAGGCTCCTGCCAGTTCACATTTGCTGTGTGTATTCTGTCTGAGATTGAATTAAATGTTAACACACTCTTGTCTCAAACCTGGGGTTGAAGACTGTCACAGTTAAGCTAACCACCACAGCTATAGAAGATCAGATAGCCTTGTTACCTGCAATGGCGTTGTGGCGAATGCCCCAGAATGCCTTGGCACAGCAAGTGCTCCTGCATTATGTTTACTCACTGCAGTGAACTGGTGTCTCACTTCAACCGAGATCCTGTCTTATAGTTTTTAGTCTAAACACGGATGATAGATCATCAAAATGTTATTATACCTGAATTATTTAACAAAATATATGTAAAAGTAGACTTAATCATGTATAAAAGCTGTGCAGTGTTTTGTGATAAAAGACCAGCTGTGGTCTGCAATTTATAATAATTTTTTTTAATTCCATTGAAGAGAAAAATTTAGATTGTACTGAGCCCATTTAAGAAATAGGTTTGTGTTTAGGGACCTCCTGCTGGTTAAAAAGTAATTGAAAAAAATAAGCTGTTCTCTCAAAGCATTTCATGAAATATAGAGCGACAACTGTATTTTTCTGATACACAGGTCCATTAAGTTATTTGAAAAGAAATTACACTGCCACTCTAAGTCATTTGTAAATTATTTTGTCAAAAACGTAATTCAAAGATAGTTGGAATCACTGTCATAGTTTCAGGTAAACTGAATACTTGAGTCTTGGAAATGTGTGGAATAATGAGACACACGCAACAGAAAATACAGCATTGTGGTAAAATAATTAGTTTTAAATTATGCACAGAGGAATAGATTGTGGTTATCAAAAAGTATAACAAAATTGTCACAATCTAGAAGAATGTAGTATAATTTTTTTTTCTCTCTTAGGTTGATAAATAGTTGCATTTATATAGCACTTTTCTAAACACTCAAAGCGCTTTCTTTACATAGTGTGATAGACAACCGGGGACCTTGCCCCACCGGGACGCCTGGAGAAGGGAAGGACCCAAATAGAGGCAGTATCTTCCCTGGGACGTAAGAGGGCAGCCCCCCTGGATTGCATGGGGGCCACGGAGCTTGGAAACTCAGCCCTGTGGGGTTTCATGGCCACCACCAGGGGGCGCCTGGGTGGTTCCGGAGCAAATGGACTGCAGCATTTCCCCACACCAGAAAGTGCTGCAGGAAGGCCATCAGGGAGCACCTACAGCACATCCGGGTGCAACATAAAAGGGGCCGCCTCACTCCATTTGGGGAGCTGGACTCAGTTGGCAGAGGACAGAGTTTGCAGGAGAGGAGTGGACGCGGCAAAGGAAAAAGAAAATAAAGAGAAAGAAAAGGAAGAAAAGGACTGTGAGTTTGGGCTGTTTGGTGTACTGTGCAGTGTGCAGGAAAAACTGTAAATAAAATGTGTTTGTTTTGGGACATTCCGAGTCCGTCTCTGCATTTGTTCTGGCTGTTTTTCACAATAGACAATTAGGTACCACTTCAACCATCACTGATGATTAACATCCAACTGGATGATGTGACAGCAGTTATACTTGTGCCAGTGCACTTAGCAAACATCAGTTATTAGGTTGTGAATGGCCAGAATGGAGAAGGTTGTGGTGGACTATTTGGCCAGGACATTGAGGTTCACCATACTCTTTTGAAAGATGCTGAGGTTTTCTTTATGACCAGTTAGGACCTTGGTTTTATGTCTCATCCAAGGGACAGCACCAGTTTTTAAAGCACAGTGTCCCCATTGCTGAACTGGGGCATTGGAGTCCAAACTCAGATCACAGGGTAAGCAATGCTAAAGGCTTTAAAAACACCTCTTGCAGCAGCAATTCAAGCTTTTCTCCAGATGGTCTCCAATCTAAATATTGGTTGGCCTGAGTGACATTAGAACATTCGAACAATCAAGACGAGAACAGGCCATTCAGACCAACAAAGCTCGCCAGTCTTCTCCATGTAATTCTTCTAAAAAATCATCAAGTTAAGTTTTGAAAGTCTCTAATGTCTTAACGTCTGCCACACTGGTAAGTAGCTTATTCCATATACAGCCATATGAAAAAGTTTGGGAACCCCTCTTAATTCTTTGGATTTTTGTTTATCATTGGCTGAGCTTTCAAAGTAGCAACTTCCTTTTAATATATGACATGCTGTATGGAAACAGTAGTATTTCAGCAGTGACATTAAGTTTATTGATTTAATAGAAAATATGCAATATGCATCATAACAAAATTAGACAGGTGCATAAATTTGGGCACCCCAACAGAGATATTATATCAATACTTAGTTGAGCCTCCTTTTGCAAATATAACAGCCTCTAGACGCCTCCTATAGCCTTTGATGAGTGTCTTGATTAAGGATGGAGGTATTTTTGACCATTCTTTTATACAAAATCTCTCCAGTTCAGTTAAATTTGATGGCTGCCGAACATGGACAGCCTGCTTCAAATCATCCCATATGATCCCATAGGATCATCAGGGGACTGTTACGGCCATTCCAGAACATTGTACTTCTACCTCTGCATGAATGCCTTTGTAGATTTCGAACTGTGTTTTGGGTCATTGTCTTGTTGGAATATCCAACCCCTGCGTAACTTCAACTTTGTGACTGATGCTTGAACATTATCCTGAAGAATTTGTTGATATTGGGTTGAATTTATCCGACCCTCTACTTTAACAAGGGCCCCAGTCCCTGAACTAGCCACACAGCCCCACAGCATGATGGAACTTCCACCAAATTTGACAGTAGGTAGCAGGTGTTTTTCTTGGAATGCGGTGTTCTTCTTCCGCCATGCAAAGCGCTTTTTGTTATGACCAAATAACTCAATTTTTGTCTCATCAGTCCAATGCACTTTGTTCCAAAATGAATCTAGCTTGTCTAAACGAGCATTTGCACACAACAAGAGACTCTGTTTGTGGCGTGAGTGCAGAAAGGGCTTCTTTCTCATCACCCTGCCATACAGATGTTCTTTGTGCAAATTGTGCTGAATTGTAGAATGATGTACAGATACACCATCTACAGCAAGATGTTCTTGCAGGTCTTTGGAGGTGATCTGTGGGTTGTCTGTAACCATTCTCACAATCCTGCGCATATGCCGCTCCTGCATTTTTCTTGGCCTGCCAGACCTGCTGGGTTTAACAGCAACTGTGCCTGTGGCCTTCCATTTCCTGATTACACTCCTTACAGTTGAAACTGACAGTTTAAACCTCTGAGATAACTTTTTGTAACCTTCCCCTAAACCATGATACTGAACAATCTTAGTTTTCAGATCTTTTGAGAGTTGCTTTGAGGATCCCATGCTGCCACTCTTCAGAGGAGAGTCAAAGGGAAGTACAACTTGCAACTGACCACCTTAAATACCTTTTCTTATGATTGGACACACCTGTTTATGAAGTTCAAGGCTTAATGAGCTAATCCAGCCAATTTGGTGTTGCAAATAATCAGTATTGAGCAGTTACATGCATTCAAATCAGCAAAATTACAAGGGGACCCAAATTTTGGCACAACCAGTTTTTCACATTTGATTTAATTTCATACAACTAAATACTGCTTCACTAAAAATCTTTGTTCAGAAAACACCCCAGTACTCAGATGTTCCTAGGAAATGAAAGACATACCACTGTTATCTTTTTTGTTGAAAGTAGAGTAAATTATTATGCAGGCTGAGAGGGGTTCCCAAACTTTTTCATATGACTGTAACTATGGTTTTCTGTTTGAAGAACAACTTCCTAATGTTTGTATGAAATTTATCCTTAACAAGTATTCTTGATGAACTCCTTTCAAAGTAACAGTCTTGATTCACTGTTCTAAAAAGGAAAATGAGTGTTTTGGACCACACAAACAGAGGAGAGGCTTGCTTGTCTGATGTGTCTTATTTGTTGTACTGCAACAGAAAGGAAAAAGATGGGTAAAGACTGTCACTGTGCTCACCATACCTGGAAAACATTCATTTGCATAACATGTTAATTCATTCTCAAAATATAGCTTGCTCATGATACTTTGCACATCTGAAACTATACTGAGAAGTTGTGAGGGAGTTCTGCTAGTTCTGCTCGTGTAATCTGAAATTCTCAAGGTGGAGAGATACAGCATGTGCAGCCATGTTCTCTGTCTTAAAGTGATGTACTGTGACGCCTGTCTATTTGGATGACCAGTAGCACAGAGAAATAGACACAGATCAACTGCCTGTCGTCAGGATTTCACTTGATGGCCTTTGTGTTATTATTTTGAGTTATTTTCATATTCCTGTCTTGTGTCCTATGCTAGCTGGGATAGGCTTCACCCACCTCCTTTGGATTAAGCACATTAGAAAATGACATGACATCTTTGTTATTATATAACTAGGAAACTAGTTTCTTCAGCTAATGTAGTAGATGCATGCAAAAGACAAAACAAGTAAAAATTAAAATAAAACAAAGTGACAGAAACCCAGATGAGAGGCAAAATCACACTCAATAATCTGGCAAGAAGTCAAAAACCAGGCAAGACACAAAAAAATAATCACAAAAAGAATTCAAAAAAGTTTAGAAAGTTTTATCTGCAGTTCAGATAAGGCTCAGCACAAAAGGCTGACCTTTTATCCTGTCTGCTGATTAATTTGAGGTCTTGACCCCTGTGACCACACCCCTAGAAACACAGGACACTACCCTAACAACCGTACACAATAATGGAAAAGGCTATAAGAGCTCAAATTGTAGCCCTAATCATGACAATAAAATAGAAAGCTTTATCCCAGCCTTAAGTATGTTTTCTTTTTAAATCTGTGTTGTCTGTGTTATGTTTCAGCCAGGATGCATTCCCTGGCTTCTGTTTATGTTCCTATTTTATGTCTTCATTGTTAATATTCAATTATTTTTGATAAGTGTATTCAAATTACGAACTTTTTCTTATTATGGTAGTAATTATTTATTATTTATTTTCTGTGTATATGATGTTTCTCTTTTATATCCCTTTTGTTCTGTGGGTGGTCCCCCAAGAGGCGGGGCCAGCCTGATATCTCCATTGGTGAGACCTCCCTCTGACTATATATTGAGCTAGAGAGGAGATCTCAGTAGTGGAGCATTGCATTTGGAAGAATTCATTGTGAGTATTGTTTTCCATTTGGCTTTTCTGATTATATTTTGGATTTTGATTAGAGATTGTGTTTTGGGTGTTGTTCTCTCTGGTTTGCCTTTTAGGCAGCTCCTTTTTTCACTTTTGAACATTTTGCTCTATTCTTTTCGATTTAAAAAAAATATTCATAAATATAATTAGTTTCAAATTGTCTTCAAGCAATATATGGGTTCCTTTCCCTTGATAGGTATTTAATACATAATAAAAAACATTTTGGAACTTTAAAAGGCATTTTTCCTATTTTTGGGACTGGTTAGGCCACAGCCAACAGGTGGTAGTGTTGGGGGCTGGCTTATTTAGAGTGAGGCTATTTAGGGCATGCCAGTGGAGATCCTGGCCTGTTCTTGTGACGTATTTTAAGGCCTAACACTCTTTATAATATCACAAAATTGTACTGACTGCAAAAAGGCAGACAGTTAAACAACTTAGAGGGCAATGCAAAGGCCAAGACCAGAAAATAAAACAAAATTGATGTCAGAAACAAATGGCAAATCAAAGTCAAAAAGCAAGGATTGTTTCTAGAAGCAGTAACCAAATATCAAAAAAATCACAAGTAGCTAAGTTTTCACAGACACAAAATGGCCATTGAGACAACCTTTTAATCTTTCACCAATTGACCCCCAATGTTGTGACCACTAGAGGCCATGCCCCCAGAAACCTAAGTTCGCATCCTGCTGACGTAATCTACAAAATGGCGGCGCCGATGGTTAAAACAAAATTATATCCAACAAAACATTAAATAAAAGTCTCTAATAAAGAAAATGAAAACAGAATTAATTCCTTGAGCATAAAAATCCCAGAAGAGACTCCCAGATGATTTTTATAGTTCAAGAAAAACCTGGAAACATTAAATTTTAAAGAAATTCCATTTATAACCATAACCGTCTGTCCGTCTTACTGAATGTTTTGCTTATTGATGTTATATTAATGGGCGGCACGGTGGCGCAGTGGTAGCGCTGCTGCCTCGCAGTTAGGAGACCCGGGTTCGCTTCCCGGGTCCACCCTGCGTGGAGTTTGCATGTTCTCCCCGTGTCTGCGTGGGTTTCCTCCGGGCGCTCCGGTTTCCTCCCACAGTCCAAAGACATGCAGGTTAGGTGGACTGGCAATTCTAAATTGGCCCTAGTGTGTGCTTGGTGTGTGGGTGTGTTTGTGTGTGTCCTGCGGTGGGTTGGCACCCTGCCCGGGATTGGTTCCTGCCTTGTGCCCTGTGTTGGCTGGGATTGGCTCCAGCAGACCCCCGTGACCCTGTGTTCGGATTCAGCGGGTTGGAAAATGGATGGATGGATGGATGTTATATTAATATATTATGTTTATAGCTTACATATTTGTTATTTGTATTGTGGACTTTGTTCTCTCCTTATTGAGCCCAGGGGGGTGGTGCCCCCTGACTGTGCAGCCATAGGACTGCCCTTAGTGCTCTATAAGCCTGCTAAAGCCATAGGGCTCATACTCTGACATTAGTTTATGCTTTTGTTTTGCTGCTCTTTTTTGGATTCTTGGATTACTCCTTTAAGTGTTTTATTTTTGATTCTCTTTTTGATCTTTGTTTCATGGAGTGTAGCTTTGTTTATACACTAGGATTCCTGAATCACAGACTGGCTCTTTTAGCTTTTGGTTTGTCTTTTATATATGTATTTATTAACTCAGGTTTGTTCTTGTTTACTATATCTCTGATTAAATAATCAACTAAACATTTGAACCACACTGTTCTCATAGTTTCCCCTTCTGCTTTTGCATTTCTGAGGTTTTTTTCTAATATTGAAGCTACTCGAGTTTGGGGTAAGACTCACCTTGGATATAGGCTTCACCAGAGCCTCAGGGTCTGCGTATGAAGTAAAGCCAATTTTGAGTTTGGAGCGCCAGAAAAATTGTAGCAATCATGGAGGCATTTTTTGTGGATGAGTTTTATCATAGCATAGCAATTTTTTGTTATTTTCATTGCATTGTATGAGCCATGTTATTTATCGAAGCAATTGCCGATGTGCATGTGATATCAAACCTTGGCATCGCTGCTATTTAAGACAGCAGCACACTGTTTTATCCACATAATTGTACCCACCAAAAGAAAGACTCTAAAAAAGGATTTAAATGACTTTCTAAAAGTATTTAGAGACAAAGGAGTTGTCTTTTATTTTTCACCTTTTGTTTCTGTTATGGCAACACCATTTTAATTTCTATCTTCCCTGGTGTCAGACCCTTGCTTATTCTGACCATTTTAATATTTTTCCACTAACAACGTGTTTGCATGTCTGCTGTTCCTAAATACTTTCTTTCTCATGTGTGCTTTCTGTAGTAATAGTATATTACATGTTTTAATTTAAATTTTATATTTATATTTTTGTTTTTCCTGTGACACCATTTCTATTTTTCATAGATACTGCCAAATTGTCAATCTTGGTTGTCTGTTGCTGTGTTGGTTACTTGGTGTATGCACAGGTTTTCATCACTGGTTTTGGTTTTTAAATATTTTGTTAACGTTGCCATTGTTTATGTTTTTGTATTCTTAGTTACAGATTTCTCAATGGTTATTTTGCTTAAATTATTGTTTTAAGTTAATAGTAACTCATGTTAAGTGTCTTGTATGTTATATGTTAAGCCTAAGGGGGCAGGACCACCTAACCATGCAGCTGAGGGACCACAAGATAGCTACTTCTCTCTTTCAGCACTTGTGTGGATTATTGATTTTATACTCTTATGTTTTCTGATTTTCTGGATTTGGACCTTTTTGTTATTAGAATTTTGGAATTGAATTACAAACTGGCTTGCTTCTCTTAGGTTTGTTTTTTAGGCATAAACTTTTTCCTTCTGTTTTGCCTTTGTAATTGCTTTTTTTTTTTTTTTTTTTAAATAAATCACTAAATATAATGAATTTGACATTTTGTTATTTGTGCCAGTTGTTTTACATTTCCTTTTTTTATGATTTTTTCTGGAATTTGATAATGTTATACTAACAAACTAGCAACAAAGATTTTAAGGAGAAAACAGGAGGAAAGGTGTAATAGAAAATAAAAATTAAGGTCAGAACTGTGTAATGGGATGTGGCACTGAAGTGATGTCCTGGATGAAATGGATGGTGTTTCTGTTCCTGGACTGAACTATAAATTGGATGGATCAGTGAAAACAGCCTTTCAAGACTGTATACTCTCCCGATAGGCTAGGTGGCAGCACTCCTGGACCAGTGCACCCATGCAAACGCCTGCAGGGTATTTTGGGAAATGTAGTGTCCTTGAACAGCCCTGCTGGGTGCCATGGGTGCTGCCAGGGGGCCATCAGAGGAGAGCTACAGTATCCCTGCTTTAAGGGGCTTCCACCTGATCCAGAAGTGCTTCCTTTGTACAATGTCCTGACACTGGAATTACTCCTGGGTCCTGGATAAAAGGAGCATCTTCTCCTCACTCAGAGAGTCAGAATTGAGAGGAGAAGGACGACAATGAAAACACTTGTCTGGAGGGAGTGAAAGAAGGTAAAACTGAAAGAAGAAAGGATAATTGTGCCTTGATGAAAACCTAATGAGGTAGTAATATAAATAAATGTGTATTTGAAGGTGAACTGGTTGTTGCACTGTTATGTCATGGATGTGGGGTCCCAAGATGACCCCTACAGACCACAACTGTTATAATACATGTAATAATATTATTATTTATATGGCACAATTGATGGGTCTCATCAATTATATCATCAGATACTCTGGTATTAATATGGCTGTACTTATTTACTTTATCTCTTCAAGTAGGTCTTGGGCTAGGTATGTTTCAGTTTTTGATCTATTCTTATCTATTTTTGACTTCAATTTTGACTTTGAATTTTGGTTTGCCCCAGATATCAAAATATATTTCTAATGTCCTGGTTTTGACCCTTTACTGACTCTGATTCTGGTTCACGTTATTATCTCCTGTTCTTTCTCTCATAATAATCCAGGAGACCCTGAATGATATCAAAAACCAAGAGATCAACTGCTCTAAATACCCAAATCAAAATGAGAGACAAAATCAAGGTCAGAATACTGGCAGGAGTCAAAAGTCATAAAGGACTTCAGCAGTAAGATATTTTTGAAGAAAGTAAGATTGTAAAAAGGGGTTTTGAATCCACAAACTCAGATAGTGATGTGTACTCATAGATGTCCCGTTAACCCGTCACATCGATAGCTAAAAGTCAGGACCTCTTAAGACACTCCCCTAACAATGCAGGAAGTCACCCTAATGGCATGAAGACAAAATTGTGGCGTAAATAAACAAAATGGCAGTGAAAACAGCATAAAGAATTTAATAAAAGTAAAAGTAAACTTTAAATCCAAAAACTGATGTTAAATTCTAATTCTAGGGCTAAAATAAAAACAGAAATGAGTGCTTGATCTTGAAAAAAAGATAAGAAAAAAATGTGCAAAAATTGCATGTAATCATAACAGATAGGCCTACCCATTTTTGTTGAGCCTGTGTAGGCCTGAAGCCTGCTTCTTGAGATTGGAGGTGAGGCTACATTTGATAACAGGTCTTAGAGAAATATTGAGTCCTACTTAGATTCATACACTGGGCACAGTCACAACAGTAACATCATCTCATCAACATTAATAATACTTGATGCTCTGTTTAGTCAGCATCCAAGTTTCTTAAAAGTGTTACCCTTTGTTAATTTACATTTTGACTTTATGATCTACAGATTTTCACTTCTGCTTTAAGGTTTTGAGTTTGTCTTTTGATTCACATTTTGGTTTATATGCCTCAATATTTTTCATCAAACTAGGAATTTAACTGATAAAAAGGGGGAGTGACCAGGTGTGCAGATGTGATGCAAGGGAAGTGCAAGGCCAATAAAAAGAGGAGGAAGAAGTAATCTTGAAAGAAACTGAAGGGGGAGGGAAAACAGATTCATCACCCAGCAGTTTTAGAGGTGGCTGTGAGTTAAATGCTGATTTAAAGAAGCTGTTCAGAGACATGAAATTAGTGGCGGAATGTGAGGAAACACCTCTGTCACAGACAATAGCTTATATATTAAAAAAGCGTGGGGTGGGTACTATACAGACAAAACAGAACAAGAATGGGAAGACAGCGTCCATGTTGTGTTTAGTTGTAGCACAGGCACAAAACAGAGAGACTGAGGGCAGTAAACAGAAATCTGAGGCAGTAAACTCAATGAAAAAATTATGAAAATAAAAATAGATTAGTTGTGAGGAAATAAAAAACAAAAATAAGCTGCAGCCACTGCGTAGATGGAAAATACATTCTTTAGAAGTTAAAGTTATTTAGAACCCCTTCTCAGTCTGAGGTTCTTTTTCATAATCTAAAATAACAAAAAAGTGACTTTGCTTTGACTCAAACAAAGCAACAAATAAAAAGTCTTTTGCTCCAAAACAAAATCAGGAAATGTTTTCTTCCTTTTGCCTTCAAAACTGTTCATCTTCCAATTTTCACGTAAGACAAATGCAATTTTTTTGCCACAAATGATAACAAAAATGATTTTTGTTTTAGGAGAGGCATCTCTTCCTATTTTTTTGATGAAAGCTTCTACACAGGTCATATGAAATGGTGCCCTTGGTATCACACAGATGTGCAGGTAGGTACATGTGCTGCGGTGGCAATGTCGACATGTCACACAAACACCTACACAGCAAATATAGCAAAAAGAAAGCTGTCACAAATGTTTTACTGTATGATTTCTATTAGCCTTTGTTTAAAACACTATTCATTTTGAAAAAGTGTTTTTTATATTTTTATTATTACTTAAGGGATGATATTTTATCACAATTGTGTGCATTTGTTTGCACAGGCACAACACTCTTCTGTTTCTGGATTTAATGTGTGCCACCATTTTGTGTGTGCCTAGTCACTATATTCTGCATAGTTGATGACCCATGACTAGTGATAACTGAATCCCGCTAAAATCACTTTGCCTCAAATTTGGCAAAATCTCAGAAAGATTAATGAATTTTACAGAAAAACTTGTTTTGAGTAGAATATAATGGCGCAATAGTCTTTCAAGCATCCTTGACGGCTAGGGAAACGTCTGCCAAACATGCGGAATTCACAGGTTTGAAAAATTAAATTCATAAAAAATTGTTTTAATTCTGAAGTTATTTTTATTTGCATTCATGAACACAATAATACCATAATTAGAATGCTTCCATCATGTTACATTTAAGTATAAACTGAAAAGAAATTAAATTAAAATGTAACATCATATTGTGTTCAGCTCTGATGGGAGAGCATCCACCACATCGGGAGAAAAGCATGTGGCTGTGATATCTCTGGCAATCAGCAGCTACACTCTAAAACACACGTAGCTCTGATCGCTCTCTCTCAAACATTACTCCTTAACAATCTGTAGATGATAATGTCTGTTGAACAAACAGGTATCACTAGCTAAGCGGAGGCAAGGTACACTCCAACATGTGGCAAGAGGTTGGAGGCTGGCATATGAATGAGGATAGCCCCCCGACCCCCTTCCCTTTAGCCCGCACCGTCTTTCTTGGATTCGTGCAAATAAATAGGTACCTCAAATAAACTATGATACTTAGATTGGATGAGAGAAGTCGCAAAATCAATCAGAATGTTCAAGAAATTTATAGAAAAAAATCCAATCTAAATCCATTAAGCAGTTCTCTTGTGAAAAATGGACAAACATATGGACATACAGACAGATATTGGATTTTATGTCTGGAGACAACCATGTGTGAATTTTGCTTAAAATTGGGTGGGAACAATTAGACAGCTCATAGAGTGTCACATTTCTAATGCAATCCAACAGCTCATGAAGGTGGTGCTCAAAGCAGGGGTGATGAATATAAACTGCAAAGAGTAATGGTATTGTTTTGAACCTGGTCTGAGAGAGAGCAAGCTTCATATTATGATAAACTGTCTCCCAAATAAACATATAAATGTGTATTGTGAGTGCAGAGAGCTCTTTGCATGCATTAAAAATATACATAACCTGTTGCAAGATAAAAAAAAAACCTTTCTGTAAAATCAGATTAAGCATTGGCATTAGATGGCATCAGTGGACTAGTGGTAGAAGTGAATGATAAAGTAATTGCAGGTGCTGAGTCTGCTCTCTGTTGTTCAGTTATGACCAGGGCGATCTCTAAACATAGGTCGAGTAGGCACTGGCCTAGGTGTGTTGTGTCCTAGGGAATGCCAAAACGTTATTTCATATGTGATCGCAAAGGCACCACCCAGCTCATCAATTATTTCATGCAAGGACCAACCTTGTCAATTTCTGTTATAGATCTGACCATGCAAATCTAAAAAAGGGACGGTCTCTTGGATGTCTCTTTTTGGATGTTTGCAATCAACAATGTACCCTTGAAATGCCCTGGTTACAATAAAAGTGTCAGAGTCGATGTATGGTTGAAAGAATTGTCAGCTATGGTCATGAAAATATAAAATGTAAAATAAACAAAAGTAAACAATGTGTCACATCCTGTCAAATGGACTGCCATTAAGAGAGCTGATAATGAAGAGCCACAGGAGATTTCAGTACTGAAAACACCTGAATCAACAAATCTGCCAGCAGAGGCACGGATAAGGCTGCACAACACTACCATCTGACTGCACGTCTAAATGGGTAATTAAAGTAAATTAACATGACCGTCCAATTGGAAACATAAACACGCCATGCCAGAATATAGCTGCAGCATTTTAACACATAGTATTTTCAACGACCAAAATGCTTTTTTTAAACTCCAATTGCTGTTGTTATGCCATATAGTAAAGCAATAGTCAAAATGACAGAAAAATATTATAGCAGACAGAAGCACTTACCAAAAACATGGAACTAAGTAGCTGTAGAGGTCTAGGGGTGTGTGTGTCTGTCTGTCTGTCCGTTTCCTCAGTCTCCACATTTATTACACTGTACAAATGAATCATTAAGCTTCAATTACCTTTTACTACTGAGCTCTTGAATTAATTACAGCAATTTAAACTTTTTATATTTTCTCAGCATGTAGTCTTTTGCTCAATTTATTTTGCTCTCTCTCAGAAACCCTGGCAGTTTAAAGTGCATGGACCGGAGGAATTGAGGGTGGGTGTTTTAGGAAGAAGCCCTGTGGTCATAGCTTTTGTAGTGTCAGATTCAGTGCTATTCACTGCAAACTTTTTAACAGGTTGTCTTCAGATGTGTATTCGAGACTATGGATAAACCAGAGGAAGAGCAATAGAAAGGGACAGGCAAGGGACCCAACTAGTCCCTGAAATCAGCAGTAGGGGGCTATAAATCTCTGCTGATTCAGGACTCACTCATTTTTATAAATGTTATTCTGTCCAGGGAATCCCACAGTTGGGGATCTGCTAGTTGGACATGCTGCAACTCATCAGCTGGCAGAAGGGAGCCAGTGTCCACCAGCCAATATGGCAGGAGCTGCAGTACCAGCATCTTCGACAGGAGCCTATGTAGAAACTGGATTTGAGGGTGGCTGGGTGGGATGGACCTTTTCAGAATCTGGATGATGGAAGACTAGTGCTATATGCTAACAGGAAGGATTTAGGGCAGGGCGTGGAAGTGGAAGAGCAGCACAATGGCAGCAACTCTCTGGGTGTGAGCCTCTGATCTCTGTTCTGCAACTGGGGATTGACTTCTACTTGCAGACTCTAAGCCTGTCATGCAAGGGATCACCTTTATATACTCAGCATCCAACATTGTCTGCTACAGCTCTGTGATGAAGCATCATGGGTTTGTGTAGAAAAAAAAAACCTTTGCCTAAGCTGAATTCTGACGGAAAGATTTGGCAAACAAGGTCACCATTGAATCCAAATAATCCAGTACTAACTGGTGAATTTTACTGATCAACACTACCCATGGCATCTTGGCTAGCATGATATCTCAGATGGCCGTTCAGATTAAACAGTGTCAGAACGTAGAGTAATTAAATGAATAACTTTGTGAAAGACAAACTTATCTGGGAAAAGGTTCTTGTTTTGACTTCAAATTTGCCTTAGAACTCTGTTGAATGATCTAACAACATCTACATATGTCTTCTACTGTCCTTGAAAAGCCTGAGGGCAGAGCTAAACTGATCTCTGCTGCCTGCTACTTCAAACTGCCAGATAGGAGATTCCATTTGTCCTATTCAAGCATGAGAAAGCCAATGACAATGGCAAATGGGGGAAAAGGTGCCCAGCAGCCCTAATTGCATGATGTCAATTTAAATTAAATATATTGATATATTAAGAGTTTTAGCTTCAACTATTTAGAAATACAGCTGCCTGAAAATATAGACTTCTTTCACTATTTGGATATTTACATTTTGAATCTTTTGTCCTTATGTGCCAAACATTTGAATGTGCTTCTGCCTTTCCTTGATGATCCATCTTGTACAAATTACAACACAAGCTGTTCTTTTGTAATGAATGAGGTCACGTCACAACCTTTCTTCTCTAGTAAATAATTTTATTTCCTGTTAAATTACAAGTAATGCATTGTGGTTGACTTCATGAATTTACATTATTCACTTTTAGCAACCTAATCTACAATACCATTTTCAAATTTTCTTTTGAACAAGAAATTGTCCTGCAAAGATAATTACAGCATAGTTGTTATTTGTTATTTGCATGATTTGCATTTGTTTGGTAGCTACAATCGTGTCCACTTTGCAAGTTTCTGTAATTTGTATTTGATTTTCCATAGTAAACAGATAATGCAGACAAGGCTGCAATTTTGCTGGACTGCACTCTACAGGGAGCTCTACTAAGGATGTGTGTTTTTGTTTTGATGAAACAAAAGATTAAATTCTATTGCTTCAACAATGACCAATGTCTCACTTATGTTTTTATGTTATATTTAATGATTACAACATGTGTCTTGCAGACACCCAAAATTGAACAAAAAATAAAAAATAAAACTCCTTTTGTTGAGTATAGGAACAAAATTAAAACTACAATGCATTGTCAAACTCTCAAACTTAACCTATTATTGCCAGACTTCATTTTTTCAGTTTCTTTTGAAAAATAAGTATTGCACCTTTTACTATGTCTCTGTACCTGCCAGTCACTGAAGAGAATATGATTTACATTTTGAGCTTTCATTTTTAAAAGACAACTCTGTAATTTAATTTTTTTTACTATAACCTTTTTCCAATCAGTGACACCTGTCATGACTTAATGGAGAGAATCAAACACACCCTTACCAAACACAAAACTTCCATCCATCCATTTTCCAACCTGCTTAATCTGAACACAGGGTCACGGGGGTCTGCTGGAGCCAATCCCAGCCAACACAGGGCACAAGGCAGGAACCAATCCCAGGCAGGGTGCCAACCCACTGCAGAACACAAAACTTTGAATATTAAATTAAATAAAGACTTTCCAAAAACAATAAAAGAACTTCATCAACTCCAAAAAAAACAGAGTTTCAAAGTTCAACGCTACAAAATTAAATTCAGAAAAAGTAAAAAAAAAGGCAATCAAACAAAAGTCCCAGTCCACTAACTCAAAATTCAAAAATCTGAAAATAAGCACAGTCATAAAACCAGAAAAATCTTAAATGGTGAAAATGACCAACCTACTTACAAAAAGAAAAGCCAAAAGTCAGCTGAAGAAAGCTGCTAGGAGAGCCAATGGCACAGCAATGTATCTGAGGCAGCAGGCGCCTTAATTGGGCTCTCAGGTGATCTGTAATTCAATGACTGAGAGCTTTAAACAGGTAATTCTGGAGAAAAGAATTGTAGACAGAGGACAAAGAAGGGAGTGGAGCTAAACTATGAAAGAGACTAAAATTCAGAAACAAACCCTTATCAATACCCAGCTTGAACAATTCAGAGACTGGGGCTGCTGAATAAAGCTGATACCTCAAGCAACTGTCCATTTAAAGATTACAATTTAAAAGCACAGACAAGATGAGGGGAAAAAGTACTAATCACTGTTAATGTGTGCTTGGTTTTTGTACATTGCCATGTGCCCCCTTTAAAAAAGTCAACCTTATATATCATCATCAAAGAGATGAGCTCTATCTATGTATATGCCATGCCCTATGTAAAAAAGAAACCAAATTTCTATTAATGTTTGCCAGATTTATATATTGTAAGAGCTAGCCCGGTCACAGACAGACATGACACCGCAATGACCAAACACACACACGTTTATTACACCATTTACAAACTATTTACAATTTTGCATTCAGTCCTTTGGGCCACCTCCACTCCTGTCTCGCAAGCTCCATCTTCCACCTGACTCTGGCTCCCCGAATGGAGTGAGGTGGCCCCTTTTATAATGCCCCGGATGTGCTCCAGGTGCCTAATGATGAACTTCCGGCAGCACTCCCCAATGTGGCGGAAGTGCTGCCCTTGTACCCGGAAGCACTCGGGGCGTACACCATCCCTAGTCTGTCAGCACTTCCTGGTGTACCGGATGCGCTGTCCCCAAGGGATCAAGGACTGTCCAGGTGCCCAGGGAAGAGAAGTGCCTCTCTCCCGTCTATCACAATATATATATATATATATATATATATATATATATATATATATATATATATATATATATATATATTTATTTTATATATAAACCACTGTCAATATTACATATGTCAAAAGGTGCAATTTTTGAATAAAAAAGCTGGTGTGCAAATTCTGGAATTAGACTCTTACATGGCTAAAGAAATGACAATAAAATAATTAGAGAGTTATGCAGCGAAGATAAAGCTCACTCAGTTATGATGTTTGTCACTCAAAGTAAAATTTCAAGAATGAGGCCATAGCCTCACTTGAGGAGGCAAGACAGGGAAGGGAGGAAGAGGAGGGGAAAGAGAATGGAAAGAGAGCAAGTTATAACCTTTGTATTTCTTTTACCTCTACAACAGTATTAATTTATGTGCTAACTTACACACTGCAACACTTTGAAATAAACATTTGAAACTAGTGTTTAAGCAGAAAACTGAAATAACTCACTGCTTTTACTTTAGATCATAAAATATCGCTTAACACTTACAAATAGTATACCTCTGATCAATCATTGAACTTTGTATGCTGGAAGTCTCAATAACAACCTGAAAAGGAAAAAAATATTCTCCCATCGCACAGGTTTAAAGTCTAAGATTTTGTTTTTTTTAGGAGACTCACTTGACATGTAAGGACCAGTTTCGACTAAAAGACTGGATCAGCCAAATTTTTCATTCTAGCTACAGCAAAAAAACAGAGATGTGGGAATTGTAATCCATAAAACAATTTCACTGATAGCAGCACACATAGTAGTTGATCTTAATGGGTTCTATGTCATGGTTGTAGGAAACAGTCAATTCTAAAGTCATTTTGCCAAATATATATGCACCTAATGTGAACGACAGAGATTTTACACAAAATGTATTTGCAATGGCTCCTAATATGAAGAACCATTCAAAATTTAATGGCTGGACATTTTAATTTGGTTGAGTTTTAAATCCAGACTTGAGTAGGTCTTCAAAAACAGCAACTGTAACATCTAAAACTGCAAAGATAATTTTACAGTTCATTGTGGATCACAATCTATCAGATCCATGGAGATTTTTATCTGTCAGATCCATGGAGATTTTTATATTTAAATTTAAGACAATATTCCTTTCTCTTGCCTGTATATCATAGTTATTCAAGAATGAATTATTTCTTCACTGATAATAATTTTTTGCTCACTATGAAATCTTGTAAGTATGGCGCTATTGTTATTTCTCACGTTTCTCTTATTGTGGAGCTTAATCACTATGCCCTACATACTCAATTCATAATTGGTGTCTTAAACCCCTGAAATTAGTATTTGAATTTTTTTTAGAATTCTTCTTCACTGAAATTGATTATTTTTTGGAGACTAATGCATCCTCAGGAGGTTTCCACAGGAACACTCAGGGAAACAATGAAGGTGGTTTTAACAGGTCAAACTGATTCATATCTTTCTCTCATAAATACAAGGTAGAGACTAGGAAGACATCAGATCTAATTACAGAGATTTCCAGGACAGATTATGAATATCACAGATTTCCTAATGTGGTTCTCAATAATAAAAGACTGGCCTTACAATTAGAATTTAATCTCTTGACAACAAGGGAAAGCAAATAATTTATTTTTAAATCATTATTATGAGCAGGGAGAGAAGGCCAATAAAATTTTAGCTCAGCAAATCCATATACAGGAAGTTTGTGATGCAATAATAGAAATTACCAATGCATATGGAAATACAATTCGAGCATAAAGAGATAACTATACGTTATTATATTCTTCTTAGTGTAAAGAAAATGAGAAACAAGCTAAAGTGTTTTTTTTAGAAAATACAAATATTTTATAAAAAGCTTGACAGCTTGATATTCGGAATGCAGAAGAACCAAAAAAACAGTGACACTTTTAGAAATACACAATGCCATAAATTCTCTCCAAAGTGGTAAAGCTGCAAGCCCAGATGGCTGCCCAACCGAGTTTTATAAAAAAAATATTCTCATAAGGTGGTTCCATTATTAACAAACAACATTTACAGAAGTTTAGGATAGTAAAATTCTTCCCCAAACATTCTAATAAGTATTATTAACTGTATTTACAAAGAAAAATAAAGACATACTGCAACATATAGACCAGCTTCACTCCTAAAAAATCACATTAAGATACTAGAAAAACTGTTAGCTGGTGGGATTAAGAAAGTGCATCCCTCAGTAATATCACAAGACCAAACTGGAGTTATTAAAGGTAGATATTTAGCCTCAAAACGTTGGTGCTTGTTTAATGTAATGTAGTTCCCAACAAATTCTGACATACATTTTACCGCCTTTGGATGGAGAAAAAGTTTTTGATAGAGATGAATAGGATTATCTACTCACTGCACTCCGCAGATTTGGCCCCAATATATCTGCATAGTTTAAAATACTTCAGACTAGTGCAGATGCATCAGTCCACATTAAAAAATACAAACTTTAGATCAGAATAAGTCACTTGACAATGGTGCCCACTATCACCAATGCTTTTTGCATTAGTCATAGAGCCGTTGGTTATTCATCTCTGGAAGAAATTAAAGATAAAAGTGATCATAAGAGACAATATCGCTATATGCAGGCAATATGGTGCTTATGTATCAGACCCACAGTTATCTATACCATTAGTCTGAGATGTGTTAGGAGAATTTCATACGATTTCTGGTTTCAAAATTAATCTGAGTTAAAGTGTGTTGTTCCCAGTGAATTCCTTAGGACATCATACTGTACTGGATAGGTAATCGTTCATAATACTAAATCATTTTAAATATGGGGGGATAAATATCACAAATATATATAAAGATCTCTTTCATTCGAATTAATAAAGTACTATGGATAACATCAAACATAAATTTAAAAGATGTTAATAGATGGTTCACCATCCATCTCATATTAGCAGGGAAAGCTACATCTGTCAAAATGAACACCCACCCTAAACTTCTCTGTTTATTCCCAACTATACCTATGCATATAAAAACACTATCTAAAAAATTAGACTCAGTTATAATATTCTTTTGGAATTTGAAATGGCAATGTGTTCCAAATAGCTACAGCAGATTGTTACATGGCACTGTCTAACTTTCAATTTTACTTTTGGGCAGCAAATATCCGTACAATAAAATCTTGGAAATTGGCAGAACTTCACAAATCCACATCAGCTTGGCTTGAAATGGGAAATAAATTCTGTTCAGAATCTTATTTAAATGCCCTGCTTTCTGCTCCAATCAATACTAGCTATTGTCAATTTACCAACAATCCTTGGTAAAGTTGCTCCTATATGCAATAATCACAATTTTTCCTCCTTCTTAAACCTACTCCATATTTAATTTATGAAAAATGCTAGGGATTTAGACACTTATAGATCAACATATCCACATTTTGTGAACAATTATGTTCCAGATTTAACTTTCCAGCTATATACTTTTTCCCTTATGCAAATTAGAAATTTAGTTTAAAGAAACCTACCTTCCCAGAGGCCACACTGTTTAGTGCCGGTAAGAAGAGAACATTTTAACAATATAAGTATTTATACTTCAAAGATATTAGGGAAAAAGGGGGGGGGGGGGGGGGGGTTTGGGTAAAGGGACCTTACAATTGGCATCTCAGAAAAGGAACTCAGCCAAACATAGAATACACTTTTAGCTGTATATGCATCAAGCATTCCAAACTACAACTAGAGTCTTTCATTGATCACATTTACCTCATTTAAAGTTGTCCAGGATGTACCTATGGCAAGACCCAAACTGTGAGAGCCACTTTGTAGCTCCAACTTCACTAGGCCATGTTTTGAGAATGCATTAAATTAACATAATTCTCAGATAGCCTTGGTATCACAATCACTCCTAATCCATTAACTTCAATATTTGGTGTACACAAAGATGGCATTAATGTGCATTGGGAGAAATCACTTGTAATTGCCAATACCACACTACTAACACTTATCCTGCTCAACTGGAAGAATCCCAACACACCCATTATTACTCAGTGAGTAAGTGATATTATATATTATCTCCAATTAGAAAAAAATCTTATTCTGTCTTAGATGATAATGTTCAAAACAATTTTTAAACATGGCAAGACTTAATATTGTTTTAGAATAAACATGCTGGGCCTGTGATTGTCTGTCTTATGTTATCAATCATTTCAACATGTTAAAAAGTGAGCTTTTTTGTTTTGTATTTTTGGTTTTTTGTTTGTGTCCCTTTCTTTTGAGTGGGGGCTTGAGTTTTGTATTGTTTTGCTTTTTGCTGTTTTATCCTTTGTATTCAAATGCCTGTATCTGCTATTATTATTTGTTTGACTGAGTAACAACACTGTAATATAGAAGACTGTTTGCCTATAGGTGAACAATATGGCACTAAATATCCATGTGTTCTTCCATTTCGGAATCCACTCAATCCAGTTCATAGTTGTGGCTACTCTGAGCCTGTCATGGCACCAACATGGACATGACACCTGCCCAGTACGGGTCTCATGGCCGAGTCCTAACTTTTGGAGATAACATACATTATCATCATCAAAAGCTGCTTAATTCAATTTATGGTTGTACTGGAACAGAGTATATCCCAACATCACTGGGTGTAAGGTGTAAAACGGCCCTGGACAGACAACTAATTTGTTACTAAGTCCGCTCACACATACCCCAACACATAACACAGGGGCTGGATTGGAATCACAAGGTAACCTAACTGAAACCTATTTAAGAATGTGGTTGGAAAACCTGAGTACCTCGAGAAATACCATCACAGATACAGGGAGAACTTCCAGATCTCACACATGCAACATCCAGGCATGGGATTTTCACACAGAATGCTGGATCGGTAAGGTGGCAGCAATCCCCACTGTGCCACTCATATCAGGGCATTATTGTTATTATTTTCACAGAACTAAGGGTCTTCGCCCCCTGCTCACTTCGCTTGCCAACCCCATGTTTGGTTTTCCAGATACACACTTTTAAGATTTTTTTTTTCTTTGAATTGCTGCTATTTCATTAGTTTCACTTTTATTTCAGAACTTATGTAAAAACAATATTTGGAATCTTTCGAGTCCCAATATGCTGAATCTTTTAAATGAGGTCCGTGAGACATGTGTTAATGACTTTGTACCATAATTCAGGATAGGTTTCTCTGTTAGGAATTTCAGCACAGACAAAGCGATCTACATCATCAGCAGTTAATAATTTTTTTTGCAAAATAACCAATAAATGCATGTGAGGTAAAACAAGTTTTTGAAATTCTCTGACTTAAACTTCAAAGCCTTACAATATTTACATACTTCTGACATATCACCTGTGTCCATATATTCGATCTCTATTCACCTTTTAGTTATTTCTCTGAGTAATAATTTCTCTTTGTTTGCGCCAATGCGATGTTTATTTTTTTTTTGACACTCATTTTTTTCTTCTTTCATATTCTGTATCTTGCTCTGCATGTGTTTCGCGCCTACGTTTATTTTGAGCCTTTTGAATTCCAGTTTTCATTATCTCTAACCTGCTCTGCATGTGTTTGGCCCTTTTCTTTTGTGACCTCTTTATGATGTTTTACTCTGTTTTCTACTCTGTCTTTTATTTCTGACCTCGCTTTGTCCTGCTTTTTTTTCAATGACACCTGGTCCATGGTGATTATTTTCCCTTTTTCGAGTAATTATTTCTGTTTGTTTGCGCTACTGTGATCTTTACTTTCTTTTTTTTATACTTTCTAATTTTCCTACTTTCATATTCTTTAACTTTCTCCACATTTGTATAGCGCAAACATTTTTTTTGAGCCTTTCGAATTCCACTGCTTTCATAATCTGCTCTGCATGTGTATAGCGCCAATGTTTGTGAATGTGTTTATGAAGTTCTACTTTGTCTTTTACTTCTGAGCCCGATTGGACGTGATTTGTTTCAGTTCCACTTGTTGCGGGCTGATAATTACTTTCCTTATTTTCTGAATTTGCACCTAGATTTTTTTTTCTCTTTTGCTCTTTTTTTCTCTTCAACGCTTTCGAGTCTCTTTTCTCTGCACTGCTTTCTTCTTCGCTTATTCATCGACGTTTCATTTATAACGTATTGTCCTTATATGCTTTATATGCGCTGAGACCCTGGATCTGTGTGTGCTCAAATCCTTCACAAGACTGAATGTTTTGCTGCCCCGTTATCTTATTTGATATTGATTGCAAGTAGGGCATGTCTTGCAAGAATCTCATGTTCTACGTCATCGTGAGACGGTCCTGGGTCAGTCTCTTGGTACAATGTCTCATGTTTAAGGTCCTCGCGGGTCTTTTAACTGTCTTCCATCATGTCTCGATGCCCTACTGTTTCTCTCCAGGATTTTTTTTATAATAGAGAGAAAAGCACAAGAATTTTTTCAGAACAATCTTTTCAGCGATTCTGTGAAAAGTTTTGTATTTCATGTCTAGGAGCTGGCATCAAAAAAAAGCAGATTCTTATAAAGATTGCTTGACACAAAGTGAATATTTTTTTTATTGAGGTTTTGTCTCCAAAGGGTCACGGGGTCTCCATGGCTGTTATGTCATTGTGCTGAATGATTTAAACATCTGAATTTATTCTGTCCCTGTTTAAATAAGCAGATATGTAAAGTCAAACGTTATTTATAAAGCACATTTACAACACCGTGGCGCAGTGGTAGTGCTGCTGCCTTGCAATAAGGGGACCTGGGTTCGCTTCCCGGGTCCTCCCTGTGTGGAGTTTGCATGTCCTCCCCGTGTCTGCGTGGGTTTCCTCCGGATGCTCCGGTTTCCTCCCACAGTTCAAAGACATGCAGGTTAGGTGGATTGGCGATTCTAAATTGTCCCTAGTGTGTGCTTGGTGTGTGTGTGTGTGTGCCCTGCGGTGGGCTGGCGCCCTGCCCGGGATTTGTTCCTGCCTTGCGCCCTGTGTTGGATGGGATTGGCTCCAGCAGACCCCCGTGACCCTGTGTTAGGATATAAAGCGGGTTGGATAATGACTGACTGACTGACATTTACAACAGCCAAAACTGAACAAGCAAAGTACAAGCAAAGGTTAAAGAGACAGTAATATATAATAATAATAATAATTCATTACATTTATATAGCGCTTTTCTCAGTCCTCAAAGCGCTATGCACACAGGGAGGAACCGGGAAGTGAACCCACAATCTTCCACAGTCTCCTTACTGCAAAGGAGCAGCACTACCACTGCGTATGTATATATATACATCACAGAACTGCAAACATAATTAACCGCTTTATAAAAGATAACACCCATGTATACATATTTGTAATCATGAATGTACATGAGCCAACATATACAAACATAATATTAACCTCTTGCAGGCTCAAATGCCAGCTAAAAGAGAAGTCTTTAATGATAACTTAAAAATGGCCAGTGTTGGAACAGACCTAACATAATAAGACAAGCCATTTCAAAGATAAATAGCAGCCACCACAAAAGCCCAATCTCCCTTTGCTTCAGCCTCAATCTTGGCACAACTAAGAGCATCTGGCTAGTAGACTGCATTGCTCTTGTTGGCACATACAAGTGAAGAAGTTCCGAGAGGTAAGATGGGGCTGTTCCATTCAAACATAAAAAGCAAGCAATAGAATTTTAAAATCAATTCTGAAGTGGACCAGAAGTCAATGGAGCAAAGACAATATTGGTGAAATCTGGTCATGCTTACAAGAGCCAGTTGACAAGCCAGCATTTTGGACTAATTGTAGGCATCATAACAAGGCCTGGTCAACGTCTACATACAAAGAATTGCAATTGTCCAAGTGAGATGTTATAAAAGCACAGATGCCCTTTTCAAGATCATTTAAAGAAAGAAAAACCTTTACATCTCTGCTAGAAGAGAATTTATCTGTTTGTCAAGTTTGAATGAGCTGTCAATAATCACGCCTAGGTTCCTAATTGAAGCTTTATGATATATGGCAAAGGGTCCAAGAGCAGTATCAGAGACACTCAAGGCTTCTGAGCTTTTGAACACCACAATCTCAGTTTTATTATCATTTAGTTTAAGAAAATTCATTGCAATGCAGGTTTTAATACCATTCAAGCATGCATAGAGGGTCTGTATTTTCTTGCTCTGCTTTGATTTTAGTGGCAAATAGTTTTGAGTGTCATCAGCATAGCAGTGAAAGGAAAAGCCATACTCCTGGAATATACTGAATGCTGCTCCAAAAAAGCCCTCTGTTAATGCTACACTGAAGTTGAACTGTGTGGGCAGAGGCTTCATTAACTTATACTTTACAAATAATTTGGGAAAAGTGAATAAAACCCTTTAATTTTAACACAGTTTCAGAATGATGTACTTTCTTTTATTTTAGAAAGCCAGGCTATACTTGCTAATTGCCTGGTGATGAAAAAGAAATAAATACTCAAGGCTTAAAAAGCTACGGTGCTTGGTCAAATGGAAAAGTGTGTCTGGTGAAAAGTTCTTTGTTTAAAGACACTTGTCAGTTGAAAACCCTGAAGACACCTAAACGGCCCAGTGTATTGTATTTGAATTCAGATTTAGTGACAGGGTCTGCAAGAGTCGATGGCATTGAATACCAGTAGTGGATGAGTTTAGATTAAAATTTGACAAAGAGTGGTGCTACCAGTTAATGCTATACCAAAATGTAAAGTGGCCACTGAGGGTGAGTGTAATCTCTGCATCAGCAGTCAGCAGGTTGGACAGTATTGCCAACAATTACATTAGGGAGTGGTTAGGCTTGCCCTGCTGCCTCTCTGATGCAGGATTCTTTGGTAGTAATGCGCTGCGGCTCCCAGTAATATCCATCAGTATCAGATACAATCAAGAAAATGTCCATCTCGTCCTAGATCTGAGAGAATTCACTGATCATCTTATGAAGAACACAAAGTTGGCCATCCATACTGGCCACAAGTGGAAGGCACATGAGCAAATGAACCAAACCATTATCGGGCTGCAACACAGAGAGGTCTTAGGAAGCATGTAGGCTGGGCACACAGGGTTGGGCTGGGGACCACCCATGCAGTTTTTGTCCAAAGCCATGAGGAGCCATGGTTGTGGAGGAAGTCACCAAGGTGAAACAAGAATACTACCAAGTAAAAGCAGTGTTGCAAGGCTGCCAGGGAGCCTGGACAATGTGGGAAACCACCATAAACAGAGGGGTTACAAGGGCAGATATCTGGAAAACCCCACAGGCACAGTCCAATTCTTGATAAGGGCAATCTACGATATCTACTATGCCAGTGATTTGGAAGCAGAGACAACTGCCCAATCTGTAACAATATCAACATAACCCTCCAACACATCCTTTCAACATGCAAAGTTTCACTGATACATGGGCTTTTCAGGTGGCAGCACAACCAGGTCCTGACAAAATTAGCATATGTTCTGGTGAGCTGCAGGGGGTACTGCATAACACCTGAATAAACCCAAATTTGTTCAGTTTGTCAATCCAGGTGGGATTATATGAGATATTTCAGCAAGAAAGTCAATGTTCCTCCTTGCCAATGGCAAGGCATGGGAAATTTGCTTGGACCTTGGGGGGGCAGCTGGTTTTTCCAACTGAAATTGCAACAACCACCCTCCATCCAGACATTGTGATGTGGTTGCAAAGAGGGTACTTGTCATACTCTGGGAGGAAGGAATGTCAGTGGCAAATGAGTGGAAAAGAGCAAAGTACTCGGATCTGAGATGGCTGGAATGCAACCATCCACCCTTTGGAAGATGGATGGAGGGGATTTGCCAGCATAGCAAACATCCATCTTCATTGCAGCACTGGCTTGACTGGGTCAAAATTAAGAAAGGCAGAAAGAGAGCTAGCAGAGGAAGCAGAGAAAGCATGTTACTGGCTGTGGTTATGGAGGTAGGACAGAGTTTGTGGGTCAACACCCCATTAGGTTCAGAAGCAGGGAGTGTCAGGGAGAGGTGAAGTAACTGACCCCCCCCCCCAATACCTGGCGATGTACTGGATAACAGAGTGGCAAACAGTGGCTCTCAGTTGCTGACCCAGAGGCACTCATGTTGGAACTTCAGGTTCAGCTCTATTAATCCTTCCTCATAACTCATTCCCTGCAGTCCTGGAATTAGCTTAGTCACTCCTCTATGGACTTTTTCAAGTGCTACAATGGTTTTCTTTTTTAGCTCATAGAGTAAAACTGCATACAATGCTCCAGATGAGTCCTTACCAGTGTGCTACAAAGCTTTAGTATAACCTCCTTGGACTTGTAGTCTTCACATAATGCTATATAACCTAACATTCTGCTGGCCTTCTTAATGGCTTCTGAACATTGTCGGGCAGTTAATAGTGTCAAATCTACTATTATGACCCCTAAATCCTTTTCATAAGGTGTACTTTTGATTTTCAGACACCCCCCCCCATTGTATGTTCGAATCTATCACTTTTTCTTCCTACATGTAAAACTTTATATTTACTTACATTAAATTTTATCTGCCATAAATCTGCCCAAACCTGTATGCTCTCCAAGCCGCTCTATAATGATTCAACAAATTCCAGATTAACTACTAATTCACCTAACGTAGTATCATCTGCAAAATTAACCAGCTTATTACTTATATTCCTGTCCAAATTATTTATATTTATTAAAAATGGAAGTGTCCCTAGTACTGACCTCTGACCCCACTGACATGCTTAGCTTCGCTTTAGGTGGATTACCTGTGTGCAGTGCATGAAGTGAAACCAAATTATTGGCAGAATTCTATTTATGGCAATACAGAGACATACTTATATTCCTATTCAAATCATTTATATATGTTAAAAATAGTTGTGGCCCTAGCACTGGCCCCTGTGGAACACCACTTAACATAAGCCAATTCTGATAGAGTTTCTCTGCTTTTGTGTTTTTTAGCCAATTCTACACCCATCTTCACACTACACCCTGAACTCTCACCTCATTTAGCTCAACTGCCAACTTCTCGTGGAACCTTGTGGCAAATTTCACATGTTGGTAAATCTTTGGTGGTACAGTTTTTAAGTTGGCATGGAAAATGGATGGATGGATGGTTGAAATCTCCAGCAATGATAAAAAAAAGCTGTCAGGATGGGCCATTTCCTGCTCACTGATGACGTTATGCAGCTCCCCCAGCGCCTCATTTGCATTCACACTGGGTGGGATGTACACTGCAACAACTATAATGGCGGTGAATTCTCTGGGCAGATAAACCGGCTGACATTTCACCACTAAAAACTCCAGCTGTGGTGAGCAAAAAGTTGCGACTGCCATAGCATTGACACACCAGTCATTGTTTACATAAACACAGAGTCCCCCGCCGCAAGTCTTACTGGAGACAGTGATGTATCTATCCACACGAAATGATGTTCATCCTTGTAGATGAATAGCTGAGTCAGGAAAGTTGTTCTGTAACCATGTTTCCAAGAAAATAAACACTGAACAATTCCTCGTTCTGGACTGGGTGTTGAATTGGAGTCTTAGATAGTCCATCTTCTCTTCCAGAGAGCGTATGTTGGCCAGTAGTACTGACTGGAGAGCTGGATGTCTAGGCTTGGCCTTCAGCCTATAATGGACTTCCGATTGCTTACCATGCTTCTGCTTCCTCTTGCACTGCTTGAGGTGCCTCCTAGCCCTGGCATCAGAATTACGTGTCACCGTGGTGGAACTTTGTCCGCATAGCAGTCCTAGGTCACATAGTCTCTCTGTTACCAATGTAGGAATTATCGCAGTGTAGGTGTCTCCATGTGTGTTCTTTAAATCTACAGCCATAAGTATATTACAACTATAACTAAAATGATAAGTACATGCATTCCTGGAAATGCCAGATTGGATATTAACACAAACATTAGCACCGTATGTGGGAACCGAACAGGCCGCTGCATCTGTGTGCGCCGCCACATTGGTGGGATTTTACTACTAATATACTGAAAGAATCTCTTTTTGTCATATTTTGCTTTATCTGCTATATACTCCTCTAACTCCCTTTTTGCTTCTCAAATATCCTCCTTAATGGTTGCCGACATGTTCTCATTCACCTTACAATTGGAGTTATTAGTCTTATATGCCTTATAAAGCTGTTTTTTCCTTTGCATCTTCTTTTTCAACTCTTTATTAGCCTACTGTGGAGTTTTTTTCAATTTTTTTTTAATTTCTACTAATTCCAAATTTTGGAATGTACCTGTCCTGCATTATAAGTAAAACATTTTTCAACCTGTTCCACTGCTTCTCAACTGTTTCTACAGTTAAACTCTTGTCCCAGGCCACCCTCTTTAGACTTTGTTGCATTTGCTGAAAATTTGCAGAAACCAAAAATTAAACTTAACAATTTTAGCCTCTGCATCCGCACTCTTACAAAACACTGAGAGCTGCATTATATTATGGTCACTTGACTCTAGTGGTCCAATCATCTCTTTACCCTGAATGCTATTCTGGTGAGTGCTAGCAAGATATTTTATTTTAGTGGAGTAGGCACTCTGTAAAGGAGCAAATAATATCGGACACAAAAGACAAGCCCAGCCTAGAAAGATAATTTTTAAATCCTACACAGCACAACTGTCAGTATCCCTGGCTCCAGACCAAAATGTAAAGAGGGCATCTACAATGTCAGGTGGGGCATGGTATTATAAAGTCATAATAAACTAGGGGGCTTCGCCCCCTGCTTGCTTCGCTCGCCAACCCCTGGTGTCGGGTAACCCGAAATACATTGATGTATGTATGAGATATATTGGAGTGTAAAGGTGTAGATGAAGAACAAAGGAAGTAAAGAACCCATAGCATGGCACAATAGAAGGATTTATTGGAATATTTCTTTATACACAACATTTGTAGTAAAGATGGTGTGTTGTCCTTGAATGAGTTTTCCTTGGTATGGAGTATCTACAACTTTAACTTTAATGTCAGATGAATGCCGAACTCTTGAGAAGGCTACATAAAGTTGTTCATGTCCAAGTACAGGCTCAGAGAGGTATATGCCAACTCTGTCCATGGTTTGTCCTTGGGATTTGTTGATTGTCATGGCAAATGCAGATTTAATGGGAAATTGGTGTCGTTTAAGTATAAAAGGTAATTCCAGGTCAGAACTTGTAAGGTCAACTGTAGGAATCAAAACAGTATTGTTAGAATTTGATCCTGTAAGTACTTTTGTAGACTTAGCTAATGGGTGACTGTTTATGACTTCAGTGACGTTTCTCATTATCAGCTCTGTGTATTGCCTGTTTTCAGGAAGGGTCATTCGTTGATAGATTGCGACATCTGGATCTAACATGTAGATTTGTGCATATTTGCGTTCGAGATATGGTTCAGGGTTCACTGTTCCAATCCGATGTAATATTTGTCCACATACGTGAAAGCAGTATGGGCCATTGCCAGCTGGTGGCCTGATATTTACCCCGGTAAATGCAAAAGCAAATGAACCATTGTAGGATCCAATGCAGTCCATAAAGTTTTTACTTTCGGGTACATTGTTAGTTAGAAGCTTCCGTAGATATTCAGGAAAGTCATCTAAAGGAGGCAGTCTAACCTGACCCTTTTGACAACAACGTGTAAACTCATTAGTTGTATTGCCATTTGTTTCTTCAGGGAAGTTAAGTGAATGACAATGACAGCAAATGATAGTCATTAATCCTAATGAATGTTCATTAATAGTGGACTCATTACAGAATGCGTTGTCAGCTAATTGGCGGAATTGTTTAGCGGCTGTTTGTCGTTCCTTTCTTTGCCGTTTATCTATTGCCTCTGCTGTTTGAGAGGCGCGTTGTAGGCGCCTGCGTTCATTAATTGTATTCAGGCGGGCTCGTTTCTGTATGTCCGTTAGTTGAGATGTTTCGTTTTGGAGCCGTGACTCCTTTGGTTGCGTTGTCTGAGAAGCACGTTGTAGGCGCCTGCGTTCATTGCTTTTATCCAGGCGGGCTCATCTTTGTAGCCCCGTTAGTCGAGCTCTTTCTTTTTGGAGCCGTGCCTGCTTTGCTTGCGGCATTTCAGACGCGCGTTGT
The DNA here is from genome assembly GCF_900747795.2 of Erpetoichthys calabaricus. Lineage (NCBI taxonomy): Eukaryota > Metazoa > Chordata > Cladistia > Polypteriformes > Polypteridae > Erpetoichthys > Erpetoichthys calabaricus. Next base: position 269,444,859 of record NC_041395.2, on the reverse strand, counting down.
AGGTGCCTGCGTTCATTGATTTTATCCAGGCGGGCTCGTTTGTGTATCTCCGTCAGTTGTGGTGTTTCATTTTGAACCCGTGCCTGCTTTGCTTCCGCAGTTTCAGATGCGCGTTGTAGGCGTCTATGTTCATTGTATTTGTCCATGCGGGCTCGTTTTTGTAGCTCCGTTAGTCGAGCTGTTTGGTTTTGGAGCCGAGACAGTTTTGCTTCCGCGGTTTCAGACACGTGTTGTAGGCGCCCACGTGTAATGATTTTATCCATGCAGGCTCATTTTTGTAGCTGCGTTAGTTGAGCTGGATCGTTTTGGAGCTGTGACCGTGACTCCATTAGTTATCTGTTGTCTACCGTTAGTAATATGGATGATTACACTTACTGTTAATACGGAGCGTTTTCTGTGGTTGTAATGTTAATAATGCATCACTGTAATGTGATTCACATATGCTATATGGTTTGGACGTGTGAGAATGCTGAACGTTTAATACGGAGAGTTCGTTTATTCTTATTACCCGGACCATGCTGTGTAGTGTGGACGTTTAGTTCAGAAGCGTGTTGTAGGCGCCTGCGCCTTTCGTACTTTCTTGCGCCTTCCGTATTATCTTTGTGGACCTTTGCGGACTCCGTATTGTCTTCTGTTTGACTCTGGGGTGCAGTGCAGAATCCTCTTTTCTGTGTGGCGTTAGTTGAGCTATTTCGTTTTTGAACCGTGACTCCTTCGTTAGTTGAGCTCTTTCGTTTTTGAGCCATGACTCCTTCGTTCACGGTGGATCAGACTTCGCTTGCGGTTTATGAGACGTGCACTGTAGGCGCCTGCGCACTATGTCTCCTGCGTCCATCGCCGTGTACCTGGGTCCGTGCCTTCCGGTTTAACATTCTCGGTTAGTAATATGGATCCTACAAGTAACATTATAACTGTTGGTGTTGGTGGAGGAGCTTAAATGGCTAAATGATGTCCTGGAGGGGGGATATGGCTGTCACTAACATTTTTGGCTGGTTTTGATTTTGAGCTTGTGGTCAGTGGTTTGTGTGCGTGATTTCTTTCTACTGTTGACTAATAACAGGGCCTGTATGGTTGTAGAAAATATACAGGACATCGCCCTGCTTATGAGTAAGAAGCATTAACATGACTGAACAAATATACAGCACTGTATACTGCATTCCAATACCAGCATTTTATCAGAGAACGGAAAATTATGATAAAATGTAACTACACCAACCAACCAGTTGGACAGATAAACAACAACACCTACCCTGGGTCTGCTTGTTGATTTGGAGAGAATCTGGTTGAAATATAGAATGTAGAAATGTAAATATGTAGAATGTATATAGCGCCTTTCACAACCTTTACGCATGACAGCAGTTCATTGTTGAAGCAGGTCATGTCAATGACTCTGAGCATGCGGTTGAAGGAAAAAGTGGTACAAATGCTCATTGGAAATGTGTTGAAAATGACAGGCTGATACATAAATGGTAATGGAATTCAGATTGTGGTGTACTGTATACCTGGAGCCCTTGTTTTCAGCCCTCGAGAGCCATTGTTGTCTTGTTTTTTTTTGTTTTAAAACCCTTTGAGTAATATTTCAGACATATTGTACTTGTTACATTGGATTTAGTTTTGAACATTTCAAAGTTCTGCATTGTTACGTTGAACATCCCTATCTTGTGTTTCATTTGCAACATCCCCATAGTGTGTAATTTCCCAGCAGCCACAGACTTTTTTGTTACAGCAGCTATGCTGCATTGCCACCACATGGTGTCATAGACTACTGGCAAATATTTATGCTGGCTGTACACTTCATTCTTCATCCAAGTTCCTGGATAAAAGCAAATTAGCTCAAATGAAATTTAGTACACTGACCATAGTGCCACCAATTCACACATTCTTGCCCAACTGAGTCAGAGTGATGGAACACAGCAGCAGACTTTCACTCAAGCAGCTCAGCTGACAAGACAGAAATTATATGCTGCAGAATCCTTGCATACAAATCAGTTAATAAACACATTCATTATGTGTTTTGCTGGAAAAGGCAGGCAATGACATGGTCTTTGCAAAATGAAATCTGTTTATGTCCATAGAGCTACATTGTGAAATGGAGCAACCGTATGTTACAGTTAAAACCAGTATTTTGTCCTCTTTATTTTGCCAGCCCATACATTTCAGTATTCCTTATAATGACACAGTTACAAAAGGCATAATCAGAAGCTGCTAAGAGCAGGAGAAAAGAAAATTCTGGGCTGAAAAGTTCTTATGATGTGCCAATCATCTGTGAAAATGGCCTTCATTCATATTGTACTTGCTTATAGTTTTGAATATGGTAGCCGAGGGCAGTGTTTTTAAGAGAAAGACTTGTTCATTCCTTAACTCTTTTTACTGGCAGAACGCCTTTGTGTGAATGAATACTGTATAAGCCATAAAGTTCAGGGTCACCCGCTCTGCTGCATCCTGAAACGTGTGGGCCACTCCTCCAATGCTAATGCTAATTGTAATCCAGTTATTTATATTTCACAATGCCATAGTCTTAACTGATGTTTCATTATAATTGCAATTTTAAAAATTGTGATAAAATCTGAGAAATGAAATTCTTTCACTTACAATGATGTATTCGTCTGCTATCCAAGAAAGTGACGCCTTATTACATCTGAACATTTTAAAATGCCTGGCGTGTTTGTGAAGGTGGTAGTTGAAAGGCTGCAGTGTCTGTTGTGCTTTTAATAAAAGAAACCTGTTCCAAAATTCTAAGTCCTTGAGCCTTCTGTAAGGCTACTATGTGTAGCTGACTCCCCTACTTTTCATTATACTTTTCTACTTTTTTCATATTTCAAAAGAAACCTGGAACTACATGGAAGAATGACACAGAGGTAGCTGGTAATTTAGGAAAGGTAGAATGAATTAGGAGCACTAATAAATTAATCTGTTTTTGTTTTAGTCTCTGTATACATTTAGAAAGGAAATTTAAATTTGCAAAATTGTTTGATAAGAATGTATGAACAGGTCTGGTACCATTGGGGGACAAAACGAACATCGTCCCTTCAACTGCACTGCACAGTTATTCCACTTACTAGTTTATACTTATAACTTAATCTTATTAATGATTCTACTTAACTTGTGCCCTAAAATTGTTTTAGTGGTCAAATATCTACATTAACTGGCAAAGAACAACTTGTAAGACAGTAATAAGAAATATCTCAATAGTTCAGTAATAACATTAAAATGTTAATATGTACAAGTCATCCGTTTATGCAGTTTGCATGTTCTCCCCGTGTCTGTGTGCATTTCCTCCAGGTGCTCCCGTTTTCTCCCACAGTCCAAAGATATGCAGATAAGGTCAATTGGTGATGCTGAACTGGCCCTAGTGTGTGTTTGGTGTGTGTAGGTGTGTATGTGGGTTTGCCCTATGATGGACTGGCTGCCCTGTCCAGGGTTTGTTCTTGCTTTACGTTCTGTGTTAACTGGGATAGGCTCCAACCCCAAAATCCGCGAAACCTGCGAAAATGACATGCAGAATAAACCAGAATTGTATTGTACAATTTGATCACTGACAGATAGATGAGGGTTGAGCAGCACAGACACCCTCCTCATTCCTGATAAAAAGATAGATAGATAGATAGATAGATACTGTAGATCACACACCAGAATGACTAAAGAGGAAGAAAATTAAATACAGAAACAAAAACTTCAGTTCTTTTGATTAGCTTGTTGAATTGTTGTAGTAACTGTAGCTACTGGCAAAATTGGCGGCAATCAACAAATAGGCAGAATTTGATGCAACACTCATCTCTGTGTATCTCTTTGTGAGCATTAACTAAACTCAATGTATTAATGTATTAATATTATTATGGTTATTTTTTCATTTTTATTTTTTTACCAATGCAAGTAAACAACTAGCATACGTTTTTTTATTGTAATTACATATGAATTTGGTTTTTACAAGGTCAGATTTTTAAAAGATTTTGTGATGATCCGAAAACAGAGATAATTATATTACTATAAAACAAAAACTGTGGCCTTGTGCAGTTCTTCAAAGATACAGATTGGAACCTGAAGTTATGTTATCTTGCACACATACTTTGGCTTTAGAAAAAGTTTAACTTGTCACTTCAGGAGACATGTAAAACAATTTTAGACCATTCTATTAAAATAAAAGGCCCAAAGAAGAAAATTAAACTTTAGATACAAATTGAAAACGTCTTTGATAATTTCACAACTTAATTGATCAAATGAATGTGGCAGATGAATCATCACAAGAATGAGCTGACATTATATCATCTGTAGCAGGAGAGGTTATAAAACTGGCAACTCTGCACAGTCGCAGGTGCTTTTTCCAACAAGTGCGGCAAAAGGCAAGGCGTCCTTTTCAGAATAGTGAGTCGCCTTTAAGAACCATGTAAAGAGCAGAGAATCTATCAGTTGTTTTGCTCGGAGCAGATGCAACACTATAAAGGTGCCTTCAGAGAATGAATTTGCTTGTCTGAATAGAATGCATTTCCACTCTATTAATGTGGTGCTCTATAGTCCACAGAAAGTGTGTTGCATTGTGCAGGCATGTACTGTGCTGTATAATGTGACACACAATCGTGGCTTGCCTGTACTTGAAGAGATGCGGTATGATGAACCTGACCCACCAAATCATCAACCAAATCGGACAGCATTACAACTTCATTTGAATGTAATTAGCAGAATATAAAAACAGGTAATCGGATGTGCCATTTATTTTTTAATCAGTTCGTTTAATTTGTGGTCAATATCTCATAGTACTGCCCTTATATTCCTTATTTCACTGGGCACATTACTTACAACATCCACTGTTGCATTTTGTGACTCCAGAACTGCATCTGTCAGCAAATAGCTAGATGGTCGCCCAGTGATTTCCAAGGTAGCCAAACACCTGAAGATGTGCTGGACAAAGCAGCAACATCACCACCTGGAGTCGCATCCTTGGCACGGGGGTCAGCTTTTGTAATATTGTCTGAAACAGAATAAACAGATGATGGGCTGCAACTCGCTTATACCACTGCTTAGGCCAAAAAATATTAAACTATTCCTTGCCTCCACTTCACATTCACTGAAATTCTACTTTTTCACATATGCTTTTGCCATTGTCTTTTCACATAACACTGAATGGAAGGGGCTATTTATATTGATTTGCATATTCAAATATGCAAAATTCTGGGAGGAGTTGGGGGCTATAGGCATGTGTGTTAAAATTCACATTGATTGGGATTTATAAATTGAAAATGTATAAAACTTTACTTACTCACAGTTTTATGCATCTGGATTTTTTGTGCTGACATACATTTCTAGTTTTGTTCATACAGCATGTTTCAGTGTGAATTCTACGCAAGGCATTATACATGACGCCCATAGTCTTAGTTCATATTTATAGTAACAAGACTAACTTTCAAGTTTAGTGCTGTTGCAGTTTTCTCCAGAGCTGCGGACTCCATTACAGGTGAACAAGACTAAGACTAAGTGCAGTTGCAGTAAGCTTTTTGGAGCAGGAAAAGAGAAACAAAGTTGTGTACTGTTTTAGACCACATTGTGAGCAAGTTTAATGAAGTTAGTATGGAGGGTAATGTTACAAAATTAATTCTGCACGCATCAGATAGGTGGTTACAGACATGAAAAAGCTCAAATATGCTATTTAAAAACAATGGAAAACATATTTTATATTTGGACGGAAGTATACCATGATAATAAATCATATATATGTACCTCAACGCAGCAGAAAAAGACAAATGATGCATGGAAATATTTATAGTGCAAAATATAAGAAATAGGAAAGTACAGATCAACATATGCTTTTAACTATTAATCTTCAGTAAAAAGATACAAAGTTGATGTCCCTAATTAAGAAATTGCCTGGGCACCAGTTCAGAAATTTCGCATTGAAAGTTCTTGCTGATTTTGTACATTTCTTAGAGTGTTAAGGAGGTATATTTGCGGATGTGATATGAGAGCTGTAAAGGACAGCCGGGTTCCATGCCCGGCAGGGACGCCTCTGCTGCATCTGTTCCGGGGGAGCCACCACGGGCAGCTCAATACCTCCCCCGGGACGCTTGGTGGCAGCCTCCCTGGCGGATGATGATTCCCCAGCCTGGCGCATGGCTCCATGGGACATGGAGTCCTCCACAGCCTGGTTGGGGGCTTGGATGGCCGCCACGGGGAGCTGCATGGAGTCAGCAGCCTGGCTGGTCATATCTTCAGCCCCACCCGGAAGGGCAATTAGGACCAGGTGGCCAAGCACCTGGAACGCTTCTGGGTGGGGTATAAAAAGGGCCAGCCACCATCACTCGAGAGCCAGAGTCGGGAGGAGGAGGACTAAGCCTGAGGAGGAGGAGTGGTGGTGCTGCTGAGGTGGAGAGAAGAAGTGTGGTTTGTTGTGTGCTATTTAAGTGCTTGTGGGACTGTGTTGGGCCTGTGGGACACGGGGAAGGCGTGCCCCACGGCTGAAGAAGAATAAAAACTGTTTTAATTAAGTACGTGCCTCTGCCTGAGTCTGTGCCGGGTCGGGCGTTATATAGCGCTCATATTACAGAGCTCTAACAATATGTATTATATAGAGCTTATGCTCTATACTGAGAAGTTTGTGCCACAATGAGACGTTCTTTACAAATATTATAGTCTCTGACTAGATATTTTATAAACATGTACTGTACATGTGTTGGCAGAAGATCATGAGGTACTGCTGAAACAGAAAAGTGTCGGCATTACTTTTTTCTCACATTTGCCAAGGCCCCAAGCCATGCAACCAGGTCACCCTGATGGTAGATCCATCCAGGAGTTATAGACAGACAATTATACTTCTAGTAACACTTACCTTTCATGTCATTACTTTCTATGTGGGGATCAATTTCAGGACATTTTCATTTGCTTGACATGAATAACATTTACAACAATGACAGCAACACTCATTTTGATCTAATGTAGCTTAACAACTGCAATTATTTTTTAAAAGCCAATTCAAAGTGGCATTGAAAAGCTTTTCAGGCATTTTATTTTTAACATTTCTTTATACAAGAAGTACTAAAGCTTACAAAGATTTCTTTCTGCTTCTTTGTTCTTTAGGCTATACTCAAATATTGTGTTTAAGTTTTACAAGGATTGCTTTTTCCCTTTGCTCTATCCCTTTAAATAGAGAGAAATGTGTAAGGGCATGTCATTAATTGAGAGAGGGTGAGATGTTAGTTGCCTGAGCGCCAGCATTACTGGGCAATCAGACAAGACTTGCTGTGGTTAGTTAAATGTGATATTGCTCTTGTTCTGTTCAGTTCACTGCAGCATAGACCTAAGGATCATCTCCTCTTACAATACAATACCATACTAGCATGTTACTGTCTCACGAACACTGCAACTGACTCCAAAGGACACATTTACAGCAGGTACTTCAGATGCAGACTTTGGAGAATGTGAATAATTCAGAGCTTCTTGAATTAATGTGTCTGCTGTAAAGTATTTCTGGACAGCTTTTTTGCATTTATATTCACCACGGACATGTACAGTCATAACTTTTAGCAAGGAAAATTCACCAATCAAAACACAGCACTCACTAGTACCCACCCTCTCTACTTTGATGGATGAAAAATGACAGTTTCCATTTCATTGCACATTTTGATATCCATCCATCTATCCATCCATTCTCTTCCGCTTATCCGAGGTCGGGTCGCGGGAGCAGCAGCTTGAGCAGAGATGCCCAGGCTTCCCTCTCCCCGGCCACTTCTTCTAGCTCTTCCGGGGGAATCCCAAGGCGTTCCCAGGCCAGCTGGGAGACATAGTCCCTCCAGCGTGTCCTGGGTCTTCCCTGGGGCCTCCTCCCAGTTGGACGTGCCCGGAACACCTCACCAGGGAGGCATCCAGGAGGCATCCTGATCAGATGCCCGAGCCACCTCATCTGACTCCTCTCGATGCGGAGGAGCAGCGGCTCTACTCTGAGCCCCTCCCGGATGATTGAGCTTCTCATCCTATCTTTAAGGGAGAGCCCAGACACCCTGCGGAGAAAACTCATTTCAGCTGCTTGTATTTGCGATCTCGTTCTTTCGGTCACTACCCATAGCTCATGACCATAGGTGAGGGTAGGAACATAGATCGACTGGTAAATTGAGAGCTTTGCCTTATGGCTCAGCTCCTATTTCACCACGACAGACCGATGCAAAGCCCGCATCACTGCGGACGACGCACCGATCCGCCTGTCGATCTCACGCTCCATTCTTCCCTCACTCGTGAACAAGACTCCAAGATACTTGAACTCCTCCACTTGGGGCAGGATCTCGCTCCCAACCCTGAGAGGGCACTCCACCCTTTTCCGGCTGAGGACCATGGTCTCGGATTTGGAGGTGCTGATTCCCATCCCAGCCGCTTCACACTCAGCTGCGAACTGATCCAGAGAGAGCTGAAGATCACGGCCTGATGAAGCAAACAGGACAACATCATCTGCAAAAAGCAGTGACCCAATCCTGAGTCCACCAAACCGGACCCCCTCAACACCCTGGCTGCGCCTAAAAATTCTGTCCATAAAAATTATGAACAGAATCGATGACAAAGGGCAGCCCTGGCGGAGTCCAACTCTCACTGGAAACGGGTTCGACTTATTGCCGGCAATGCGGACCAAGCTCTGACACTGGTTGTACAGGGACCATACAGCTCTTATCAGGGGGTCCGGTACCCCATACTCTCGGAGTACCCCCCACAGGATTCCCCGAGGGACACGGTCGAATGCCTTTTCCAAGTCCACAAAACACATGTAGACTGGTTGGGCGAACTCCCATGCACCCTCCAGGACTCTGCTAAGGGTGTAGAGCTGGTCCACTGTTCCACGACCAGGACGGAAACCACACTGTTCCTTCTGAATCCGAGGTTCAACTATCCGACGGACCCTCCTCTCCAGAACCCCCGAATAGACTTTTCCAGGGAGGCTGAGGAGTGTGATCCCTGTGTAGTTGGAACACACCCTCCGGTCCCCCTTCTTAAAGAGGGGGACCACCACCCCAGTCTGCCAATCCAGAGGCACTGTCCCTGATGTCCATGTGATGTTGCAGAGACGTGTCAACCAAGACAGCCCTACAACATCCAGAGCCTTGAGGAACTCTGGGTGTATCTCATCCACCCCCGGGGCCCTGCCACCAAGGAGTTTTTTGACCACCTCGGTGACCTCAGTCCCAGAGATGGGGGAGCCCACCTCCGAGTCCCCAGGCTCTGCTTCCTCATTGGAAGGCATGTTAGTGGGATTGAGGAGGTCTTTGAAGTACTCCCCCCACCGACCCACAACGTCCCGAGTCGAGGCCAGCAGCACACCATCCCCACCATACACAGTGTTGACACTGCACTGCTTCCCCCTCCTGAGACGCTGGACGGTGGACCAGAATCTCCTCGAAGCCGTCTGAAAGTCGTTCTCCATGGCCTCCCCAAACTCCTCCCATGCCTGAGTTTTTGCCTCAGCAACCACCGAAGCTGCATTCCGCTTGGCCTGCCGGTACCTATCAGCTGCCTCCAGAGTTCCACAGGACAAAAGGGACCGGTAGGACTCCTTCTTCAGCTTGACGGCATCCTTCACCGCTGGTGTCCACCAACGGGTTCGGGGATTGCCGCCACGACAGGCACCGACTACCTTGCGGCCACAGCTCTGGTCAGCCACCTCAACAATAGAGGCACGGAACATGGCCCATTCGGACTCAATGTCCCCCACCTCCCTCGGGACATGGTCGAAGTTCTGCCGGAGGTGGGAGTTGAAGCTACTTCTGACAGGGGGCTCTGCCAGACGTTCCCAGCAGACCCTCACAACACGTTTGGGCCTACCACGCCTGACTGGCATCCTCCCCCACCATCGGAGCCAACTCACCACCAGGTGGTGATCAGTTGACAGCTCCGCCCCTCTCTTCACCCGAATGTCCAAGACATGTGGCCACAAGTCCGACGACACGACCACAAAGTCGATCATCGAACTGAGGCCTAGGGTGTCCTGGTGCCAAGTGCACATATGAACACCCCTATGCTTGAACATGGTGTTCATTATGGACAATCCATGACGAGCACAGAAGTCCAATAACAAAACACCACTCAGGTTCAGATCGGGGGGGCCATTCCTCCCAATCATGCCCTTCCAGGTCTCACTGTCATTGCCCACGTGAGCATTGAAGTCTCCCAGCAGTACGAGGGAGTCCCCAGAAGGTGTGCCCTCCAGCACCCTCTCCAGGGACTCCAAAAAGGGTGGGTACTCCAAACTGCTGTTCGGTGCATATGCACAAACAACAGTTAGGACCCGTCCCCCCACCCGAAGGCGGAGGGAGGCTACCCTCTCGTCCACCGGGATAAACCCCAATGTACAGGCTCCAAGTCGGGGGGCAATAAGTATGCCCACACCCGCTCGGTGCCTCTCACCGGGGGCAACTCCAGAGTGGTAGAGAGTACAGCCCCTCTCAAGGAGTTTGGTTCCAGAGTCCAAGCTGTGCGTCGAGGTGAGCCCGACTATATCTAGCCGGAACCTCTCAACCTCACGCACAAGCTCAGGCTCCTTCCCCTTCAGAAAGGTGACATTCCACGTTTCAAGAGCCAGCTTCTGTAGCCGAGGATCGGACCGCCAAGGTCCCCGCCTTCGGCCACCACCCAACTCACACTGCACCTGACCTCCTTGGCCCCTCTCATAGGTGGTGAGCCCATGGGAAGGGGGACTAACGTTGCCTCTTCGGGCTGTGCCCGGCCGAGCCCCATGGGTGCAAGCCCGGCCACCAGGTGCTCGCCATCGAGCCCCACCTCCAGGCCTGGCTCCAGAGGGGGGCCCCGGTGACCCGCGTCCGGGCGAGGGAAAACGCTGTCCAAATTTTGTATTCATCATGGAGGTTTTGTTGAACTGCTCTTTGTCTCATCCCTCACCTAGGACCAATTTGCCAACAGAGCTCCTAGGATCATTGGGACACGCAAACCCCTCCACCACGATAAGGTGGCGGTTCGAGGAGGGGAACATTTTGATATCAGTACAATAAATAAATGAAGAAATAATTAAATATGACTATGAATAAATAACAAATATTCAATGTTTTGTGAAAAAGTGGCAATAAATAAACAAAAACACTATGATATGTGATTGTAAATAATTAATTTGGGTATTTTTTATCTATTAATTTCTTTGATTTTGTCCAAAATATTCTTCCGCATTAGTTGCCATCAGTTTCTGATATGCAATTTGAGTTGCAAACTCCACATGGGTAGCAGTGCTGAATCTGTAACACAGCAATGCTACCCACTGCACCAGAGTGCTGCATTATTTATTATTTGGAAGGATAAGCAACAAATCCCTTTTTATTTTATTGTAAGGCATAATCTAATTTATAAAGCGTAATGTGTGTGTGTTTGTGCGATTGTCTGGCGTGCAAATCTGCAATGTTGAGCTTACTGTATCTCTGCCAAATTATCCACAGATTCCCTATTTGAACAGTGGAAACACCATAGTGTACCATGATGGTATCTTTACAATAAACATCACCACTACTTAAGTGAAGGCTCAGGGGCTTTAGATCATTCATTTTTGATCTGAGTTCAATATTATTTGCTGCTTGGATTTACTGGATTTCTGATTGCTTCTTGCTCTTTATTAAGGATTCTGATTTTGGATATAATTTTGGGACTTTGTTTATGGTTGCCATTTAGGCAACTCCTTGTGCCTCTTTGCTCTGCTGAGCTTTTCCCTTTATTTTGCTATTTTTATAAATAAATCTTTCATTTATAAAAATTCATTCTTTGCCCTTTTTTGCCACCTAAAGGGTTTGCACTTGTGGGACTTTTGTAATTTTTTTTTGGATATTTAAGTTTATTTTTGAAGTTTAAATCCCTTTTTGGGCCTGTGAAGCCTGAGGCAGGCCACTGAAGCTGGGATTAAGGCCCTTGAAGTGAGGCCTTTTCCAGGCAGAGAAGGCATAGCCTGGCCAATGAAGCCTTTTGCAGGCCCTCACATCCATTTGCCATGTTTAAGACTCCACTTCATAACAGTCTTTATTTTTTGAATATTGTTTCAATTCATTTATTGTGATAATGTGAACTGTCCCATTAACATAAAGTTTCCAGGAACAGGGCTACCATAATGTTCAATTAGAGGACTGCCCTCTGTCTGTTTATTTCCAGGCAGATGGTCACATCCTCCAGATCTGCATTGTTAGTAATTGGAGATTATTGCTGGATATTTTGTCTTAGTTTTTTTCTAAATTTCTCTCACCTTTTGGTTGAAATTTGCATTTGATTTGTGTGTTTTCTGCCCAAGGGATTTAGGTAATTACATTGCTTTCTCACTTTAGAGCTTGGTTTGTTGTGAAATGTTTCAGAACATTTCTCCCACCATCTTTTGAGCTCCAATTTTTGGGGGCATGCCCTATGAGGTTGTGAACTATCAGTCATGTCACAATGGGATAAAAGTTCACCATGAGGTCATATTTTATCTGAGTTTGTGGATTAAAAATAAAATGAGTCCTTCCTTCTTTTGCTTCCTTCATTTAACAATCTGCTTGCTAGATATACTTGTTTTTATTATTTTTGACTCTGATTCTTGTCTTGTGTTTTGCTTTTGGTAAGTGTATTCTTGATCTCCTGGTATTTGACCTGTTTTTTTGCTGACGGACACACCAGCAGAGCCACTATCTTAAAGCGGTCAACTTGTCAATTTAAAGGTTTACAATGTTCATTGATTTTCCTTTTGACTTTCACAGAATACCTTAAAACTGCATAAACTGTAAAAGCAAGGAGAGGAGAAACCTGCAGACACAGATCACTTTTCAGAATTTATGGCACTTTTGTGTGCACTTTTGTTGCATTACCGAGTTATTTCTGTCAGACTGAAAATACTGACAAAAAACAGCACTATTGATAATTTAATTTGTGAAAATGTATTCATGCCAAAATATTTAATGAAGATTCATTGTTTGTTATGTGGATATAAGTAATAAATATTGTTTTCATACAAATTACTTATGAACATTTTGAAATCACTTCAGTTTTTGTTCTCTGGCACCTACTGACTCACTGGTATGAGAAGTCCCCCACATATGATGTACTGTTTGACTTGTCTTATAGTTTTGCAAGACATTTAGCTTTTTGGGGATCCCTCCTATTTTTTGGCCCTCTAGACCCAAAAACCCTAATTTGTGGGCCATTTCTGGACCATATCTTGTACAGGAATTTACACTGTTAAACAAAGAGAAACCCAAAAATATAAAGATGAGAGTTGTTTCTGTACCCTCAAGGGTATGCCAGCTGTACCAATGCTGTTATGCTAATGAAGAACAGAGCAGATACAATTGATGGTCCAAAGAGCAGCACTAGCCAATAGGGTGGATGGGTGTCTGAAGAAGGGGCAGTGTCCTGGACAGGAAAAAAAAGGCTTACTCACATTTGACATCTACAGTCAGATCTGAAATGCAAAGAGAAAGTTTGGCGAAAGGAAAATGTAAAGGTCAATGGTTTGCAAGTGCTTTATCACATTGTACATATGTTTTGTGGTCCAGAACAGATTTGTACATCTTGGTGTTTCCCTCCTCTATCATTTATTTTGAAACATTGTTTTAAAACAGATACAGATTTATAAATGCACTGGTGAGGCTTCATCTGGAGTACTATGTACAGTTTTTTTGTCTCCAGATTACAAAAAGGACATAGCAGTGCAAGAAAATGTCCAGAGAAGAGTGACTAGGCTGATTTCAGGGCTACAGGGGAATGAGAGTGTGAGAGTCTGTACCAAAGGAAAACAACACACTGTCATGAACTAGGGAGTTTCTCCAAACAAAGTCCCAAAAACCATGGCAAAAAGTCCTACAAGTTTGTCAACCCTTGCCTTCTGCAACCAAAAAGACTAACATAGAATTTTTATAATTTTAAAGCTTTATTACATTAAAATGTTTTGTAGGAAAAAACTCTGAGGTGCATAAAAGGCACAGAAGGAGTTGCCTACAAAAACAGGCAATCCAGTGACAAACAAGTCCAAATTACACTATTTGCAAACAGAGGTCAAAAAACAGAGCAAATAAGTTAAAAAATCAGTATACAGCAATAATCAAAAGAAAACTCACCAGAACCCTACATATCCACACAATGTACTACAAGGGACTGGTTGTTCTCTCAGCCTTTTTAAAGATAAGGACATTCCCTTGATGGAGATGGACAGGGGGCCCTGCTTCTTGGGGAACCACCCACAAAATACAAGGAACATAGCAGATCATGCACAGGCACATAGAAGTTAAATATACAAAACTCATAAAAAACCCAGAATAATACAAATGATAAACATAAATAACAACATTAACGCAAACAAATGAATCAAAAGTGAGTAAAAAAGACATAAAAAAGAAATTGAACACCAATGAAATGAAGAACCCTTGGTGAAACATAATATACACCAGGGGCCTCATGTATAAATGGTGCGTATGCACAAAAATGTTGCGTACGCCCGTTTCCCCACTCACATCGTGATGTATAAAAACTAAACTTGGCGTAAAACCATGCACATTCTCATGGCAGCCTTCCCCCTTGTGTATGCACTTTTCTGCTCATTTTTGCAAACTGGTGGCACCCAGTGTCAAAGCAGAGCTACTGTTTCTGTGTGGTCTCTCTTTTTTCAGATTCGCATCAGTGACGCGGAATTGATCAAATATACCAAAATTAATTGTATATCATTTACAAATTTAATTCACATGACTGTAATCATTCCGTAACAATATAATGGTGCATGGAATGAACAAACTACTCCAAATACCATAGCTGCTTTAGCGTTGTTACTCTCACTGCACCACTCAGAGTATTTTAAACCACGGTATGTGTGTGGTATCATAGCTGCACAGCAGCTGATTGAAAAGTTCTACACCAGGTTGTGTAAAAAACGCAGAGGATTATCAGGATATCGTGTCCAGCCCTGGAGAACATTTATAGCACACCCTGCCTAAGGAAAGCCATAAGCATCTGCATGGATTCCATTCAGCCATGCTGCAGTCTTGAACTTCTTCAATCCAGCAAATGCTTCAGAGCCTTTCCTGCATGGACCTCGAGGCTCAGAAACAGTTTCATCCCAAGAGCTATAAACGTACTCAATCAGTTCATCAAGGGCTCTCTGTAGAACTGTTTGTACAACTCTAATATAGTACAACCTAAGCCTCTTTATGAATCATTTGCACTATCTGCACTACATGTATGTTTATTATACTTATGCTTTCATATTGTATATTTTTCATTGTTTTTTATCGTATTATTGTTATTTTATCACTTTAAAGGAAAATAAGTTTATGGAGGATTTGCATATTGAATCTCATTGTACCAAACAATGACAATAAAGGAATTCAATTTGATAGAAGACAGCGCATATTTACAGATGATGATGATTGGCTTCTAAGTCAATTTAGATTTCCAAGAGCTATCCACTCGGATCTGTATGCTGTTAGAATACTAGGATGTATACTTGATATAATTTTTATGATGAAATCCATTAAAGTATGCATATTACATTTTACAGATATAAATCGTTAACTTAATTTAAATAATGTATACTGTTAATAATTAAACATGTGGGGGCATGTTGGCGCGGTGGTAGCAATGAGCTGTTGCCCCATCCAGGGCTTGTTCTGCCTCATGTTTGATCCTGGGACTGGCATGACCCTGGATGGATGGAATAAATAAACATGTATAACAAAGAGTTTTAAATGTTCAGTGAAGTTTTTAAAGAATCAGCGTTCTAAACTTACAGCTGGTTTTACATTTATTACAGAGGTCATTGTGTGGCGATTGGTTACATGGAGAAAGAAAGCGGAAGGACAGGAACTAGGGTTTGGTACGTTTGACAGAGAATGTACTGCTGCATTAAATTATTCCATTCAGGGTCATGTGTGTCCCAGCAAGCATCTTGGGGGAGGCAAGAACAATCACTGGATGGGGCACCAGTTCATCGGTCCCACTGTCCCACCATGCCGCCACTTGTTTAATACATGCTTTAATGCATTTGATTATGAAAATTATATCAAGTATACATCTTAATATTCTAAAATGTTCAGGGAGCTGTAGTATCATGAATATAATGTATACTGTGTGGCAATCAGTGCCTGCATACTCCTATCTACAAAAGAGAAAGCCAGTTTAAGAAGCACATAGTGATTAATGACTGGGTTGGGGAACACATTAAATACAAAGCATTTAACGTGCTACTTTAGTTACAGTGTCATTTGAGAAAATCTAGTAAATTAAACTTTTTAAGATGAAGTTTACGACGTTCTACTTTAATGACAAAATATAATACAGAATTAAAGTGGAAATTTCGAGATCAAAGTCTACATTTTGACCTTTATTTCTTTACTGTGTCCCTAATTTTTTTTTCTTTTTCTGTGCCCTAATACGCTTCTGTTTGACACTCTGACAGTGGGTTACGACTCCCCTTTTCACTTCGACTTTGACATCTGCCCACTTCTTTTTTATTTTGGGCACTGTGCGACTTTCCGAATTTAATCGTTTGAGTGCCACTCCATTAATTTCCTTTTGTTGTTCATACAACTGCCAAAGCCACCAAAAAGTTTTGAAGTTTTTTTTTCCCATGCTTTTGCCATTGTTTTTTCGCAAAACACTGAATGTATGGGGCTATTCGTATTGATTTGTATATTCCAAGGGGCTTAATTCTGGGAGGAGTTTTGGTGGCAGGCGCATGTACGTGTGTTACATTTCACGCTGAACGGGATTTATGGAGCGGTTGTGCGTGGAAGTTGACTTACGCATGGTTTTCTGCATTTGAATTTTTTGTGCGTACACACACTTCCACTTTTGTCTGTACACCATGCTTTAGTGTGAATTCTTCACATGTCATTATACATTAGGCCCCAGGTCTCTTCTCAACGGAACTATTGACTATACAATGCCCTGGCTAGTAGATAGATAGATAGATAGATAGATAGATAGATAGATAGATAGATAGATAGATAGATAGATAGATAGATAGATAGATAGATAGATAGATAGATAGATAGATAGATAGATACTTTATTAATCCCAATGGGAAATTCACATTCTTCAGCAGCAGCATACTGATCATACACGGAGCTGCTGAAAAGGCTGCCACTCACGGTATATACAATTTAAAATATATGTGATGTGATTAAACTAATATTTAGGTGACAGTATGAATTGTGACTTTAAAACCAAGTCTAATGTTGTATGTCTGTGTTTTTTATGGCAGAAACATAATAACTTGTATACAACAAAGCATGAAAAACTTTTGAAACAATGTGAAGATAAATAGTTGCTTGGTAAATATAGATCGAATACAGTTAATTTATAAGATTACTATTAATTTACCTCATATATTTGTGGCCAGTAAGAGGATCTCAATCCCCATACTCCAGACACAACTACACGATAAATAAGTTCTGGGTTAAAAAAAAACTTATTTTTTTCTTTTAACAAAATATCTTTCCATGCTTCTTCATAACACAATAGCATCACAAGCACAAATCTCTTTATTCTCCTTTAACTCTTCCCATGTGAGCATTGTCCTCCTGCTCTCTTGACTAGCCTGGGTAAGGCAGAGCAGCATGTTTTATGCTAGAGTAAGCACCTTCAGGTCATATGAAACCTTTTTAAATTGAAGGAGCCCTTTCCCAGCAGCTGTCCTTGGTGACGCACAAGGAACTCAGTGGGGCTGCCCATCGGTTGTGCCCAAGGGAGTCCAAGTAGAGGGAGGCTGCTACGTGGCATATTGGGGAGACAAATAGCCATGTAAGGCAGTCTCCCACTGTCTTTCCATTGTGTCATCCTGACAGAGAAAGGGAACACCAGCCATTCTGGCCAAGATGCCATCCCTCATTTGCCCACCATCACATATTCTATATTATAATTTTTATAATAAAAATATAAATTCTATATTTTTATGTATAACTAGCTGTGTCACCCGGCTACACCTCGGAAATTTCCTAAGAGAATGGGCCTTGGTATTAATGCCATCAGTTAAATAAATGTATCAGAAGTACTATGTAATGTAACTATTTACTTTTTTGTATACAGTATTTGTTATTTTTTTATACCAGGGCTAATATTATTAGTTCACTGGAGCTGCTTACTCCTGAATGTGCTACATACAATTGCCCACTAGCAAAACATTTGGGCTACAGATCAATCCCTGCATTTCCTACTTACTGACTTTAGCTTTTGTTGTCGGTCATTGAAAACACAATTTTACATGAAACTGTATTAATTTGAAATGAAACAGCTAATTAGTGGGAATGATGAGCATATTGGGTATAAATATAATTGCACACTGTAGTATATCCTGCTAAAATGGTTACTTCAATCCGATTTGAACATAATGTTTTGATCTGCAATGTTGTACCATTATAAAGTTTTGGAGGGCTTAGGTCAAAACCAATATTCACTGAGCATACACTGATTTAATATAACATATTATTACATATAGCATTGACATTTACAGGCTGCACATTTATCTCGCCCATGGAATGAATTGAAGAAATAATATGGTGAACCATGTACAATGTTCAACACTTCTATGTTCTGTCTGTGTGGGAACCTTTAACTGAGCTGCCAAACCATTTAAATATACCAAGGCATGCTATCACTCTTGACTTGTGTTGTATCCAGGATTTGAAGTGGGCCAGTAAGCATACCGGCACTTCTCACTGTGGGTAAGATGGAGGGAGAGAATGGCTATCTTATTAGAACTTTCTTCAAAAAGAGTCTCAGTAATTTCTCAGTTTTGTTTGTAATTTAGTTTTAGTTCAGTTGGTCTTTTTCTTGCCTTTCTGACACTGAGAGAGGAAACAAGGACATTTAAATGGAGCTTGCTATCTGCCTAGCTACTGGACACTTTCCAAAGAGCTCTGTCTGTTCTCTTTTTGGTTAAGAATATATAATAACTAAGGAACTGTCATCTGGGGCTGAATGAAGATTGCATGAATGCACGCAGATTATAATTATCTGAATTGCTTATATTTGCTGCTACTGGTTATATAGTTTTAAGTAAAAGCTTAAACTTAATGACTGTTCAATTATAGATTACTTCCACTGACAAGTGCTGGATGGACCTTTCCTTGTCTAGCTGTGGACCTTTAAGGATCCTTTGTGAAGTCCTCTATTGGTGTTAAACTGCGTTGAAGTAAAAGAGTGAAAATAAAAGCCAGTCCCAGTCAGCCTGCCATTAGAGGTCTATAAGGTTGAATACATGGGGTACAATGTGGACAGGTAAGAGGTTACAGATAACATTACATAGCTGGCTTTAACATTTCTTTCTTATCCCCCATTGAGAAAAGAACTGAAGAGATTAGTCAATCTACATGCTTCCATTAGGTCAGATTATCTCGGGACATAACGTGAGCTACCACAGCTATGCTGATGACACACAGCTGTATTTATCAATAGCACCTGATGACCCCAAATCTCTTGATTCGCTAACACAATGTCTAACCTGTATCTCAGAATGGATGAATAGTAACTTTCTCAAATTAAATAAAGAAAAAACCGAAATCTTAGTGATTGGCAATAATGGATACAATGAGGCTATTAGAAATAAACTGGATGCATTAGGATTAAAAGTCAAATCGGAGGTAAAAAGCTTAGGGGTAACCGTTGATTGTAATCTGAATTTTAAATCGCATATTAATAAAATCACTAGGACAGCATTTTTTCACCTAAGGAACATAGCAAAAGTTAGACCTCTTATATCATCGAAAGATGCAGAGAAATTAGTTCATGCGTTTGTCTTTAGTCGGCTAGATTACTGTAATGCACTCCTCTCAGGACTACCCAAAAAAGACATCAATCGTTTGCAGTTAGTGCAGAATGCAGCTGCTAGAATCCTTACCAGGAAAAGAAAATCCGAACACATTTCTCCAGTTTTGATGTCACTACACTGGTTACCTGTGTCATTCGGAATTGACTTTAAAATTCTGCTTATGGTTTATAAAGCTTTAAATAATCTCGCCCCGTCTTATATATCGGAATGTCTGACACCTTATATTCCAAATCGCAACCTCAGATCCTCAACTGAGTGTCTCCTTAGAATTCCAAGAGCAAAACTTAAAAGAAGTGGTGAGGCGGCCTTCTGCTGTTATGCACCTAAAATCTGGAATAGCCTGCCAGTAGGAATTCGCCAGGCTAATACAGTGGAGCACTTTAAAAAACTACTGAAAACACATTACTTTAACATGGCCTTCTCATAACTTCACTGTAATTTAATCCTGACACTCTGTATATCCAATTCATTATAATAACTATTCATTCAAAATTTGTACTAACCCCTACTCTCTCTTCTGTTTTCTTTTCCGGTGTCCTATTGGTGGTGGCTTGTGCCACCACCATCTACCCAAAGCACCATGATGTTCCAACAATGATGGATGGATTAAAAGCCAGAAGTCTGTATAACCATCAGCATCAAGTGACTCCGTGAGAACCCTAACTACAAAGAGGACTATTTCATTTATGTTAGGTAGAATGCCCAAAGGGGACTGGGCGGTCTCGTGGCCTGGAACCCCTACAGATTTTATTTTTTTCTCCAGCCTTCTGGAGTTTTTTTTTGTTTTTTCTGTCCACCCTGGCCATCGGACCTTACTCCTTTCTATGTTAACTAATGTTGTCTTATTTTAATTTCTTATTTGTCTTTTATTCTTCTTTTCTTCATTATGTAAAGCACTTTGAGCTACTTTTTGTATGAAAATGTGCTATATAAATAAATGTTGTTGTTGTTGTTGGTAGCTTTCATGACAGATGCAGGTCACAGGTAATTTAATAACATGATAATGTCTTGTCTCTGATTGTGCAATGTTTTTTTTTTAATTTTGTAAAAGATGTGTACACCTTATTCAGATGTCATATGCAAAAAAAAGTATGGTGAACTCTTGTAAGACCAAGGCAATGATGGTGTTTCCAACTGTCAGTATGTGAACATTTCCTCTTGTATTGTATAATAGGTGTCCTCTCCTGGTCTATGCCAGAGTGATTTTCTGATCTGCCTTCACCCTACCATATAGACATTTATACCACCAATGATTTCCTCCCAGGTGGGCAGGGTACATTAGCACACAAGGCCTATTTTAAAGTTAAATTGAGAAGCTAATGGGCAAAATAGTGTGCATAGTTGGCAAAAAGAAAGGGCATCATTACTCATGTACTGATAAGAAAAATCCCAATGACCTTTAAAAATCTCATCTCCTGGCATGCTAGCAGCATCTATTTTGTGTTTTGGAATCTTTAGCCTTGATGAGCCTCAAAAACAGACCCCAGATGTGGGCCTAACAATCGCGCCAACAGTTCTGCAAATGAATGAAAGCTCATTTGTCAAAAGGTGACATTCTGTGATCAGTAAGCATAATAAGATTCACATACAGGAGCTGCCAGCTGATCAGATTAAAAATAAACATAAAAAAACCTGAATGGTTAAATCTCTTAATTAAGTCTTGGAAGTACATTACCTGGAAAAAAACTGAATTCTTTAGAGAAAATATATGTTAATGATCAGAAGAGAACAGCAGTGCTAACCCTTGTGCCACTCCGTCTGAAAATGAATACCAGTTTATAAAGTCAAGCTACTGGTTGCCAATTTTAGAGACCCTTTTGAGGAGCCTAAATGATTCTGTTTTTGTTTCTCTCTGCATTTGCTGCTCTTTTGCATTGTTTAATATCTAGAGCTCTTAGGACACTTTTTGCAGGTTGGACTGTCTCCTTGTGATGCTACCAGTTACATAACAAAAAAAGTATTCAATTAATTTTTTTCTTCTCCTGGAAGAATTTTTGACCTGGTAATAAATATGCATAGTTTCCAAATATTTAGTGAATGAAAACTAAACCAACTGATTTTGCAGAAAATGTGCTGGTGCAAAGATTCTCAAAAAATAGACTTTTAGAAATAACTAGGGGGCTTCGCTCGGCAACCCCCATGTTTGATTTTCTAGATACACAATTTAAAGATTTTTTTTTCTTTGAATTGTTGCTATTTCATTAGTTTCACTTTTATTTCAGAACTTCTTTAAAAACAATATTTGGAATCTTTCGAGTCCCAACATGCTGAATCTTTTTAATGAGGTCCGTGAGACATGTGTTTAATGACTTTGTACCATAATTCAGGATGGTTTCTTAGTTTGGAATTTCAGCACAGACAAAATTATCTACATCATCAGCAGTTAATAGTTTTTTTTGCAAAGTAACAAATAAATGCATATGAGGTAAACCCCGTTTTTGAAATTCTCTGACTTAAACTTCAAAGCCTTACAATATTTACATACTTCTGACATATCACCTATGTCCATATATTCGATCACTATTCACCTTTTTGTTATTTCTCTGAGTAATAATTTCTCTTTGCTTGCGCTAATGCGATGTTTACTTTCTGTCAGAAAGTCCTTTGTCAGGTTGAATTTGAACCTCTAATGGCAGAATATTAAAAATCACTTGTGGCGCCTTTCCTACATATTTCCGGGTGAAAGTTCATGCTTCGCACGTCTTTCGCCCCTTTGTTTGCTTGCTGCACGTTGTGGGAATAGTTTGTCCTTTTCTCTTATCACTTGAGCCATGCTGTGCGTCCTTGCGGAAAAAGCACAGCCACAGGAATTAAAGTACTTTCAGACTTCAGATTGTGCTTGCAATTAATCTTTACCTCGATATTGGAAAGGGGAGTTTACAAACAAAGTTGTACCACCGTGGAGTTAATAGCGACACCTCCCGTGACCAGACATCTGATCGTGTCTAAGGTCGTTTGGACTTTATCTCACCCGCATCTATTACACTAGCCTGTTGTACCGAGATCAGTTCTCATTCATATGGTTCTTCGAGCCGGATTTTTCTTTACAAGGATAAAGTTCAAAGGCAAATGGATAAGGAGCAAAACGCTGATGAGCTGAGCCCAGCTCTTCAAAGTAACACTTCAGATAAAGCGGACCTGATCAATACGGCAGGAAATGTTAACCCTTCAGTAGCTGGTCAGGTCAGTCCTTCTGTTTTATGTACTGAGACGAGTTACCCTCCTGAATGCACAGTGAGCACAACTTGCCAAACAAGTTCTGCCGCAGATGCACGCAGTCAGCAGTCAGTTCACCTCCGCATCCACCGGGAGACTCGCGCTCCACCCCAGCTAGAAGCCTATGAGGTGGGATATTACCCATCAAGACAAAAGGCACGCTCTGTTACAAGCTGCTCAATATCCCAACCGACTATTCCTCAGACGGCTTTGGGTTCCCATGTAGGTCACAGCGAGCGGTCACATCGCACTGTAAGTTCACAGCATAGTAATGTTACGCATTTGTCATTAAGCGATTCACAGTCTGCCTTTCTTAGAGAAAAAAGGAAACTTGTGGAACTGCAAGAACTCAGAAAACAAATAGACGAAGACCTTAAAATAGATGAGCAATGTAGACTACTAGACACTCAGGCTAGAGAAGCATTGAAGGAAAGAGAGGATATAGCCCAGCAGTTGTCCCAGCAGCGACGTCTCCGAAGGGCTGAGCAGGACTTAGAAGAAGCACAAATGATTTCTTCATTTGTTATGGAAAATGAACGCAAAGGGATTGTGACCCCTACTGTTTCCCAGATCCCAAAGCACTTCTCAAATCTGTCAGCACCAACTAAAGATTTGCTTAATGTGAATGCAGAGCCCTTCACCATGTCCTATCCATTAGACCTGAGTGGCAGAAATAAGGATGACAGTGCCAGGGTCCCTACTGCAACAATAATGTCCCAAGACCACCAGGATTTTAGTTTTCCTATAATCAATACACCAATCCAACATGTAACAAATAATATGCAGAGTGGAAACGCCAGGCACCAACTGCCTGGGGGTCCACGACTTGTACATCAGCCTTTCCAGCTGGTGAATGTCCCTCCTACGATTTCTAACATGCCTACAGAATCACCCTTCCTGTCAAAGCCATCTGCCTATGCCCCTTCAGTACAAGTCGCACCCGATATGATGGACTTGCTTATTGCTTCATCATGTGGGATTCCTAAGCCGAAACTGCCATGCTTTGAGAGTGGCAAAGAGAGTGAATTTGCTCTCTTCAAAATGGGACTAGACAGTCTTTTAAATGGCCATCCCCATCTCACTGAACAGTACAAATACCAAGTGCTGCTTGGATGTTTGAAATTTCCTGGTGCACACAAATTGGCCAAAGCAAATATGCATTGCCCAAATCCATATTCGATTTTCCTGCAAGCGCTGAAAGAGAAATATGGTCAACCAAGGCAGCTAGTACAGAGTGAAATAGGAACAATACTTAATGCTTCACCTATAAAATTTGGGGATGCTGAAGCATTTGAGGACTTTGCCCTTTCAGTACATGCATTGGTTGGTATGCTTCAGGCTTTGGAAGGAGAAGGTGGTTACGAATTGAGGTGTGGATCACATGTGGATCGGCTTTTGAGCAAGTTGCCCCCTAGTTATCGTGATGGATTTGTGGAATATTGCTTTGCTCAAGGAATATTACAGTCCAATGCAGACTGTACCTACACACTGCAGGACCTTTCAGTCTGGCTACAAACCAAGTCCCGTGCTAAACGCATTTCGGAGCAAGCTGCTGCCCTGTATCGGGGGGAGACATTGAAGCATGGCAGAAAGGAGAATACAATTTCAGTCCGGAGAACAGAGCCAACCAACACAATTTACTATAATGCTGAGCCAGTTGCATTTCAACCGAATCCTCACTCCTCTCCTTCACTTAAAACGTCCAATGAAAAGCTCAAACCTTATTGCCCATTCTGCAATAACAAGGAGCACTATCTGAATGCCTGCACAGACTTTAAGAAATTAAGTGCTGAACAGGTTGCCAACTGGATAAGAGATAACGAGCGTTGTTGGAAATGTGGCCGTACACACACCCCTGACTCATGTACGTTGAAGAAGCCATGCAACACATGCAAGGAGCTCCACCTTACAATTCTGCATGATACTGTTATGCAGAGAAGAGGGCAGAGTGTACTCATGACCGTAGTCAAGTCTGATGCCATATACATTGACCGGAACAGACGTCCACATCAAGTGTTACTTAAAGTCGTGAAGATTCTAGTACACTATGCTGGGCGTTCAGTTGAGACCTTTGCTGTCCTAGATGATGGATCGGAAAGGACCATTATCATGACTGCGGCAGTCAGCACACTAAAGTTACCCCAAACCCCAGAGGTAATGACTCTTAGAACAGTCCGACAGGATATTGTCCGGATTCCTGGTAATGCGGTGAACTTTGAAGTCTCTTCGGTGAATGAACCCAACAAGAAATATACCATTCAACGGGCCTTCTCTGCAAACAGTCTGTGCTTGTCAGAATACTCATACCCTATTAATGAGTTAAAGAAGCGTTACCTGCATCTACGCAATGTACCATTACCTCAGATAGACCGGGCCTGTCCTTTGCTTCTGATAGGCTCAGATTTTCCCCAACTGGTGATGCCGATTCAACCAGTAAATTTTGGTCCACCGAATGCACCTGTTGCAGTCCACACTGCTTTGGGATGGACACTACAAGGGCCTGCAGGTCTAATCCAAGGACAGGGACAAGATGAAAGATGTATACTGATGAATGTCTCATCCCCCTCAACTGAACTAATAAGAAATGTAGAGCGGCTTTGGCAGACCGACACTTTACCCTATCTGAACCTGCAGCAGGTGACCCAGTCCAAGCAAGACCAACAAGCCCTGGACTTGCTTGAAACAAGGACTGTGAGAGTTGAGGTCCATGGGGTCAAAAG
Organism: Erpetoichthys calabaricus; assembly: GCF_900747795.2. Lineage (NCBI taxonomy): Eukaryota > Metazoa > Chordata > Cladistia > Polypteriformes > Polypteridae > Erpetoichthys > Erpetoichthys calabaricus. Next base: position 269,419,179 of record NC_041395.2, on the reverse strand, counting down.
ATATGCCACCCCATTATTGAGACGTTCCAGAAGTCCATGCTTCCTTGCTTCTCCAGAAGCTATGCTTCCCCACCTTAGACGTGTAGAAAGGTGTCTTATGAAAGATCAATATTTGGCTGACTTACATACACTGCACATCCAGAAGCTTGTGGATTTAGGCCATGTCAGAATTCTGACTGAAAAGGAAATAAAATCACATGAAGAGGCTTGGTATATACCACATCATATGGTGCAGCATAATGGTAAATACAGGCTTGTATTCAACTGCTCCTATCAGAGGGACGGACTTGCCTTAAATGATCATCTGTTTGCAGGTCCAACTTTGGGACCCTCATTACTGGGTGTTCTTCTTCGATTTCGCCAGCATATAGTTGCCATATCTGGTGACATCAAGGCTATGTTTCATCAAATACGTTTGCTACCTTCTGACAGGTCATTACTGAGGTTTATATGGAGGAATATGGACCGTGATAAGTTACCAAGTGTTTATGAATGGCAAGTCTTACCTTTCGGCACAACCTGTAGCCCTTGTTGTGCAACATATGCATTGAGAAAACATGCTCAGGACAATCAGGAAGGCTTTGAAGAGGTGTGGAATTGTGTTAATAAAGCTTTTTATGTGGATAACTGTCTGTACAGCTTACCGTGTATAGAAAGTGCCAAGCAGCTAGTAGATAAATTGTGTCAACATCTTTCTGAAGGTGGCTTTGAAATTAGGCAGTGGGCCAGCAATTTCACATCAGTCATTCAACATCTCCCAGATGAGGCCAGATCAGAGAATTCTGTATTGTGGCTTTCACAGCATGGCGAAGAGCCACTAGAGCCAACACTAGGTCTCCGCTGGAACTGTACCATGGACAGTCTTGGTTACAGATGTTGCCCAATTGAATGCATTGAGCCAACTAAGCGGAACATTTATAAGGTACTTGCCAGCCAGTATGACCCACTGGGGTTTCTCACTCCCTTTACAGCACGAGCCAAGGTTCTGGTACAAGACCTTTGGAAGACTGAAAGTGGTTGGGATGATCACATTACCCCTGACACCCTTGTGCAACGATGGCTTACCTGGGTAGAGGAGCTAGGCAGTATAAAGCATGTAATCTTGCCTCGCTGCTACATCCCACCATGTGCTGATACTCCCGGGGCTAAGAGAGACTTGCATGTATTCTGTGATGCCTCCGAGCGATTATATGGGTCTGTTGCTTATCTACGTACTGAAGATGAAAAGGGGGGAATACATGTTAGCTTTGTGATGGCTAGGTCCAGGGTAGCCCCCAAACGGCAAATCTCAATGCCTCGTCTAGAGCTTTGTGCTGCTTTAACTGGTGCTCAGTTAGCGCATCTACTTACCACAGAGCTGAGCTTGCCTATAGGGCAGGTACTCTTGTGGAGTGATTCCACTACAGTCTTGACCTGGCTGAAATCCGAATCCTGTCGGTATAAAGTGTTTGTAGGCACCAGAGTAGCGGAAATACAGAACTTAACCAATTTAGACAACTGGAATTACATAGCAACCAAAGATAATCCAGCTGATGACATTACCCGGGGAAAGACCCTAAAGGAGCTTAGTGAGTTAAACAGATGGAGGAATGGACCTTCCTTTCTCAAACAGCCTATTAACGAATGGCCATGTTCCTTGATTACTGGCCCACCTGAGGACTCCACTGAAATGAAGAATGCTACCTTTTGTGGAAGTCTTGTAATGGAGCAGCACACTAGATATCCAGATCCCAGTCTTTTCCAGTCTTGGAATGATTTAGTTAAGGCTACCATTCAGGATCTTCATGGGGCGGCTGATGGGAATTCAAGTGCTTATTCCTCAGCAGAAACCTGGAGGGAGACGGAAGTTGAACTCCTAAGAAGAGCTCAACAGAGCAGTTTCCCTGTAGAAGTCAAGAATCTTCAATCAGGAGTGGAAATACCTCTAAGTAGTCGCTTGAGGACATTATCACCAGAATTTGACCATACTGTAGGTCTCATTCGAGTCGGTGGCCGACTAAGAAGAATAGAGGGTTTTAATGAGGAAGGCATCCATCCTATTGTACTGGACCCATGTCACCCAATAACTAAACTGCTCATTCAGAACTATGATGAAAAACTTCTGCACCCAGGCCCAGAGCGTGTGTTTGCAGAGGTAAGAAGAAAATATTGGATATTAAGGGGTCGTGAGGATATCAGACGACATCAGCACCAATGTAGGGAATGCCAGCGTTGGCGTGCCACCACTCGGGCTCCAAAGATGGCGGATCTACCTCCAGCACGACTACGGCTATTTAAGCCACCCTTTTGGTCCACAGGGGTTGATTGCTTTGGTCCCTTTACGGTAAAAATTGGCCGGAGGACGGAAAAACGTTGGGGAATTATATTCAAATGTATGACTACTTGTTGTGTTCATTTAGATTTAATTGAAAATTTAGATACTGATGCATTTCTCATGGCCTTCCGTCGGTTTGTGTCAAGAAGAGGCCAGCCTTCTGAACTTCTGTCTGACAGAGGTACAAATTTCCGAGGAGGAGAAGCTGAGTTAAAGGTAGCTATTACTGCCATGACACCTTCCTTGCAGGAGCAACTCGCTAAGCAGCAAGTGAAATTTCAGTTCAACCCACCAAGTAGTCCACATTTTGGAGGGACCTGGGAACGGGAAATCAGGTCAGTGAAGAGTGCCTTACGAGTAGTTCTTGGAACCAATGTTGTGACTGAGGCCGTATTAGCTACCGTTCTTATAGAAGTTGAAGGTATTTTGAACTCCAAACCCCTGGGATATGTATCCTCAGATGTGGCAGATCCTGACCCGATAACTCCGAATCTGTTGCTCATGGGGCGGCGAGATGCTTCACTACCACAGGTAGTTTACCCTCCAGATGATTTGCTGGGACGACGGCGATGGCGTCACAGTCAGATTTTAGCTGATCATTTTTGGAGTAATTTTGTCAAGAATTACTTACCTGGTCTCCAGCTCCGTCAGAAATGGCAGACTGACTGTGATGAGTTGAAGGTTGGAGAGGTAGTCATGATTATTGATGCGCAACTCCCAAGAGCATCATGGCCAAGCGGTAAAATCATTGAAACCTACCCAGGACCTGATGGTCGCATACGTACAGTGAAGATTCAGGTAAAGGATCGAGTGTATATCCGACCCACAGTCAAATTAGTCAGGCTTCCAGCTGTTGAAGACTGTGATGGATATAGACCAGATGGGTGATGAGGACTTTCTTCTTGAAGTACAAATTTGTGCTAACAAATTTGGGGGCGGCTATGTCAGAAAGTCCTTTGTCAGGTTGAATTTGAACCTCTAATGGCAGAATATTAAAAATCACTTGTGGCGCCTTTCCTACATATTTCCGGGTGAAAGTTCATGCTTCGCACGTCTTTCGCCCCTTTGTTTGCTTGCTGCACGTTGTGGGAATAGTTTGTCCTTTTCTCTTATCACTTGAGCCATGCTGTGCGTCCTTGCGGAAAAAGCACAGCCACAGGAATTAAAGTACTTTCAGACTTCAGATTGTGCTTGCAATTAATCTTTACCTCGATATTGGAAAGGGGAGTTTACAAACAAAGTTGTACCACCGTGGAGTTAATAGCGACACCTCCCGTGACCAGACATCTGATCGTGTCTAAGGTCGTTTGGACTTTATCTCACCCGCATCTATTACACCAGCCTGTTGTACCGAGATCAGTTCTCATTTTTACTTTCTTTGTTTTGACAGTTTTGTTTGTTTCTGCTTTCATATTCTGTATCTTGCTCTGCATGTGTTTTGTACCTACGTTTTTTTTGAGTCTTTTGAATTCCACTGTTTTCATTATCTCTAACCTGCTCTGCATGTGTTTGGCCCCCTTGTTTTTGAACCTCTTTATGACGTTTTACTTTGTTTTCTACTCTTTGTCTTTTATTTCTGACCTTGCTTTGTCCTGCTATTTTTTCAATTACACCTGGTCCATGGTGATTATTTTCCCTTTTTTTGAATAATAATTTCCTATTGTTTATGCTAATGCGATCTTTACTATCTTTTTTTGATGCTGTAGCAATTTCCGCGTCTGGCCCGAAAAGAGAAAAAGTAAAAAAAAACAGATAGATATAGTAAAGTCTCACAAAAGTTTTACTTGAACAATCAAAAAAAAGAATGCCAACTTCGTGACCCCAAACACAACCTTCTAGCAACCTCTCCAACCCCTCCTCCCGTCCCGGCCTCCCTCCAACCCCTTACCACTTTAAGCAATACTCCGCTCTCAGTTTTCTGTGCTGTACTCTGCCCTCCCTCAATCGAACCTAACAGTCACTCAAAAAAAAAAAAGGCTTCAACCTGCTTGGAACACTACAATACTTTCAAATTTTCCTGCTTTCATATTCTTTACCTTTCTCTGCATGTGTATCGCACCATCGTTTTTTTTGACCCTTTCGAATTCCACTGCTTTCATAATCTCTAACCTGCTCTGCATGTGTATAGCAGCAACGTTTTTGAACGTCTTAATGAAGTTCTACTTTGTCTTTTACTCTTTGTTAATTCTGAGCCTGATTAGATGTGCTTTTTTTTCAATTCCACTTGTTCCGGGATGATTATTACTTTCCTTATTTTCTGAATTTGCACCTAGATTATTCTTTTTCTTTTCTGCATTTTTTTCTCTCCAACTCTTTTGAGTCTCTTTTCTCCGCGCTGCTCTTTCTTCTTCGCTTAGTCGTCAACGTTTTATCTATAACGTATTGTCCTTATATGCTTTATATGCGCTGAGAGCCATGGATCTGTGTGCTCAAAGCCTTGACACGACTGAGTGTTTTGCTGCCTGTGGTCTTATTTGATATTGGTTGTAAGTAGGACGTGTCTTGCAAGAATCTCAAGTTCTATGTCCCCACGAGACGGTCCTGGGTCAATCTCTTGGCACAAAGTCTCATGTTTAAGGTCCCCACGAGATGCTCTGTGGCCAATCTCTTTCATCTCGCGGGTCTTTTAAGTGTCTTCCGTGATCTTCACGTCTCGTCTCCCTAGTCTTTCTCTCCCAGGATTTTTTTTATAGTAGAGAGATAACACTCAACTTCAGTCTCACCTTTCACCTTACAATTTATTTGAGAAATTGAAGTCTGGTTTCCACACTGACTATAGTACAGAAATGGTGCTAAACCGTGTTGCAAACGACATTCTGATATCATCTGATGATGAAAATTCCACAGTAATTATGTTGTTAGATTTAAGCATAGTGTTTGACATCATTGACCATTCGATTTCATTAGAATGGATGCTGGAAAATTAAATTGGGCTCACAGGCACTGTGCTTGCCTGATTTTGTTCTTATATATCAAATCGTTACCAGTATGTACAGAAATGTGCCGATTGTACTGCATCTTTATACTCAGAAGTTAAATATGGTGTTCCGTAGTGATCAGTACTTTTATTGTTTTCATTTTACTGTACATGTTCATTTTGGGAACAATCATTAGAAAACATACAGTGGCATGCAAAACTTTGGGAACCTTTGCTTAAAGTGTCTGTTACTGTGAATAGTTAAGTTAGCAGAAGATGAACTGATCACCAAAAGGCTTAAAGTTAAAACAACACATTTCTTTAATACTTTAGGCAAAATTGCATTTTTATTTCCATCATTCACAGGTACAAAAAATGAAAAGGGCCTGAAGTAAAAGTTTGGGCATCCAACATGATCAGTACTTAGTAAAACCCCATTTGCCAAGTGTCACAGCTTGTAAACACTTTTTGTAACCAGCTAAAAATCCTTCAGTTCTTATTTGGGGTATTTTTGCCCATTCATCCTTGCAAAAGGCTTCTAATTCTGCAAGATTCTTGGGCTTGCATGCACTGCTCTTTTGAGATCTATCCACAGATTTTCAATGAATTTTAAGTTGGGGGACTGTGAGGGCCATGGCAAAACCGTTGGTTTATGCCTCTTGAGGTATTCCATTATATTAGAAGATGTGGTTAAGATCATTATCTTGTTGTGGGACCCATCCTCTTTCTAACTGCAACTTTGTTTTACAGATTGTGTGATGTTTGCTTACAGAATTTGCTGGTATTTATTTGAATCCATTTTTCCCTCTACCAATGACATATTCACAGGACTTAACACCATGCTGCCCCCTGGGATCTTCCACACTGCCTCATCCATCCATCCATCCATTTTCCAACCCGCTGAATCCGAACACAGGGTCACGGGGGTCTGCTGGAGCCAATCCCAGCCAACACAGGGCACAAGGCAGGGAACCAATCCCGGGCAGGGTGCCAACCCACCGCAGGACACACACAAACACACCCACACACCAAGCACACACTAGGGCCAATTTAGAATCACCAATCCACCTAACCTGCATGTCTTTGGACTGTGGGAGGAAACTGGAGCGCCCGGAGGAAACCCACGCAGACATGGGGAGAACATGCAAACTCCACGCAGGGTGGACCCGGGAAGCAAACCCGGGTCTCCTAACTGCGAGGCAACAGCGCTACCACTGCGCCACCGTGCCGCCCCACACTGCCTCAACCACCTCTAAAAACAGAACTATTATACATGCAAGCCACTTTCCTGCAAAGACGAGTGTGCATGTAGAAAAGAACTGAAAATCTCATACTGACCTTTAAGTGTTTTGCACACTGCACTTTGACATTCTTTGCTATGCTTATTCTGTGAAACATTCTGACCTGTCATTGTTTACACGTCTTAAACAACTATTATAATACACTGAGTCATGCTGCCAGACCTCAGATATTTTGGGGTGCCCAAACTTTTGTATGGTGTTCCTTTCCTTTTTTCACTGCACAATTGAACAAAACAAAAACAATACACTGATCTTGCATAAAATACTGAAAAGAAATTTTATTGCTTTTGGTGATCAGTCCATCCTGTGCTCACTTATCTATTCAAAGTAACAGACATTTTAATCAAGGGTGCCCAAACTTTCGCATGCCAGTATAACCTTAATTTTCAAGCATATGCAGACAACACCCAATTATACCTTACTTTTAGACCAAATAATGTTTCTCCGGTGCTGTCTTTAATTAATTGTGTCAATGAATTAAAGGAGTGGATGGATGCGAACTGTTTGCCCCTGACTACAAAAAAATTGAAATGCTATTTACTAAGGGAATGATGCTGACCAAAACAACATTCAGTGCCTTTTTAACACTGTTGGAATCACCATTAGTTTTACTGAATCAGTGCACAATTTAGGTGTTATCTTTGACACTAGTGTGTAGTTTAAAACATATGCTACAAACTATCCAAATCATGTTTTTCCATCTGAGAAATGCTAAAAATTTAAGACAATTTCTAAACATGCAGGATACTGAGAAATTAATTTATGCATTTATTTCTAGCAGGATCGACTACTGCAATGCGTTATTCACTGGCTGTTCAAATTGTTCTTCATGTAGCTTTCAGCTAATTCAAAATGCTCCTGCAAGAATCATTATAAGAACCAGAAATTATGAACACATAACTCCATTTCTCAAGTCTTTACACTGCCTCCCAGTTATGCATTGGGCTGATTTGTTTTAACATATAAAGCTTTAAATGGTGAGGGCCCTGCTTACTTACCTGAACTTATCATTACTTATAAACCAGAGCACACATCAAAATCTCACGATGCTGGCCTACTTGAGATTCTGAGGATTAATATGATAACAATTGGTGGTGAAGTTTTTAGTTACAGAGCCCAGAAGCTATGAAATGATCTTCCTGCTAATTTAAGAGATGTCTCTTCCTTCTCAGCTTTTAAATCTTGGCTGAACACTCACTACTGTAGCTTAGTGTACCCTGACTAGAGCTGCAGATTAGTTGTACATGCTGCATTTCTGTTTGCTAGTCCTTTGTACAAAAATATAAGTAATACAATATGTATAAACTATTACTAAGCTTCCTAAATTCTGTTTCTCTTCTTAGTATCTTAATGTGGGACTTTGTGAAATTACTCTACTGCCAAGCTGCTGTCCTACTAATGAAAAAGTCATCTCACACAAAGGAGTGTTAGAATTATCACATGGGAAGATTCTGTCATCAGATTGGACAGCCCAGCACAGACTCCACTATAGAATGACCAGCAGAGGGAGAGGGTTTCCAGGACTGTGACTCTATTTGGCATTATGTTTGATCTTCTTGGTTACGATTGACTGTGGACCCCTGACAGGTTTATTTTTGTTTTCCTTTCCTCCACTGTCAACTGGCCATAGTTCAACAATTAGCTAATAGATATATATTGTTAGTTTATATTTATGTTAATCAGTTTCTACTTTGTTTTCTGTGTGTTTAAACAAACAAACCTGTGTCTTTGCATGTACTAGTTTTGTACATAGCAATCTGTAAAATCTATACTTGCATTTTATCTGAAAACTTGTCACTGGACTCTTCACCTGCACACAGTGAAGAGTGCTATACAAAAACAATCTAAATCGAATTGACTCGAATAACAACATATCCAGTGTGACTTAGACATCTACAAATTACAATGGCAACATCTGATACTGACACCCAACAAGGTATTCTTATTACTTTAATTTTATGACCTGCAACTTTTTTATATTAACTAGAGAGTTTAAAGACTATAGCTTAAATGTCATAAGTAGATAGATAGATAGATAGATAGATAGATAGATAGATAGATAGATAGATAGATAGATAGATAGATAGATAGATAGATAGATAGATAGATAGATAGATAATATTTAATTCCAGGGGGGAATTTGGCTTTTTACAGAAGCTCTTTAGATAAATAAATATATGTACACACACAATAAGGTCTGGACACATGACAGTTACAGTCACATTCAGGCATTATGCAGGTATATTTCTATTGGTATAAAGGAGCCCAAGTGGATGTCAAAAGTGTAACAAAAATGTTCAGAACAGAACAAAGCCAAGTCTGTAATCCAAAATCAGAAACTAGACAAAAGTCAATAGCTCAAAAAACAGAAAAATCAATAGTGGAAATACAAATTCCTGTGTAAATGTGCTGATGGTGCACAGAGGACTGAGGCCAGTGCTGGGGGGTCCTGTTCCCTTAGGTTTCAAATGCAAAAGACTATTAAAATATGCTCATGCTTAATAAATGCACTGAGATTACAAAAAGTAGGAAATGCAATATATATACAGTATATATATATATATATATATATATATATATATATATATATATATATATATATATATATATATATATATTTATACTTATTGAGAGCCCTGGTTAAACCATAACATTGGCCTTCTGTATTTCAGGTTTATTACATTTTTGATTTACTGAGGGTTAGCATTGGGGAGGTTTCCAAGCTGGATAGATGGATTTTTTAAACTTATTTATGAGTTATCATTGCGTTATTTTGTGTGGTTGCTAGGTGCATGAATGCCACTATTTTGCGCTTTTATTTTATGGTTGTGTCTATGTTGATATGGACACTATACCCATTACCAGTTACATGAAAATGATTTCATCCTACCTGTATATGATGGCAGTGTGCAGCTTCAAACATCAAATGGATTAATTATAAAAACAAACAAGTTAATTAGGCTGGAATGAGTCCTGCCACAAGGCCTTTTATCAAGTTAATTTATTTATTGGTTTTAATGATTTAAAGCATGGGCCTGTGGCATAATAAGTGGCAGGTAAATGAAAGTTTGCAATTACCTGTGCTGGGCTAATTACGAGGGAGAGGTGTGGGTAATCAACTAATGGCAACTGGAGGTGCCAGGAGAATTAAAGGAGGGCTAGTACACTGAAGAGGGGGGAAAAAGAGAATGAGAATGAGAATGAGGATGAGGATGAGGATGAGGATGAGGATGAGAATGAGAGGGAGATCACTCATGAAGAGCTGGTGAGATCAGGATATGCAGCAGCAACCATGAGCGAAGCAGTTCACGTCCGTAGTGGTCGATGGAGGTGGCAGACTGGGAATGTCACAGGCTGCACTAAAGGGGATCCATAGCATTGTTCAGATAAGGTGAATACCTCAATGGTGAGTTTTAAAATGTTTGTTTATTTATTTGGACTGAAAGTGTCACTGTTTGGTTTTATGGCACTGATTTTAATCAAGATTTATTTATTGACTTATTTATTTTAGACATGCACTATTTGGCACACTTTTATTGTCTCTGTTTTAATAGTCTCTGCTATACTTTTGCAAAATAAGTCTGGCTTGTCTGCTCACTCAGAATGGTTCATCTTCAATTTTGAATATAGATGTGAAGAGGAAGAACCCCATGGCATCTTGCACCCGGGACATCACATGGGGTCAAATAGATCGAGTTTACATGAGGACCTTTGCAATGTTATTCCTACTTTAGCTTTTTCTCTTCTGTGTTTTTGGCCTGGATGAATAGCTTTGCCTGTCTTAGACTAGGGGGCTGTGTTTACAACAGTGCTCTTCTGCCCTGCTTCAGTATTTATTAAGTTATTGTCTGTCTGTATACCTTCATTGTTATCACTCTTTAATTTAATATTTTCTTTATCAGTATGCTGCTGCTAGAGTATGTGAATTTCCCCTTGGGATTAATAAAGTATCTATCTATTTTATACACTTGCCCTTGTAAATTTATGGTCTTTTTTGTGGTTTAGATTCAGTGTACTGATATAAGATTTTCAAGTTTTGAAATTGTGAGTTTGTCTTCCCGTTTTGAAGACATGGAGTTCCATTTAGCTTTCAAGTACTTGGTTATTGTGTTTAAGCTTTCAAGGTTGCAGTAACCGTTTCTTTAGCTTGTTTCTTTATTTAATTTAACTCTGAATTAATTTAATCTATTTGTGCCTTTTGATTCTTAAAGTGGCTATTAAGTAACAATATGGACAGAGGAGCACACCTGGGAAGTGCAAGAAATTGCAATGAGCCATGCATGAAGGTTGTTTACAGACTATCAATAATATTGGAACACAACTCCGCATCTGACATTTTGAGATTTTGCATGGGAAGTGCAGGCCTACTTTCATCAGAAATGTTGAACCTCCTGTGACAGGAGAACAAAACACTGACGCTAAGTGCTTGGTCTCCTTGTATTCACAGTGCACAGTGTTATCTTTATAGAGGATAGTATATAGCATAGTATAATGGCTAATGTAGCCCTTTGATACTGGATCCGGGGGAGCAGCCATGGGATGCACACTACGTCCCCAGGAACATTTGGTGGCAGGCCCCATGGGTTGCATTGGGGCCAATACTTGGAACACCGGAGCTCATCCCTGTTGGGCTCCGTGGCCACTGCCAGGGGGAGCTGCAAGGCTTCCTGAGCCCGAGTGGGCAGCAACGCAGCCACACCTGGAAGTGCAGCCTAATCTAGGTTAATTGCCACCTGGAGCACTTCTGGGTGAACTATAAAAGAGAGCCTGCGGCCACTACTCAGGGAGTCGGAGTTGGGAGGAGGAAGACGGCGCTTACGAGAGAGGAGTGGAGATGGCTGAAGAGAGGAAAAGACTGAGTTTAATGTAGGGTGTTGTGCACGGTCGTTGTGTTGTGTGCAGAATTTAAAGGTAAAATAAACCGTGTGTTGTGGACATTTGGTGTCGTGTCTGTCTGTGGCCGGGCTATCTTTTACACCCTTTCATTACTCCAGCACCACGGTTTACCTTGATATGCCAGGGGGTTGTTATCTATGAAGAGTGCACTTGATTAATGTTATTTCCTCACACATCCAAAGGACAGGCATGTTATATTAACAGGAAACTGTAAACCCGGCCTTCTGTGGTGTGTGTGCATGAGTGATGACTTGCCTCCCTTACTTCCTGGGTTTAGTCCTGTATGTAACTGGCACTGCTGTGATTGGCTGTCAGTATTTATTTATATATAATATATATAATATCCATTATCGAACCCGCTATATCCTAACTACAGGGTCACGGGTGGGTCTGCCGGAGCCAGTCCCAGCCAACACAGGGTGCAAGGCAGGAAACAAACCCCGGGCGGGGTGCCAGCCCACCGCAGCTATATATATATATATATATATAAATCTCCTCTTTAATAAAACCCCTGTGTGCGTCTTCTGGTGAAGTGCGCATGCGCGGGGCACAGTGCGATGCTTCAAAGCAGATGCTTCAAAGGCCGCCTGACACGTCACACAAGACGTGTGGGCGGGACGTATAAAATATTGCACCGCCGATCCAATCGGATTTCGGTAAATGAGGTAAGACCTAAAACATAAAACACGAAAAATCCAATCGGGTACTGAGACGCGGAGACCAGCTTCCCCAAAGAGGTGGGATTAGTGTTTGTTGTTGTGCAAGTGTTCACTCTGAGGATGTCAGATTTGTGATTAAAAAGCTTGGCCCGGTAAAGTGTAAAGTGTCAGTCGTTGAAGGGGTTTTCCTAAATATACAAATTTTCATGATGTTACAATACGATGACTTTTAAAAGTAGATTTATTTTCGTGCACATTACATCAGTTGCTGGGGAGAATCTGCTGATTGCCCACTGTTGTGACAGAAAATTAAACGCATTTTACGGACAGCAAAGCCAGTATTACTGTCAGAGAAAATTACAGGCATTTTTACGGAAACAATTTAATGAGGTAAAAGGTCCCTTGCCATTTAATATAGACTGTTCCTACTAATGTTTATGGACTACTGTTCTAGCGCCCGTTATTGTAACGGGCTTAATGTCTAGTATAAATATAACTAGCCATGTGCGCCCAACTACGTTGCGCGTGTTAAAGTTGTCTGTGAAGTGCTCCCTGTTTAAACGCGGCTGCCAGTCGTGAACTGGGCCCTTCATCACACAGCATTATGATTTTTTATAAGGGAAACAAAATTACAAAAGAAAACCCTTGGACATTGATTCGATAGGAACGGCCTACTCGGAATCACTGTCCGAATAGTAATTATGTGGTGGTGTAGGAGCATTTCTGCTTCTCTCCGTTCACAGTCTGTCTCGCTTTCACAATGCTGTTGTTTCCTCTCACGATCTCTTCTCAACCTTTCTCCAATCTCGCAGGTTGCTTTGTGGCAATCCATAGAGTAAGGCAATATACACGGAGCAATGGTTATAAAAGGGGGACACATAGGTATCCAGGGTCTTTAAAGCATAAATAGGGCTCACTTCACTGACATGTGAGCAAGCCACGGTACAACTGTGAGACGCGCAGCACTCGCCGGCTACAACGTAACAATAATAATTTCCGGAACGTGCTGTTAAGTTGTCATTCGTTTTACCCACTGTCTTTCTTTCATTCATATGTTACGTAGGCACGTACCTTTTATCTTCGGCAATCTCATTCTCTAACCAGGCCTCAGGAGCTAATCAGCGTAATACTGTCCACCACCCCTTTCGTTATTCCGGCACATTGTTGACATCTGTGAGTAACAACAACGTACTAAACTGGAAGGTGGTCTACGCATGCATGGAATTCGCGGACAAACAAAGATCAAGATCCAAATGAAGATTATATATAAAGATTAGTTAATTTAAAGCACAACAATTTGTTTAGTTTGAATGTCTGTGTTTTGAGGTGTGACTAGAGTACTACAGTCTTCAGTAGTATAAGCCTGGAGGAGATTCTTAATGTAATGCCTTTGTTTTAGCTGTCTCTCTACTGCCATCTAGTGCTTCTTCTTCTAATTCATTTGCGGACAAACAAAGATCAAGATCCAAATGAAGATTATATATAGAGATATAATCCAATGTCTGTCTGTGTGTCTGTCCGCTTTTCACAAGAGAACTATTTAACGGATTTAGATCAGGTTTTTTCTGCAATTTGCTTAAACATTCTGGTTGATTTTGTGAATTCTCTCATCGTGCTAAATATCATAGTTCGCTTATAGCTCCGATTTATTTGCATGAATCCAGCAGAGCGGCTGTGGGCTAAGGGGAGGCGGACAGGGCCCTCCTCACTCACACGCCAGCCTCTTTTCGAATCGGTCACTCTCTCTCCATATGTTACGCACTTGCCTCCGCTTAGCTATACCTGTTTGTTCAACAGACATTATCATCTACAGATTGTTAAGGAGTAACGTTTGACGTTTTTGAGAGAGAGATCAGAGCTACGTGTGTTTTAGAGGGTAGCTGCTGATTGCCAAACATATCACGGCCACATGCTTTTCTCCCCACGCTGAACACCATATTTAACTTCTGAGTATAAAGATGCAGTACAATCGGCACATTTCTGTACATACTGGTAACGATTTGATATATAAGAACAAAATCGGGCAAGCACAGTGCCTGTGAGCCCAATGTCATTTTCCAGCATCCATTCTAATGAAATCGAATGGTCAATGGTGTCAAACACTATGCTTAAATCTAACAACATAATTACTGTGGAATTTTCTTCATCTGAGGATATCAGAATGTCGTTTGCAACACGGTTTAGCACCATTTCTGTACTATAGTCAGTGTGCAAGCCAGACTTCAGTTTCTCAAATAAATTGTAAGGTGAAAGATGAGACTGAAGTTGAGTGTTACTATTTCTAAAAGTCTATTTTTTAAGAACCTTTGCACCAGATATGGTTCCAGCATTTGACGTTGGAGCGTACCTACCTTCCGCTTGGCCAGAACTACTATTTCTATTTTCTAGCTTTCCGTGACCTTCAGTGATAGTGATGATACCTTTCTCTTAGTCATTTGTTTTGTTTCAATTTACTGCTGGTTTCTATAGCGTTTTATTGTATTATACTCTAACGTATTTACATTTTTTTGTAAAGCACTTTGGCTGCAGCATTACTGATGTTATTTTAAATGTGCTCTATAAATAAATTGACATTGACATAACATATGGTGTCCCATAAGGACAAGTCTGTCATGCATAAACTTGTCATTAACAAGACTTCTTCCTTTTGAACAATTGGTATAGAGTAGTGTATTTTGTTTAGTGTCACAGTAATACACGGGGGCACAGTTGTATTATAGTTTTCTTTCCTATAGTTGTTTTGTAATATTTTTCTCTGCAATGTGTCTGGAGAGGAAGAAAGTCCAAATGGCACACATGTGAACCTATACCATCCACAAAGGAGTGTTTGTGGCAGACATTGGGGGATTTGGAATGTGCATTCTCTTCAATGGAATGACACAAGTCATATTTTTCTTATCACTTTTGGATTTGTCACAATACCTACAAATCATGGCTTATGACATGTTATTTTATTTTACGTTAATTTCAGATTATACATGTGTTCATAATTGAATTTTGCTGTCACTTTTGTAGCACTATTTTAGATTTGGGCATTGTCATTTTGTTTTTTCTGTGTTAGTGGGTGCTGTGGCCCTTGCCAGGCTAAGATGTGTGATGTTGTTGTTATGCCTCCCAAATAAAACATGTAAGAGGGCATGTAAGTATTTGAATATTTCCAAAACTGTGTTTTTTTTTTGACTTTTGTGAATGATCCCACACATTTTTTTTTCTATTATGTTGGGTTTTCATTTTAGCTTTGGATCCTTTGACCTCCCATTTTTTACCTTTTCTTCAAATCTGTATTCATTTTTTGATACTCTTCACTTTTGTTATCTCCTAGTCAATTTTTTAACTGTCCTTTTACCTTTTTTCCATCACAGCAGAATATTATCTTTGTCAATCATTCTGTGGCCTCAGTTTAATTTATTTTCATGTGAAACTTGTCTTGCAGTTGATAAATGATCCATAACATTTTCTTAGTTGGTTTGAACTTACTAGATAACCTGATTCAACCTCACAACTTCTGTATTCTATAATGCTTGTAAGTGACTTTTAGTTAACTGAACCCAATGTCATAATTGGAACGATTCTGCTATGTTTATGAGGGCAAAAATAATGGAAACATAGGACAGGTGTGGGACCAATGTCAGGACATGTCCATTTCCTCCATAGCCAAGAATTGTGACCTTGACTTTATCCCTCACTCTTCTTTTAAAAGGGCACATCAATCACCAGTGAGTTGTCTGATGACCTGAATGATGAGCGAGAGCAGACGTTATGTCAGAGAAAGCTGCTTCATTAAAAGTGCACAGGTAGCTGCTGGCACATCCACCTGTAGCTTCAGGATTATTAAACAGGTTTTTTCCCCCCTATCTATGACTCCAAGCCTTCATCCTGGATCTTCACTTTCCTTAATATTTCAAACATTGCCACTTGTTTCTATGAGAGATGTGACTTGTTTTCTTATTTTTTTTGACAATTTTTTGTTTGTTCCATCCTATAGTGACAAGCTACAGGTAAGGGCGATCTTTGTTTGTTCTTTAATGGTAAGGTAATTTTAAATTTACCTTTTGTTCACTTCTGACAACATTTTAAATAATAAGAAGCCCGTTGGTGATAGCTTCAAATCCTATAAGATAAACTCTGTCTAATCCTGTGACATCAACTGCAATAAACACAATAACTGAACCTTTATCAGCAGATAGCTGAGTGACAGAATACAGAAAATCTAATCCTACTTTACACCCATGTCTTCTGATTGTGTAGGCTGTGGCACACAGGGACCGAGAAAAACAGATGAATCAACAGAGAAAAATGTCATCCTTTGTTTGTTACAAACTGCAGCCTGCTGAGTTGTGATCTGCCCAAATAGTTCAGTTTGAATAATTTAATGACAAAAATTCATGCCACTTTTTGTATTTCTTTGTGCTTGATAATATTAGTGGAGATGTAGCTGCTCTGTTAGACATAACAGAAAGGCAGAAATGCAATTTTGTTGTCTACCTGGAAGAACATTAAGAATGTACTTAATACAGCTGACATTATCCACAGAGTAAATAACAGGAAAGCTATTCACTCTTAGCTTTGTATATGAATGATCCCCAATTGAGAGATAGTTAGGGAAGGGGAAATTCACATACTCCAGCAGCAGCATACTGATAAAGAAAATATTAAAGAGTGATAACAATGCAGGTATACAGACTGACAATAACTTTGAATGATGTTAACGTTTACCCCCCTGGGTGGAACTGAAGAGTCGCATAGTGTGGGGGAGGAACAATCTCCTCAGTCTGTCAGTAGAGCAGGACATTGACAGCAGTCTGTCGCTGAAGCTGCTCCTCTGTCTGGAGATGATACTGTTCAGTGGATGCAGTGGATTCTCCATTATTGACAGGAGTCTGCTCAGCGCCCGTAGCTCTGCCACGTATGTCAAACTGTCCAGCTCCGTGCCTACAATAGAGCCTGCCTTCCTCACCAGTTTGTCCAGGCGTGAGGTGTCCCTCTTCTTCATGCTACCTTCCCAGCACACCACCGCGTAGAAGAGGGCGCTCACCACAACCATCTGATAGAACATCTGCAGCAACTTATTGCAGATGTTGAAGGACGCCAGCCTTCTAAGGAAGTATAGTCGGCTCTGTCCTCTCTTGCACAGAGCATCAGTATTGGCAGTCCAGTCCAATTTATCATCCAGCTGCACTCCCAGGTATTTATAGGTCTGTACCCTTTGCACACAGTCACCTCTGATCACAGGGTCAATGAGGGCCCTGGTCCTCCTAAAATCCACCACCAGCTGTTTGGTTTTGCTGGTGTTCAGGTGTATGTGGTTTGAGTCGCACCATTTAACAAAGTCCTTGGTTAGGTTCCTATATTCCTCCTCCTGCCCACTCCTGATGCAGCCCACGATAGCAGTGTCGTCGGCGAACTTTTGCACATGACAGGATTCCGAGTTATATTGGAAGTCCGATGTCTATAGGCTGAACAGGTCCGGAGAAAGTACAGTCCCCTGCGACACTCCTGTGTCGCTGACCACAATGTCAGACCTGCAGTTCCCGAGATGCACATACTGAGGTCTGTCTTTAAGATAGTCCACGATCCATGCCAACAGGTATGAATCTGCTCCCATCTCTGTCAGCTTATCCCTAAGGAGCAGAGGTTGGATTGTGTTGAAGGCGCTAGAGTAGTCCTGAAACATAATTCTTACAGCACCACTGCCTCTGTCCAAGTGGGAGAGGGATCGGTGTAGCATGTAGATGATGGCATCCTCTGCTCCCACCTTCTCCTGGTATGCAAACTGCAGAGGGACGAGGGCGTGACGGACCTGTGGCCTCAGGTGGTGAAGCAGCAGCCACTCCATGGTCTTCAAATTACTACAATTCTTGAGTTTTTCTGTGAAACATAGGGGTTGTTCTGCAATATTGGTTCTATAAAAGGATACAGACGATACACACTGTTTCTTTCTATTTTATTCTCTCTTCTGTCATTTTCCCTTTTTTGGTGGGATTGAAGGAGCAATCACTGAATGGCTTTTCATTATGTATTCCTCTTTTAGTGATGCGTCAAAGTGCATTTATCGAAAGCAAAAAATAAGTAAGACATTTCCATGCTGAAAAAAATAACAAAGTTAGAAACACAGTGTTCTGCCCCTGTACTGTATGTTCATTGAAGAGTTAAAAGAAAATAAAGGAGTGAGAAAAAAAGAGATATGGCGGAGAAACGGAGGTAGATGAGATGGAAAGAATAGAAGGCCGGAATAGGTGAGATAAATGGTGTCACACATGTGCGCTTGGGAGACCACTTAAGGCTCTGGTGATGGTAGTGACCTGTTGAACCAGGGGTTGGCGCTGTTCGGCAATGCCGTCTCTTTTCCTCCCTTTGCAGAACAGAAGACTGACAGCCATTGCACGTTTTGATGTCACTTTCATTGTCCATCCTCCTGGATTCGCCCATTCCTGCCTGAAGTTTGGCCATCTTGGAGTGAGTTCTGTTTGGAACTCGCACCTGAAAACATGTTTCTGCAGCTTCTTGCGTATTTTTGTTGTGTGCAAACCTTCAATTATCCGAGTCACCAGGGTGGTGCCCCAACCCTTTCATGTTGTTGTGTCTCCTCTTACAATGGTCATGTTAGAACTTAAAAAGTGAAATTAAGATTAGTGGCTTGGTCATGAAAGAATTTAATCTGTATTTCTTTGCTAGATGTCTTTGAACAACTGTGACACAGGAGAAGTGACCAGTGCAGAAGTAGGATCCAGTCCTAAGTGCCCTGACAGAGTACGTCCTATGAAGCACTCTCCTGGTTTCACTTGTGTAGAATGCTGTTCTTCAAGACATGCAGTAAATTGGGTTATTGAACAAATGTCTGAACTGAATAAAAGTGAAGGGGCTGGAAGAACTGGTTTTGTTATATGTGATATGGAGGCTCCTATCGCAGACAGAATGTGGCCAATATACTGTAGATGATGGTTCTGGAATCAAAAAATAACAGACTGTTGTGGAAAGATTTGTTAGTAAACTAGGAAAATTATAACAATACAAAGAAGATGGTGTTAAGGGAAAGTGAAAATAAACCGGAATCTTTACACGTCCATGAGGGCCAAACAGCAGCAACAAAGCTACAACATATCCCACAAAAATAATTATAAAAAAAAAAAAGCTAACTTAAAAATCAAAAAAGCATACTATTATTCTGACAGTTATTTCAATTCATTAACCTTCCAGGTGTTCCTCTTTGGACCCCAGTTTTCATCCAGGTGGAACATTTAATTATCACTCCACCTTGCAGTGCGTTGATTTAATTGCAGCAATTGCACAGTGACAGAGTGTGACAGAAGCAGCTGGCTTTTGAACACGTGTGTATCTGTGAGTGACACAAGCCAGAGTCAGAATGTTAATGGCTGACAGTTTAATTGCATCTGAAATGTGCATCTCTCTGTTTGTGTCATTGCATTTTAACATAAGTCTCTGGTGTTCGTTCTCAAAGCATTTCATTCATAATCCTGCTGTTTCTTGTGCCATATTTAAAAATCTGGAAGTGGCCTCCTTATACATCTCAAGTGGCACTCTCTTTGTAGCTCCATTACTCTGTTGCATAGCAAACTGTACAAATAAGGGACCGGGTCTGACTAATAAATGGTTTTTGTATAGCTTTGTCATATAACTCCTTATTTATCGGTCAACTATATCAATCTTTATATTAATAGCCAAAATAAATCATTGTTGTTTTTAATTTACCAAACCATTGGAAGCTCTGTAATAATGCATACAAACAAATTAGAGCACAAAATGTCAATTTATAAATACAGTATATAGTACATAAATACAGATGTGCTTTGCCTTACTCCAATCCCACTTTGACTCACCTGGCTGAAGTGGGGAGACACCTTCTAAAATCAGAACCTGGGAGTACATTCCAGTATGTCAGGAGCGTAGCTCAGAAGCACTTCATGGTCAGATTGTGCTTTAGGATAGCTCCCCAAACACCCACACAACAGACACCGGGCACAAATGCAGCAACACACACATTTTTTTTGTCCAAGTGGAAAATGCTCTTCACCTGTTTCTACCACCAATACACAGTGTTTTACAGAGCACCCAGAAGTGCTCCAGGTGTTCCACAATCTCCTTCTGGCCACACTTCCAGGTGTGGCAGCAACCCTGCAGAAGAGGGCTCAGCCATTCTCCATGTGCCCATTGTCGGTGGCCTTTGACCCTGAGAGTGTTGAGGTTCCATGCCCCAATCCCATGGCACCACTGTCATCCCAGGGGGGGTATTGCCTCATGCATGCTCCTTCCCCCGGTCCATCTGTTATGAAGCCATCCAGGCTGTCCATCACAATATATAATATATACAGTTCATCCGGAAAGTATTCACAGAGCATCACTTTTTCCACATTTTGTTATGTTACAGCCTTATTCCAAAATGGATTAAATTCATTTTTTTCCTCAGAATTCTACACACAACACCCCATAATGACAACATGAAAAAAGTTTACTTGTGATTTTTTCAAATTTATTAAATATAAAAAAATTGAGAAAGCACATGTACATAAGTATTCACGGCCTTTGCCATGAAGCTCAAAATTGAGCTCAGGTGCATCCTGTTTTCCCTGATCATCCTTGAGATGTTTCTGCAGCTTAATTGGAGTCCACCTGTGGTAAATTCAGTTGATTGGACATGATTTGGAAAGGCACACACCTGTCTATATAAGGTCCCACAGTTGACAGTTCATGTCAGAGCACAAACCAAGCATGAAGTCAAAGGAATTGTCTGTAGACCTCCAAGACAGAATTGTCTCAAGGCACAAATCTGGGGAAGGATACAGGAAAATTTCTGCTGCTTTGATGGTTCCAATGAGCACAGGTGGCCTCCATCATCCGTAAGTGGAAGAAGTTCGAAACCACCAGGACTCTTCCTAGAGCTGGCCGGCCATCTAAACTGAGCAATCGGAGGAGAAGGGCCTTAGTCAGGGAGGTGACCAAGAATCCGATGGTCAATCTGTCAGAGCTCCAGAGGTCCTCTGTGGAGAGAGGAGAACCTTCCAGAAGGACAACCATCTCTGCAGCAATCCACCAATCAGGCCTGTATGGTAGAGTGGCCAGACGGAAGCCACTCCTTAGTAAAAGGCACATGGCAGCCCACCTGGAGTTTGCCAAAAGGCACCTGAAGGACTCTCTGACCATGAGAAAGAAAATTCTCTGGTCTGATGAGACAAAGATTGAACTGTTTGGTGTGAATGCCAGGCGTCGCGTTTGGAGGAAACCAGGCACCACTCATCACCAGGACAATACCATCCCTACAGTGAAGCATGGTGGTGGCAGCATCATGCTGTGGGGATGTTTTTCAGCAACAGGGACTAGGAGACTAGTCAGGATAAAGGCAAAGATGACTGCAGCAATGTACAGAGACATCCTGGATGAAAACCTGCTCCAGAGCGCTCTTGACCTCAGACTGGGGTGACGGTTCATCTTTCAGCAGGACAATGACCCTAAGCACACAGCCAAGATATCAAAGGAGTGGCTTCAGGACAACTCTGTGAATGTCCTTGAGTGGCCCAGCCAGAGCCCAGACTTGAATCCGATTGAACATTTCTGGAGAGATCTTAAAATGGCTGTGCACTGACGCTTCCCATTCAACCTGATGGAGCTTGAGAGGTGCTGCAAAGAGGAATGGGCGAAACTGGCCAAGGATGGGTGTGCCAAGCTTGTGGCATCATATTCAAAAAGACTTGAGGCTGTAATTGCTGCCAAAGGTGCATCGACAAAGTATTGAGCAAGTGTACATGTGCTTTCTCAGTTTTTTTATTTTTAATAACTTTGCAAAAATCTCCAGTAATCTTTTTTCACATTGTCATTATGGGGTGTTGTGTGTAGAATTCTGAGGAAAAAAATGAATTTAATCCATTTTGGAATAAGGCTGTAACATAACAAAATGTGGAAAAAGTGATGCGCTGTGAATACTTTCCGGATGCACTGTATATACCAGTAATGGCGCACTTCACGATAACGTGCAGTGAATACACTTGACATGACGTTTGCTCAGAGGTTGATGCCCTTGCTGCTTCCTGAGTAGCTCATCTTTTCTCCACCGTAGCGGCCTGCTTCTTCTCTTCTTTCGTCGGCATCTTTTCGAATTAAAACTGATTAAGTCAGTGTTTGTGTTGCAATTACTTAGCAGGTTTTCTTTAATTTTTCACTTAAGCTGGCACTTAAGTCTTCAATCTGCCTCAAGAATGATTTAGGATATGAAGAGATAGGGGAAGTGACGGCAAAGGTGGTAGGGATGAAAACGGCGCCCGTGCGTATGCGTCACATGGCCACCCCGCTGGCCACTGCCAAGAGTTGATTCTACCATAAAAAAAAAAAAAAGAATAACCTTGGAATGTGGATAGTAGATGTCACCTAGTATATGTGTACCAAACTTTAAGGGAGGATTTTGAAAAAATATGTGGTAAATCTAGGATGTTTACTTTACTAGAGTGTCTCAAACCCCATCATAACTAAAGTAGAACAGTAAATGCTTCGTATCCTTAGTGTTCCCTGACCCAGTCGTTAATTGCTAAGTACTTCTTATACGGGCTTTCATTTATGCCAACAGGAGCATGCAGGCAGTATCACCACACAGAATACACTACATTCATGATATACATTTTAGAATACTAAGATGTATATTTCATATCATTTTCATGATGAAATGCATTAAAGGATATATTAAACATGGTGGGGTGTGGTGGAGCAGCAGTAGTGCTGCTGCTTCGCATTAAGGGGTTTTGTATGTTTTCACAGTAGGTTTCCTTCCAAAGTCATGCAGGTTAGGGGATTTTGTGATACTAAATTGGCACTACAAGTGTAGGTGTGTCCTCGTATTCACCCTGTGATGAGCTGGTGCCCCTTCCAGGGATTGTTTCTGCCTCGTGCACGATGCTTGCTGGGACAGATTTGCATTTTCAAATTCTATTTAATTTGATCAATACAGATTCGACAAATTATTATATTTTTGTACTACATTCACTAGGCAAAGTAAACCAAATCCATCTCATTCTGGAGATGAGGTATTAGTCATCAGTGTGAGAAATGTGGTGTAATGTGGTGTACTTGTCCCATTTGTTGTGTTATTCACTGTGGTATCATGAAAATAAATGAGAGAATTTCATTTGTCCTGTCTTGTTTACTTTACACACATACAAAGTGCCATAATTTTCCACCACACTTTGCACTGATGTCAACAGACAGGAGTCAATTAGCCTTTGGGAAACATGAATACGATTTGGAACGTTTGTTGCTTTGTTGGTTGCCCTTCTTTGCAGGTTGCTGCAGCTTGCACTTAGTCTGCTTATTATGTAATCCAGGGCTGCATACAACTGATTGTATGTTGGCAGCATTTGATGGTAGCACAGGCAGGCCGCTCTGGGCAGTAAGCCATCATGGAACACAACCAAGAAGAATCCATAATGTATTTACTCCAGATATTAACATACAGTAACTTGTCTCATGGTACGTTACAGTGTCTGAGAAAATCATGTCTTGACCCAGGATTTTTTTATAATAGAGAGATAAGAAATTATTTTCCTTACTTGTATCTTTATTTATTCATGTATGTATTTATTTGAAAATGCATTTATGTTGTTTCTATCCTTTTTTGTACTGCCTTTATTTATTCCAGTTCAGGGACTCAAACACAAGACAGAAAGCAACCTGTTGACAGGACACCAGTGCCCTGCAGAGGACATCCACTCATGGTGGGTCAGTTTAGGTTTGTCAGGAAGCCAAAGTCACACATCCTTAAGATGAACAGCAGAGCACCAGGAGGCAAACCACACAGATACAGGGAGAGTGTGCTGGGGCCTGAACCTGGGGTCCTGGAGCTGTGAGGCAGCAGCACTAACAACTGTAAAAAACATATACAGTATATATTTATGTAATCATTTATGTGTTTAGTTTAGTTTAACCTTAATTTATTGAGTCATGCATTTGTTTTGCAATTTTAAATATTGCATGGCTGGTTTAAATGTCTACTTTTCTATAAGGACTGCTGTTATTTACTGTCACTTGTTTATTTTTTAATTTATCTATTGTTCTACAGTCTACTAATCTGCTATATCTACTATTGGTTTTGTTAAAATTTTAATTTATTGTCTTCTTTAGTTAGGAATTTTTGATTTCAATGAATGTGTGTATTTTAGAATTCAAATTAAAGTTGCTGACTCTCTAACCCATGATAAAGGGAATTTTTTAAATTTAATTAGTGATGGTAGCATGGTGGCATAGTGATAGAACTACTGCCTTATAGTAGAGGGAATTTACCAGGGAGACCGGGTATTGCTGGTGACATATTTGCAAGTGACACAGCAACTCCTGTTACAGCTGAAGTTGCCTGGTGAGGAATGTGGTTCTCTTTTGTAAAATGAGCTGCTGAGAAGAAGCTGGCATAGGTTCGGTGGTCAACAGAGGGGCATCAAGGGAGGTTTAGGAGAAAGGTTCTTGAGGAAGAATTGGTCTGCAATATTGGGGAATCTTGTTTGATGACCTGTGGGAGAGACCAGCGCGTTAGGGTAGAATGGTAGAATCAGCAGGATGTGGATTTTAATGTTAAGGTTCTGAGAGTGGGTGTTATGAGGTCTACTCCTGACTTGATTGAGGGCCCTTTCCACAATATGAGAAGGACATCCTCTATCCAATGAAGAAACTCCTCTTTCTTAGTGCTGCATTGCAAAAGTCATCCTCATCACTGCAGAGGTGGCAGTGTCTAAGGACCTTTGAAAGAGGTAGAGAGTTTCTACTAAGCCAAGTATGGAAGGAGCTGTTGAGAAGGTAACTGTGTGAATCAGTTGGTTTGTAGTAGACAGAGGTTTTAAGGCCTGGAAAGCTGATAGACTGATTTCTAAATATGGTGAACTTGTGGTGGAAATGTTAACTGCAAACCTGAGAGATAGATGGAAATTATTAAAATCATTAATGGATTCCTGTAGTTATCTTTTGGAGCAAGAGGCAGCACCAACACAATTCTACCAGTTCCGGTACAAAGCCTAGATAGAAGAAAAACAAACAAACGCTCTCCACCCAGCTGACAAAGATACAAAGATATTGGCACAGCTAGGTCACAATCTAGAAGCCACTGTGTTTCCTTATGAGGCATTAGCTCTCTGGAAATGTGTTCTTTTCAATTGTTTTAAGCGTTTTAATTAACCTGAATTTAAATAATTATAAATAAAAAAGGTATTATCCCCCCCCAGCATGCAATATGCTGGTTAGAAGATTACACGAGAAGTATAAGGGATAATTTAGCTCTTTACTGACGGGTTCACGCGGTATTACAGACTCTATCAAGCAATGTGGGGGTCTTGACCAACGCAGTCTGCCATCTTTCGTTGCCACGCTGAAAGGATTTTCACCGGACGGAAGACATAATCTTCTGCCCGGCAGCTTCAAAATGTGTTGGCCGTAGGTCCTTTCTTATATTCTGGTTGCTCCATGTGCAGGCTCCTTCTCTAGATCCAAACAAGGACAGGAAAGGACTCAGACCCCACCTTCAAAAACACAGCAATAGCACAATGCCTACATACAGTTCTCATTCTCCCAGCAAGGAAAGAGGATAGTGTGCTGACAGAAGACAGAAATATACTAGTCTGTCTTTAGGCTGACTATTCAATTCTCCAGTTGTCTTTGGCTCTCTAGTCCTGTGCTTGGCTCAGCAATTCTAAATGCTGATGCTGAGCCCCTGTGTACCATACTTGGTCTGCCTGTATGAATGAGTCCATAACAGTGGGCACAGAGAACAGTGACATTAAACTTAATAACAAAACATATTATAACACACTGCAACTCCACTAATATGGTGAAAAAAGTTGCTATCAAAAGAGAAAGCATTGTGGGTATTTATTTACTACTTTATATTAGAAATTATTTACATCTGTTATTTAAAATTTAAGAATTTCCCATGTTTAAAACTGCTCTGAATTATTTGAACAATAAAACAATTGTGAGGAGAACAGGCTATTCAGCCCAATGAGCTTGTCCATCCTGCTCACCTAGATTGTCCAAAATAACATCAAGTCAAGATTTGACATTGTGCCTTTCATATCTCTCTCTCTCTCTCTCTACATAAATAAATTTACATATTCTTTATGTAGTCATCCACTCATCACCCTAATTATTTTTAAACTACTGCTTTGTTCATTTTAAAACTTTGCAGACGTGTCTTAAATTAGGCCTGGCCTTTCTCTCTGATTATAGTAGTTTTGAAAAGAGTTTAGCTTTGTCATCATTATAGAAATTCATACAAACTAAAAAATGTACATGACTGCAATACATGTACTCAGAATGTTACTCGTGTTAAATACTGAATGTTTGAATTTCCTCATTTGATGGTACTGTTTTCTTTCAGTCAACAGGAATCTTTAAAAATGTCTTGTTACTGATGTTTCCTTGATTGTGGTTACTATTGTACACCACTGTAAAGCTCATTTTGTTAATAAAATCCTTTAGAAGAAGATGTTGTGGTCATGTTATAAAAATGTATTATAAGGAAAAAGAAAATATCACAAAGAATGTCAGTCATGTTGTGAAGACCTCTTGAGCGCCTAAAGTGCCTCTCCAGTAAGTGAAAGAGCGAGAGCAGCACTGCTAATGTGGATGTTTCAAAGTTCAAACAGCTTGACCGGAGTGTTTCTCCATAGCAGAACACCACAGGAGTGTTTACTGCATCACAAATGGTTGCATTTATCTAAAGGCTTGATTACTTACTTTGCTTTTGAGCCCTTGGCTGCTGATACCGTAGGCTTGCGATAAGAGTTTTATTTACCAGCAGATGCAGGGGTGAGAGTGACCATTTCAAGTTTCATTTAAAAGATGAGACACACTAGGGGATAAGTGAAAGTGCAAAACAAAACCCCAAAGCTCATCCTTGACATCCTGTCTTCTTTCTCAGGTTCTTCACTTGCTAAGTCTGTTTTTTATTATTTTTCCTCTTGATTTTGCTACAGTCCTTTATCATTAGTCAGAATTTGTTTTTATTTTTTATCATGAGGCACTGGAGCCTAACACTGGATGCAAGACAGGAGCCACCCGGGACCGGACACCAGTTCATCACAGTGCACACTGATGTATGAGCCTATCATCTACAATATACAAAAATCACACTTTCAGGGAACTAAAGTGCTAATGAAGACATAGGGAGGACGGGCAGACTCCACATAGACTGTGACCAGCTGGGAATCAAACCCCAGTCCCTGTGCTATCCAATGTACTATTACAAATATACTCTATAGTATGTACATTTGTGAACAACATATATCACCAGTGGTGTTGATTGACAAAATTTGCCAAAACATTTTTTTGCAGTACATATGCTATGTTTGCCAGTGACCTTGTTTGCCAAATATTTTCCTGAAAATTCTCCATGTGGCTGACTTAGAGGAACATTTTTTCCCAGTGCCTCATGATGTTTTACAAGGCCAATGTGACATCACAGAGCATTTGCTGTCATATTGGATGGGGGTATCACTACTCGATTGCATATGCATAGAATTTTCACGCCAGCGTACTCCGCCTCACCTTTTACATCACTGCCCAATCTGTTTTTGCTTGTGTGTCATGCCACTTCCTGATCAGTACTCCAGATGGATTTGCACCTCACTTACATTTAAAACAAAATAAAGCAAAAAATATGAGGGTACATTTGCTGATCCTATTAAGAAATATTTGGTCTGCATCAAAACTCTTGCTGACTCACAAAACTGTTTGTTCCAACACACCAAAATAACCCCACAAACCAAACAGACAGTTGAGATCTTTTGACAATGTCCTCCTTACTGATGCAAAACCTTGTCTTGCAGTTCTCAACTAACGCTCCTTTGGCTTGTGGCTTGTACTTTATTGGTCCCTCTTCCATCAGTCTATTTGTATGACTGCATCTATATCAACATTTAAATCCCAACTGAAGAGCCACTTGTTCTATCAAGATTTTTAATTTCTTTCTACTCATTTACTAGTTTCAACATTCCCCAATATTCTCACAGATATTACTGCGATGACCACACTGTGAGATTGGCTAATTCAGCCTGCTAGGCCTTGATTGTTGTGCCTAAGCTAAAAAACATCTCACAACAACCTGGACCAGGAGAAAGACCGTATTCAAATAGTAGTCAAAAATAAAATTGTAACTGGAAAATTCAATAAAGTGTAGCATCAAAGTCGAAATAAAATTGTAACTCGTAATCAAAATTTAGAATTTCTAATTGAAGACCAAACAATAAACACACATGCTTAGTTTGTATCCACAAAACAAAAAAGAGAAAACAAATGCAAATCACATTAATGTATGCAGAGCCGACCAATTGATTCTGTTCTGCTACTTTGGTGACAATATGTAATTACACTCAATTTACATACCACATTTTCACGCTTGTTTCTTATTTATTATGGTACTCAGTGGCCAGTGCTCCAGACTCACACAGCTCTAGACTTCCGGTTTCAAACTCCTCTGCTTATCGGGGTTCTTCTCCTGATACCCTCGTTTCCCTCCACATGCCAAACTTTAAATTTGCCCTGTATGAATAAGTGTGTCCGGTCCAGGATCAGCTCTGCTTTTCATGACTCTGGAGTGAGCTTCATGATGGCTGACTGTGTGGATATTTCTTTATCTGTCTTTACCTTTTGTAATATATACTCTTCTTCAGATATTTCTACTGAGCTGTGCTTGATTAGTGTGGCACATTTTGACACTTGCTGTGTAGAATTTGTCAGGTACATCTACACCTACAAGCTCCTTCTGCTTTCTGTTGAAGCTACAATTTTTTGTATTTGTTGTGATGTTTTTATTTTTGATTATAGTACTCACTTTCTGCATTTGACACTATATTGTCATTTTTATATTTAAATTTAATCAATCTTATAAACCACACTACATAAATGAGACAAATCTCAAACTAGCATACAGCCAGTACTAATGTAAGAGCCAATCTTAGAAAGTTAATGTTAATGTTGTAGCAGTAGAGGCGTGGAGCCACCTCTAACACCCTCAGGTACCACTCCAGACACTGGATAAAAGTACAAGACTTCTTTATTTTCTTCAAGTACCGTGCACAAAGCACCCTCCACTCCACACTCATATAATTACAATTCTCTCTCTCTCTCAAACCAATCCTCCTCGCCCAGACACTTCGCCCTCCTACCTCCCAGCTCAGCTCACTGTCTGGGCTTTCCCACAATCCTTTTATACTCCCTGACCCGGAGGTGTTCCTGCCTAATCAGTCCACAGTTCCTTTTCCCTTCCATGTCAGGGTAAACAGTCCTTTTCTTCAACCCGGGAGCACGTTGTTCCTTCCTGTCACGTGACCGTGACGTACTCCCGGGTTATAGGGCACATAAGAGTCCACGAGCCCCCCTACAGCGACTCCCGGTGGCCCCCAAGGTATCCAGCAGGGCTGTGTGTAAAAACTACATAGTCCATGAGGCCCTGTTGGAACTCGGGGCACGTCCACGCTGCTAGGAGAGCTCCTCCTGGCGGCCTGGGGGTGAGGGCCGGAGTAAAAAGCCGGCAATCCATCACATGTTAAATTCACATAAGTGTTTGCTTAATTTCAATAGAATATCAGTTTCTTTTAGTACTTAGATTATGGTCTAGTCTTTTTAAATTAACATGAAATAAAACTTTCTTAGCTGTATCTGTAGAACTGAGTGTTAATTAAGCCAGTTAGAAAATAGTCTCACTGCTAGCATGGACTGTATATTGGCATACGGTTTTCTGACCATTCTACATGTAATATGACTGTATGACCAAACTTTGAGAGAAATGTAGTAAGCCTTAAACAGAACTTTCTTTTAAAAAGAACTTTTCTTTGTAATATCATTTTTTCTATATTTTTGAGTGAACTGTTTTGCTTTGAATGTTTATCCCAACTTTCCAAATATCTTAGTTTTCAATGTGGAATTATTTGGAAATGCATCAGACTCAGGAAGGGGAAGCAGTGCAGTGTCAACACTGTATATGGTGGGGATGGTGCGCTGCTGACCTCGACTCGGGACGTTGTGGGTTGGTGGGGGGAGTACTTCGAAGACCTCCTCAATCCCATTAACATGCCTTCCAATGAGGAAGCAGAGCCTGGGGACTCAGAGGTGGGCTCCCCCATCTCTGGGACTGAGGTCACCGAGGTGGTCAAAAAACTCCTTGGTGGCAGGGCCCCGGGAGTGGATGAGATACGCCCGGAGTTCCTCAAGGCTCTGGATGTTGTAGGACTGTCTTGGCTGACACGTCTCTGCAACATCGCATGGACATCAGGGACAGTGCCTCTGGATTGGCAGACCGGGGTGGTGGTCCCCCTCTTTAAGAAGGCGGATCGGAGGGTGTGTTCCAACTACAGAGGGATCACACTCCTCAGCCTCCCTGGAAAAGTCTATTCAGGGGTCCTGGAGAGGAGGGTCCATCGGATAGTCGAGCCTCGGATTCAGGAGGAACAGTGTGGTTTTCGTCCTGGTCGCGGAACAGTGGACCAGCTCTATACCCTTAGCAGGGTCCTGGAGGGTGCATGGGAGTTTGCCCAACCAGTCTACATGTGTTTTGTGGACTTGGAAAAGGCATTCGACCGTGTCCCTCGGGGAATCCTGTGGGGGGTACTCCGAGAGTATGGGGTACCGGCCCCCCTGATAAGGGCTGTTCAGTCCCTGTACGATTGGTGCCAGAGCTTGGTCCGCATTGCCGGCAGTAAGTCGAACCCATTTCCAGTGAGAGTTGGACTCTGCCAGGGCTGCCCTTTGTCACCGATTCTGTTCATAACTTTTATGGACAGAATTTCTAGGCGCAGCCAGGGCGTTGAGGAGGTCCGGTTTGGTGGG
The DNA here is from genome assembly GCF_900747795.2 of Erpetoichthys calabaricus. Lineage (NCBI taxonomy): Eukaryota > Metazoa > Chordata > Cladistia > Polypteriformes > Polypteridae > Erpetoichthys > Erpetoichthys calabaricus. The sequence continues at coordinate 269,388,285 of NC_041395.2, read as the reverse complement.
CTCAGGATTGGGTCACTGCTTTTTGCAGATGATGTTGTCCTGTTTGCTTCATCAGGCCGTGATCTTCAGCTCTCTCTGGATCGGTTCGCAGCCGAGTGTGAAGCGGCTGGGATGAGAATCAGCACCTCCAAATCCGAGACCATGGTCCTCAGCCGGGAAAAGGGTGGAGTGCCCTCTCAGGGTTGGTAGCGAGATCCTGCCCCAAGTGGAGGAGTTCAAGTATCTCGGGGTCTTGTTCACGAGTGAGGGAAGAATGGAGCGTGAGATCGACAGGCGGATCGGTGCGGCATCCGCAGTAATGCGGGCGCTGCATCGGTCTGTCGTGGAGAAAAGGAGCTGAGCCGCAAGGCGAAGCTCTCAATTTACCAGTCGATCTATGTTCCTACCCTCACTTATGGTCATGAGCTATGGGTAGTGACCGAAAGAACGAGATCGCGAATACAAGCGGCTGAAATGAGTTTCCTCCGCAGGGTGTCTGGGCTTTCCCTTAAAGATAGGGTGAAAAGCTCAGTCATCCGGGAGGGGCTCAGAGTACAGCCGCTGCTCCTCTGCATCGAGAGGAGTCAGATGAGGTGGCGCGGGCATCTGATCAGGATGCCTCCTGGACGCCTCCCTGGTGAGGTGTTCCGGGCATGTCTAACCGGGAGGAGGCCCCGGGGAAGACCCAGGACATGCTGGAGGGACTATGTCTCTTGACTGGCCTGGGAACGCCTTGGGATTCTCCCGGAAGAGCTAGAAGAAGTGGCCGGGGAGAGGGAAGTCTGGGCATCTTTGCTCAAGCTGTTGCCCCCGCGACCCGACCTCGGATAAGCGGGAGACAATGGATGGATGGATGGATGCATCACACTATTGCCTGAACTGCTCTGTGAAGCAAGCTAAAAGCAACAGGACATTTCTGTAATTTTGAACAAATGCAGCTCCAACTACAATTATATTTCATATCAATGTCAATGCCCCCACCCAGTTCAGAGAGTTATGTGGTCAGAAATCCTAGAATGAGTTACAGGAATTCCCCGCATTGACATATTAGTTTGTTCTTATTGGTAGTTTATAAAGTGAGACCTCATAAAGTGAGGTATTATTACCCACAGAAGATAATGTATTATTTGTATAGTGCAACCCACCCAAAAAATGATGTTTTTTTAAAGTATTATTGCCCTATGTCGTCTGTAGTGAAGACAGAGAGAAAATTTTTAAATCATGGAACCAATAAATGGAGCTAAAAAAGTTTATGCTTTAAAGGAAGCAGGTGGTGGCCAACTCTGGACAACAGTAAACAATGTCAAAATGTCCATGAAAAAAATCTCACATTACTTGTATTGCATAATCCATATCAAGTCATCCAGTTGTATACACAAAATGAGAAAAACACATATTTTTGCTAAAATACACTATTTGTATATCCGTTCTTCTGGTAAAAAAAAAGTAGCTAACAATCTGGAACCTTTTCACAAATTTGAATAGAATTGAACTGAAAACAAGACTCTTAGCCAGTATATTGGGGGGGAGGTGGGTCTTAAATTCAAAAGCATGACCTCGTGTGAAAGGGTTCCTGGTTGTGGGCTACTTTCATTTTACCTGTCACACACGTGCGAGTAGGAGTCAACTAAAGGGCCTGAATAATGGCAATTCCATTCCCGAGCAGGGGGTGGCAGGGTGCACTAACTGTCTTTCTCAATCTCTTGTAGACCATTCTCGGGAAGTCCTGCAGGGTGCTGGTGCCTTTGATGACAACACTTCCGGCTGGTGTGCCTTTGATGACGTCACTTCCAACCCCTGCCTCTGATGATGTCACTTCCGGTTCTGCCACTAATAATGTCAAACAAGTGCTTAGGCTTCAAAACTGCCGTCTTAGCCAACTACGCTCTGGAGTAAAAGGGACTTGTCTGAGTGGGACAGTCATGCTGAGGTTTCTACCTGACATGAGTTGTCCTCCTTTAGAAGCATCTTGGTTTTATAGCGTCCAGAGTTGCCAGATTCCTAAAAAATGTATAGCCAATGACTGCTTAAATATAGCACATTTGCCCAAAAAAATGGCCCAATGCCTGAGGTAGACAAAATGACACCCCGGAAAGAGGGGGGGGGGGGGGGCAAGAAAGTGTCAGAGCGAGAGGTTTAGGTGCATACCAAAGGCAGAGTTGTGGGGAGTCCCCTTTGACATATTTCAGAGTGATAGAATTGGTATATACCATTACACAACAAGGGGGGGTGGATCTTAGAGCGGTAAAGAACATAGTACAAGTGTGAATAGCAGGGGGAGAGGTGCCAGAGGGATGAAAAACATGGTAAAAATTCACCCAAAATACTGCATTGCTTTTTAAAAGTATTCTAAAAAATGCAACCTGTGAAAGTCCATTTTTTTCCCATGGATGGTGATCAAAAATAGCCTAATTGGGCGAGAAAACCATGAACACAAATAGTGTCCCAGTCCACATGGACAGAACCACTGGGTCGCTGGGGGTGGGGGTTCAGTTGCCCTCCAAGGGCAGTTCGTTGGCACTACAGAGACAAACAGATGATGTGATTAGCAACCCGTCTCGTCCTGGATTGGAATTACACACCTTTTAAAGACCGAACGGAGCCACACTTGTTGCTATTTTGTCATGGTATGTTTGCATTTCCAATTGAACAGTAATGTTAAATTTCTCTAGATATTCATTTAAACGTGCAGTCAGAAGGTGGATGTTGCCTCACCTGTGCTTTTGCTGGTGTCGTTGGTGTTGTTGATTTGGGTGTTATGAGTTCCAAAATTTGCATCTCCTGTGGCTCTTTGTTGTCAACTCTCTTAATGGCAGTACTTTTACCGGGGTGTAACACACCATTTACTTCAAATGCATATTTTTCAGTTCACATTTTCATGAATATATCTGTCTGTTCTTTGAAATTTACATCGACTTCTACACTATCATCATAACTGAACAACAGAGAGCTGAAACAGCACCTGTGACAACGTATGGTTCACTTTTACTACTAATTCACTGAAGTCTTTGAATGTCAATGTATGATCTGATGTTACTGAAAGGTGTCTCTATTACAACAGGTTATGGGTGACACACATATGTAAATAGGTATATTTTAGGAGACATTTCAAGTCTAGACAGTTAATTATAATCAGAAACTTTTTGAGCAAATGTTTTATATTTTGAATATTTAAATTTTTAATTTACCCACAAAACATGTGTAAATTTGACATTTTGTAAAGTAGGAGTTCATAAAATAAGGTACTGTATGTCTGTTGTGCCTCCATATGCAAATATATCTTGAGACTACACAGGCTGAATGAGTCCCAGTTTGTTTATTTTAGCACAGAATTATTAAATTCTTGTGTGGTAAGATCAGCCCAGCTACAGACAGAGAGGCAGACCCACAATGTCCAGAACACACACTATTTATTGTTCTTTTCTCCTACACACAGCACAGTGCACAAATCACCCCCAATTAGGTTCTGCCCCATCTTTATATCTCTTCTTCACTCCTCCACACACAAACTCCATCCTCTTCCACCTGACTCCGGCCTCAACTAATGGAGTGAGGCGGCCCCCTTTTATAACACCCCAGATGTGCTCCAGGTGCTTCGCAATGATCTTCTGGCGGCTCTTCCTGGTGTGGTGGAAGGGCTGCAATCCAGGGTTCCACAATCCTCCAGGCACCCCCTGGCAGGGGCCATGGGTCCCAACAGGGTTGACCTTTTAAGCTCTGATCCCGTGGACCCCATGCAGAACAGGGTGGCTGCCCTCTCGTGGTCCAGGGGAGGTATTGTCCCTCTCCCGGTCCTTCCAGGCGTCCCGGCTGGGCAGGCTCCCCGGCCATCCGACATACTTTCCAAATTCTGAAAAAGCTAGGACCTTTCCTCATAAGGACATTTAGATTTTTTTCCAATTTTAACTAAAATAAACCATCATTGGGGTGGATTAGGATTCTTAAGTCAGTTAAGAAGACAAGTGAACAAATTTTGTGTAGGAGATCACAAGTGATTTTTCATGGCACTATGCAATAACACCATCAGGTGTTATTCGGCATTGTACAATTAGAAGAGTTGGAGAAATCATAAGTTAAAAAACGTATGGCAAATAAGCAAAGCATTTTCCCTTCATGATCTGAGTGTGAGATATTCCCAAAACAGCAAATCTTGTGAAGTAGGCTCTTGTCAGCATCATTTTCAATTCGATTTTGTTTCCTTAATTGTCATGTTTTTGATGTAAAATATTTGATTTACATCATGTTTTGCAGAAACTGGTGAGCTGTGTATGTTGGATGTCTTTTGATCATCGTACTTTGTGATTAGTTGATTAAGTCTGAAAATGCTGCTTACATATTCATCACCACTAGATAGTATACTTCCAGCCGTGGATATTGAGGCAGATTAGGAAAGTTGGGCAGCTTTCAATAAGATTTGTCACTTTGACATAATAAAAAGTAATGTGTTACGTTGCTTGGTCTGTAAAGCACCTTGTAATGGTCCACTCGGTTAATAGTGCCTTATTAAAAGGAACATTGATTGATTGACAACACATTTAGGAAGCTGGAGTTCGCGTGTTCTCCTCATTTTGAAGTGGATTCTTTTAGGAAGACTAAGAAAACCGTGCATGCTAGTGTGCCCCATGATGGACTGGCTTTTCTGCTGGAACATGCTCATCCCAGCAAGGACTCAGAGAGCATGAATGTGGATGGGCACATCACTCAAATTAATCCAAAGTAATCTTCTGCCATCAATTAACGACATGAGTGATGGAAGGTGCTACATAAAAATAAAAATGCATCCATCAAGTTGGAGAAAGATTATCTGTATGGAGAGCTAAGCATTTAGAGAAAGTCTGCTGTCACACCCCATGGTGTTTTAGCCAGAACTTTGTTCCAGGGTGAAACATAAGGATATTTAATTTGAAAAAAATTAGAAAAACTTCCAAGGCAGATGGCAAAATGCAAAGCCAAGTGCCCTCTTTTATTAAGAAGTGGTCCTGGTCCCTAAATAGCGTACACTTCTTCTGGATCAGCCTTGGTTTTGCACAGCTCTTAATCTTTTAGAGACATGAAGGCGCCGAGCTTGACTCAGTGAGGCAGTTCAGTGTTTTATTTCTAAAAGATACCCCCTAAATGCCACCTTGAAGGATTCTCTTTACAGGGGATGCTGTGTTAACAGATTTCTATTACAACTCATGGCTGTAAAGAGCTCACTTCATGAATGGCCTTCTGCCACAAATTGTGAATGAACTCATGGCTTTCTTTTACTGTCCATAAGCCATTGGGAGTCTGGGAATGTGATAAAAAGAGGAATAGAATGTGAATTTAAAAAGTGTTTAAAGCCTGTTTTTACCTATGTATATATGATTTTTATTTATTTATTTATTTCTTATAAAAGAAAACTATAAAGACATCTCTTCATTGTATTTTTGTTTGTCATGTTGAATGCGTCCAATTTGTTCCTTTGAATGACAGCTCTGGAAACTGCTACTTTATGTTTGAAAGGTATTATTTTGCTCATCTTCTTCAAAATGCTGCATTCCTGTTCATGAAACATTTTAAATGAACTTCTCCTTTATTTACTGTATTCAAAATGATGTTGCGGCCATCACTGTATTCTTGTGCCTTTCTGCTCTCTCTGTGGTCAGTTAAACTGCAAACCTATTTTAATAAAATCCAAATAGTTTAAGTATTCTGTACCTTCTGACCTCTTTCTTCTTTAAAGAGTTGTTTTCATTAAGATTTGGTGAAAAGCATTATTTCTCTCTCTCAGTGTATCTTTTCATATGCTTTTCTTCTTAGATTATTGTGTTTCTTCATTCATCTCTGTGTCCACTCATTGATGAGATTCAGTTTGTCTATCTAAATAATCCACATTTGTCAATGTAAGACATTTAAGTATGGCTAACACTGAGGCCTCACAGCTCCACACTCCTAGTTTCAGGTCCTGAGCAAGTTTTAGTCTTGTCTGTGTGGGGTTTGCAGGTTTGGCCCCAGAGGTGTGACCAGAACATCATGTGTGGGTGGGCATTTGGCTTGTCTGGGGGGGCAAAAAATATCCATCTATCCATCCATCCCCATTTTTGTAGGGGGGTCAAATAATAATAACAACATAGTTTTATATAACATATAAAAGCAAAAATTGTGGCATAAATCATAACCTATTGTTCAATAAAATTAACAAAGGCAATGGAACTTGCATTATTATTTTTTGTGAACAAATATAGAACTACATCTACAAGGTAAATATCAATAAAGTCAAATGTATACAACATATGAGAGCAAGAACAGAAACGTGGCTTATTGTAGTCATGGGAGGCTATAGGACATCAGTTTCCAGTGTTTAACCTGGATATTATCTACAGCAGGGGTAGGCAACGTCGGTCCTGGAGTGCCACAGTATGTGCAGGTTTTTGTTCCAACCCAGTTCCTTAACGAGAACTCAATTATTGCTGATGAAGCACATATTGCTTAAGTGACATTTTAATGCTTCATTTTAGTGGTCTCGCTTGTTAAGGTTCTCCAAACTTAATTGCTTATTTCAATCTTAAACTGCTGCATTCAGTGTTTTAATTGCTCCTTATTAGCAATAAGATGTAAAAGACAAAGCAGCCAGCAGTTCCCCAGCTAGCTTTTTTTCCAATTACATCTGTGTGTGTTCATCATGCACGGTTTGATTTAATAAAACACTTAATAGAAAAATGTGACAGACTGAAAATGATCTGTTTTAGGCTTCAAATCATTTGGATGATATCCTTGGAAAGGAAAAAAATCTACGATATAAAAGCCTTACATTGTACAGACTAACAAGCCATAAAATTAAATAAGGTCTGAGATTGGCAATGATTGGTTTCTAATTAAGCAATTGGGTTGAATGAAAACCTGTAGCCACTGCGGCTCACCAGGACCGACATTGCCTACCCCTGTTTTACATCTTATTGCTAATAAGGAGCAATTAAAACACTGAATGCAGCAGTTTAAGATTGAAATAAGCAATTAAGGTTGGAGAACCTTAACAAGCGAGACCACTAAAATGAAGCATTAAAATGTCACTTAAGCAATATGTGCTTCATCAGCAATAATTGAGTTCTCGTTAAGGAACTGGGTTGGAACAAAAACCTGCACATACTGTGGCACTCCAGGACCGACGTTGCCTACCCCTGATCTACAGGACCAGTCTGCGGTTACTCTTGGCAAATTCTGAAATAAATTCATTCATGTCTAGATGTTCTGTGATGTTTTTCTCATGTGCCAGAATGACTACATTTCTCTTCCTTGAATGCAGCATTGATCGGCGGAGTGGAGTGAGAATGCAGTTCAAAGTAGAGAAAGAGCTTTCGCATACAGCTGAAGACACACCAATGATGAATGCTGTGATGCAGACATGGCTCTGACGTGCGGGATACTAGACGCGTGTTTGTGGAAGCCACCACTGTCTTTTTGTAGAGCTCTTTCCAATTAGTGTAGCCATGTTTGGTGAATATGTCCTCATGGTCCTAATTGGAAACACTAAATTTATGGCTGGCAAAGCAAAAGCTGCCATCACGGATAACAGAATATTCAAGCCATGGTCGAGACTGATACCAGCTTGCACTAAAACATCCGAGTGTCTTTCCGAATGCGTGCTTGGGATAATTAATTAAAATGGGCTGGGATGGGCTATCCATATTTAAGTCAGGCAGACCGGACTGTATATTTTGTTGAAGGCAGAGGTTTGGAGAACCCGACACGGGCGCAGAGCTGGAGGATTGTGTAGGCTTATCTACATCTTTTGGAGTTTCAGTTCCCGACATGGGTGCGCTGTGCTCCGTGTTGGTAGCAGCGGTGCTGGGCTCAACCATGGAGCCAGCAGCTTGCGGAGGGACAGAGGTTGAAGATGTCTGCTTTTTAATAAGCCACCTATGCATAGCCTTTGGTGTTACCAACCAGAAAATAAAAGAAGAATGGAACGTATACGCTGTTTTAATTAAAAAATGCGGTCAACAGGTTCAAAACGTGCTGTAAAATGTGCTGTAAAGTGAACTGTGAGCAGCACGGTGCCTGTCTAGTGGAGGAGACACTGACGGATACGCTGCCAAATTCAAACGGGCCGATTGGAAAGCAACTCAGTTTTGAAAATCAAATGTTATTCTTCTCCAGAGTTTTCATTGGACAGACAGAGCATTTCGCAGGGGGGGCACGGCTTGTCTCTGTGGGGGCAGTGCCCACCCCAGGCCCCGCGCCCACCCCAGGCCCCGCGTGATCATGCCTCTGTTTGGCCCAAGTCTTTGTGGTTGTGGATTTCTTCCCACATCCCAGAGATGTGCAGCTGAAATGAACTGGGGGCACTACGCCGGCACTCTGCGAGTTTGGTAGATGTCCACTCAGGGCTGGGGTCTGCTGCCTGGTCAGGCTCTGGTTCCCACAGCACTCTATTAACACTCTACTATTATTAGCCATTAAGAAGGCTAACAGAATATTAGGTTGTATAGCACAATGTGTAGAGTACAAGTCCAAGGAGGTTATGCTGAAACTTAATAACACACTGGTTAGATCTCACCTGGAGTACTGTGTACAGTTTTGGTCTCCAGTCTACAAGAAGGACATAGCACTGCTACAAAATGTCGAGAGAAGAGCAACTAGGCTGATTCCAGAGATACAGGGCATGGAGGAAAGATTAAAAGAGATGAGCCTTTTCAGTTTAAGCAAAGGGAGATCAAGAGGAGACATGAATGAAGTGTTTAAAATTATGAAAGGAATTAGTACAGTGGATCGAGACTGTTATTTTAAAATGAGTCCATCAAGAACACGGGGACACAGTTGGAAACTTCTTAAGGGTAAACTTCGCACAAACATTAGGAAGTTTTTCTTCTTACAAAGAACCATAGACATGTGGAATAAGTTACTAAATAGTGTAGTAGATAGTAGGACTTTAGGGATCTACAAAACTCAACTTGTTATTTTGGAGGAATTAAGTGGATAGGATTGACAAGCTTTATTCTAATCTAAATTTTTCTAATGTTCTAAAACAAGAGTAAATAAGATTTACAGACAAACTTCCTATTCCTAAAGATAACTAGCCAGCAGGAGCTCAAGCCGAGGATTCATCAGAAAACCCTTCAAATTCATGAGACGGCATTACTGACTACTACACCACTCTTCACACCCTGTGAGCGTATCCGTTGTATATGCACTCACTAGCCACTTTATTAGGTACACCTTGCTAGTACCAGGTTGGATTCCCTTTTGCCTTGAGAACTGTCATAATTTTTCGTGGCATAGATTCAACAATGTGCCAGAAACATTCCTTGGGGATTTTGGTCCATATTGACAAGATAGCATCACACAGTTGGTGCAGATTTGTTAGTTGCACATCCATGATGCAAATCTTCCATTCTGCCACATCTCAAAAGTGCTCTGTTGAATTGAGATATGGTAACTGTGAAAGCCATTTGAGAACAGTGAACTCATTGTCATGTTCAAGAAACCTGTTTGAGATGAATGAACTTTGTGACTTTGCATTTTATCCTAATGGAAGTGGCCATCAGAAGATGGGCGCACTGTGGTCATAAAGAGATTGATGTGGTGTGCAACAATACTCAGGTAGGCTGTGGCATTTACATGATGCTCAGTTGGTACTAAGGGACGCAAAGTGTTCCAAGAAAATATCCCCCACACCATTATCCCACCACCACTCTGGCTCAAATTCTGACCCTACCAACTGAATACCACAGTAGAAATTGAAACTAGGCAACGTTTTTCCAATCTTGTATTGTCCAATTTAGGTGAGCCCATATGAATTATAGCCTCAGTTGCCCGTCCTTAGCTGACAGAATGGCACCTGGTGTGGTCTCCTGCTGGTGTAGCCCATCTGCTTCAAGGTTCAACATGTTGGACATTCAGAGATGCTCTTCTGCATACCTCAGTTATAACGAGGGGTTATTTGAGTCACTGTTGACCTTCTATCAGCTTGAACAAGTCTGGCCATTCTCCTCTGACCTCTGGCATCAACGGGGCATTTTGGCCCAGAGTACTGCTACTCACTGGATGTTTTCCCTTTTTTGAGCCATTCTCTGTAAACCCTAGATATGGTTGTGCGTGAACATCCCAGTAGATCAGCAGTTTCTGAAATACTCAGAACAGCCCATCTGGCACCAACAACCATTCCACGTTCAAAGTCACTTAAATCACCTTTCTTCCCCATTCTGATGGTCGGTTTGGACAATGTTTACATGCCTAAATACCTTGAGTTGCTGCCATGTGATTGACTGATTAGATATTTGGGTTAATAAGCTATTGAACAGGTGTACCTAATAAAGTGGCCAGTGAGTATTTGCCATTGTGCAAAAGTACGGGAATGCTTACAAAAATAATGCCATAATTAGTTTTAATTATTCAATAAGCTTTGTAGACAGTGCAGTAAATAGAGCACACATCAATGAAATCGACATTTGGTGTGAGCACCCTTTACCTTAAAAACTGCAGCAATTCTCTTAGGTCCACCGTCATGCAGTTTCTGAAGGTCCCTGCATCATCAGTTGTTCCAGGCCTCTGGGAGTACATGCCACAATTTCACTGCAGACATGTCATTGTCATACTGCAGAATGAAGGTGGGACTGATCAGACTCCTCCTTGATGGTATTGTATGATGGATAAAAACCTGTTTTGTACTTCTCAGCAGTGAGGGGAGCATTCATTTTGATAAGTTCACCAACTTCATTTGCAGAAATGCAGTCCCAAACCTACAGGGATCCTTCAACATGGTTCACTGTTGCCTGTAGGTATTCATCCATGTACTGTTCTCCAGCTCTTTGGCAGACAGACCTCCTTCTGTTAGTTGTAGAAAATGTTGACACATTAGTCCTGAGCACCTGCTGCCATTTTTCTGCCCCTGCTGCCATTTTTCAGTCCTTGTCTTTCCTTCGGTGGGAGATTCATTTCTTGGCTTTATTTCTACCTCTGACTGAGGAAAGGCTTTTTGGTTACAGCTCCTCCATGAACACCACTTCTGAAACGTCTAAAACATTTCTGGACTGCAGATGGGTATAGCAGTATCCTAGAGCTTTCTACAAGTTCTGCACTTACAGCCATGCTGGACATCTTCAGGTTTCAAAGGGAAGTGAGCTTGATGTACAGTGATCCCTCGCTATATCGCGCTTCGCCTTTCGCGGCTTCACTCTATCGCGGATTTTATATGTAAGCATATTTAAATATATATCGCGGATTTTTTGCTGGTTCGCGGATTTCTGAGGACAATGGGTCTTTTAATTTCTGGTACATGCTTCCTCAGTTGGTTTGCCCAGTTGATTTCATACAAGGGACGCTATTGGCAGATGGCTGAGAAGAAACCCAACTTACTTTCTCTCTCTCTCTTGCGCTGACTTTCTCTGATCCTGACGTAGGGGGTGTGAGCAGGGGGGCTGTTCGCACACCTAGACGATACGGACGCTCGTCTAAAAATGCTGAAAGATTATCTTCACGTTGCTACCTTCTGTGTGCAGCTGCTTCGTGAAGCGACATGCTGCATGGTGCTTCGCATACTTAAAAGCTCAAAGGGCACGTATTGATTTTTGACTGTTTGTTTTTCTCTGGCTCTCTCTCTCTCTCTCTCTCTCTCTCCCTGCTCCTGACGGAGGGGGTGTGAGCTGCCGCCTTCAACAGCTTTGTACCGGCGGTGCTTTGCATACTTAAAAGCCAAACAGCCCTTTTGAGTTGTTTGCTTTCCTCTCTCTCCTGATGCGCACTCCTTTGAAGAGGAAGATATGTTTGCATTCTTTTAATTGTGAGACAGAACTGTCATCTCTGTCTTGTCATGGAGCACAGTTTAAGCTTTTGAAAAAGAGACAAATGTTTGTTTGCAGTGTTTGAATAACGTTCCTGTCTCTCTACAACCATCCTGTGTCTTGTTGCTATGCTCACTTCGGCCACGTAAGGTTAAACTGCCACGCCTACCACATCCTCCTCTTTTAATCTGATTGTCTCTTGCCCAGTTTCATTTCCTCTACACAGCTGTTTTGGCTTTTATTTAATCACTTTTGTTCAACCTACGTATCACATCTTTGACCAGTAACACCTAGTTGTATATTTGCTTAAGTTGTACACCTTAAAAGATCTTAGTATTCCATTACTATGTTTCTTTCTTTAGGGACATTCAAATACAGTATTTTATTGAATTGCTTCACTTTATGCAAATTACATGTTTGGAACTTTAAACACACTCTTTCCTATTGGCACGCTAATTCAAAAGACATAAAATAAACATTTATGACAAATATTTTTGTGATCTGTCTAAAGTGCCTTCTTAGACTTTTGCACAGTATTGTAGGAACAAACAGAAATGCTTTATTTTAGCAGGGAGAGGCAAAAAAAAAACCAATCAGGGCAACTAACTGGTAGATGACTTACTTTAAAAATCTGAACCATTTGGAGGAAAAAAAGCAGATGTTATTTTTGTTTGACCAATAAGTGATGTAGAGAGAAATTTCTTCAATCCTATTTATCTCCATGGTTTCTAATCTCCATGGTAACCCCTAAGTAGAAAGGTACGTGGTAAGGCGAATTCTGCACTCCTCTGTCCTCAGACAACAAAAGAATACCGGATTTGCTATTTATTACTCCAGTATTCTGGAAGCACACAAGGTAATTGAGTTTTTATGAAAATGCACTTCAAATAGTAGCTGTCAAGTTGGCATGTGGAGGACAGGTGTGGCACAAGACATGCAAAACGCCAAGGGCTTGAGAGAGAGAGAGAAAAGAAAAGAAAAGAAAGAAAGAGCTACACTGGTTTCTAGACAATACCTTTTATGGGAAGATAGAGGACCAAGTATTCTTGGTCATTTTAGATGGTGAACCAGAATTGGACATCCCAATGAAAAGGCTATCTTGTCACCCTGAGATCAGTCCTGTAAGAGAAAAGCAGGTAAGCTTAACCAGGGAGAGGTGACTTCTAGCGTATGGTAAGACTGCCCATGCTTGTATTAGAATGTGTGAGACCATCAAGAGGCTGACAGGAAGGCAGAGACATCCCTCCAAGTCAATAGGGGACAGCATATACTGTATATTTGGAAGACAAATGGGCCCAGAAGTAGCTGTTAGAGTCTGGTATTGTAAGGCAGGGGTCCCCATCCCCAGGTCGGGCCGCAGGCATCTGATGGCCAGGCCGCGAGAGAACTGCCGGCAATGGAGGCTCACTCAGTGAAGGGCTACAGCAAAATTGCTGCCCCCTTCACTGAGGACACTTTTCAGAACACTAGGCAGGCAGGGCTTTGCAGCAGCACAGAGAGAGGGGAGAGACTGAGCAGAGGAGATATATGAGCACATACTACAGGTAAAATTCCGTTACAATGAAATTTTCATTACAACAAAGTATTTTTATGGTCCCGACAGTTTTCCCATATGACACGAGTCTATATTAATCTTGTTACTGTGAAGTACATTCAGCAGATACTTTCATTACAACGAAGTGCCCAAAAGACCTTGAAATGCCTGAATGAATCATCCGCAGAGCAGTTAGTTCTGTGCACAACAATCCCCAAACATAAACATTGTAAAAAAAATTTCTTTCTTCAAACTTTCCTCGTACTGTTTTTTTTTTTTGCTGTTTTTGTTTTCGGTGGTTTTCAGTGATACCTTTTGCTTATTGCTCGTCAACATTTGAAAAACACCCATTGGAATTTAACTCGTTGTTATCCTCCTATAGAAACGGCAGACATGAAAAAACGATAACAGTTCATATTAGAAAAAAAACTTTACATTTTTGCAGCTCTCATTTGCGGTAAAAAGAAAAAAGACGTTGCCAGTGAATTCGGAATTTCGCCATCAACACTGTCAACTTTCTTGAAAGACTGAGCAAATAAAGAAGAAAAATCTTGGGTTTCAAACGTATGCGAACTGCTGCATTTGAAGACATTGAAAAAAACGTTTTTATGTGGTTCAGTGATGCTCGTTTAAGAAACATTCCTATTAATGAGGCACTCATTCAAGAAAATGTGAGGCTTCTAAACTCTCTTAGGACCTCTCCCAACTGGACAACATGCTGAATAGCGTACCGAAGTGTGATCACCGCATCTGTGGAAGACTGTTTATCCATTGCCGGTGCAACAGCAGGCTCACAGCTCTGCTGCGGCTCTTCACCAAAGCAAACAGAAAAGATCTCGATGGGTGATGCAAGGAACATTGTAAATGCAGGAAACAGGATCATCTGTACTTGGCCACTAACCTGGCCACGACCCTGCCTGATTGCTGTGTCTGTATATAGGAGAGTGGCAGATCCCGCTACAATAAATAACCGTGCTGCTCCTGTTTCAAGCAGAATGACCACTGTGTTCAAGTTGGCAGATAAAGTGGCTGCATTCAAAGCCAAACTTGATTTATGGGGCCGATGAGTGAACATTGAGATTTTTGATATGTTTCAAATGTTAGCAAAGGTTGTTAAAGATACCAAGCCAGGGCCTCCTTTCTCCCAGCTGGTGTATCATCACCTATCTCAGCTTTCAATAGAATTTAAGCATTATTTCCCAACCACAAAAGACCCCCGAAATGGGAAGGAATGGATCCGTGACCCATTTGTGAATAAGCCAGGTGAATCAACTTTGTCTGTGCTTGAAGGGATCAACTGCTTGAGGTTGCAAATGATGGTGGGCCTTAAAAGTATGTTTGCGACAGCTTCAAATCTCCATACGTTTTGGATTAAAGTCAAGGCGGAATATCCTGAGGTTGCCACAAAAGCACTGAAAAGTCTGCTTCCATTTCAAACATCCTATCTTTGTAAGGCAGTGTTTTCTGCAGTGACAGCAACCAAAACGAGATTACGGAGTAGACTGAACATAAGCAACACACTTCGCTTGTCACTGTCTTCCATTCTTCCAAGATGGGATCATCCGGTTGCAGTAAAACAAGCTCAGGGCTCCCAATGATTCTGCATTTTGATAAGTTGTATAATTTCTATTACGATATTATAACTTAATAATAATAAAAAGGAAATCTATATTGTGTTTAAAACTGCCCTATGCACCCGCCCTGAAATCCACCTCGATATAACTCCCCCCCACACCGGTCCGTGGAAAAATTTGGTCCTTGGTGTTAAAAAGGTTGGGTACCACTGCTGTAAGGGAAGAGCTCTTAGATGACACTGGAAGTAACTCAGAGCTCAAGGAAAGGAGGAAAGTTGGCAGCCAATCCTGATGCATTCAAACAGTCACCTATTTACACCATGCCAGAGGGACTTAAGTTTTTGTTTGGTTTCTTTTGTGTTAGTGTTTTATTTTCACCTTTTGTTCACCCCTTCCTATGCAGTAGAACAATTAAAATAAAATTACAATATCTTGTTAACTTTTTTAGGTTTTGGTTTTAGTCATTCCTGATCCTTGAAGAATCCCCATTTTGTGTTCCAATTGCTGAACTGTGCAGGGCTGGAACTGCAGTGGCGTAGTTAGGGGGGGCAAGGGGGAACATCTGTCCCCGGGCGCAGCATCCAGGGGGCGCCGAACTGATGTTCCCCATTGCATTTTGGCAAATAGGAGGGGGCGCGAAATCTTCAGTTGTCCCAGGGCACTGAAAACCCTAGCTATGCCTCTGTGAAACCGTAGTTAGTTAGCCCAGCAGGCTCACAGGTCCAGGGACTAGGATGAGTCAGGTTCTCCCAGTAATTTTCTCTGTGGTTTTCTACAACTCTAAAATAATTATTTTATTTTGGTTGGTGAATCTGAATTGGCCCAAGATGAGTGAGTGTGCCTGGCATCTCGTCCAGACTTGGTTTCAGCCATTCACCAGATCAAGCCAGGCAGTCTGTGACCTAGCACTGGAGCAAGTAGCTTCACATACTCAGGTGGATAAACAGGGGGAGGCAGAAGATCATATTGTAGTCCTAACTGGGTGCTTGGTTCAGTCATCTAACACCATCCACTCTGGTTAACAACACTCATATTGTTCATTAGAGCCTGTCCTATAGATTTCATTTGCAACAACACCTGTCATAATGTGGACTGAATAACCCGGCGTGGGTGTTGATATTTGTGCCAAGAGTTTTCTTGTGGTTGCTTGATGATGACACATCATTACCTCTACATCTCTGGTCAATGCTTTCTCTCTGATCACACTGGTGACATGTTGCCATCCTGGTGCACACAATGACAAACCATCCAAGTGCCAGTGATAGCTCATTTGCACTCACTCTCATCTCTTTGTCAACAGAGTTCATTAGGTCAGATAGCCATCCAGAGGTGTACCAGCGCAATGAATTGGTCCTCATCATCAGATCTGATGAAGGCTGATTTCACTTTGTTGTTCATTTCAGGTTTGGCTGATTTTATACATTACTTTGTGTTTAATATTTTAAACAGAACTGGAAATGTATATTCTAAAAACATAATTAAACTCAAATTAAAAAATTAAAATTAAAATTATTTGTGAGGAAAAATAAAAATCTTGTCACGCTTCAGCCTGTACCGAGCCTGCCAAGTTTCCAGTGATGAGAGGCACTTGTGCTTTTGTCTGTTGGTGTTCTGCCTTCTGTGGACAATTTCTTACAATCCCCGGACCTGCTGCTCTCATATCCACACCTACGTAAGCTGTCATCAACTCTTCTCCGATGACATGTT
Organism: Erpetoichthys calabaricus; assembly: GCF_900747795.2. Classification (NCBI taxonomy): domain Eukaryota; kingdom Metazoa; phylum Chordata; class Cladistia; order Polypteriformes; family Polypteridae; genus Erpetoichthys; species Erpetoichthys calabaricus. The sequence goes on along the minus strand of NC_041395.2, from coordinate 269,371,747 downwards.
TTTAAAGCATCCAGAGGCTGTAATTTGCCACAATTATTTTTTGCAATTTTAAATGCTGGGCTGTGAACAATAATGGGTGGCACAGTGATACACGCCACTGCCTCACAGCTCCAGGAGTGTGGGTGCTTATCAACATGCAATTTCATGCTACTTCTGGGAGGGTCTTTATCCAGATTTCATCTTGGCCACTGGATTGGTGTCTTTAAATTGGCACTTTAATTCACTGAGACCCCACGCAGGAATGTTTTCAGCCTTGTGCTCAGGGTTGCCAGGAAAGACTGCATTTCTGTGTGACCCTGTAAATGAAACAGTAGGCACAGAAAATGGATAGAAAGGCAATGACTGAAATACGTGTGAAGGTTAGGATGATTGACTACTCCAGGCTGACCCTGTGCGGGTGACTGTGGGGATGATCCCTGTGACAGACTGGTGCCCTAACTATGGCAGGCATCTATCTTGAGTTCAGTGCTGGCAGCTCACAAGACCCCAGAACTGGACTGACTCGGATCACAAAATGGACAGATAGATTAAAAAGCCCAATATTCCTAAATATGAACATATTTTAATTAAATACACAATACTTTACCTAATGTAAAAGTGCACATTACCTTTTGGTACAGTAGGAACAGATGAGTGTGATATTACTTATTATCATGTAGGATGACTTTTGAAGCTGATGCCACATGGGTAGAAATTGCAGTGGGCTGGAGACATAGAGAGAGGTAGCCTGGGGTCAAAGGTCTGTGACTTGTGAGCTGCAAAGGAAACAGACAGACCTGTGAACCTTCTGGCTTCTTCTAGAACCCTCACCTGTGATCTCTTGGCCTAGTCCTGGCAGGCTGATGTGGATTTCCATGCCCTTGACACTGACAATAGAACATGGAAAACTTGTGACACTTTCAACTTGCTTGTGCCTCTTACCATTCTCTGTTGACAGGATAGAAAAACACTAAAAAAAACCAGAAAACACAGTGATTTGATGTTGGCAGGCTTATTTGAAAGCTGGACGAATGAACCATGTTTCCCTTCAATTCCTACAAAATTTGGTTAACCTTTTTGGCTTTTTGAAGTCAAGCTTTAAGATATCTGCCCTTTCGAAAGTCACCAGGGGCCTCATGTATAAACGGTGTGTACGCACAAAAAATGTTTCCATTACACTTTCACGTGTATAAAACCTAAACTTGGCGTAAATGTTGTGTCTACAAAGCACACCGTTTCTCACTTGCTAGAATACAGTAAACCCACACACATTTCCATGGTAGCTCATACCCTGGCGTACGCAAGTTCTCCGCTCTGTTTTTTGCAGACTGGCGGCACCCAGCGTCAAAGCAGTGCTGCAGTTCCAGTGTGGTTTCCCTTTCTTTTTTAGATCCACATCCCTGATGTGGCTTTATAAATACACTGAAATGAACCGCATATTGTTTATTAGGTTAATACATCTGATTGTAATTAACCTGTAACAATATAATGGTCCACAGAATGGCCAAACTTTTCTAAATGCAATAGCTGCTTTAGCCTTGTTACTCTCACTGCACCTTCTTCTTCTCCTTTCAGCTGCTCCCATTAGAGGTTGCCACAGCGGATCATCTTTTTCCATATTACTCTCACTGCACCACTCGGAGTATTTATATCACTGTATCTGAGTGGGGAACCACAGCTGTACAGCAGCTGATCGGAACGAGAATTATTGGTATACAGCATCAAGCACACACTGCCTCAGACATGCTGTCTATTGAACTGCTCTCATACGGCAACTTCAGAGCCTTTCCTCTCGGTTCAGAAACAGTTTCATCCCAAGAACTATAAATGCACTCAATCAGTCCATCAACTGCTCCTTGTAGAACTGTTTGCTTATAAGTACAATTACCTCACTGTAAACTTGTAAACTCTGTCACTCGATCAACTTCCTTTTGTTGTTTATATCACTGTTTAAACCAACAAATAGTATGTTTGTCCTTGCCTCATCTTGGTATTCGCTGAAATTCTTCTATTTCCCCCCGTGCTTTTGCCATTGCCTTTTCACAGAATGCTGAGCTTAAGAGCTATTTATATTGATTTGCATATTCAAAGAGGCATAATTCTGGGAGGAGACGGGGCGGGACAGCATGTGTGTGCACGTGCGTTACTTTTCATGCTGACCGGGATTTATGTAGCGGAAGACCGTGGAAGTTGGCGTTCGCACAGATTTATGCATCTGGATTTTTTTGTGCGTAAGCACATTTCCGCTTTTGTCCGTACACCATGTTTTAGTGTGAATTCATGCCCCCACATATTTACCTTTTCCTTTGTCAAATGACATTTGATTTCCTCTATTCCATTGCCGTTTGAAATCTCTCACTGATGATTCATTTAATTTCCACCTTTACGAATATTAAAGTTAAAACTAAAAATATATGCAGAACTCTATTTTTTACTGTCTCAGTAAACAGACTGTCCCTCCAATGAGCTTGTGTCCCATCAAAGGTATTCCTTGATACTGCAGTGCCTTCAGATCCCTTCACTTTTTTCATATTTTGCAGTGGCAGTCTTATGCCAAAATGTTCTACCATCAAATAACACTTAATAACACCCCAGAATCACAAAGCAAAAACAGGATTTTAGGAATTTTTGAAAATTTATTAAATATAAAAAACTAGGGGGCTTTTCCCCCTGCTTGCTTCGCTCAATAACCCCCAGGCCTGCGCTACACACCAGGCACTTTGTGTCTCTGCCACTCTCGTATGTGGATTTCACTTTCACCAAACAGCAAATCTTTTATTTCTCGTGGATACGCCTTTTCATTAGGAAAAAACACACAGCAACACGAATTAGTCAATCTACAAGTCTCCAACTTAAAGCTTAAATCCAAACAATACATTTGATCTGTTTTCGCTTTTCCATTATTTCACCGAGTAATAATTTCCAATTGTTTGCGCTAATGCAATCTTTACTATAATTTTTTTTTTGAGACTTTCGAATTTTAGTACTTTCGTTATCTCTCACCTCATCTGCATGTGTATCCCGCCAACGTTTTTGAATTTTTTCATGATATTCTATCTTTGTCATCTACTCTTTGTCTTTTATTTCTGGCCCCGGGCTTGGTTAAATCTCTTGGCACAAAGTCTCGTCTAGCAGGACTTGAAAGTGTCTCTCTGAAAAAGTCACATCTCGTCCCAGGCTAAAAAGTCTTGTCTCATCCCTGGATTTTTTTATATAATAGAGAGACAAACATATCACATTGTAACAAGTATTGAGAACCCATGCTGTGACATTTGAAACGTGGCCCAGGCACATCTCATTCTATTGATTATCATTGAGATGTTTCTACATTTTGTTTGGAGCCCACTTGTGGTCTTGCCTGTCTATAGAATGTCCCACAGATGACAATGTGTATCAAAGCAAAAAAACAAACCATGGGGTCAAAAGAATTGTCTTCAGAGCTTTTAGAGATAATATTGTGTTGAGGCACAGATATGGGAAAAACAAAACAAAACATTTCTGCAGCAGTGAAAGACTCCCAAGAGCACAGTGGTCTCCATAATTCTTAAATGAAAGAAATTTGGAATATCCACAACTTTTCCTAGAGCTGGTTGTCCCACCAAGCTGAGCAATCAGGGGAGAAGGGCCTTGGCAAGAGAGGTGACCAAGTATCCATTCGTCACTCCGGCTGAGTTCCCAGAGAACTGTGTGGAGATGGGGAGATATCCGGAAGGACCTTAAATACACCTTATATCTGATCAGCTGATTTGACCACAGGTGCATGCCAAACAAGGTGTAGAAACATCTCAGTGACAATCAACAGAATGGGAAGCACCTGAGCAAAATTTCAAGTTTCATAACAAAGGGCCTGAATACTTGTGTCAATGTGATTTTTCAGTTTTTTATTTCTAATAAATTTGCAAAAAATTCTAAAACCCCATTTTTGATTTGACCGCTTTTCTGCTATTCTTCTCTACAGAAGTTCTGTCAGGTTCGATGGAGACCATTGGTGGACAGCTACAGTATATTCAGATCTCACTATGGGTATTGAGCATTGTTTGATGTAGGAAAACATTATTTTAAATGATTTTAGCATCCATATTACTAACCGAGAATGCTAAACCGGATGATGGACGCAGGCACATCCGGCAATGGGCCGTAGCTGCAAAAAGACGTACTGCGCAGGCGCAAAAACAGTCCGCATCCGGCAATGGGCCGTAGCTGCAAAAAGACGTACTGCGCAGGCGCAAAAAGAGTCCGCGAGGGTTGGCTGAGGAGCCGAGAAAGGCGGATAGAAGAGGGCGAGAGAGGCGGATGAGGGGCCGCGAGAGGCGGACAAGACCACAGAAAAAAGGAGTGAGCACAGGAAAAATTGAGAAATGAGGCGCAAAGAGCACCGAAAAAAGGAAACGGCACATAAAAAAGTATTCAAACGCAAGCAAAGCACGAAACACATTGCACACGAAACTAGACCCAAAAAAAAAAAAAAAAAAAAAAAAAAGGCTCGCACACAACAGCAAGGCACCCCCCCCCCTACAGGCACCGGACGGGACACACACCAAGAGGGGGATTCAACAAGCCCATGGAACACAAAAAAAAGAACACAAAACCACCCCACAGACCCTACAAGCAAGGGACGGGACACACACAAAGAGGGGATTCAACAAGACACAGGAACACAAAAAGAAAGAAGACGCTCGCGCGACAACAATCCCCAACCCCCCCCCCCCCCCCACACACATCCATAAGAAGTGACACCCAAAGCCACATATTCTAAAGTGAACATCAACACCTTCACACTAGACAGCATAGGTGTCAGCATTGGTGGATCTCCTTACAATAAAGCACTATTAACCGTTCAACTGCAGAAAAAGAAACATATTAACAGTGACTGCGATCCTTCTTATTACTTATCCATATTTCGCATGCTGAGAAAGAAACAAGTCATGAATACACGGTCACGGGTACAAAACGAAAAGGAAAGGATAACAGGAACAAACACACGAAAACGAAAGAAACAACAAAATAGACGGCTATGCAGCATAGGTGGATCTCATTACAATAAGGCACTATTAACCGTTCAACCGCAGAAAAGGCTCCATATTAACAGTGAGTGCAATTCTCCTTATTACTTATCCATATTTCTAAAAGAAAAACTGTCTCGACTCCAAAAACGCAAAGCTCAACTAAAGCTTCTAACTAACGATGTACCTAAAAGTAAAAACTTTATGAACTGCATTAGATCCTACAATGGTTCATTTGCTTTTGCATCTACCGGAGTAAATATCAGGCCACCAAAAGGCAATGGCCCATACTACTTTCGCATATGTGCACAAATACTGCATCGCATTGGAACAGTGCACCCTGAAACAAATCAACAACGCAAATATGCACAAATCTACATCCTAGATCCACATGATGCAAACTATCAATCAAAGTGCTGCATCACAACAGGCACGGATTCAAAACGAAACACCTCCCGTCTCAGACATACGTTAATGGCAGCGAAGGCTACAACGGGCTTCTCACACAGCACAGGCAAATCGATTACAGCTCCAAAACAACACGTCCCAAATACTACACATGCAACAACGCGCCTCTCAAACGGCACAAGCAAAACATACACCAGGAAAATTCATTCGGATTAATGAATGTCATTTGCAATCATTGTCATTCAATTCACTTCCCTGAAGAAACAACTGGCAATACAAGTTATACATTTACACGTTGTTGTCAAAAGGGTCAAATTAGACTGCCTTCTTTACATTCATATACTGAATATCTACAGAGGCTTATAACTGACGATGTACCTGAAAGTGAAATCTTTAGTACTTTTATGAGGAGGAGATTTTAGACAGTGATTAGCTATTCTTCCAGATGCCATGCACTCAGCTATTGTTCAGTGCACCTTAAAATACGCAGACAATTGGCATTGCTTTCAAAAGATACAGTTAGTAAAAAAGATACGATGTCCAGAACCAGATCATAACAATTGCTTATTACAACTGAGAGATGGTACACTCACCAATACAGCTGGACTTCAGGCACATATTATTACAATTCCTCAAGCCTTTATCTGCGACAACTTAGTTACAGAGACATTTCGAACAGCAATCTCATTAGACCAAATGCCCCTTTTAACACAACGCACTATATTATGTCCAAAAAATATTAATATGGAAAACATTAATACCCAAGTCATTCCATTACTTCCTGGAGAGACACAACTCTTTCTAAGCTCTGACAAACTTGACTCTGATCACAACAATAACCATCTTAAATGACCTTACAAGTTCTGAGCTGGAATTACCTTTTACACTTAAACGGTGTGTACAAAGAAATTTTCAAATAAACCTTTACACTGTGCCACACACTTTATTGTTTGCTTTCTATTTGCATCATCTACACCGTCACACTATTCTATATCTCATTCATACATCACGCTCTTTATCATTCCCAACACCAGGGGTTGGCGAGCGAAGCGAGCAGGGGGCAGAGCCCCCTAGTAAGGCTCTAACATAACAATATGTGAAAAATTTGGATACTTTCTGAATCCACTGTGTGAGCAATATTTAGGCAAATTTAAAAGACCCTAACCCTAATGCTTTGCTCCATTGACGACTTTCACTTCTTCATTGTCTGCCTCATCATCCTCATGCCTTCAGCTTTTTAAAATGACTGATTGCACTTCTGTTAGGATTAACTTTCATAAGTAGTTAAATAATTGGAGCCATTTGTTTAATTTCTTACTTCGTATTTGTAAGCTGTGTAGCAGTTAAGGCTTTTGTCCACCACTCGAACCCTCAGGTACCACTCTTCAGACCAGGTGAAAATATAACAACTATTTATTTTGTTATTATAATGTGCACAAAGCAACCTCCACTCCACAATCATATAAACAATAAACAATTCTCTCTCTAACTCTCCTCCTCGCCCAGACACGTCGCCACCCTACCTCCCAGCTCAGCTCGGTGTTCTGGGCTTCCCAGAGTCCTTTTATAGCCCCTGACCCGGAAGTGGCTCTAGGCCAAACCCACAAGTCCGTTTTCCTTCCGGGTCAGGGCAAACAGTCCTTTTCTTCATCCCGGGAGCACATCGCTTCTTCCAGTCACATGACTGAGATGCACTCCCGGGTTATAGGGCATGCCAGAGCCCACTAGCCCCCCTACAGCGACTCCTGGCGGCCCCCAAGGTATCCAGCAGGGCTGTGTCACAACACTACAAAGTCCATGAGGCCCTGCTGGAACTCGGGGCACAAATATGCTGTCCGGAGGGCTCCTCCTAGTGGCCTGGGGGTGACGACCGGAGTCCATAGCCGGTCGTCTGTCACAGCTGCCACTTGCACTTGAATTGTTAGTTTAAATAAAAAAGTGCACTATTTAAGCAAAATAATTTGTTTAAACAAAAAAAAATAATCACAACAGTACCTTAAAGTTCATCACAAAGATCACCACCTCTGAGACAACTCATACTGTAACTGTTCACTGTCAGCATTTTTTTTCTAGTAATTTGAAAAAGTTGAACAGCCTACTGGTTCACACCTAACCAAAATCAAGGCCCTTTTTTGCTGGACGTTTGACGTTATGCCACTTAACTCCTGACTCTTAACTCATCCTGTCAGACTCCCTTTGTATGAACTCACATGATCCAAGTCCTTTCAACAAGCTTTATTTTTGTCAGCTAATGCTTTAAAATGTTCTGTAAAAGCAGACCAGCTCTCGTATAGTCAGGCAGGGTGATGTAAAGTTAATTTCCCCACTCTCGATAAATGGGTCTCATCACTTATGTCCATCATATTATGCATACCTCTCCAGCATCTTATTAAACCTCTTGGAAAAGATGCCATTATGTAGCTGAAAAGACAAGAACGAGAGTTATTTTTGCCTGCAGTCAAGAGCAGCTGTTATGTGTCACTACATCTTTGAACATTTACAAATAATGCTGCATAATTGGTTGTGCTGTGCTAGAGGTAACATCCAAAATTAATTTTAAATTGAACTTTAAATTTTGATATTTAAAATGGTTGATGGCATATAAAAGCTGCTGTCCAGCACTCCAGTCCTTGCAGCGAGGGTTGTGGCTAGTGTGCTGCTGTTTTCCTTTCAGGGATAGCTTCATGGCACAGGTGGTAACTATAATGACTGCCGAGAACTTTCCATTAAAGTCATCTTGGGCAGGTTGGGAGTGTGGCAGAGATCTTTCACAAGTGTTTCTTTTAGGGGCAGATCAGAAGAATCATTGAAGGTTGCGATCTTGATTATCAAAGGCTACACTAAAACTGAAGTAGAAATACAAGAGAGAGAGGTTGGGAGCATGAGCTAATACAGTGCGTTACCTCACCTCCCACACAATGAACCACCCAGATTGGAACAAGTGACACCTCAGCACCACACTGGAACAGTGTAAGGTTTTTTTTTACAGTGGCTGGAGTGGCAATCCTGCCACCAAGCCACATGTTTTCCATGTAAAGACCTGGTTGCAGTGCTGGATGCAGATTGACGTCATACCCAGAACAAAGCAATTGCAGGTAAAGGGGCCTTGCTCAAGTGTCCAGTGGAGCAGAGTCACTAGCCTTACAGCCACCACTTCACCCTAGAAATACAAGGCTAAATGAAAACCAGAAACTAAACGTGATTGTATGTTGCTTGAGTAAATGTTTCTGCACAGAATCTTCCCTTTATTTTCACAAACTTAAGACACAGTCTAAATCACACAGCCATCTTATGAAAGCCACTTTGGTGGCAGTGGGTGAAGTGTCTGGCTGCACAGGGCCTTACAGTATGGGAGGCCCACCTCCACAACTCCACGTTTCACAGTCCCTTTTCACATATGCATTAAAATATCAATACATACTATACATGCCCAAATTAATTTAATAAACCGTTATTTTTAATCATTATAAAATTTGAAGTTAGAGTAAGAGTTGATGTATTATTCAAAACCGGCTGCACTATATCCTCCATTTCCAACTATAAGCTAATATAGAATGTGTCATAACCAAATTAGCTTGGAAGAAGAAAAAACCAATAGCTGATGGAAAAACAGTGAGCACAAGCAGAGACAGTGACAAATCACTACAGCAGATAAGAGAAAAAAAGGAAGCAGCAGCGGGAGGGTTCAAATGTGGAGATTCAAGAGTTTTGTGAAAGGTTTTCAGCAAGGAACCAAGAAGAAAGGAACATGGGAGTAGATTGCAATAACAAGGTACTACTAGCATTAGCAACAACTGTGTAGGCCAGTTAGGCAGTAATTTTATAACCTCACCAATACTCTCTGCTGACATTGTGGTGTGCAGTGGCTGACAATGGGAAGAACATAAAAACTTAAAAACCTGACAAATGTAAGGAGAACATTCAGTCCATGACGTCTGTTTGTTTAGCTAATGGCTAAGCTGTCCCACTATCTTGGCTAGATGCTTCTTAAAGGTTGTCAAGGTGTCTGCTTCTACTACACAGCTCTGTAGTTTGTGCCAGATTCCCAGAACTCTTTGCGTATAGAAGTGCTTAATGGTTTTCGCCTTAAATGCACTCTAACACCCAACCTGGACTTTGTGACTGTGACCCAAGCTTGACAATACCTGTATAAAAAAATAGCACTTCTTAAACTGTAAAAAATATTTTATTTGAAAATAAGACATTAGATGTAACTTTTTTGCACTTTTAATTTGTTTTTAGTTTAGTTCCCAAAACCTGATCTTTAACTGTGTCTTCAATTTTTTTTTTTTGATTCTTCAAAATTGTTGATAGTGTTGAAGGTGAGATTTGGAATCCTTTCGCCACGTTATTTTTTTTTGTTCTGGAATCAGCTTTTTTCAAGATGGTTAATTCTCCTTTCAGCGTAAACGGACACCGTTTCTCACTTTTTTTGTTCATTGCAAAGAAAACTTTGAGAAGCGCTATGAAACTCGAACAGTACAGTATCCACACATGATACAACTACCCACACGGATGCTCGGTGGAGCACTGACTCAGAATTTGGCTATGTGTATGATGTCGTGCTTACACTCTCACTGAGCCTCTCTGAGAGTACCCGAGAAAAGAAATTTCACAACAAACTGTCACTTTCTTTTGAGAATCTTCGGTGGCATTTTTCATCAAAAAAATATTTGTTATACTAAAATTTATATCTTGTTAAAATGAAATCTGTTTAACATGATGTATGATCGTTTGTCTGAGCCAACAAAAAGTATTTGTTATTCCGAAAATTTTGTTATTTCAGTATTCACTATAATGGGATTTAACCTGTACTAATTGGAAAATATGTAGTATAACACTCAAAGATAGAAAACTGAAACATATTCAACAACATAAACACAAAAGAATTAATAGAAAACAAAACAAAAATTCAAAAATTACAATGAAAGCCAAACCAAAGGCAGTTGAGGGCAGGCCACTATGAATTTCACATTTAGGTTTGTGAGCTGTGCCATCTGAAACGAGTTCAGGGTGTTTTGGTGGTTTACTGTACTGTGTACATTACTGTGGAAGTGGGTAACCTTGTGTGTACTCTTGTGTCTTACCCTACTTAATTATAATCAAACACTCCACCTCCAACTATCCATAAAACAATTTCTATAAAATGCACATGACATGGAATTACATTGTCAAATCTGCATAATATAACTGAGGCTGCTGGAGTATCCAGGCCTATCCTGGCAGTACACTGGAACAGGCACTTTGATAAACACACAGACCCACATTGACAGTAGTAGTGTAGTGATACAGCAATACAAAAATGGCAAACATTGGTAAGCAGACCACAAAACAAATGAACAGCCTGACCAGGACTTCACTGATTAGCCTCAGAAACAGGCCTCACCCCAGGCAGTCTGACTCTCAAATGCAACAGGCCCACACATGGTAAAAAATTGGGCTCAGACTTTAAAGTTTCAAAAGTTCAGTGGAGAACTTGGGAAAGCAAAAACAAAGTTCCTTGAATATTTAACATTATATTAAGTAAAAATGAATACCAAAAGGCAAAAGGGCAAAAGAAGGTTTTGCCTTAAAAGCAGGAAAAGTCAAGAATCAATAACAAGAAACAGTACCTTAATCAAACCAGGGTTCAAAACCAGGGAATCCAACCAAAATAGGAATCATAAAAGTAAACTCACAGAAATCCATAAGCAGCAATGGAGAAGCTACAGGGACAAGGGCCGCTTCTTCTTTTATGCGCCTGGGGTGTTCATCATCAGGCAATCATGCCCTTTGACACTCAATGTTAAGAAGACAAAAAAGAAGACAAATAACACGATTACATACATATTTAATACAATCTAAGATTGAAAAATATAATTAACAAACAACATCATATTGATAAAAGTCATATTACATAAATATGAGTACAAAACAAAACCAAAAATAGAATTAATAACGTAATATGGAAAATTATATTTAAACAACATCAAAAGACTAAATTAACAAGAAATTGAGTCTGGACAACAACCCTATCTGTACCATAATGTTATGAGGGAGGTATAATAATATTATGATTAAAATACAAGGTAAAACTAGCATGTATCATGTATGATTTACACATTATTGGTCACAAGAAGACCAAATTTACAGTTATTGATCAACACGAAGAAAGAACACAGAAGTAGTTAGATAAGATGCTTTCAATGTAAATTTCCTCCTTTAGTGAGGAAGGTTGTCTTCAAGGGTTATTCAACTTCCTTTGGAAATTATTTATGTCATTTACATTTCATCATAGTTCAGTTCAGCAAAATTAAAAACAAAAAAACTTAATAATTGAGGCAGTCTCCAGTATCAGAAGTGACAATTTTATCCTCCAAGATAGGAAGGAATAGATAAAATGTTCAACTCCTCTTCCTCCTCCAGAAGGAAAGCCTTGGCTAGAATGGAACAGAGTTGTGGCTGAACAGGACTGGCATAAAGTAGGGAGTCGGCTTATCCTATTGGTCTGGGAGGTACATCAATGAAGCTGGACTAAGATAAAGACAGAGGTAACAAAGAAGCTCATTCTCACTGCAGCTGTGCATCCTGAGAAGAGGCCATACAATTTCTCTCTTCATTCAAAAGCCATGCAGGAGCAAAGACCAAGATAGAGCCACCTGGTAGTCTGAGAAAGATGGACTGATCATTACCCAGGTTATATTAATATTATTTTGCCCAGCACTCACATTACTACAATTCTTGTTTATATTTTTGACATATTACCTACAGCATGACACATAAACAAATGTGTAACTTTTTCTCTCCTGTCTGTTCTGGTTCTCTATCTAATTGCCTGGGGTCAGTGCCAGATTAACCAATAGGCACATGTAGCATAAGCTACGGGCCCCGCAATTTCAGGGGCCCCAAATGTTGAAACCAATATTTAATGAAAAAGTGTAGCATTGAAAAACTGGTCTTTAAAAATATTATCTTTACGTTTTTAAACTGTAAATTTCTTACACAACAAAACTTTAGGGGCCCAACACATAAAATTCACATAAATATTATAAGATTCTTATTATAATCGAGAGTAAAATAATTATTTAGTCCGGTTTGAACTGTTCAGAATCTAAACTTCAGATGATGCAGACCAAAAGGGCCCCCAAATTTGAAATGTGCTACGGGCCCCCAAAGCTCTTAATCCGGCCCTGCCTGGGGTTGCAGATGTAATAAGAAATGGGATGTGCTGAGCTACAGTAACTGAGATTGTTGCAATAGCATAGGAATTGGGGCGTTCTTTTAATGTCTACATAATAAAAAGTATAAGGGAGAATAGGATCACTCTAGGACCCTACCTCACAAAAACATACAATCATAGTAGTACTAGCAATGGTTTTGAGACATGTATAAAGCACAGGGAAATTCTTACTTGCATGTCTGACCAACATCACCCACACTTTACCACTTTCCAGTGCCATGACGGAAAAGAACATTGAATAACCAGTTGATATAACATATATGTCTATAGATCGTGGGAGGAAAACCTCAGCACCAGGAAAAGTTCCCACAGAATATGAATAAGCAAATTCCACACAGTGATTAGATACAGGATTCAAAATCAGAATGCAGCATTCATAAGTCAGCAGCACCAACCACTGCATCACCATGCTTCCCAAAGGAGAGGAAATTATTTGAAAGTGTTTCCTGTACAAAATATTTTTTAACCTAAAGAAATTCTCGCTTTTAACTGCAGATACAACACCCATCCACACATACACACATCCTAACAACAATCTTAGTAACAAACTAAAATTTCAGCCTCAAATATGTTATGCCAAATAAAGCCTTGCCTAAAACATTCAGATTACAGCTCCTTTGTTAATTGCTAAATTGCCTTAGAGAGAAAGAAATTCATTAGATCAAATTACATACTTGATCAAATTAGCAAATGAAATAAAAAAAGTTTTAACAAGAAGAAGAAATCACTTAAAGTATTTAACACTAAATTAATCGCTGTAACTTGATAATTCAAAGAAAGGAAACAGAGCAATAGAAAGCTATAAAATCTAAGTAGTCATTTAACTAAAAATAAATAAAGGCTCACATGACACAACTCGTAGAAGAGTAGAATGAATAAACAAGTCAAAAAAACACAAATAGGCGGGAAGACCTACAATTCAAGAAATGTCAAAAATCCTCTGAATTAAACAGGGGAAAGAACGACTGCAACTACAGAAATACTTAAATTTAAAATAGTTAGCTACATCTCCACTAAACAACACAGAGCAAGTTCAAGAACATCTGTCATTGTCAGATATGCACAGTGCAATGAAGTTCTTCCTTCTATGCCACCCCCTCCCTGTTACAGTGGTACAATACCAACAACAGACAATGAAGAGAATACCACGCATTAAATGCAACATCAGACAACAGAAACAATAGATATTTACACCTTGGCCAGTATGGGTGGCTGTCAAATAGCTTTATGACCTGGGGATAAAAACAGTCACTGAATATAATGCTTTGAATGTCAATAGTCCTGCACCATCAGCATGGAGAAGGTAGAAAAGTGTTGCCTGATGTCTTTAATAATACTGATTGTCTTTCTATGGTAATACATCATTTGTGGACTAAACACAAGGGAACAAATGTATGTACCAGTACTATTCTGTACGCACATTTTGTGGCTCCTGACATGAGCATGTGCCTGTGCTGTACAGCTAGGGACATGTAATGAAGTAAAGGCATTGGTGAGTTTTCTTGAAGTTAGCCAAGATGTGTTGGGCCCTCTTCAAGTCATCAGTGATAATAACTCTAAGCAATGTAAAGCTGTTGACTTGTTCCAGTGGAGATGGGGTGTATTCTTACTCTTCCATCCTGAAGTCTGCAACCAGCCCTCCTGTTCTGGTGGCATTAAAGGAGAAACTGTTGCCCTGGAACCACTGTGTTTGAAGGTAAACCTCTTCTTTGTAAGCCATCTCATCATTATTGGAGATTATGATGGTCATTGGTTTGTACATGAGCATACATTTACATCTAACACAAGAACATGAAAAAGGAGACAAAGACATATTCAACTGAATTATTCCTAAATATCTGTAATGACATGGTTTTGAATGTAGTTTTATTTCTTTTCTTCTCATTTCAGCTTGTTGCTTTACACACAAATATAGATGTTTTGGAGTGCAGAATCCATATCTTGCATTATTTTCAGTTTGAAATATGTAATACATTAGTTGAAATTAAATCATGCCATTTCCTGGGCCATTTTGTTTCTTTTCTTGGACACTGCCATTTCATAGGTTCTTTGTGTGTTGTTTCTGGGTTGATTGCCAAGCTGGATGACTGGAGGTCGTGACCTGCGATGTCATCATGCCAGGGCCATTCTTAGCAGTTTGGGGGCCCCACGCGGTTCAGAAATGTGCAGGCCACGGATGTGCAGGCCATGGATGGGGGGGGGGGTTCCCCCTTTGGAGCTCAGAAAGGTGTTCTAATAAAACATCCGGAAAAGGCCTTAGATGACCAGTAGGCCTACATGTACGCTTGTGTGTATGCAGAGTGGTAAAATATCGATTTTGTTCTGGATCTGGTAAAGGACTGGTAATATAGGGATTTTTCATGATTTTATGGTGATCTCTCTGAATGAATCTGAAACAAATCTCTAAAATTAATGTTTGCTATAGTGCATTTGGCAAAGTTACGACAGCGTGACAATATTATTAGGGATTTAGGTGAAGATTGCAATTAGGATAATAAATTACCAATGTTAATAAGACTAAGAGATGCACTGAACTGAATTTCCTGGGACTGGCACCGACGGCTGCAGTGCCAGGGGCATGACAGGGGCCCCAGGCCCATAGCCCAACAACAAAAAAGAAAAAAAAAATTGTAAGTCGGGGCCAGGTCGGGGTCCTATGCGGATGCGTAGTTCGCGTATGCCTAAGAACATCCCTGATCAGGCCAACTGTATAAATGCCAGCACGCCTCATTTCCAGCTCATCTGAGATTAAATATTTCCTTGAGGCTTAGTATGTGATTTTATTTTTTGTACGTTTCTGGCTTCAGCTTTCAACTTTGACTTACGGTTTTTATTTTTGGCTTTGGTGACAGCGTGTTTTGATCTCCTGGTTCTGAACTTATCATGAATCTCCTGATCCTTTAATTTATCTGTTTGCTAGTTTACTTTTGTAGAAGGGATGTTTGGTACTAGGGCGGCACGGTGGCGCAGTGGGTAGCGCTGCTGCCTCGCAGTTGGGTGACCTGGGGACCTGGGTTCGCTTCCCGGGTTCTCCCTGCGTGGAGTTTGCATGTTCTCCCCGTGTCTGCGTGGGTTTCCTCCGGGCACTCCGGTTTCCTCCCACAGTCCAAAGACATGCAGGTTAGGTGGATTGGCGATTCTAAATTGGCCCTAGTGTGTGCTTGGTGTGTGTGGGTGTGTTTGTGTGTGTCCTGCAGTGGGTTGGCACCCTGCCCAGGATTGGTTCCTGCCTTGTGCCCTGTGTTGGCTGGGATTGGCTCCAGCAGACCCCCGTGACCCTGTGTTTGGATTCAGCGGGTTGGAAAATGGATGGATGGATGTTTGGTACTAAAAAAGCAAACGGGCTTTGCCTATGTTGTGCCTATGTTGTGGACCAGCTGAACTGCTAGTTTCATAAATATTATTATCATTTGTTTATTTTTAAAGGAAAAGCTTTTTTCCCATCTTTTTTCCATCTGTGACACAACAATCTCCACTAAAAAGGTCAAGTCAGAAGCTGCAGGGAAACCAGACTACATACTTAAGCAATGAACTGCCACTAACATATATTTTCGTTGTAGGCAAAGGGGCTCTAGGCAACAGATCTATTGAAAACATTCCCATAATCCTCATACTTAGGACGTAAAGTCTTTGCCATAAAACACCAAATGACAGGAGGAGCAATTCTTTTTAAAAATTTTGTACAAAAAAAAAAAAAAAAACACCAGTCCCCCACAATTCCAGATTCCTTGTTGCCCAATTTATCTTAGGGTTGTGTATTTTAACCATGGGGACTATTATAAATTAAAGAGCAGAACTTTCAAAATTAAGAAAAGATCTTAATTTTTCTTCAAGCAAGCAGCTGGTGTTCACTATTAATGAAGGTATAATAAATTCAATAAAACCTTTTACAATCGGTGTACCATCAATTAAACTAAGTTTTAATTTTGACTTTATAGAGATTTTTATGACAACTAATAAGCCCAGACTAATAAATATTTCTGCTGTCATCTCAAGAAAATTATTTATTGTAATGGGCACCTGGAAAGAACTTTCAAAGAATAATTTTTGAGGTTGCCCAGTCCTACACACCATCCTGAGTTGCACTCCGTTCTTTAATTGGCAACTTTGGACATTTATTTAAAGAGTGGAGTATTTGGTACACTGTATTAATACCCAAGGTGAAATTGTCTTTGGGGGTCACAGTGAAGGGTCAGATATTGTACAGCACCCTTGGAGTAATTTTCAGGTTAAGGGCCTTGCTCAAGGGCCCAACGGAGTAGGATCCCTTCTGGCAGTAATGGGATTTTGAACTGGCACCTTCCATATAGCAGTGCAGCTCTTTAGCCTCAGAACCACCACTCCACCTTTAAAGGTAATAAAGAATACATAAGAATCATGTAAAAAAATGCATAAGATATGGACAATGGAATGAAATTAACACACTGATTACAAAAAATTAGGATTGCAGTATCCAAAACCATCAAATTATGACAAGCAATGGCACAGGCTGTTGGTGTTACTTTAGCCTGACCTTCCCCTAATCTGGGATTGATGAGGGCCGGTACACAGTGGTATGCTCTTATGAATCTTTCACAGCTGCATTCTGGCAGTCTTAGTTGTGTAAGAACAATGTTTTGTAGCATACTGGTAAGCATCATGGATATCTTGGTGCCTGTGCTAAATCAATGATCAAATGCACATATTTGTTCACTTAGAAATTCTAAGGGGGAACCCCCATGCCCCACCTATTAAAAACTCATGCTACAATGGAGCATGCCTCCACATTGCTTAATCTATGGCCCACCTGTTATGCCCAGGGGACAAGGGATTACAGAAAGTGACTGGAAAAAAGGAACACAGTCAAAAACTGAAGCAAGGGTCAGAACCAGGAGAACAACTATCAGCAACTAAGATCAAGAATCGTGGGACAATGTTGAAGTCAAAAATGATTAAGCAAATTCAAAACACAGTGAAACAAAACAGTAAATTTTTCAAAAAGTTCAAGGGTTTTGGAATCCATGTATTATTCTCTTTGATGACGTTTGAAACTGTTGTGTTGTGCAACGTCTTGCTACTTCTGAGGATACATCCACTCTGGGATGGTCCTACAAACAGGAATCAACAATAGTGCCATTAAAATGACAGTGATAAAACAGTCCCACAGACAATGTCACTTCTGGGGTGCACCCTGATGACATCACTTCCGGTCTCCTTTTGATGATATCACTTCTGGTGTCACAGTTATAATGTCATTTACAGTACTCCCTCCTCCATCGCAGGGGTTGCGTTCCAGAGCCACCCGCGAAATAAGAAAATCCGCGAAGTAGAAACCATATGTTCATGTGGTTATTTTTATATATTTTAAGCCCTTATAAACTCTCCCACACTATTATAAACATTTCACGCACAATTATACAGCATAAACCCTTTGTATTCTCTTAGATATTAGGTAAGATTCGTTGAAATTATGTATGTAAACACAGTTTATATACAGTAAAACCTAAATATTATTTTAAAGATATCGAGCGTCTCCGATATCACATATGTTACAGCCATTACGACAAACAGGCCACCATCAATAAATACGTACAATGCAAGAAAAATTGTATACAATAAAATGTGTGTACAGTGACACTAAACTATGTACATGTAATAAGTACTGTATGTAAATAATTAATTATGGTTACTCACCAACAATGACACGACGACTTGTCCGATAACGATGAGTTTAATTTTACTGCACAACAAAGGATAGTGTTACAGCTCTTCTAAAGGAGCCTCTTCAGGCGACTGTTTAGCACCGCCGTTGTTCTTCTTCCATCACTCTTCAATCCAAATCCCTAAAGCAGATTCCATCCAGACTACTGCCTTACAACGTCCACTTGCAACTCATTTTGCGCCCTGGTTAAAAGACACTGCGGCCGTAGATCTTATATGCTTTTCCTCCTTTTTAAATAAAAAGAATTGTGGACTCATTTATGCTGTAATGGTGTCCTGCAGCAGTGTAGCTGTTTCCTTCCTTCAACATATCCAAAACTTTTACCTTTTCTGCAATCATTTGCATCTTCTGTTGGCGCTTGTGCACGTTAATGCTGAATGAGTGAGATTAGTACTTCCTGGTTAATGCAGCACTCCGTCGCTGAGCCAATCAGCAGCACACAGGAACTTAACCGCATGCTCTGATTGGGTAGCTTCTCAGCCACCCACCAATAGTGTCCCTTGTTTCAATTCAAATGCGTCCCTTGTTTGAATTCAAATGGGCAAATCAACTGAGGAAGCACACATACTGTAGACCGCAGACATCCGCGAAGCAGTGAAAAATCCGCGATATATATTCACATATGCTTACATTTAAAATCCGGGATGGAGTGAAGCCACGAAAGACGAAGCGCGATATGGCGAGGGATCACTGTACACCATACTTCCTTCCGGTTGCCATTTTGTATAAATTCCACCTTCCACTGTCATGTATCATCAAATGTTATGCTTTTGATCATCCTTTTGCAATTTTCTTTCATTGAAGATCTCTGGACATTATACAGGGCAACTCCCAAAGTCTTATCTTTGTCTCGAGTGAGATTGTCTTACACAATTTAAGACTTTTGTTAAAATAAACCCTAAGAATGCTAGGAGTTATGGATTGCATAGATTGTACCATTTAAAAATAATATTTAATGACCAGATTGATTCATCAGAACCTTCCTGTGGTAATTCTAAACATATGTGATTTAATTTCTCTTATTTGTTGATTAACTTGAATGAAATAAAAATTCTAAAATAAATCCTTGCAAAGTTTGTTCTAATCACATTAATGGTTATCAAGATTAACAAACTATGTACAGCATATCTGTGACCTTTAGAAAAGTGCTGGTGTAAGAACAGAAGAGTGTTTTCCATCCATCCATCCATTATCCAACCCGTTATATTCTAACTATGGGGGTCTGCTGGAGCCAATCAAAGCCAACACAGGGCGCAGGGCAGGAAACAAACCCCGGCAGGGCGCCAGCCCACCACAGGGCACACACACACACACACACACACACACCAAGCACACATTAGGGACAATTTAGGATCGCCAATGCACCTAACCTGCATGTCTTTGGACTGTGGGAGGAAACCAGAGTACCTGGAGGAAACCCACGCAGACATGGGGAGAACATGCAAACTCCACACAGGAAAGACCTGGGAAATGAACCCAGGTCTCCTAATGGCGCCACCATGCCGCCCAAAGAATGTTTTTGTTTTTCTAAATAAAAACATTTTCTTCTACTGCTGCTGTAGTTCACTTTTGGGGAAGTTAGCCTAGAAAAGTTAATGTGAAGAGCTTGTCTCTGCAGAGGTAATTGGCTGCTTAACAACTCCAGGGGCTGTCTGGGAGCACATATTACAACACCAGCCATTTGTTATTTTTATGATATCCTTTACATAAGATTGTCTAAGGTGGAAGAACAGCCTTCACAACAGATATCATTAGTAAATATGAGAACTTAATAAATTACCTAATTATCAACTACACACTTTGCAAGCATCTTTGACTGTGAAATTTGTTCGCACCTTCTCAGCTCTCTCCACCAACCAGCACAAAGTGGCAGCCTTGAGAACTGCTATTTTGACTCATGGCTCTCTTTAATTGTGATGTGCTGTTCTGCCAAACAAGCTGGAAGAAAAAGGAAATCAAGGCTATGAGGTGAGAGCTAGTATCCTCCAAATGTTATGAAGTTGACCAGATGAGTTCCCAGACATAACGGCTTTCACATGCACAGTCAAGATGGCAGATGCACAACTGGAAGTATTTATAAAATCTTTAAGTAGCATCATTTTTTAGTATCTTGTAAAAAAGACAGAGTGCTATTGTAGCAAAACCTGCTGGAAACCAATACACCTGCTGTAATTTTGGGTGGTCTTAAAGGTATTAAATCCTTGTCTAATATGAAGGTTGGATCAACCACTTGCTCACCACAGAATGATACCAAAGTAGTCTCCTCTTTCTCAATCCTGTCTTCACTTCTGCACTCTGTGGACATCTGGCTGTGAGGCACATTTAACTCCCATTCCGGGGTCACTTTTGGTATGATTGTTAGGATCAGGATTAGCTCCACAGACATCAAGCTAGTACTCTGTCTAACCTCTGGTGTTCTTGTACCCTTGAGCTTCTTGTTGCCATTAAAAAGCAGAGTCTCTAAGGATGTCCATTACTAGCGTCAGTCTTTCAGTTAATGGGTTAGGACTCTCTGCAAATAATTTGCCCCCTGCAATGCTGCGTACATCCATCCAGACTGAAGCTGTCCCTCATGCTGGTCCCTCCAAATAAAGCCATACAGAACCACACAATACATATAGAGGGCTTATCACCCCCCTAGTGACTACCTGTGTCCCCATACTGAAGATGTATTGCTGCCAGTGTGCTTCTCTTTTTTGGTGTGCTTGTCTCTGGCATAATCTTGTCAGCCGGCATCCCTTCACATAACAGACATGTTATTTATTAGGAATAATACTGGACCATTGAGTGAATGGTTAAACACTCTTGACACTTATTATTACTAATCATGAATATTATACATCATGGGAGTCAAGGGAGGTTATGTTTAAGCTATATGACACACTAGTGAGGCCTCTCCTGGAATACTGTGTGCAGTTTTGGTCTCCATGTTACAACAAAGACCTAGCAGCGCTAGAGAAAGTCCATAGAAGAGTGTCTTTCTGGGACAAAGAGTTATGAACTATGAGGAGAGATGGATCTCAGGTCAAGCAAACATACAGTAGATCCCAGTTGTTACTTTAAAATAAATTCTGCAATAAGAACACATGGACATGGTTGGAAAATTACTAAGGACAGATTTTGCACAAATGTTAGAAAGCTTTACTTTGAGCAAAAAAACAAAAATACATGGGATAAATGAAGATAAAGAAGTGTGATGGAGAGTAAAACTTCAGGAACCTTCATATTGTGACTCTAGGTGAACAGGATGGCTGACCTTTTTGGGCTGAATGGATCCTGACAGGGGATATTTGTCATTAAAACCTAAGAGCAAAATGAAATTTGAGGTGAACTGAATGGCCCAGAAATTAGTACCTCAAATTCTTTATATATTACTACGGGGTTAACCCCTGCTCACTTTGCTCAGCAACCCCTGTGGCTTGCGCTATGTGCCAGCCACTTTGCGTCTCTGCCGCTCGCGTTGTGAAGAGGGGAGCTGAACACACCCCAAGGAGACGCGATCGCTCCTCCAAAACCCCCTCTTAAACGGTGACACAATGGGAAACAAATACAGTTTTTTTTTAACTCCTCTTTTCTCAATCAGCTGCTGCTGCCGTGCCGCGTGATCTGCATCTCGCACAGCACTTTGAACATTTAAAAGCCTGTACAGCAGCTGTCCTACTCTTTGTCTTTTATTTCTGGCCCCAGGCGTGGTTAAATCTCTTGGCACAAATTCTCGTCTCACGGGAAGTGAGTTCTTGATATTTTTTATTTTATAATTTAAAAACGGAATACAGTAATCCCTCCTCCATCGCGGGGGTTGCGTTCCAGAGCCACCCGCGAAATAAGAAAATCCCCGAAGTAGAAACCATATGTTTATATGGTTATTTTTATATTGTCATGCTTGGGTCACAGATTTGCACAGAAACACAGGAGGTTGTAGAGAGACAGGAACGTTATTCAAACACTGCAAACAAACATTTGTCTCTTTTTCAAAAGTTTAAACTGTGCTCCATGACAAGACAGAGATGACAGTTCCGTCTCACAATTAAAAGAATGCAAACATATCTTCCTCTTCAAAGGAGTGCCCGTCAGGAGCATATAAAGTCACAGAGATAGAGAAAAGCAAACAAATCAATAGGGCTGTTTGCCTTTTAAGTATGCGAAGCACCGCGGCACAAAGCTGTTGAAGGCGGCAGCTCACACCCCCTCCGTCAGGAGCAGACAAAGAGAGAGAGAGAGAGAGAGAGAGAGAGAGAGACAGAGTTTGTTTTTCAAGCAAAAATCAATACGTGCCCCTCGAGCTTTTAAGTATGCGAAGCACTGTGCAGCATGTCGTTTCAGGAAGCAGCTGCACAAAAGATAGCAACGTGAAGATAATCTTTCAGCATTTTTAGACGAGCGTCCGTATCGTCTAGGTGTGCGAACAGCCCCCCTGCTCAATCCCCCTACGTCAGGATCAGAGAAAGTCAGCGCAAGAGAGACAGAAAAGTAAGCCGGGTAGCTTCTCAGCCA
Organism: Erpetoichthys calabaricus; assembly: GCF_900747795.2. NCBI lineage: Eukaryota > Metazoa > Chordata > Cladistia > Polypteriformes > Polypteridae > Erpetoichthys > Erpetoichthys calabaricus. The sequence continues at coordinate 269,348,943 of NC_041395.2, read as the reverse complement.
TCTGCCAATAGCGTCCCTTGTATGAAATCAACTGGGCAAACCAACTGAGGAAGCATGTACCAGAAATTAAAAGACCCATTGTCCGCAGAAATCCACGAACCAGCAAAAAATCAGCGATATATATTTAAATATGCTTACATATAAAATCCGCGATGGAGTGAAACCGCGAAAGGCGAAGCGCGATATAGCGAGGGATTACTGTAATCTAAAAATCTAACAACATCACATTAAAGTTCGATAAATTCTGAAAAGAATAATACCAAACATATATATGTAGGTTTTAAAATAAGCCCGATTTAAAGCGTGACCATAAACGTCACATAAAATCGTTGCACAAAATTGTTGCACTTTTAAGCTTAGGATTTTATATATTTAGAGTACATTTGCTTAATATTTCAAAATTGACCTGATATTATTCATTATAATTTCATTGTTTTTGGAATTTTTTAAAAAGTTTTTTCTTTTTGTAAAATGGTGGGGCAATGCAGTTGGTATCCAAACACTGGGTATTTTTTTTTCTGAAAAAGTAAAGTGTGAAGATTATTAAATTTAGGGGAAAAATATAAGTAAGTGCAAAGACTTTGCATCATTTATTTTTTTACTTTCCCCTATTTGTTCTGGATTTGCAGTTTGGTTTTGGTGTTTTGGTTCAGACTGATTATTGGGTACTGACTTCCTGCTTGTGCTTAGATTACAGGTCTCTCCTCCCACATGCATGCATTGGTTTTCTCTATGTTCTCTAGTTTTTCTACCACATGACAAAGTGGTGCCTGGTAGGCTAACTGACAATTTTAAACTGACCCAGTGTGACTGTCACTGTATGTCTGAGTAGATCTCGTGATTGACTATTAACTCCATTCATAGTTGCTGTCTATACCCGATACTGCCAGGATAGGATCAAGTCCCATGCTTCTCTAAATTGTATTAAGTAGGTCTTGCATAATGTTAATGTTAATGTTAATACCAAGTAAAAAATAAACAAATAGAACAAAGACGTAAACTATTATGTGAACCTAACAACAGTGATGTGCTGAAATGCATATAGTAGCTTTTGCCAAAATGGGAGTGGAAGTGTCTAATATGCGATGACATTATACCTACAAGAAGAAAATAAAAGATAATTGTAATATACAAAAAATATTAATAAAGTTAGTAAGTATAGGGCCTAATTCATTTTTGTGACAAATTACAGTCATCAACATTCATGTGTTTTGACAAGCATACAGAGAAATGACTGAAAACTATATAAGCAATTGGGGCTGCACCTTCAATTCAAGGCCCCCAATGAGAGTCAGAAAGACTCGTTGACAGAGTTTGGTGTTTCAAGTCTGTGTCCATTCATTGTATTTCTCACTTTCAAAATAGTTTGTATCCAAGATCCTGTCTAATTAAGGAAAGGGAAATTAAGATATTGTCTAATTGTGATAGTTATTTTACTTTTTCTTCCTCATCTTTCCCACTTCTACGTGAGATTAATGGTTTATAGGCTTTGCAGTGACTTTTATAGCCAGATCCCTTTCCTGACGTTAACCCTCCCCATTTATCCAGGCTTAGGTTTGACTGCAAAATGGAGGCTGAGTTTGTAATAGTTATTTTATTTAATTTACTTTAATAAAGAATAGACATTAAAGAGCAGAGTGTCCATAGTAAGTAGATATAACAGCATGTATGAAATGGTGCACCTGTTATGAAATAAAAGTGTTTTTAAAAGGGTTATTGGTAAGCAGGCAGCAAGCAGGTACACATTTATCAAGATACATTATATAAAATTCCTTGTCAAATTTCAAACTGATGGTCATAACCAAGCCATACCTAATATTTTTTTGATTTCTTTTATGAGCTGCTTTAGCACTAAGCTATTGCCATGTCTTTTCTTTTTGTGATGTGAGTCGTCATTGGCTAGCAACCAGCATGGTGCCACTCATGAAAGTAGATCAAAAAAAGGCAGCTACTGTCAAAAAACTCTAAACAAAATGACACCACAACATAATATGTCATGAAAATAATGATAACATTTCAAATATTTTGAGAAACAAGTCAAGAAAATAATGGTAAAAATGAATAACAAAAATAACAGTACAGTAAAACCTCATCTTATGTGAGGGACGTATTGTAGCAGTTAAGGCTTTTGTCCACCTCTTGAACCTTCAGGTACCACTCCAAACACCAGGTAATAGTACAATTCTTCTTTATTGTACAATCACGTGCACAAAGCACCCTCCACTCCACACTACTCATATAATTACAATCACTAACAATAATACTCTCTCCTCCTCGCCCAGACACTTTTCCACCCTACCTCCCAGCTCAGCTCAGTGTCTGGGCTTTCCCAGAGTCCTTTATACACCCTGACCCGGAGGTGTTCCTGCCCAACAGTCCACAGTTCCTTATCCCTTCCGGGTCAGGGTAAACAGTCCTTATCTTCAACCTGGAAGCACGTCATCTCTCCTGCTCACGGTTATAGGGCACACATAAGTCCACGGGCTTCCCGACAGCGACTCCCAGTGGTCCCCAAGGTATCCAGCAGGGCTGTGTATACAAACTACATAGTCCATGAGGCCCTGCTGGAACTCGGGGCACGTCCATGCTGTTGGGAGAGCTCCTCCTGGCGGCCTGGGGGTGAGGGCCGGAATAGGAAGCCGGCAATCTACCACAGTATGTAAATGCGTCATTTATAGTAGAAATTCACACACAGTGATAATTTTCTTAGACAGCCCCACACATTACAGCTAAACCTTATCTTATAACATGTAACTCCTCCCTGAGACCAAAGAACTGCTGCAATTCTTTCTGTCATGGACCCCTACACTTTGTGGATGTAAGCAACATTAATTTTCATCCACTCTTCCAGCTAAAACCCACAGTTCGGCAAGACTGGTTAGATGGCTCCACCAGTGTTTCACTCATTGCTCCAAATAGTCCTATAAATTTTCTGGGTCATTCAAGATGTGAGAATGTCTCAGGATGTTCTTCATGCCAGTCACACGCAGTTCCAACCCTGTGCATGTAACAATTGTTATCTTGGAAGACTGGGGTAGCCAGTCTGTGTTGACCCAGGAGATGAAGCACAAAACATGGTAGACCAGAAGCCCAATGTAGCGATTCCAGTTCAAGTGTGTTGTCACCTCAACCAAAGGACAATTCCCTCATAGCTAAAACACCCCCAAAGCCACCTTCCACTTGAACGGCACCTTGCACACAGTCCTCATGGAAGGTTTCATGCAGTTTATGATGTACCTGTTGCCTTGCATCATTTGAGTACAAATAGAAATGCAACTCACCAGACTAGATAACATGTTTCCAGATAGCAACAATCCAGTGTATGTGGCTTCACGCCCACCATAACCATTTTCCACTCTACCCTGCTATAGATATCCATGCCATTCAGCTCCCTTCTGAGTGTTTGTTCAGAAATACTTGTTGTGGGCCTGCATTGACTGTCTGGGCCCATATTGTAAAGCGTTGCTCTGCCGAAACAAACGTCCTCTCACTATATTTAGAATAGCACATGGAAACTCTAAGGGGGACCCCATCATACCTGACCTCCCAGTTCAATGTGATATATGTATCATAGTGCGGTCAAAACTCAGACGGGGAAAGATTGATTAATAACATGTTAAATTTGAACAGCATTGTGAGGACGACTAAGAAGCAGACAAAAACAGACGGCACTGCTGTTTATTTGTTTCTGTTTCAAGCACTGTGTGGAATCCTGTGTCTTCATTTATGAAACTATTTTTTTTTTCCCGTGCCCTGGTCCCTCTCGGCTGTGATGAGATAAACTAGGCATTGAACAAATGAGGATGGGCTTTATGCATGGGCATACGTGTTACACAAGAGTGTCTGTTTCAGACTTTGAAAATCTGGCCACACTATAATTTACATTCAGAGTGCCTCATTACCTGGTATCCATAATAGTCACTCACTGTAATAAAGTTTGCCTTCAGTTTTTGCCATTCCTTTAAAATTAGGCATAACTGAATAGATCTGCAGATCCCATTTCATTAAAAAACACTAAAGACAGACATGCACAAGCAAAGAAGGAATTAATTACAAAAAGTTTTTTTTTTAATTTTAGATTATGTTAATTGGGAATTGGCAGTTGTCACTGTGTGTGAATATGAGGTGTGTGGGTGAATAAGGGTGGTATTTGTGATTGACTAGAATCCTGTCTAGGCCTGCTTTCAGCTTTTTGCCCAATCCTGTTGAGATAGCCTTTGGCCTCGATAACCCTAAAATTGAATCGAGAGGGATCTAGAACCTAAGCATGTTCGGGCCCAGCCAATACTTGGATGGGGGACCATCCAGGAAAAACTTGGGTTGCTGTTGGAAAAGGTATTGGTGAGACCAGCAGGGAGCGCACCAGCAGATTGGAGTCTGAATGTGGATCCCAATACCCCAGCACGGTGATGGAGAAACTGTACTGTATAAATGGCATAGACCCTCAGATGAGACATAAAACCGAGTTTCTGACTCTCTGGGCATCTTTTGTAAGGAGCAGGGTGTATCCCGATGTCTAGGCTAAATTGCCCTCCATGGCCTAATCCTTCTGGCCCCCCAGTCACCCCCTGTCTCTAACTGGCTATCTCTCTTACCACTTCACCACTTAAAAGCTAATGTGTGGTGAGCATACTGGCACAAAATGGCTGCTGTTGTATCATCCAGGTGGATTGTACACATTAGTTGTGGTTGAAGTGGCTCCCAACTCACTATGTAATAAGCGAGTAGTGAGAAAAGCGCTACATAAATGTAAATAAGAATTATAATTCTTATTAAAATTCCATACTAAGGACTACAGTGTTTGCGCAGCCCTCAAACATACCTGAATTTTGTAACTTGTTGAATGTTTGACTGACACGGTTATACAAGATGATCAGGGTTTGTTACAACTGATAACAGATATTTTGGAGCACAGGCAGATCAAGTTTATCCAGCAACTGTTGACTGAGCCACTTGCCACATCGAAGATAAGTAAACAGTGCAACTTTTCTCCATGGCTGCTTGTATGTTGTCTTAATATTGCAAAGTTTTTATTTTATTTTTGATTAATGTTTTATTAAAAATGCATTTTTCTGGTCTTTTTTCCATATTTCTATGGTTTGGGAAACATGCTGAATCTAAATACATACTTTTTTTTACTTTCAATTTGATTTCATTATCATGATGTAGTGGCCTGTTACTAGGGGGCGTGGTTTTGGAGCTCACCGCCTGTGACATCACTAGTGGAGGTATAAAGGTTGGTGTTGCAGACTTCTCTTTGTCCTAGATGCAAGTGCTTTCTCTAGTTACTGACTATCAGGCATTCCTATTTTTCTACATTCTTTTCAGTTTTGAATTTAGGATTATGTGTTTGGGTTTAGTGAAAGATTTAAAAGTTTGTTGCAGATTTGATCTGGTTAACAATTTACAAGTTTGTTTAGTGATTGGGATTTAGTGTCTGATCTTCTCTCTTCCCTGTTTACAAACTTCAGCCTGACTTAAGATTTCAGTTTTGCATCCATATCCTGGTCCTGTTCTCATTCATCTACAGTGTCTCCTGTTTATATACTGTAAATGTTATGCTGGCATTAAAATTCAAGCTTATTGGTATTTTGTCTAATGTCTGAGTGTTTTGCCCTTTGCTTGCTGTTCTTCAAGTGTATGTGCATGCTGAAGAGCTTCTTTTGTTGATACCTGAACAAGTAAAAGAACTGTTTCTCAGGGATCAGCTCCTGCTTGAAGAACATAACCCCAGGGTCTCATTTTTACAGTGGGCTGCATTTCGCTTGCTACAGCTGAAAATTTCCTACACTGAATTTGGCTATTGTCGCCTCTCAGATAAAACAAAACTTTTAACAGTAAGGTTTGAAACACTAATATGTAAGCACCACATGGACAAGAAATAAAATATTTTAAAAAAGCACAGAATGCTATACTTGGGATTCCAGGAAAAAGCTTAACGTTTAAACAATATTGCCTGGCCCTGGAGCACACTTAAGGAACATTTATACTCCAAAACTGAATGTACGCAGACAGCCACAGACACGGTTGCGGACAGAGGAAGATATATGCTTGGCTCTCTTTCTGAAGGTGCAGGAAACAAGCCCGAATTTGAGTTTTGGGGCCAGGCCTATTTCGTGGTTCTAGAGTTTGAAATTTGTTTTTGATTTTGAAGGTTTTTTTGAGTATCATGACCCCTGTAACCAGAATACCACCCAAGTCTAATAAGGTGTGATACCCAAATATGACAAAGGAAATAGCAGGTTTGTAAAATTAACTGTTTGGATCCAAAACCATTCCTTAAGAGTATTGTTTGACATATTAAATGCAACCCCAAGCAATGCATTTCAGTTCTGTAAAATATGGATTGGTATTCCACTTGAAAGGTGTTTAATTTAATAATAACATCTACTGACACATGACCTCTTAGGAATAAGCAGTGGACACAAAAGATCCACTGGTTAACAAATAACATTCTTTGATTGACAGCAGGCCTCTCATGCCCTCACATTTTCAGTTATGTCTGCAGGGGTTGTCAGCCGAAAGAAATAATGCTTAACTGATACATTTGTATGCATCATTCCTGAGGTGTCTGCAGGAAGTTAATTGATCTGAAGAGCTGAAGGAACATTACCTCATGGTGATTCTGTTTTATATGCCTCACATGCTGAATTCAGTCACTGATAAGCACTTGTATTCAAACTGTTTTAGCATCTGATCTGTAAGTAATTACTTAAATTGACTTGACTAAAAATAAAAGTTCACCTACCTGTTTTGGATTTAAGCTTTTTGTACTTTGTGCTTAAAGAGCAATAAACGAGTGCATAGTTTCCTCAAACCTGTGCTTTAGTAACTGATTTTCTAATAACAGTTCTTGATTTCCTACATCATAGTCATGCTTAGCCAGTAAAACCTTGAAAGACAAAAAAGCACAGGTTTGAAGTTTTTGTGTTTTGTGTGATCTTTAAGATAGAAATGCTGTGGAATTCATGTTCATTTCAAATAATGAGTGGATCCAGATGACATTAGAATGATGCTTGAGTAAATTGTTGTCTATGTATCTTCATAATCAGGAATGTGAATGAAGTCATTCAGTAGCCTGCTAAGTGATTGCTGAGAACGGCGTGAGGTGATATTTAGTGTAAAATGTGTCTTCTAGTAGATTGTAAAATCTTCAAATCTACAAAAGGTTTTTCTTTTTTAAGCTTCATTTGTTTCACTCCTGCTCAACCACTTTCGCAATCGTTTCCCACAGCACCGACACAAATACAAATAAGCACAAATACTGGAGAAAAGCTGCCCACAGCATTTTGTCCTCTCTCTCTCTGTCTCTCTCTCTCCCTCTCTGTGCCAAAAACAAGATGGCACTAGTGTACCTGTCGGCTTGCTGTCTACTGTTGCTTCTTTTTGCTGTGCTCATTCTATCTGCGATGACCTCTACATGTCTGTAATACGTTATGAATATCAAACCCTTATGGATACTGTATATGTTCTGTTGTTTTTGGATTGTGAGTTGGATTTAAGAACAGTGATTACTTTCATCGTCCTCCTCCTTGTTGCCCCATTTTACTCACGATCTTGTTGTCAGGTGTATGCTGCTTGTCTTGCATCCAGCAGCACTGGAGGAAGTGCTGTAAGAAGCACAGAGGTAAACTGAGTTGTGTTTTGGTGAGGATTAAGCTAGAACTGGCTTTGTTTCACCGATCGTTCGATTCAGAGATCTGGGAAGACTGTGACAAGTGGAATTATTTTGTTATCCGCTGATCCCAAGAACTTAGATATACTGGTCTTCGACCTGTGGCCACGGATCAGCCGGTTGGATCTCTCCAATGTCTCCCTGGATTCCCACAGAGTGGTGGAGTTAACTATGGTAACCTTCACCCACTGAGATCTTCACAACAGTTAGTAAGTGATTGCTCCGTTATGAAAACTGCATTGTTCAATGTTAGATCTTTATTGAAAAAAAAATTGTTTGTAGTTTGTAGATTGTAGTTTTTCAGCATTCTCAGGTCTACAGGCTGTGATGGAGGTTTGGCTGAAGTTTTTAAGAATCACTTTAAATATCGGTTAATACCTACTGAGATCTTTTCTAGCTCTGAGGTTCCATTGATTAAGGTGGATCTGCGTCATCCAGCTCTCTGTGTCTTGGTATATAGACCTCCCCATTTGTGTAATGATTTCATCCAAGAATTCTCTGATTTTTTGGCCTCGATCATGCCATTATATGATTGAGTTTTAGTTCTTGGGGAGTTTAATATTCATATTTGTTGTCCTTCCAAACCTCTGGCCAAGGATTTTTTACATCTTATGATTTTGCTCAGTTTGTTACAGGTCCCACTCATAAACATGGTCATACCTTGGACCTTGTATATTCATCAGGATTTTCTGTTTGTAATATTGAAATGGATGATGGATATCTTTCAGATCACAACTTTATTACGTTTGATGTTAATCTGCAGTATCTGCCTTCAGTGACTGATCCTCCTAGTTATTGGTCGCAAAGATTTAATTGCGCATCTGATAACCTTTTCTGTAATTCTTATGAAACTATTTATTTATCATCTAGGGGTGAAGCGTCCTCTCTGGATCTCAGTATCGATTAGCTTGTGAATCAATTCACTTCCACTTGTGTGGATATTTTGAATGTTGTAGTTCCACTTAAAGAAAGGAAATGCCCAGGAGACAGCCATGGTTTAATGATTCTGCGCGTTCTCTGAGAAAGACTAGTAGGAAGGCTGAGAGAAAGTGGAAGAAGGATCACCTCCAGGTCTCCTATGAGATCTTCAAAGACTCCTATGTTAATTATCAAGAGGCTGTGAAGACTGCAAGAACAACTTTTTTTTCAAATGTTATTCTGAGCATCTCTAACAATCCGCAAGTATTACTTAGTGTTGTTGATGCTGTTCTTAATCCACCTGGGGGTTCTGCAAATGCTGGGTCATCACTCTCTTGTGATGACTTTTTGCAATACTTTATCAGTAAAGTTACTGATATCAGAGCTAAGATTGTGCCTTGCCTGTTGCTCCGTTGATGGGCGTCATTCACTCTGCTGTACTTCATCAGTTTCAGCCAGCCTCTTTATCGAACCTGATGAAAATTATGAGTTGTATGAAGTTGTCTTTTTGTCCTCCTGATTATATGACTGCTTGATTCTTTAAAAGGGTGTTTGCTGTAATCAGTTCTAATGTGCTGTCAATTGTTAACAGCTCATTGCAGACGGGGATTGTTCCTACGTGATTTAAGCATGTAGTGATTCAACCCCTGTTAAAAAGGCAACCCTTAATCCCTTGGTTCTTAGTAGCTTCCATCCCATTTCCAAATTACCACTTCTCGCCAAAGTTTTGGAGAAAGTTGTGGGTACCCAGCTACAGGCTTTTTTGGAGCACAACAATATTCTTGATAAGTTTCAGTCGGGATTCAGAACATTTCACAGCATAGAATTGACGCTGCTAGGAGTGACAAACGATCTACTGCTGGCAGCTGATTTAGGGAAATGCTCAGTGTTAATTTTATTGGATTTCAGTGCCATGTTTGACACTGTTGATCATGGAATTCTGATTAACAGTCTTGAGTGGTGTGTTGGTATTCGGGGTACTGTTCTTAAGTGGTTTGCGGATTACCTCAAAGGCAAGACGTTTTCTATACATGTGGGTAGTTCAACGTCTCCTGCTGCTTTGGTAACCTGTGGGGTACCCCAGGGGTCTGTTTTAGGTCCAGTCCTCTTCTCTTTATATATGTTACCTTTCTGCTCTATACTAAACAAGTACAGTATACCATATCATTGTTACGCTAATGATACCCAAATTTACTTCCCGTTGCAATTGGGTGGAATGGAATCTGTGACAAAGCTTTTTAACAGCTTAGATGATATAAGACACTGGATTGCACTTAACTTCCTGCAGAGTCCAAAACTGAAGTCATTCTATTTGGTCGAACTACTGTTAACCGAAACATCGCTGGCACATTGGGTCTACTTGTCTGGTCCTTAAAGCCATGTGTTAAAAATCTCGGGGTTATTTGACAAACAGATAAATGCTGTGGTAAAGAGTAGTTTTTTCTACCTCAGGGTGATCAATAAAGCCAAGCCGTTTTTTAAAGCTCATTAATGCTTTTGTTATGTCTCGTTTGGATTATTGTAATGCCCTGTATGTTGGGATATCCCGTACGACACTGTCTCGCCTGCAAATGGCGCAGAAGCAGCAAAAAAATGAATCATATTGCTCCGGTGTTGGTCGCTCTTCATTGGCTCTCTGTTAGTTATAGGGTGAATTTTAAGATTTTAGTGTTTATTTTTAATGCCCTACAAGGGTTAGCTCCACCGTCCCACGCACACAGTTGAAGCTGAGGGGCAATCGTGGTTTTGCGGTGGTTGATCCTAAATTATGGAAAGGTTTGCCACTCATAATAAGTTCAGCTCCCACACTTCATAGTTTTAAGTTTTTGCAAAAAAAGTACTTTTATTTACTTCCTTTTTAGCTTATATGTTTGAGTAGTTAAATCTATCTATTTCTATTGTTTATACTGTGTTCATCTTATGTATACATTTTTATTTTACATAATTCTATATAAGCTATTTATGTCTGTGTGTTGGTATATGTGTGTTCATGTATGTTTAATGTCTTCTTTTTCTTTTTTCTTTTTAATAATTCTTTATCTAGCTTTTATTTCATTCTGTTACCTTTTATAGGTAAAGCACTTTGGTCAGCTTCTAGTTGTTTTAAATGTGCTATATAAGTAAATAAAACCTAAACCTTAACCTCTTTCTCTCTCTGTCTCCACTCCTCCCAGCAATCTTTGCCACTTTCCTCGCTACTTTGGCTTCTTTTATGTGAAACACGGGATCACTTCTGGTGGCCCATTAACCTGGTCCAGAAACATGGAGCCTGATAAAGTAAGGCTATGTAGTTACTGCAGCACCCCCATGGTGTCGCTCATGGAACACAACAGGCCTGCGTAACAGAACACTATCTCATATGAAGCCCATTGTGAATCCTATCTCCCCGGTTCTTCCAGTATAAAGACGTCCTGGCTGGGCAAGGGCACCAGCCGGCCACCACAATATATTAAAATGTTTTGTGAAAAATTTGTATTGATGGAGAATTTGTCTGGATGAGTGGCAATGTCCAAAGTTGCTGGCGATAGGGAAGCTTTGTTGGCCCATCTCAGATGATGATGATGATGGTGGAGGTTATTTTAACAGAAGTCCATAGAACCTGCAAATTTAGAGGTCAGTATTATATGGTAAAATGCCATCTAGTATATGATGGCATTACAATTTAGATTTATCACTGTCATTGCCATAAGTCGCGGCCTTCATTGAAACTACAGTAAAGTGCATTATTTCAAAATAAATGGATTAATTTCAACCTGTTTGTTTTCAGCACAGTTTTTTAGGAATTCTCCTTGTAGCATGATTCTTCCCACAGATATCTCTTATTTTCCTTTGCAGTACAATGCATTCTCTCTGTGTGGCTACTATGTAGCAGGTGAATAGACATAACCATATTTATAGATTTTCTCATTTTCTATAATTACGTTTTATGTTCCTATGGTTACAGTTTTGTTTTGTTTTTACTTTTGGTCTTGTTCATTTTGTATAGCAAATGGCATAAAAGTCTAATACCTGGTGTCACACACGTGCACATAGGAGGCAGCTGAAAGGCTCAAAAGACAGTAATTCCTCACCAAACAAGGGGACAGCAGAGTGCACTAATCCTTGTTCTTTTCCATTGACAGACCGATCATGGGAAATTCTGCTTGGGCCCGATGATGCCACTTCCTGTTCCAGGCCCAAGACGTCACTTCCGGTTTCGGGCACTTCACTTCTGGTTCTGGCCCCAAGGACGTCACTTCCGGTTCCTGTCTGATGACATAATTTCCTGTTTCCCTCTATATAACCACCATGTTTGCCTTTGAACCACAACCTTCGCTATTTTGGCAGCCAAATTCAAGTATACGGGTGGCTGCCCCCAAATCTCTTTCTGTGCGGTGTGGAATGTACTACACTGGTCATATTGTACAACTCTAATAATAATAATGATAAAACATTTTATTTATTTGTAGGCGCCTTTCTAAACACTCAAGGACACCGAACAATAGATAAAACACAGATTATAAACAAAACTAAAATACAAAAATTTAAATCAGACAGAGCAATTGTAATCAAAGAGAAAAAGCAGTCTTAAGCAAATGAGTTTTAAGTTTAGATTTGAAAGTGAAAATGATTCAATATTTCTATTCTATTTCTACTCTTTCCATTAATTCCTAGAATCCTTGGAATGGAATTTTGTTCTGAACCAATATTACTTATGTGGCCAATTGTTTTGAAATGAGCATCAATGAAAGTACATTGTTGGATATTTGAATTGCTCTAATATCCAAACAGTAAATTAATTGCTTGTTCTATTCTGTGCAAATGAATGGTTAGAATTTTCTAACAAAATTGCATTTGGCCATTTCAGATTGAGAGACTGCATAGTCGATGACACACTAGAGACATGACTTCAAATCTCAGGTCTGCTCAGTCAGAGTGGATTTATTGTACATCTCTCTCTGTCTAAATGAGTTTTCTCTGAGTCTTACACCTTCTTTCCAAATCCCAAATATGGACACAGGGCCCTCCAAAAGCTCAGTTAAGGTAATTTCACATTTTGGGGGGCTATGTCATTGACAATTTTCATGTAAAGAATTTGCATTTTTTTCATAGAATGCATAACAGTGGATGCCATGCACCCTTGACTGAGATGAGACCCCAACCCCCAAATGGCTCTGCTCACCCCCTCCTCTTGTAGGGTCTATGCTTACATGTGGGTGACAGGTAACTCTACATTCCCCCTCAGTATGTGTACATGAGAGTGCCCTATGATGAATTAACATCCCATTCATAGTTTATTTTCCCTTTACTCAGAGTAATGTCAGCAAAGACTCTGGGACCCCACAACTCTGAGGTGGAAAGTAGATGGATTCATAAGAATTACGGAAAACCTAATAATATAAAGTCACTATTCATAACTGAAATTCACCATTTTGTGATCAATATGATAAAGCCTTGGTAAAGTGTTTCTGTTCTGTTTGCCTGAAAAATATGGAGTGCCCTGTTCTAGACTGTGTGTATGGAGAAATGAAGAACAAAATAAAGGCTGAGGGACCTCCAGGCACCCTATTCAATTATTTCAACTAAATAGGTTGTAAGTAATAAATCAAACATAAATCAGAGATGGTGGCTTCACCATCCATTATATTGCCATCTAGGCTTGACAAGGTGTGTTTCTGGGGCAAGACCAATGTCCTTCACAGGCTGCTCTCTGAATGAATGCTGACTTCTGGGTTTGACTCAGCTGATATAACCAGTGGGAAAGAATGGATAAGATTTCTGGGTTAGTCCTAAAAGTTATGTCACTCTTCTTCCTGTGCCTTGACATCTGCTGTATGATGGGAAGAGGAGGACATGTGAACAACCGAGCAGCCCTGTGCTCTTGAACTGCGTTCCTAACCTTTGCCTAACTCTGAAGGCACTCCCCTAGCGTACATGCTGACAATTATTTAGAGAAGAGTTGCTCAGTCCTAGTTCCTGGGTTTCTATGTGGCTGTAGATTGTCATATTCAGATAAAGACTGATGCAATTAACTAAACTTGTTTCAGTGGACAGACTTATTTTTGTTCACTGCCTGGTGCAAATATGGACTTTCTTTGCTACTGAAATACAAACAAACTTTAATTTGATAGCCTTTTCCTGTAGCAAACACCATCCCAAGACACTTCATAAGCATTAATATGTAATAAACATATTGGAGTTAGCGTGAGTCTGAACTCCCACACCTTGTGATTTAGTGTCCATTTAGAGTCTGCCTTCAAGACAAATTTAAAAAAGCTAAAATAGAATGTTTCTCTGGTTTTGCTATTAATTATTTATTTGTGTATCTGAAACTATAACTTTCACACTAGTCATTGTCAACACTTTTTAATATCATTTGAGGATGCAATTATTATGATAGGCAAGCTAGCAAGAATATTTAAGTTGTAACTCAGTTGATCGAGCTGCCCTGTGGGACATCCTGAAGGTTTGCGTGATCCCCTCGAGGTTGCTGGATATCATAGCCGGCCTGTACACTGGTACTGTGAGTGCTGTGCAGAGTGGAGGCAGAACCTCTGCGTTTTTCCCAGCTGATTCTAGGGTTCATCAGGGGTGTCTTCTTGCTCCTACTCTGTTCAAAGCTTGTGTGGACTGGGTGTTATGCAAGGTCGTGGGGTGAGGAATGATTCACGGATCTTTAATGACCTCTTGGGCACAGCCATCAGCAGTGTGTCTGTCTGCGGAGAGAGTGTCGACCTTTGTCGAGAGGTTTACTTACCTTGGCAGTGACATTCATGTCTCTGGTGACTCTTCCTATGAAGTCAGTAGACGGATTGGGAGAGCATGGGGGGTCATGAGGTCGCTGGAAATGGGTGTGTGGCGCTCCTGATATCTATGCAAAAGGACCAAGGTCCAAGTCTTTAGAGTCCTGGTGCTTCCTGTCTTGCTATATGGTTGCGAGACATGGACACTATCCAGAGACCTGAGACGAAGACTGGACTCCTTTGGTACTGTGACTCTCCGGAAAATCCTTGGGTACTGTTGGTTTGATTTTGTGTCAAATGAGCAGTTGCTCATGGAGTCCCAAATGAGGCACATTACCTGCATTGTGAGGGAGCATCAGTTACGGCACTACGGCCATGTGGCGCGTTTCCCCGAGGGTGATCCAGCTTGTAGGATCCTCATTGTTGGGGACCTGAGTGGCTGGACCAGGCCAAGGGGTCACCCACGTAACACCTGGCTGCGGCAGATAGAGGGTCATTTCCGGAGAGTAGGACTGGTCTGCCCTGGGGGGTTGCCAACCGGGATCCTGAGCTGTTTCGTCATGTAGTGGGTGCGGTAACACACTGTACCAGTGCATACTCCCCAGCTTGTACTTGACTTGACTTGTAAGCAGGAGAAAAAGGCAAAACCAAAAAAACAGTTAAAATCTGAGACATCAGCCACTCTGATACTAAAGCCAAATTGCGAGGCCAAAATCAAAAAAGTCAGAATTTCGAGGTTAAGTCAAAACAAGAAAAGTAAAAGTATTAGGATTTCAAGGCACAAATAGGGTTGTTTAGAATCTGCAAACTCAAATAGTGAAGTTCTGCGAAAGATGACTTTTAATCAATTGCGCCATTATCCGGAGGTTAAAACCTCTGAGGACATGCCCCTAACAACACAAGTATTATGAGTGGTGTATTTTATTAATTCAATATGCATCATATAGAGTGTTTTTTGGACGTCTATGAGTCTAACCTGGTCTTTTGACCTCAAATAATTTGATTTTGGCACTTATTTCTTGATACCTTCATTCCTGAAAGACTAATAATTTTTACTTCCTTCTCATTTTTTTTGCAAATGTCAGTGTTTTGTGAGTATCATTGCCTAGTGGATTTCCTGGGACTTCTTGGTAGTGTGCAGCACAGTTGAAAGGGCCAACAAAAGCATTTCTCTCCAAACCCAGATTGAATTGCTTTATGATTTTTGGTGTGTTTCCCTTAACAGTTGTTTTGACTCAACTAACAACGTCCGCGTTTTGTTTAGCATCTTCTGGTTTGTTTGAAAGATTTTTTTTTTCTCTCTCTGGTATTGCCCCTTACGCATATTTTTGATATCCTTTAATCTCCTGATCCCTTTAATTAGAAATGTTCTTTGACTTCTGCTGAGTCAGAACAACAAGAGGCTGTCCTAACGATGGGATGTCAAAATAGTGGCGATCATGAACAAACAAAAATGGTGGTGAAAACATCCATCCATCCATCCATTTTCCAACCCGCTGAATCCGAACACAGGGTCACGGGGGTCTGCTGGAGCCAATCCCAGCCAACACAGGGCACAAGGCAGGGAACCAATCCTGGGCAGGGTGCCAACCCACCGCAGGACACACACAAACACACCCACACACCAAGCACACACTAGGGCCAATTTAGAATCACCAATCCACCTAACCTGCATGTCTTTGGACTGTGGGAGGAAACTGGAGCGCCCGGAGGAAACCCACGCAGACACGGGGAGAACATGCAAACTCCACGCAGGGAGGACCCGGGAAGTGAACCCGGGTCTCCTAACTGCGAGGCAGCAGCGCTACCACTGCGCCACCGTGCCGCCCGTGGTGAAAACAGCCCAAAATAAATAAGAAAAACAAAAGTAAACTTTCAGATGGTAGAACTCAAGAAACTCCCAAAACGTGTGCTACATCTTGTAAAATGATTTAGAAAAACATGCCAGAATTAAATAATGAATCTATGCATAAATGGTTGTGGGGCATCTGTTGACATTTTTGAAATTACATCCATTTTCATAAAAGTGAAATGCATTGATAATGATATGTCTAAGTTTACAGCTCTTGTCTGCTCCAAGTTGCTGAAACATATCCTTTAGGAGAAATTTCCAGAAACTGCCACTAATGAAATTTAACTTGGGGCAAGTAAAGGAGTGTATAATAGTATTTCTTGAAGACTAACTGTGAGAGGCAGTACAACCTTCAAATCAGCAGACCGTCACTCATACTTGTCGCACTTTGCAGTTGCGTGTTTGGGTTAATGGTTTTTGCTTCATACTCTGCAGTTGATTTGCTTCTTGATTTAATTATTTATTCAACTGCTGTAATAAGAACCTTGTTTTGAGGGATTGCCTTCAGGTTAGAGCCAGTCAACCCATTTGGCAACACAGGCAGCAACCTAGGATACTGCCATCTGATGGGCAGCGTTTATGAATGTTGAGAGGTATGTGCTCCGAACACCGATGGCACTATTTATGTAACTCAAGCTATGCACAATCCAGAATCCTAAAGCCCTAATCAACTCTATGGACACTAAGGAATGCCTTTTTAGTAACTTAAGGGGAGTGTGCTCTGGACACCAAGGGGGACTCCCGCCCTCCTAGGGCTCCATATGGGTTTTGACTTGCACTACATCAAGTGTCATAATTAAGGTGCCAGTGGACTTTATATCATTGGTGGGTCACTCCTTTAATTGGATCTAGTGTGTGTTAACTGTGGTGGTGCTCCCCTTTTTAAGTTTGAGAATTTGCCACTTTGGTTCAGGTTTTTGGAGTTCTTTGACCATTTATAGTTCTAGATTCTGTCTAGGATTTTGGATTTCACATTGATGTATTTTTTCTTGACATGTGATATTCCCAGTGACTCAATTCAACTAGCCTGCTACTCGCTACACTAAAATAAATTTTGGCTTTAGTAGTAGTGGTCGACTCTATGTACATGAAAACTCATAACCAATAAATGAACTACAATGCATTTATGGTAGCAATGATGAATAAGAAATGCAGGTGTTTGAATAACAAATTATGAACTTTACAACAAAGTAAAATGCCACTAAACAGACTTTAAATCCAGGTTCTTTGTGTGTCAAAACTCCACGTTCCACAAAAAAATTAACTAGAAGTTCCACTAGGAGCTTGTATGAAAAATATATAATTTCCAAAGATCATAATAATTTCCTTGCAGAACACCCAAATGAAGATGTTTTTCTGGAAGCTTAAGATATAAAGATTGTCAAACACCAAACATGGACATCACTGAAGCAGGAAGTGAATGTGTCCATGTCCCATTTGGAAATAGAGCTGAATGTCATTAGAAAAACAGCAAAGCCATTACAGAGGGTAACTCGGCATTGGCAATTGAGCTCTTTTTTTTTTTTTTACAAAATGCACACAAGAAAAACAGTTCAGTTTAATATAGAACATCAATAAAACTTTTAACAAATGTGACCTTGAAAACACACTTCTAACGTTTATGGTTTTAGCACTTGAATATTTTGATTTATTCAGATTTGTTGTGAAGTCTGACTATTATGAATAACAGAATTGCAGACGCCCTGGTTCAGCAGATAGAACAGTGAAAGTTTAAAACCATATTATCTTTAAATGAGAATGCAGTCAAAGAAAGGTTACTTTTTAAAATAAGGAGAGAGAACTGTAGCATAAAAGTAATATAATTTATGCCGCTTCATGAAACTGAATGTGCCAGTTTCAAGGTGATTTTTAAACCTCTCCTCTGTCTTAAAAGGTCACGAGTGGATTAATTCAGAATGGCACTGTTTGAGCTGCTGCCTCACCATTTCAGAGTCCTGGGATTGCACATGTCTCAAACACATTTGGGGGCAAAAATAATAGGCTACAACATAAATAATATTAATTCAATTTGGCCTGATCTTTGTTACATAATAGAGAGGAGGTTTTAAATTAAATAATCAACATGACAACGTGATGGTAACTCTAGACTTTCAATACATTGCCAAAGACAGATTTAATTCAAAGTATAAGTATCTCTCAGATGGGCTTACATTAAATTTCATGTTGAAACTTGGCAAATATGGCGTCCCGTTGTGTTCACTACCATCTTTGACTTGATTGATGGCACTTTTCGTTTTCACTTCCAGCTGGCTAAAAAGTTCTCCATGGTTGGTTTATTGCTGGAAAAACTCTGATGAAAAAGCTCGAGCACCACTGTTTATAGTTTCACAAATAAAGGTAACTTTGAGTATAATTTAGCTATTAGAGAGAACAGTTAATGAAAAGGGATTACTTGTTGTAAAGTGTGTGGAAGCGCTGCCATGAGCAGGTGTCACTGCTTCTGTGTGTGAAGGCCTGTTTGAATTCCTATGTCGCTCGGATTCACACTCTGGCCTCCTCACAGCCATCTGTCACTGTCAGAAAGATATGCGGAGCACCTTTAGGAAAGAAAGTCAATTTAATTGAGTAAGGGGATGCCATAAAACTGTAATTCGTAGCCAGTATTGGATTAACTAACCATAGTGTTGGTGACAATGTGTTTTGAGCCATTTTGGGACGTAATGAATTAAATAGCAGGTTTTCTTGCGTGGCATAAGCGTGCCTGCATTGTTTGTTTGTGTCTTTTCCTCTGATCCTCTTCTGCCCATGAACTTTAAGATGTCCAAAGTGTAGTTTAATGCCTCATTCCCACTACCTGGGGTATCACAGTTCTTGGCACACATTGGTGTGAATGCAGTATACAAGAGTAATAGGTGAATGTCTGAAGACGACTATTATACTCCAGTTTAGATTGTACATTCAGTACTCTCCATGATTTGTGAGTTGTCTATAGGTACAGTATTCCTTTCTTCCCCACATTCCAGAAACTTGTATGTCAGGTTGAATGAAAACAGTAAACAGTCTTAATATGAATGTGTCTTGATCTGACATCTCATCCAGTGCTGGCAGGTGTCTTGCAAAGAATCTGCCTTTACACTGACTCAAAAATGAAGATGAATTCAATGTTATGTTCTGGGAAATTCCAGGATTTCTATTGGCTTGTGAATACACTGCTGGCATGAAGGGGAACACCATATGGGCAAAGATGTTCAGATATTCAGTGTAATGCAATAACTGCTCTACCTGAATCAAGATATACTGTACATGGCAACTCACTCTGCAAAATTACCCGTCAATTGCCAGCCTGTATGTTAACACCCAACAAGATGGATCCATATACGTGCAATGTTTTCATCATATCCTTACCCTGTCATCAGTGTGCATCAACAGGAGCCAGGATTATCTATTTTTGTCCAGTACACAGGATTCATTTTCCTTAGAACAGCAGAAAAACAATCTTTTGTTTCTCAGTGACAGAAGTCAAATATCGTTGAGTTTTTGGCAGCCTTAAACTTTTCATGACTATAAGGAGTTGTTCATTCTAGTATGGCACTTTCAGCACCACTGATCTGTTAGTTGACTGACAGAATTCATTACCCAGCTTCATCAACAGACAGTTTCAAGCTACAGGGCTCCTATTGGCTGGATAGTTTTGGGGTTTTTGCCCATTCCCAATACATAGATGAAAGACATTTAAATATTTAATCTTGTTTTTGCTCACAGTGAGTTAGACACAGTTATCACCTACCCACCTGCTTTAACTATCATTATCATTAGATATCATTGGATGCTGCCAATGAGCATACTGGCAATTATGTGAGATGAGCAAGTGGGCCTAAAAAGGTAATCACTCAGCTTGTGAATCATCACATCGGCAGGCTGAGGCAGAAAGCTGCCAGTTCTGTAAAAATCCCATGGAATGCAGATTATGAATAAAATAAGAACTGCAGTTATAAGAACTGCACCCATGTGAGCCATTACAGCCTGAGAGTCTGAAGTACCAAATGTGTATCTGTGTCCTTTTGAATGCATATACAAAATATATACTGTCACACACGTGCACATGGGAGGCAGCTAAAGAGCTTGAGTAAGGGCAGTTCCGAGTCATACTGGGATGGGGCAGAGTGCACTGACTCTTTTTCTCCCTTTCCTGCAGACCATTCACGGGAGATTCCACCTGGTCCTCTTGACGTCACTTCCAGGACCGAGCCTATGGAAGGAGTCCTTGCCGGCTCCAGCCCCTGTGATGTCACGTCCGGGCTCGAACCTTTGGCAGAAGACCTTCATGAGCCTGGCCCCTTTGATCTCATTTCCTGTCTTCCCCTTTAAAAGCCTCCACCTTTTCCCTGTTCCCTCAGTTCTGTTTTGGACTCGGTTTTGTGCACATCAGTGCTGTATCTACTTTACGACTTTGCAGCCAGGAAACCAAATATACGGGTGGCTGCCCCAAACCTTTCTATGACTCTGAGTTGAGTTTCTGACATTGGTGTAGTCGGCAGGATGGAAAAGTCCCAGAAGAGAGGGGACAGGACCTGCAATGCACCCAGGTGGGAGCATACCAGGGCTGAGTTTTGATGCGGGGAGGGTGTCCTGTGGTTCGGCGAGACCCGGTACGGGTGCCGCTCCTGGCATGTTTAACTAGTCAACCTAGATAAGCCAGGGAGTGTGTGGGAGGAGCTCACAGAGTTGTGCTGCTCCAGAGGGGCTTATTATGCTCTCTCGGAGGAGACTGCCCGCCTCCCTGTGAGACCAGACTCCTGATTGTCACCTAGGGGTGCCCCAGACTGGCAGGTGAGTAAGGTAAGAAACTGGAGGTTAGGCCCAGAGCGGCCAATCCTCAAACAAGCCTGGTCCTTCTGGGCAATAGTAGGGAAGTGGTTACGGCCGCATGAAAACAAGCCCTACCAAGTAATAGAGCAGGCAGTCTGCTATCTGCTCCTGAAAGCGCTTCCCTGTGGCTTTACCTGGCCAGTCTGGAGTAAGCAGTTTAAGAACCTGGCAGAGCTCATAGAGGTTCTGGAGACACAAAGGACAGTGTCACAATCTGAGGGAGCAGAACCATCCCTTTGTCGAACTCAGCCGGAGTACGTCCCAAGACACCTAGCCACGTACAACCTGGAGCTTGTGCCGACGTCCCCGTAATCACAGGTGCGCAAACCACTTGGAAGCGAGGAGTGATGCAGGTGGAGGGGGACGAGGGGTTGGTGTGCTCTGACTAACCCGTTGGCGGTCCCACACACAGGCGTGGTGATCGTAAATGGTTACAAAACCACAGCTTTGTTTGATTCCGGCAGCAACATTTCCATTGTTGCCTGCCGATTTGTGCTACTGTGACAGTACTTAAAATTTAAGACCAGTATAACCTGTATACACGGAGAAATCCGCTGGTACAGGTCCGCCTGTTGTGTCATCAGTTACAGGGGATCGGTTCAGAAATTAACCGTGGCGGTTCTTCCAGATCCTCCACACCCGGTGATACTAGGGCAGGACTGGTCTAAAATTAAAAACGGTGAGACACATACCACTCCTGAGGTTAACTTGGGCAGAGTTATAGACGGGGATGAGCCATCTCAAGCTGCCTCCACGCCATGTAACCAGCCAGCAGAGAGAGACGAAGTGGCCTCCTTGAGTGACATGGCAAATCCCGGACTATCGCATGCCGATACATCATCCACCAGTGCCGAGACGGAACAGGAAGAAACCACGCCCCTTGAGGTTGGCCCAGACCCTCTCTCCCTTTTGCGGTTTCAATTTAGAGAGACGCTGGTTTCTTTTAAAAGGGAGCAATGGAATGACGATTCCCTAAAGTTTGCCAAAAATGTAGTGGTCCTAGTCAACGGCCAGCGCACTAACCAGTCGATGCCACAGGGTCCTCACTTTGTGTTAAAATATGACCTTCTGTATCACGTAGCTGAGCATGATGGGCAAGATAGAAGGCTACTGTTAATCCCGTGGACCTTCCGGTGGCAGGTCTGTGATTTAGCACATGCCCACCTCCTAGGTGGCCATTTGGGCACCGAGAAAACCCTGGAGCGGATAAAGCTCCGCTTCTATTGGCCGGGAATCAATGAGGAGGTTCGTTGCTTTTGCACTTCCTTCCCGGAGTGTCAATTGCGACAAATTCCTAGGAAGGACAATGCTGCTCTCGTTCCTATTCCCCTGATTGATGTTCCCTTCCACAGAAGTGGGGTCGATTTAGTCGGACCTCTAGAGCCCTCAGCCCGAGGACAGAATTACATTTTAGTCCTCGTGGATTATGCTACCAAATCCCCCAAAGCTGTTCCGTTGCGCTCAGCTACTTCTAAAGCCATTGCATGGGAATTTCTAGGGGTCTTTGCGCGTGTCGGTATTCCTAAGGAAGTCCTGACGGACCAAGGGATGCTCTTTACCTCGGAGATGTTCAAGGAGACTGCCAAGTTACTTAAAATAAAGCATCTAAAGACTGCAGTATATCATCCTCAAACCAACAGTTTGGTAGAGAGGTTCAATCAGACTCTCAAACAAATGCTTCGTAAGGTGGTCAACGAGGATGGAAGGAACTTTTTGACTACCGGGAAGTCCTACAAGCATCCACGGGGTTCTCCCCTTTTAAATTATTGTATGGGCAACAACCCCGGGGCATTTTAGATATCCTAAAAGAAGGATGGGAAGAAGAGGTTTGTCTCTCTACAAACATATTGGAATATATCGTGCAATTACGCGATAGATTTGGAAAGATTCGGCCCCTCCTTAAAAGTCACATGGAAGAGGCACAAGCAGCACAGGTCCGATATTATGACTGTGGCACGGCTCTCCGAGAGTTCCGCCCGGGAGATTGGGTCATGGTCCTAGTACCTACCTTCCACTCTAAGTTGCTTGCCCATTGGCAAGGACCCTACAAAGTTAAGGAGAGGAAAGGACTCGTCGACTATTTGGTGAGTCAACCCAATCATCGGCTGAGGAATCGGGTTTATCATGTAAATCTGCTGAAACCGTGGAAGGACAGGGATCCCGATTCCTCCTTCGGTCAGCCCCGCTCACCCTTTGCTCACACGGCTAGCCTTAACTTCGATGTGGATTTAAGTCCCAGACAACAACGGGAGCTGGAAACAGTTATCCTGTCTGTCCTGAAGGCAGTGAGTGAAAAACCCAGAAGGACCTCTCTGGTTGAGCACGACATTGCGACAGAGCCCAGGGTTATAGTCCAAGAACGTCCGTATCGTCTTTCTGAGGCAAAAAGAGCTGAAGTGGAGCTTTAATCGAGGAAAGTCATAGTCCCTGGTCCAGTCCCATTGTATTGGTCACTAAGCCTGACGGGAGTTGGAGGTTTTGCAACGACTTCCGTTGACTTAATAAAGTCTCCCAGTTTGACGCTTATCCAATGCCATGAGTGGACAACCTCCTCGAGAGGCTTGGACAGGCTCAATATTTGACCACACTGGGCATGACAAAGGGGTACTGTCAGGTTCCTTTAACAGACACCGCGAAGGTTAAGACAGCGTTTAGCACCCCTAGCGGACACTGGCAGTATCGTGTCCTTCGATTTGGATTACACGGGGCTCCAGCCACCTTCCAGCGTCTGGTGGACAAAGTGCTCAGGCCTCATAACTCATACAGTGCTGCCTACCTGGATGACGTGGTCATCTATTCCAGCACATGGATGGAACACCTACAGCAGGTAAAAACGGTATTGCAGACACTTGGTGAGGCCAGGCTTTGGATTAATCCCAAGAAATGTTTCTTTGGATTAAGCAAAGCCAAGTATTTAGGCTACCTTGTGGGTCGGGGTACCGTGAAGCCACAGTGCTCCAAAGTAGATGACATTTTGAAATGGCCCCATCCGCAAACCAAGTAGCAGGTCCAAGCCTTTCTCAGGTTAGCGGGATACTACCGCCAGTTTGTGTCCCGGTTCTCGGGGAGAGCGGCACCTTCGACTGATTTGACAAAGAAGAGGGCCCCAAACATTGTGGTATGGACTGAAAAGACAGGTGCTGCATATAGTGACTTGAAGCAGGCACTTATGTCCGCACCTATTTTGAAAGCACCTAACTTTTCTTTACCTTTCATCCTCCAGACGGACACTTCAAATACAGGCCTGGGGGCTGTGCTGAGCCAAAGTGTCAATGGTGTGGAACACCCCATCATGTTCCTGAGCCGGAAACTTTTCTTCATCCCGGAAGCACGTCGTTCCTTCTGGTCATGTGATCAGGACGTACTTCCGGGTTATAGGGCACGTATAAGTCCTTGAGCCTCCCTGCAGCGTCTTCTGGTGGGCCCCACGGTGTCCAGCAGGGTTGGAAATAAAAACTCCATTGTCCATGATTCCCTGCTGGTCTTTGGGGCAGTTCCATGCTACAGGGAGGGCTCCATCTAGTGGCCTGGGGGTATTAGCCGGGATGAACGACCGACCATCTCCCACAGTATACAGTAATCCCTCGCTATATCGCGCTTCGCCTTTCGCGGCTTCACTCTATCGCGGATTTTATATGTAAGCATATTTAAATATATATCGCGGATTTTTCGCTGCTTCGCGGGTTTCTGAGGACAATGGGTCTTTTAATTTCTGGTACATGCTTCCTCAGTTGGTTTGCCCAGTTGATTTCATACAAGGGACGCTATTGGCAGATGGCTGAGAAGCTACCCAACTTACTTTTCTTTCTCTCTCTCTTGCGCTATCTGTGATCCTGACGTAGGGGGTGTGAGCAGGGGGGCTGTACGCACACCTAGACGATACGGACGCTCGTCTGAAAATGCTGAAAGATTATCTTCACGTTGCTACCTTCTGTGTGCAGCTTTTAACTGTGCTGCACGGTGCTTCGCATACTTAAAAGCTCAAAGGGCACGTATTGATTTTTTTTATCTCTCTCTCACTCTCACTCTCACTGCTCCTGACGGAGGGGGTGTGAGCTGCCGCCTTCAACAGCTTTGTGCCGCGGTGCTTCGCATACTTACAAGCCAAACAGCCCTATTGATTTTTTTGCTCCTTTGAAGAGGAAGATATGTTTGCATTCTTTTAATTGTGAGACTGAACTGTCATCTCTGTCTTGTCATGGAGCACAGTTTAAACTTTTGAAAAAGAGACAAATGTTTGTTTGCAGTGTTTGAATAACGTTCCTGTCTCTCTACAAACTCATGTGTTTCTGCGCAAATCTGTGACCTAAGCATGACAATATAAAAATAACCATATAAACATATGGTTTCTACTTTGCGGATTTTCTTATTTCGCGGGTGGCTCTGGAACGCAACCCCCGCGATGGAGGAGGGATTACTGTATATATATATATATATATATATATATATATATATATATATATATATATATTAAAGAAATACAATAATTAATGAAAAAATAATTAGTATATAGTATATTCTGGGTACAATTAATGGATAAATGGTTTTAAATAACATAACTGAAACTGAGGATGAATTATGGAGAAATGAAGCTAATGAATAATGTTTTATCTGTATTGTTTCTGATTCAAAGAAAATGCACAAGTATTTACAAGACATTTCACTACAAGCCATCTATATGTTAGTCAGGGTATCCAAGTTTTAACCCGTTTTAACACAAATCATTTTAATTTAATCAGGTGCTTCCAACAACAAGTAGGAACCAATCCTAGATGGTGCAGGAGTCCACCACATGGCACACCTACACACACCAATGTAAGAGGACAACTGGAATACCTCAAGAAAAATCACATAAAGATGGGAAGAACATGCAAACTCCACATAGGCCGTTACTAGGTTTGCATGTGAACCCTGGAGTCCAGAACTGTGTGGCAGCAGTGGTAATCAGAGCAGGCCACCAAACTTAGATGTACTGAAAGCTGAAAAGGAAGCACGCACTGAATACAATAAATAGATGAGCTAAAAATAAACACAATAGATTCAACAAAGAGCAACACTGCCTAGCTAAACAAGCTGAATGCCATAAGAGCAACGAGGAGGATATTTGTAGCTTTGCTTTACTAAAGCCATACAGGCCCGATTACTGAATGATAAATAAAAAGTAGAAAATGAAAAACAATTGCATAACTAAAATAATTTTCCAAATATGTCCATTAGCAAAAACCAACAAAATAATTAACAAAAAATAGTGGAATAAACAAATAAAACAGAAATATTGGACAGAGCCTAAGCAAAACCATAACACTAACAAGGCCCAAGATGGGGGAACGAGACAATTTGAAGACAGAGATACCCCCAGTGGTGAATGGAGAGTTCCTCCCTATGTAAGTGTGGGGAGCCCGTGGCCACCTGAGGGCAGAAACCCTTATATAATAATGTAGCAGTTACCTAAGGTGTGCTTATGTCAAATAACAATTCATTTTTATTTTGTATAAGTTATGTTTCCTGTTGAAGACAAGTAATAGAATAAATGTAAAACTATTTGTTATCTCTTATCCTACGTGTACCCTCAGTGTTCCTCCTGCGCCTTTCCTCTGTATCCTTGTGTGTCTCAGTCTCTCTTCCACAGCACTTCCTCTGTCGATCTCATTCCTGAGACTTCTTCTCAGACTCGGTCGTTTCAATGCGCTTTGTTTGCCTCCTGTTCACTTTCTTAGTACCATCTATGATAGATAGGCTCTTATTACCCACTGGGTAAATATCATTTGTATTCTAGCAAATACTTCACATCGACTTGGGTTGCATCTCATTAGTATTTAGTGACCCAAAATCACTCGGTACATTATTTGCTTTGTTGTTTTTAAAATGTCTTATTATAACTCCTTTTATATATAAATAAAAAAATTTGGCACAATCAGGAATTAAACTTTGCACCCCAATGTATCATCTAATCATCTCTACCACTGAACCTCCAAAGACAAATTGAACAATCAGATTGTGGGAGGGACCAGACACACACACATACACACACCCACGCACACACACACCACACACACAGACATTATCCTTTTATTATTTAGTAGATATTGCCTCATTCAGGCATAAATGTTCAAAAACATTAGTGTGGTGGCAACTGCAAGTATATTTTTTTCTACACATAAAAGATCAACCTTTGAAAATGAAGCAGCTTTGACTCTTCAAGGCACTTACCTTATTTTTTTTTCTTTCTCCATGTTGTTCTTATTTCACTAATATGTCCATTACCATTAACATAGTGTTGTGTTTTGTAATTTTTTTTCTCCAGATGAAATATAAAGATATCATCTGTCAAAGACAACTTACTAAATCACAGATCATCCATTAAAATGGAGTTGATGAAATACATAAAAAAAGAACTTTAGAAATGTGAAAAAAGCCACAGAGCACATAGAGTGGCATCAATGTGACAAGGCCAAGTTGCCGTTTTGGTGTTGCTAAAAGTCACTGGAAAGTTGGAAAAGAATGGAAAAATGAAGGAAACTCTGTTGCAATGGTTCCAGCTGCAAAGAGAAAAGGAATTAACTAGATGCTAAACTGAAGAAACTTCTGTTAATGAACCAGTGATGTGCAAGAAATACTCAGTTTGTTAATATCTGTCAACATTGTTCTGAAATTAACAAGAGCAGAAATGTTCTTGGCTAGCACAGTAATGCAGCGGGTAATATTGCCACCTCAGATTTCTAGTGTCCTGGGTTCAAATTTCACTCCGGGTCATTGTTCTTCTGGAGGTGCCACATTCTCCCTGTGCTTTTGTGAGTTTTTTTCTCTGGATACTCTTGTGTTGCTCTCGCAAACCCAAAAGCATCCTCATTAGGTTGAATGGCAATTCAAATGATCTTTCTATGGTTGTGTGCTTGATTGACCCCAGTGATGAACTGACCTAGTGTTGTTTCCTGCCTTGTATCCAGTGCTGCCAGGATAGGCTAAAGCCTCCTGTGAGCCTGAATTAGACTATAATGATGTATTTTCCCTTTTTATAGTACTACACAATATAAAATCGAAGAGCAGAGTTTTAAACCCTGTGATACAAATGAACAGTGGGGATTGTGTCCGCACTGATTATTTTGAGAGCTCCATTTCCCATAAAATAACATTGAAGAGCTTCCCTCTTGGATTTTTGAGCATGGAAGACTGATGAGGTGGGGTTTTTGGGGAGTTGTTTAGAGTGTGACTTGCTGTTATGGGTTTGGCATTTGAAAAATAGCCCAATACAGTGCACCCTGGCACAACAGCACATCTGGCTATCCTGATGATGAGGGCAGGAGGTAGTAAAAAAAGAACGGCAACAGGCTTGTAGTGCTGTGGTGTGATGAAAGGATGCAGGTATTGTTCTGCTTTACAGAAAATTATATGACAAGTGTGACTGCAGGAAATTAAGACATTTTCTATGGAAGAAAATGCAATAATATACTGTATATTATAGCTATACAGGCATCATGTATTATGTATTGCAAAGTTATAATTAGCTATAGTACATAGAAGTACACAGTACATAGTCTTATTAATTTCTTAATTTCTTTGTTAATTAAGATGAGGCTCTCCCAGTAGGAATATATAAAGTTAGACCAACAGCAGGATTCATGCTACAAACAAGAGAGGGTTTTACTTCTGGGTATATGACAGAGGCAACAACAGCTGAAGAGAATAAAGGAAGAAATACTCAGGCAGATGGAAGCAAAAAAGGCTATTAAAAGCCTTCATTACTTTGCACTTTCCCAGTCCAAAGATCTTGATCTGTCTCTCTGTTATCACCCCAATTAATCCCCAAGACAGAGTGTGTGCTGGTTGAGCTAAAGGTGATTGGAAATTGTGGACTTAACTATCAAGGGTACAAAGCTGAAGCTACCTATACTATACAACAGGCATGTCAAACACACGGCCCCCCGCAACAGAAATCTGTGCGGCCCACATGACAGATCCTAGTTAGCACTGAAATTGTACAAAATGATTACTATCGTTTGTGATTGAATCATTCTGTATCTTCGGCGTTACTCATTGACTTTTCTTACTTCTGCCTTCTGACAAAAGCGTATTTTCCCATGGCATTACGGTACCGGAAATGTCACATGCTAGTATAACCACGAACCTTGGCCAAAGTTAATGAGCTGCAACGTCACAACTGAAGTGCTAGGCTGCAGCAGCGGGCAGCAGGGGCGGCCTTAGGCATGTGCAAACTGTGCACCTGCACAGGGCCACCAAATCCCAGGGGCCACCATACCAATATATATTGAATATAAAACAGAAAGAGAAAATAACGGCACAGCTGACGGCAATGTGGCCGAAAAACATTGTGTTTCTTGTTAATTAGTACGCTGTATTTACTAATGTCGCTAGAGTCGGAGCAGTAAGCTACTGTATATGTAGTATTATAACGTTCTGCCGTAATGAGAATATCATGGGCCGCCACTTGGTTTTCAAGATATGGACACGCGCATATAGAAGCGTGTCATGAGCACGAGGCGGCTATGCAGTGTCCACAATGGACGTGGCCATCCGCCGTACATAAGATACCATATTGACATTGGTGGGCGAAGGGGCCACCGATTCTTTCTCTGCCCAGGGCCGCCACGAGCCTAGAGCCGGCCCTGGCAGGCTACACTACTGGCTGGGCTGCTGAGACTGGCCACTGGGCAGAACTGACCATCACGAGTAGTAATAGCCTGCATATTTTCATGTTTTTTTGCTCTAGTTTTATGTAATTTTGTGCTAGTATTGTAACAATCAGTTAGTGCAGACTACAGCTAAAGATCTGAAGTGGATGCGAGAAGTTGGTGAGTTGTTTATGAATATATTTTTGTGATTTTGAGTTTGTATAATTAGTGTAGGTCAGGCGGCTTTTTGCATATCGGCTTATTTTACAATATAAACTTTGAAGTAAACTTAGTAAAGCAAAATTAGATTTTTGGAGGATTTGTCTTCCAACTTGAATTACAGAGCAATGAATTCAGTGAGCATTTTCGTGATTTCAGTTCACATGAGCAGGACTTTGCGCTGTTTATGTCACCCTACTCATATAACGTTGAGAATGCGCTTGAGAATATCCAAATGGAATTAACTGAACTGCAGTCAGATTCTATTCCGATAGCAAAATACAACGAAGTTGGTGTGCCAGGCTTGTATGCTTACCTGCCACCCTCGTATGTGCAGATCCGTAAGTTGGTATCGAGAGTACTGTCAATGTTCGGAAGCACTTACATGTGTGAGCAATTGTTTTCGTTAATGAAAGCTACCAAAAACCCACATCGCTCAAGACTTACTGTCGAGCACCTTTCATCCCTCATAAAAGTTGCAGCTGCACAAGATTTCAAGCCTGATATTGCTGAACTGGTTACTAACAAGAGATGCCAAGAGTCGGGACAAAAGAAATAGATCTCACACTGTAAGACTCCTATATAAGCAATGAATATAATATAATGAATATAATATAATAATATAAGGACCTAGCTAAGAGGCTAAGACTCTAATTGTACGCTGTTGTACGGAGATTGTATGGAAATAAATTGCTTTTCTTTAAACATTAAGTGTTACATTTTTTAAAGTTTTCAGTATTGGAAAGAAAGCTACAGTAACTTTGTATAATAGTATTTGTTACAGTGCGGCCCACTGACGCATGTATGGCAGTCGAAGCAGCCCACCAATGGTAGTGAGTTTAACATGCCTGCTCTACAAGACAATAACCTGACCATGGCAACCTGGAAATATGACAGCTATTTGCACCAACATCTACATGAGTGCATTGAAAAGAACAAAAGATGGCTGATTTAGGAGTTTTCTGGGGTTTTTTTTCTTTAGTTGGCAGGTCCCAAAGTGGCCTAGTAATAATACTCCCAAAGGAATGGAGGTTGGCAGGTCTATGTCATGTCACTTCAGGGCTGAAAGACATTCGCACTCTGCCCCTGTTTGCACCACTGTAGACATTTTACAGTGCACAGTAACCAACAGCAATGAATGCTTACAGCAGCAGCTATGTGATACAAGGTGTGTTACTACAGGAAGACAACAGCAATACGCTTCTAGTTGCACCACTGATTGAAGACAACAAAGTATCTTCAACCAATGTTGGCCTGTAAAAGGTTTTTTTCATTACTTTTGTAAATAAAGTTTAAGCCAACACAATACACATGTGATTTGAATGAACTCTAAACAATAATAATATGCAGACAAAGCTTTGTCATAATGATGAGGCGTATACTGTAAATCCCAAAGCTATGTAAACGTCTGGCACATTACTTCTCATTGTAGATACTGCGTCCAGGTATTGTTGAATACACTGAGACGAGGCACGTAAGACCCTTGTCAATGTCATAGAGGTACACAATTGGACAAAAAACTATGGCAGGCAGCTCAAGGAACACAAGAGAGTGAAAGGCACATATAATGCGAAAATATTTGAGACAAGGCTGTCTAAAAGCATAACATGCCAAGCTACATTTGTGAAACAAGGCTATCTCAGTAAATAAAAAGAACTATTGCTCTTAGGTCAGAGGTCTGTGCTCCCAACTTGTGTGCAGCTGGTATACTGACCACTCTTTGTTAAGATTGCCAAGGCTTTACAAAGTGAAGTGAATAAGCCTTTGAGTCACATGGCCAGGGATCTGTGTTAACAAAGAAGACTAAATGAGATAAATTATATAATATCTGGTCAACCAAATGCCTCACTGCAGAAAGCCTTTGATAAAAGATATTTACCTTGAAGGTCATTTACACAGGAGAATTATTTTGCCAACATGTCTAGTCCATGTTTTCCATTATATAATTGGAAAGAGAAAAAAACTAATACAATACAAACTAATAAAAGACCAAAATGGAATGTTCGATACCTAGGAATACTACAATGAGTCGTGCTGAACATTCACCAACATTTCTTGATATTACAAACTTAACTCATTTAACTCAAAAGAAAAGTTATAAATGTACAAACACATCAATTTAACTCAATGTTGGCAGGTTTTTCATGTTAGTTTTTTGTTTGACAGCATACTGCACTTACTCATTAATGGGTGATATGACAAATAGGAATACTGTATTGGCTCTGATGAGTATTAGTGTGGTTATGTTATGATTTTATTAGAATTTTTATTTTCTCTGTGCTTTATAAATTTTCTAGTACATTTTCTTTATTGTAAACGTACTTTTACGAGGTGAAGGAAATTTTGTCATTAAATTTATATTTTTGATTGGAGATATTTTTCACTAAAAATGATTACTTTTCCCACAGCCCTATTTTGGTTTGCTCTGTGTTGCCTTGGTTGCTGGGCTATTGTTACAGTAGGTAAAGTCAACTGGAAATGTGTGATACATGACATCATGGAGTTGTAAGCATAATGTCTGTCCTCTTTGTGTATATATTGTGGCTGCTACTACTCTTTGCGATGGTTGTGTCACCAGGTAACAAAACAACTGGGAGATAAACAGTCTCAGAGTAAAGAAGCAGAGGTCAAAACAGGGAGATCCAAGAGTACTGAGTATCAAAACCTAAATGTGAACTAAGCCTCAAGTTGAAAGAAAAGCAGAAGGAAATTCAAGAACCAAGAGCTTAAAGAAGTATGCATACACGTGAATTTTATTCTTTTAGAAATCCTGAAAACTTAAACAAGGTAGTCATCCCAGGGATTAATCTTTAAACCCCGTGACCCTTGAAATCACTGTTTCGTGACCCTGAGAATGCTACTAACAACTTCATAGGGACTGACAAACAAAACCTTTTCAAATGGCATCTCACAAAAAACACAAAACAATTAATTAACACATTTAAATGATCTCAAAATATCAAACAATGTTCAAAATTCATTAAATAAGCCCCAAAACGTGTAACAACACAAACAACAACAACATTTATTTATATAGCACATTTTCAAACAAGAAAAAAAATAAAATCTGCAGGGGTTCCAAGGCCACAAGACTGCCCAGCCCCCTCTAGGCAAACTTACCTAACATAAATGACCTCAATCAGTCCTCACTGTATTCAGAGTTCACAGGGAAGAACTTGATGATGACGGTCATATGGACTTCTGGCCTTTAATCCATCAATGTAGGGACATCACAGTGCTTTGATCAGGTGGTGGTGGTGCAGATCGTCACCACAGAAAACTGGAAAAAGAACAGAAGAGAAGTAGGGGTTAGTATGGATTTTGGAGCCACCAGGAATGATAATGATAATTAACTGAATATACAGAGCATCAGGATTAAACTAAAATGAAGCTATGAGAAAGCCATGTTAAAGTAATGTGTTTTTAGCAGTTTTTTTTTAAGTGCTCCACTGTATTAACCTAGCGAATTTCTATCTGTAAGCTATTCCAGATTTTAAGTGAATAACAGCAGAAGGCTGCCTCACCACTTCTTTTAAGTTTAGCTCTCAGAATTCTAAGTAGACACTCATTTGAAGATCTAAGGTTACGATCTAGAGTGTAAAGTGAGAGGCATTCCGAGATATAGCATGGAGCGAGATTATTTAAGGCTTTGTAAACCATAAGCCTTATTAAATAACACAGGCAACCAATGTAGTGACATCAGAACTGGCATGATGTGCTCGGATTTTCTTTTCCTAGTTAAGATTATAGCAGCTGCATTCTGCACTAGTTGCAACTGATTGATGTCTTTGTTGGGTAGTCCTGAGAGGAGTGAGTTACAGTAATCTACTCGACTGAAAACAAAAGCGTGAACTAATTTCTTAGCATCTTGCAATGTCATAAGAGGTCTAACTTTTGCTATATTTCTTAAGTGAAAAAATGCTGTCCTAGTGATCTGATTAATGTGATTTAAAATTCAGGTTAGAGTCAATAGTTACCCCTAAATTCTTGACTTTTAATCATAATGCATCAAGTTTATTTCTAATAACCTCATTATATCCATTTTTGCCAATCACTAAAATTTCTGTTTTCTCCTTATTTAGTTTGAGGAAATTACTACTCATCCATTCAGAAACACAAGTACAACATTGTGTCAGTGAATCACGAGTGTCGGAGTCATCAGGCACTATTGATAAATACAGTTGTGTGTCATCAGCATATCTGTGGTAGCTCACGTTATGCCCCGAGATAATCTGGCCTAATGGAAGCATGTAAATCAAAAAGAGCAGTGTGGACCCAGGATAGGGCCTTGTGGAACACCATATAGAATATCATGTGTGTTTGAAGTATAATTACCACAACTAACAAAGAATGAGAGTGTCATTCATGCGCATCAGAAGGTCACCTTCCTGGCTCATCATATATAAGCACTACCACTCTGGGACATGAGGGAGCGCTGTCACTGATATTATTGTCTCTTCTTACCACCCACAGCTCAGAGAAACCACCCAGTAAGAGCAACTGACTGCATCTCTTATAGTCCAGCAACTATAAAACTGAGGTGCTCTTGACACAGGTTGTCTTATTCCATCATGAGGAGACTGCTGGATGGAGCTCCAACTTCAAATTTGTCAGCACTCCACAGTGCCTGGCTTCAAAGCCAGAGCCTACCAGGCAGTATTGCCTTTGTTTCTGTTATTTGTGTCAATGAGTGTCTGTTCATTTTACTAGATTTATTAATTTTTAAATGTTGGTGCCCCAGCATTTGTTTGGTGGAAGCGTGTATTCCTTCGGCAGACAACAAGAGAAAAATCAAAGCTAAATCAATAATAATCATGACATCAATTAAATCTGTTTTTTCTCCTGGCTAACAACTTTCAGTTCTGTCCCATGATTTTTAATATGAAATTCTCTATTTTGACCAGATAAAAGATCATCTTGACCAATTTGGTTTTGACCCATGCTTTATTTTGTCCATGTTTCATTTCCTGGTCCTTTCGTTAATATTGTGCACATCTGTGCGATGTTGGAAGAAAAACTTGAATGTTTCAAATGTGGATCCTGAAATGGCTAATTTTGTACTTTGGCCAAATGCATGCACAATTAGCCATGCTGTGTAGCTATGAGTCTAAACAAATCTTAAATGAGCTCTCCTTGAGTCAAACTGAAGTCAGACTTTCCAGTTTTATTTTGTTTTGCTTCCTTTCTTCGACAGTGTCTTATGCCACACTGTTTTTAGGTGCCATGCAAAGTAACCAGCACCACTTTCCATGTCATAAAAGAGTTAATAAACAAAACACAACCAAAAACCTTAACATTAATTTTTTATCTTATTTATTAACATATGGTATTTCTTTAAAGAATAGGTTTATTATTTTTCAAGTTGAAGTTATTTCTTCACAAAAATGATGTATATGCATTTGCCTTGCAAAATTGTGTTTCAAATTTAAGTGTTTTCAAAATTTGAGAGGAAACCACTCCCATAAAAGATTATTTCAGAAGACTACAAGTACTGATTTACAGCACACAGCTGGTTTTCTTTTAAAATGGCTAAATCGCTATTAGTGATTGGTGTTTTTTTTTGTCAGAATTGACACGCATAAGCTATTTTACAATGTGTGTGCAATCACAAGACATGGCTTGGCTTGAAAAATGGATCTGTTCAGTAGGTTTTAACGGGTGCGTTGTGCCCAGTTAACTCCAATGTAAAGTGCCAGTATAGGCAAGATATTTTTTAAAACTTACAGAAAATGCTGGACTTTGGAGCACATTTTCACATGGTAAACACATACAGTATATACAGTACCATGTTTGTGAGGAATTGACTTTGATTTGAAAAATATCAAACTTGTCCTTTAAGCTTTTACAACGTAAATAAACCGTACTTTGTTTCTAAATTCACAAAGCATGCAGACTACATCAGTTTTCCTAGCAGGTTTTAATGTGAAGATTTATTTGTAACTAATACAGGAGGTGATATGGTTAGGCTTTAAGGGATGATCATTCACTTCTCTTGAAGAAGTGCAGTAGATATAAGTGGGTGTGCATTTTGGGAGAGTAAGGTTGAGTAAAAAGTGAGACCACCAGATCCCATTGATCTTTTTTTTTTCAGGAGACAAATAAACATTATCCTTACTGAGGGTCATTGACATCATACCACCCCACCTCTTTATTCAGTCTTGATTTCTAGACCTGCATGAGCCCATATATCATGACTGAGAGAATACTGAGTAATTAGGCCAATATGTCCAATAATGTCACATAACATAAAGCAAGACTAATTACAAATAGTTTTAACAATGATCTTGTGCATATTGAAGAAACAGTTGTGCTCCATATTTATAAAATGATACCTGGAATCCCATGCATGGTTTTCTACCTTTATGGTCTACAAATTATTGCTATTAGAGTGCCTGTGTTCTGTGTTAGAAATGAATCAGTTTATTTAGGATCTGATATTTCAGAGTAACTTTCAGCATGCTAAAAATCAACTTTTAATACTTTTACTATAAATACTAATTTGAGCAGTGTGTTTTTAAAGAAATATTAATTTATCTTGATCTTGAAAATGACCTATATTGTAAAGTACACAGAAGTTGTATTTTGTTTTACATATTTGAAAGACATGCAACATTGTAAATAAGGATGAAAGCCATAGACTGTTTTGTTAAATAAAAGTTTTGAACTACAAATGGGTCTCTAGTATGGCAAGATTTCTTAAATACAAGATATTTGTTCCTGTTCATATACACTATATACAGTATACAGCTCTTTGGGTCTCCTGGAATGTGAATTTAAATTGATCATTATTCATTCAAAACTACTGTCATCTTGTAGTATGGGCATTTAAGTGAACTATTTAATGTTATTTCTACACCAGACAGTGAAACTTGTAGCACCTAGAAGTATCAATAACCGCTAAGTAATGTAATTTCCTAACACGATGAGCAAATAACTTTACTTACGGCAGATTGCTGTTTCTACACTACATCGTTCAATAAGTTGAACTTTAATGGCGTGGAAATGCTGCTATTACTAAACTGTAACATTTCACACCCATGGAGTTGATTTATCAGTAAATCGATTTTCTGCCAATACAATCTCTTACTAAGCGAGGCTTCACTTGTAAGTGTGACAAACCATGTGCATATAGTAAAATTATGAAATGTTTAAACAAAACAGAAAACATAGTCGAAATATAAACAAAGATACACACACATGCTTTAAGAGGTAAAAACTACTGTCAGTAAAGGTGTAACTCTGCCCCTCCTTGACAAAGCCTCAGCAGCCACACTTGGGGGCAGCTCCGGTCCATGAGAGACCAGCTGCTGATGAGACAGGCTGAAGCCCCCGACCGATTCTGTTGACCGATTCAGCGACCTGAGTCACGCTGAAGCCCGTAAGATCACGCCCCTGTCGGCAGCATCTCTTTGACTCCGCCCATTTTCCAAGAGCCACTTCCCATGTGTACTGACGCCTAGATTGCATACCAGTCATATCGATTTCAATTTCAATTACTTTTATGTCTTCTCTCAAACCTGTGGAATCGATAGTTTAGAGGTCAGTGTATTCAGCATTTATTAAACTTCTAAACTTTCGAGGTATCTCAGTTCTGCATCTGAAGCAAAACCACAGAATGGATGTGTCTTTTGCTATTGGTTTTATATACAGTATATATTTGCCGACTGGCAGACAAACTACAAGCGTTACCTGATAGGTAACCATACAAAATAATCATAATGCGATTCAGACCTATATGAATGTAATACTCCAATCTTCAAGTTGTCAAGTAAGCGAAACAGCCTCCGTGGCGCAGCGAGGCTTCTTTCTCGTCAGGCGCTGAAGTCCGAAGTTCCCCATAAGTGGAAACAAAGGCGCGTACACCCGGTGAACGTCAATTAGGCGAAACACTTGTCATGTACACTTTTTATTTATGGCAAGTATGTTTCACATATCATTCAGTATATGATCTGCTTCTCGCAACTGAGATGATGTGGCACATGTTTGCCGATTGGACAACCAGACCCAAGCGTGACCTGGTAGGTGACCATCTAAATAATCAGACTGCAATTCAGACCTATGAATGTAATACTCCGATCTTTACCCTGTCAAGTAAGCGAACCAGCCGCTGTGGTGCAACGTCATATTCTTCAGCCTCAGGCGCTGGCGTCCGAGGTCCGATCCCCGTAAGGGGAAGCAAAAGTGTTTACACGTGATGAGCCCCAATAAGGGCGAACACGTGTCGTGTACTCATTGTACTATTTGTCAGGCACTGTATCATTCACACACACACGCACGCACACATAAATATATATTTTATAAGTCGACGTAACTTTTTTCTGTGAAAAATTAAATGAAGCAGTTTTCTAGGTAAAGCAACGCATCGTATTACAATGTCTACTGAATCAAGTTAGCACGTTATTTAATTGTACAGTTATACAAGGAGTAAAAATAAATATCGTCGTGTTTCTCACATGGATACAAAGAGGCCTCATAGTGTCTGAACTACTCGCATCTGCCGGATGCCTAAAACTGTTCTGGCTGCAGCTAGATACCTCTCGCTCCGGTGGATTACTGCTGGGGTTCTTCGAAATATGAGATCCGGCAAATCCGAGATTCACAATCCTAGACCAGGGAAGAGCTAAACATGTAATGTTATTGTCAAAATCACAATCTAAATGGGCACATAGCAAGACATCACTTCTACTTGTTCTCAGTGTTTAAACCCAACGCCCAGAAAAGTTGCTTCATTTAAATCATCATCAGCAACAGCACATTTCTTATTGAGGACTTCGAAAAGAGTCCTCGCGTCTGTGCTGGTTCTGTGTCTCAGTATGCATTAGAGTGGCTCCGAGCATTCTACACACCACACCTACGCCCCATCCCCAAACGGTATAAAAGCGAAAAATCCGCTTCACGGATGCCAAGATTTCAACCGGACCTGAGAAAGTGGGCAGCCCTTTGCGTACCGGCTAAACGGAGTGGCGCACTTTCAAGCGATTCCCGTGCTCATCACGGCAGGTGGTTACGATGCTGGTTTGCCGTCTGTAGGTAAAATAAGAAAAGAAGTACCTTGAGATATTTGCGTATTATGCACGGCGGCACACTTGAAGAGAGCAGCTCCACCAATAATACATTTTTAATAAGGGTGAAACAAACCCTCTCCAAGTGGTCCTGCTGAAGCGCAGCTAGGTAAAACCAACTACCGGGGGCGACGGAGACGGAGGGAGATCGATCCCTGTAAATTTGGAAGGATTTGTGGGAGCAACAAAAACATTTTTTTTTTGACATTCGAGTTCACGGGTACGATTTTGCACGTAGTCTGTGAGACCACGGAAAAGTGCTGTTTGATGGTCGGAATGCGTTCTGGATGGTGGGCTCTGATCTGCGCTTGATACAGAGTGATGGAAGGTAATAAATAAATGCTATATATATATATATATATATATATACTTTAAATATTCTGATTGCATATGTTTCGGTTTTGAAGAGAACTTGCGTGGTTCACACAGCAGGCAAATGTAAACGAATGATTTGAAACATGTGGACGCAGGCAGTGAATGACGGTGCTGCTCTGAACACCCAGCCGTGGTAGACGCATGTTGTTTTGGGCAGTTACAAAATCTCGGAAAAACTTTAACAGATGTCGCCACGCTGCTTAAATATCGATTCCTTTGTGGATTTGTTTTCCATCCTCTCCGATGATTTCACTTGATTTGCTATTGCACGTATGCAATCCGCTATTACTTTTATATAACGTAACGTGAATTTCTTTGTAAAGCTTTTAGTCATACCGGGATAAATAAAATAATGACATAATTGGTTGATATTTTCATAGTGCATGAAAGCTTTAATACCGGGCCGAAACAATTACCAAATGCCAGGTATGTCATCATACCTCAAGATGAATTGTTTTCAGTAGAATTTGGCGTGCAGCTTTTTGTTAATACTGGCAATTGTTTAATTAGCGGCATCGATGGAAATTTACATTTTGTTCACGCCACATCAGGTCATATCAGGAGTGTATTCGAAATATGCATACTTTATAATGATAATTTTTATACCTGTTTGATAGAACTTAATCCATTTTAGCATGGTTTACTTAAAGTGCGCCTGGCCGATACAATAAAGCCGATCGATATTTCATTACAAATGTAGTTTAAAATAACTTTTAATACCTCATTAGTAAGCATTATTCACCCGCACCTTCAAATGTGACAACTTTTAACTTAAGTATGGTTTAAATAAACTAAACAGGTCATGTAGGATAATTGAGAAAACTGAAGACAAATAAATAAAAATGGAGAAACAATCTCAAAATCGAATATTTTCACTAGGATTTAACAGGGATTAATGGCCTTCTGCCTCCGTTCTCCGCATCCTCTGGAGAGTGGGCAGCTGGAGCCCATCCTGGTTGCCCGCCAGAAAGCAGCAAGGACAACGATGATATGAGGCGTGGCCAGCAGGAGATGTGCAGCCAACACTCACAAAAACGTCAAATGAACGGATTAGGTACTGGGGCTTCAGGGAGGGCGAGTAGATTTCACACAGGGCTAGGCGGGCACTGGCGAGCCGAACACTGCTCTGAGGCTAGGGATCTGCACTGGCAATCGGAAGATTGCCGGTTCGAATCCCGTAAATGCCAATACGAACTGCACTGTTGGGCCCTCGAGCAAGGCGCTTAACCTGCAATTGCTGAGCGCTTTGAGTAGTGAGAAAAGCGCTATATAAACGGAAAGAATTATTTATCATACCGCCACATTTTAAAAGCCGATTAGAGCTTAAGTGTAAGTTTAAAATCACGGAGCCTCGTCCTGACATTACGAAAATCAGTACGGAGTGGAGCGATGCACTGTCTCATCGCTGATAATGATTTTTTTTTTTTTAAGGAGACTTCTAAACTGTCTCAAGAAGATCATCACCTTGTCTTTAAAAGATGAAGACCCTTGATATGTAATGTAGCACCTGTAGGCTAAAAGTGTGTGGAATCTCTAAATGTATTTAGCAGTAAGAAATACTCTGATGACCTTATAATCTTATGCAGTTGTTCATCTGGGCCTTTGCTTGCTTTTCCTATCCTGGTCAGATTTAGTTTGCTTTCTTCTCTCAAGACAGTAACAGACAACTTTATATGCAACCTTCAGTCTCTTGACAGTCTGTTACCTAGAACAAGCTATATTGTGCCAAAAAAAGAAAATACTGTTTAATTTTGGCAATTTTTGAACCCAGAACTGAACTTTAGGAATGCTAGAACCTGTGTTAACTGAATAACCAGTTTCTGCTGATGTGATTGCAAAGGTTTCTCTAATAACCAGTCAGATTTTAAACATGACTAAGGATAAGCAAATGGAGTTTAACATTAGGACACTGAAGGAGTGTCTGCTGAACATGGAGCTTTGCACTCGTACGTCATGTGGGATGAGCCAGAGCCTATCCCAGCTAGCATGGGACACAAGGCAGGCGCAAACCCTGGCCAGGGTGCCAGTCCATCGCAGGGCAGACACCCACACACCAAACACACACAAGGGCAAATGTAGTGTCAGCAGCAGTTCACCTAATCTGCAGGTCTTTGAACAGTGGGAAGAAACCGGAGCACCCGGAGGAAACCCACGGTGACACGGAGAGAACATGCAGACTTTACGTGACGTGACCCCCGGCCCCCTTACTGCGAGACACTATAACTGTGCCACCCGCACTCACTTGTGAAGAATAAACTAAAAATCCATAATTTCAAGCAGTAATAACCATTAGCAACACTAGTCATTTCTTGGGTATATTTTTAAATCAGTGTAATGGTCTCTTTATAAAAAACGGTATCAATTTCTATTAAAAAATGAATGTTTCTGGGTATGGCCAGACTTTTGACAGGTAGTATATTTAATTCTCCATTAATTTGTTATGATTTTATATGGTCCCTTTAAATGTGACTGCATTTACAATGCTAATAATAAAATGATTAAGAAAGTTACTTCTAAATAAATAGCAGTTCTATAAAGATGTAGATAATGAGAGAGCACAGGAAAATAAATGAACATAGTGAAATTTGGATAAAAATAATGTTAGATTCAGAAAAACTGAGCATAATATTTAAGCATTTTGAATAGCACCCACATCCACTCAAACTCCCCTGTCAATGGTTTGCATGTTAATATGAAGATGTCTGGCTTTAACAATGCATCCTCCTTCACCTTTTGACAGTCATAAGGAGTGGGATCCGGATGAGACAGTATGACACACTGAACTTAATAGCATTTAGTGAGCGGCTGCACATAAAATCACAGGCTGTGTGACAAATGCAAGGCGACCTTTCAGTCCATTAAAGCTTGTTTGGTTAGCTAATAGCTGAGTGGTCCCAATATCTCAGCCAGTTCATTTTTAAAAGCTCTCCAGGCTTCCTCTACATGACTTAGCAGTTTATTCCAGATTTCCACAACCCTTTGCTTGCCAAGGCACTTCTAGCCTCAGCCTTACATGCATGCCCCCCTTAATTTGCAGTAGGGTCCTCAAGTACGCAATTCACCATTAAATTAATAAAGATCTGGCAGGCCAACATTATCGATACTTTTGAGAATTTCAAAGACCTGGAATATGTCTCCACGCTACATTCCCTGCTCAGCACTAAAGTGAATTAGATGTCTAAGACTGTCAGAGTAGGACAGGCCCT
The DNA here is from genome assembly GCF_900747795.2 of Erpetoichthys calabaricus. Classification (NCBI taxonomy): domain Eukaryota; kingdom Metazoa; phylum Chordata; class Cladistia; order Polypteriformes; family Polypteridae; genus Erpetoichthys; species Erpetoichthys calabaricus. Next base: position 269,306,453 of record NC_041395.2, on the reverse strand, counting down.
TTGGTCTTGGGGTGCAGTCGTTCACTCTTCCATTTTTGTAGTGTGGTGAACAGAACTGTACACAGTACCTCAGATGTGGCTTGTAGTGGATTATACATTTTGTCAAAGTATCCTTTGATTCGTAACTTCTAACAAAATAACATTATATTTGCCTTTTTAATTCCTTCTTCACTTTGCCTAGACAATGAAAATATTGTATCGACTTCAGTGTTATACCAACGCTAGGATTAAAGTAGCATAAAAGGGGTGTTTGATTTCAAACAGGAGGCTGGAGTTTCTTGTTAAATTCACAGGGAATCATTGTAGTTGAGCTCTAAGAGGAATCGTGAAGCTATCTGGTGAGTGTCATGTCTCTGGCAATGGCATTCTGTGATTGCTGTAATCAGTCGATGCTCATTATCATGAGAATGAAAGGCAGCAATTCTGGTGAGTGAGTGGTGATCAAGCCTTAAAGTGCTCTGCCCCCAAGTTACTGAAGCTGTTCGTCCACGGCCTGCCTAGATTATATAAAACATCCATGTGAATTATTCATCTAGTCGATACTTTTTGGAAAGGTATTGATTATAGTGTTAAAAATACTTGGTTTTCTTCACCTATTTTATTGAAGATACTGAAGACATATCATTCATCTGTTTCTACAAGCCAGCTAATTCATGGCACTGACAAGCTCTCCGAATGATCATATAAGCTGGGGCCCTAAGCATAATCTTCTTGGACCCCCCATGCACCCTGTTCCTCCCTAAATCCCATCCATTAGTATTTCTAACAAGTCTTTACCCTGTGCTATGTGCAAAAATGTATTTTTATTTTAATCCTCAGAGACATGCATAATAAATTTAGTTGACGCAGTAAATACGGGATGAAAATGAAGCAGCATATTTAAATACCAGTAACGGTTATCGTGCAGTGAAGACACTTGCCATGAGCATTCCTAGTTTTCATCCTCTTTCTCTGTAGTATGTTTACCATTCCTTTGCTCAGAGGTTGATGCGCTTGCTGCTTCCTGAGCAGCTCTTCTTTCCTCCTCCCTAGCGACCTGCTTCTTCTCTTCTTTCGTCAGCATCGTTTCGTGTTAAAACTGATTAAGTCAGTGTTTGTATTGTAATTACTTAGTACGTTTTCCTTAATTTTTCACTTAAGTTGGCACTTAAATCATTCTTGAGGCAGATTGAAGACTTAAGATATGAAGAGGTAGAGGAAGTGACGGCGAAGGTGGTAGGGATGAGAACGGCGACTGTACACATGCGCCGCATGGCCGCCCTGCTGGCTGCTGCCAAGAGTTGATTATAAAATAAAATAAAATAAAAATAAAAAGAGGAATAACCTTGGAGGTCAATCATCACCATGAAAGGGGATAGTAGATGTCACGTAGTATATGTGTATCAATTACAGGTCAAACGGTTTGCAAGCTACAGGTGATTTAAAATCCTGGACAGCCAAACGAACAGCCACGGTAGCGTATTATATATAAAAATGTAACAAATTAACATGTGAATATATCCCCTACCCTGTATAAATTTATCTAAATGTCTTTTTGTTCTTCCACTGACAGCAGATAGCAATAAGGCATTAACTAAATCAATAATATTATGTGCTGATAAAACTATCTAACAGTTGAAGTTAATGTGAGCTAAACTGCTCTTTTTGTATGTCACAGTTGCTTGTCTGGTGCTTTTCCACGATTCAACCGATAACTAACTAGTAAGTAAGAGAGCCACGAGTGTGTTGATGAAATTTACACACGTGTCCCCAATGCAACAATACTCAGAGCACTTTATATGTTGACTAACGTTAGCAGCTTTTAACAACATGCATAGGTTTTGAGGTCTATGTGACAGTAATAAAAAAATCCAGTTATGAATAGTAACATCAGGTAGAAGCTGTTAAACACTTGATATCAAAATTATTACACATAGTACTAATACTCCATTGTACTTCCAGTAAACCGTTAGCTGCAGTACAGTGGCAATTGATGTAGCATTAGCTAGCTTACTGGAAGATTTCTAACACAAGCGTTCATGATTTTGTTTTGTTCCTGAGTGCTGTTGACTCAAAGCCATCTCTCTGCTTTTTCATAGAAAATTATCACAACAGGTGACTGTCAACAACATGAATTTGATGATTCATGAAACAGCAAGAACCACAATAAAGTCAAGCTGTGAATCTCCAGAGCTCCTCTCCATTGAAGAGGTTTTTGGTTTGCATTATACTTCCATGATGTTACACGATACGCCTGGTTACCAGGGACGTGCGGTCAGGGGAGGCAAAGTAAAAAAAAAAAAACTAATAATGATAACGTAAAATAAATTTGTCCATTGGTTTGTACTATAAATTTGTTTTCTGTATGATTCCAATAATTTTGATCATTTTTACAGTCAAAGTCGTTGAATTTGTGCATTTCCTGTTCAAATACAGGGGATAAACGTGAGGTGCGACAGCAACAAGCCAAGCCTCACCTTGGACTGCGCTCTCCCTCACACACTAAGTTGCATGCAATTTGTGTGTGCCTGTTGCTGTCTCTCAGTATGTTGCCAATATAATGTTTGCAGACACGTTTATTATACACCCTGACTTTCCACAGTCTGGCTAATATCTTTAATGAATGTGTGTGACATATTTAGTCTTGCTGATCGGACATAAAACTGTAGTGAAAAGGCACAAGGCGAGGCAGACACTGAAGATGGCGCATGTGAGCCAAACAGGTGCTCGTTGCTGCTGTTCTTCTATGCAGAGGCTCTGGGCGCCAATAAGTTAGCGATATCAGAAAGTCAAGTGCACTTCAGCTGTCTGTTTATTTACATTTTTTGTTCTGACTGACTGCCAAAATGGAAGATTAAGACTTTTAAAATTAAAGGAAATTAATGAGGACTTTTACAATAAATTTTCATGGAGAAGAATAGGCGCATGGACTTCCTTTACAAATAAAGGTAAGACCATAAACGATTTTCAATTTTATAAAAAATAGGATCAGACTAAGAAAAAAAACAATCCAATATTTAAAAACTAAATTTTGACCTTAAATAAAATATTCTTTTGTTTTTCTTGTTATCCTTTTGTTGAACAGTCTATTAAAATTGATTAAAGCATGAGAATTAAAAGCTTTTAAAAACAACTAAATATTTCAATTAAGGTCAAAATCTAATTTGTTTTTTTTGTACACCTCTCTAGACTTTCATTTGTATTGAATGAGTATGAATTGTGGAATTGCAACGGCAAATTTAGAACATATGGAGGGTGCAGAGCAAATGCGCTCTCTCCGCTCTCTCTCGCTGCTATAAATGTAATGTTCTTTATTAGCCAAATATGTACCTTACCTACAGTATGTGTGTGTAAAGATATGAAAGATAAGATATGAGATATTAAAAATAAGCAGTAGCTAAAGTGCATGCTGCCAAATGAATAGTGAATAAGCTGCTCTTTTGGGTTCATATATTTGTAAGTCTGACTCTGAAGGAGTCCGTGCCTCCCCAGCTATGAACCTAACCGCACATCACTGCTGGTTACAGTACCGTGTGGCATGCAGCTGGGGGTGGTACCCAGCTGGGACACCCAAGAGGACCGGAGGAGGGCTCATGCCTCCTTCAGACCATGAGGGGGCGACCGCCCTAGTTGCTGTGGGGGCCATGGGTGCAGAGCTTTGAAGCTCAACCCTGTAGGGGCCCATGGTTACCGCCAGGGGGCGCCCCAATGCCTGGAGAGCCCTGGACCTCAGCACTTCCGCCACACCAGGAAGTGCTGGGGGGAAGAGAAGCAGGGAGACCCGGAGTGCTTCCGGGGATACAGCCGGCACTTCCGCCACACTGGGGCATGTCGATGGAAGATTGCAGAAGCACACCTGGATCACATCCAGGGGAGCAATAAAAGGGGCCGCCTCCCTTCATTCAAGGCTGGAGTCGGGTGGAAGAGGACGAGGTCTGGGAGAGGAAAGAGGCGGCCTGAAGAGACAAGGCATGCTGTAGTTTGGCCTGGACTTGTGGGGTGATTGGTGCTGCGGCACTGGGTTTGTGCACTTTAATATTGTATAATAAACATGGGTTGGACTTTAACACGATTTCCGTCTGTCTGTGTCCGGGCTGCTTCCCACAACAGTTACAATTAGGGTTGTTGGGAGGAGTTATGACTCAAGTTAAGTAAGCCAAGTGACAAAAATGTGCAATCTAATTAGCTGTGCAGTGGAACTCCTGAATCGCAGAGGTGTACAAACCCCCAACGGGCCCCCCACATCTGTCCTCCTATCGCGAGCCGCATACGCAGTGCGCAACCTGCGTGTAGGAAGGAGCATCTCTGAATGTACATTTGACAAGAAGTGTCAGTATATCATCCAAATGGTTTGCAGATCAAAGTAGATTGGTAATTCTCAGTCTCTTTTTGTTCTGTTCAACTTCTTTCCAGATATTGTATTACATCAAATGCTTCATGAGAGCAAAAATATCTACTCTATAAATGGGACCAAGTTAGATAGTGAACTGCTGGTTCTGTTGTCAATTTCATCTCATTGATAAATGGTAACTGGTTGAAAAAACAAGTTGTGTCACTTTGTGACAGAACTAGCTGTGCTACCCAACTGAAATGGGTGGAAATCTAAGTAAATAATGTAGACCGTAGCATTAATATTTGCACTGCATCATCTATAGAAATGTATTTTGTAATACATTTTATTACTAAAAATGTGTACAGAGTGTAATCGCAGCACTTGCAGTACTAATGAGGTCAGTCGCATAATGCCCCAACATCATGCAACACCTGATACAAACATCCATTGAATGCCCGGTTACACAATGGTTAAGATTAGGGTTGTAGGAGGGTTATCTGACTCAGAGGGTGTTTTGCGATGGACATTGTGGATATTCCATGATGTTGTGGGAGTTACATGACCTATGTCCTACCTACAGTGCGCTTCATTTTCAAATGTTTGTGGTGTGCCATCTGTTGGAATGACGACAAATGCAATGCATTTTATTACCACAAATGTTTGTGAAGTGCCATATTTTGAAATGACAGAGACACAGCAACCAGACGGACACACAAGCAGACACACAGACATTTTTATGTGAACTACATATTCACTAACTGAACCTAAAAGGTCACCTACACTGCTGCTGAGTAAACTGTAACAGATTGACTCTGCATTAGAAGTTTGTAAGTGCTGGAGCCTGTTACAAAGTGATTTGGTTTGCAGATATCTTAGTTATATCAGCTTCTTGCTCTCCAAAGCCCTGATAGTCACTGGGGATGATGGACCTCTTTTTAGCCCTATTGGCTATGACTACTTGATTTCCGCCCTTCTGTTGGGAGGCACATCATCTGCTAAGATCCTTGTTCACTTCTTGAAAGAGGTGCATGCTGATGGTGTGGAAGTGTCCGCTTTCTCATGGCTTTCACTACCATGTATTTTTAGAAAATCAGCAAACGGCTAATGTAAAGAAACAGAAGGGGTCTCACTGAAGCATGGAAGCTACAATGATATGAGATTACTTAGAAAGAAAACCTTTAGGTATTGCAGCTTGTTGAAGTCTAGCATTGCCGATTGCTATTTTAAATGATAACAATGGTTGTGGAATATTTCAGTCATCTTGTCTTTAATATTTTAAATGTTAGTATATTATATCTAGGTTATGTAGTTATCTGGAAACTAAATATTTTCATTAAGCTTTGAAATGTTAAAGTGCATCATGTTTTAAAAATGCAATTAATTACTTGGAAAAAGTTATCATAGATTTAGTTGTAGAGCTGTTTTTCCTGCAGCCTGCCATGTCTAATTTTAAATGTCACTACAATTTAGTTCTTAGGCAGAAAATAATTCTTTGAGTTTGACTTAGAAGTATTAGTAAATTGGATTTAATTATTCTCATGCAGTAAAACACCGGAGGAGATGAAGTTCTGTCTGTGCATCCACGTGGATCATCAGCATATTTGTGTGGGAGAAAAAAGTCTGTGTGCAATCTTTATTGCTAATCCAACTGCCCAATACCACCAGTCATTGACTGAAGTGCCAACTAACGATTCAGTTTAGTGGCATATGTTTATTTTGCTTGTCAGAAGGGGTTTCTTTTTAGTTTTTTAATAAATCCTTTTATTTGGTAACCAAGCCAGAACACGGACAAATAAAAATAAGATAGTAAGTACAATACTATGAAAATAATCCATGCAGCATGGCGTTCAACCCTCACCCAGCAAGGAGAGCTATGTGACATGGGAGCTGAGCCTAAAGTGGTCCTTTGTAGAGGATGAAACCAGCCCCACTTATCTTCAGGGTAATATGCTGGCTGCTATAATACAGTTTATAGTACATCCATGACCACCTGTGTGTTGATGCTGTGATTTCGTTTGTGATTCACATATACATACTCACCCACACCTGACGCAGTGGTGTTAATGTGTGTGCCTTTAGACGCACCAACAACTTCAGGAAAACCAAAGATCTGCATAAACGCTGCTTGCTTTAACATTACCTCATACAATGATAAGACATTCAAAGTTTGGTGCAAAATTCAAGAAATGGTTGGTTGTTACTTACCCAAATCGTTATTCCAAAGCCTCATTTTCCTTGTGGCTAAAAAACACAGTTACCAGTATTATCGTTTTGGCTGACAACACATGGCTTCTTCGTGTAGATGGAGTGATCATGTGGCATACAAGACTTGTTACAAATATTATTCCATATTTTTACTACTCCATCGTTATCAATCATTTTCAAAACAAGCAGCCTTTCCTGGGATGTGAGTGCCGATCTCTGCCTGACTGTCATCTCCTGACAGCTGCTAGTGAGTTAGAACAGTTCACAAGCTCTCCTAAATCTTGGTAAAGTTAGGAGTAGTTTCATAAATTAGGAAGATTGGTAAAAAAACTTTTACTCTTATTCCTAAGAGTAGGATCAAATTTGCATGTCCTTTGAGATTTTTGAGCTGGTTAGGACCATTTTCCTACTCTGAAATGCTTGACAAATATGGGCACAGAACACTGAGACTATCCACTGTGAAGAGTGAGAGCTTAAACTGAATCCATATACTATTGAGATTAATCCTCAGAAATCCTCTTTAGGAATTCCTAAAATATTCTTTCTTATGTTAAATGACTGATGCTTAGACATCTTTTAGGTACAAAGTATGCACTATAATATATATAGACGGTGCTTACAATTCATAGTTGTAGTTTTGCAATGTGGAATATTAAGATTGCACACAACACAAGAAGATAAAATCAATCAGCATGGCAGAGTCTTAGTAAGGTACATCTGGGGGTTCATAACGGCTGGTAGAAATGCAAGCTAATGTGGACAGGTTTACACCTAATGCTAATCGATCAGGCTTAACTAATTAATGATCAATTGTACTTTCTCTGGATACTTGTATATAAAGGATGTAACTGGAAAAACTGGGTTGACTATTATTAAATGTTAATATTGTTTGTAATTTATCATGGCAGTGCAGTGGTTAGCATGGCAGGCGGCCATGCTCTATGTATTCAGGGGGAGCAGCCCTGGACGGTGCAATACCTCCTCCTGGACGCTAGATGGCCACCCCCCTGGGTTGGAGCGGTGCCTCGGTTTCCCATAGGGCTACATGGGAGTTGGAGTTGGGTGCAGCCCTGTTGGATCCCGCAGGCACCGCCAGGGGGTGCTACAGCTGGGACTCCTGAGCCCATATGGGCAACGTATTCACCACACCCGGATGTGTAGCCGGAACACGGCAATCAAGCACCTGGAGCACTTCTGGGTGAACTATAAAAGGGGCCAGCAACCACCACTCCGGGAGCCAGAAATGGGAGGAGGAGGATGAGGTTGACAGGGAGGAGTGGTGGAGGAAGATAAAGAGTGCTGTATTGTGTGTGTTTGTGTTTTGGACAGTGTTGTGCCTGTGGGGATTACGGGGAAGACGTGCCCAACAGGTGAAAAAAAATAAAAGTCTTTTGTGCTTTTACACGTGCCTCCGTGTGAGTCTGTGCTGGGTCGGGCGCAATATATCGCCTTTGTTACTATATATACATAATGTGCCTATAAATGTATGGTATATAGTGTAAAATGTGTATAGATCAATGTTGTATTGGGTCTATTATAGTGTTTCATTTTTCAGTACAGCAGAGGTAAATGAGATCAGAGTTAATGGACGTCCTTGTTTAGTCCTTTAGAGCATTTTCAATATTACAACATTACTTTGTACAAAAAGTAGAAACAGTATGAACATTCAGTTAATATAATATTTTTTCTGAATTCTGTCGTAGCCAGTTAAGTGTAATGAAAGCCCTCTCTTCACTGCTTACTCTAATTTTTAATGATTTATTTTTTTTGCTTCACAGACGTACCTCCTGTTTGTAATTTGTACACATATAAGTTGCCTGCAACCCTAAACTGGCTAAAATGGGATGTAAACCAGTGGATGCTGGATGCTTGAAAGACAAGCCTGACTTGAGGAAAGCATGTATTAAAATGGAAAGCTTAAATCAAGAATTGAATAGGATATTACAGAAACAGACATGCCGTACTTAACAATTTGAATAAAAATAAGTGAGATATTCTGTGTTCTCCTAAATCTGTTTAAAAGTTTCATTATTTATAATAATTCCTAAAGTAGACCATGCACATCCAAATTTGCAAAGGTGCATTTGCAAATTATAGGATGCCTTTCTGATTAAATGGAAGCCTTATTCTTATTTCTCCAATCAGCTTGTAAATTGAATTGTCATGTTTCAAAGCATGCTCAGGTTTATACAGTATGACAAAAAATATCTTAGTGCAGTTGACAGAGAGGAAAAAATATTTTTGCAACACGGCCAGCATGTTTTTAAACAAATGTTGTTGAATGATCGAACCTTTTTTATAACCATTATTTAACCCCAAACACTAAAAACAAGCTCAAAGTTCTATCACCGATCGTCTGCAGGAGTGCCTGTCATTATATCCCCTCTCTTGTGGTATACCCACTACCACCTAGAAGAAAGTTATACAAGTTGTCGGTAAAGTACTGAAAACAATTGCAATCCTATCAGTTAGGTTTAGCAAGAAGAAAACCTTCTCACACAGCATGACCCTGCTTCCCACACTTCTGTTTGTTAAAATAAAGGAATTTTTGGGTTAAGCCACGCAGCAAGATTAGTCAGCCAGATTTGAGCATCACATATTAGTTGTATATTAATTGAAAGTGTTTTGTGTTTACAAAAGCAAATTCATTCTCTGATGGTGCTTTTATCTCAACATGTGTGCAGTAAATTAAGGTGATTACATTAGGAAAACTGGCAATCACTGCAAATTGCCATTTAAACTCCGCTTGCTCAACATGACGGTAAGGATATTGTGTGTATGTACGTAGCATCATCAGTATACCATCCCATAACGCAGCTCAGGGTGACTGTGATATTCCTCACCAGTCAGCCTCTTCCCTTTGATAAGTGCCCATTGACATGGTTGTTAAAATCTGTAACTGAACCGGGATCACATGATTTCTGTATGACAGCCTCTGTAATGCAGGCTCCAATTCAGCACACAAGTGTAAGAGGACTGCTCTAGGAAGGTCTCATCTTGAGCAAAAAAATCATTGTGATCCCTGAAAACTTGCATTAGCTTGTTAAAGAACTAATACTGCCATTGCCAATTATGTTGTACAACCCAACAGCTCACCTTTTTTTATTGATAAAATAAATGGGCTACACACTAAAAGCAATTAACATTAAATGTATACATTAGGTGTTATTATCAACATGATATTGAGAGAACATACCAGTTAACTATGATGTATTTAGCTCAAGAACACCAGAATGTGACTGAATGAAATGTACGATGAAATGAGATTTTCTGTCCACTTCATTGTCCTTTTGCCTGGAGTTGCTGAAATGCCAACACCAAAAAAGTCTGCATAGAAATTACAGATGGTCGAAACTTACTGTAACTTTAAGTTAATTCCCACAACAAGTTCATGTTTTATAAATCCCAATTTTTGTATAAGAAATGGTTAATGCCTGTTTCTAACTGTACGCAATATTGACACGTGAGGCCTGCCACTTCGCGTCTCTGCCACTCGCGTTGTGAAGAGGGGGACTGAACTCACCCTAAGGAGACATGGTCGCTCCTCCGAAACCCCCTCTTAAATTGTGATACAATGGGAAACAAATGCAGTTTTTTTTTACTCCTCTTTCCTCAATCAGCTGCAGAGATTATATACAGCGTAAGTGCAGTGCTATACAAAAAAGCCTTAGGCACCTTAGATAGATCATGGTAATATTTGTCTTAGATGGTTATTTTATGTGTTGTACATTAGTGTGTCAACAGAAAACAGCATGCTTTAATGTTTCCAACATTCCTAGCAAAAACTGAAGCAATACAATAAGCTATTCAAATGCCCTTAAAGAAATAAACTAACATAGTAACAGAGCACTTTCCAGTTAAACAATGTGAGATTTTTGTATATGTAAACCCCAGTTCTTGATTAAACAAATATAAAACCTGGTGCTACTGTCAGTGATGAAATGTGTAGGTTGAACCAAAGGGATCAATTGAAACAGAGACCACTGTGTAGGTGGAATTAAAAATAAGAGGCTGTAGTAGATGTGACAGTTTAACCTGGAAATCAGTAGCCGTAACCATCTGTGCTTTAGATAGATAGATAGATAGATAGATGTAGGTCTTCCACATGAAGCTAAGCATGTTTGGGCCTGGCCAGTATTTGGATGGAAGACCATCTAGGAAAAGCTTGGGTGGCTGCTGGAAGATGTGTTGGTGAGGCCACCAGGGAGTGCTTTCTCTTTTGTCTGTGTGTGGATCCCAATGCTTCAGTGCAGTGCAGGAACACTGTGCTCTTATTATGGCACCATCCTTCAGATTAGACGTAAAAACTGAGGTCCTGACTATCAGTGAGCATTAAAGATCTCTGGGCATCTTTCAAAAAGAGTAAAAGTTTATCCTGATGTTCTAGCTAAATCGCCCACCATGGCCTGGTCAGTCTGGCCCCCTAATCATCCCCTGTTTCTAATTGGTGATCTCTGTCACCCCTTCACCACCTTACAGCTAATGTGTGGTAAGCATACTGGCACAGGTGGGAGCTACACATTGGTGGTGGTTGAAAAGATTCCCCTTGGTCTATGTAACGCGCTGTCAGTAGTGAGAAAATGACTAAATAAACATAATTAATTATTAATTATGAAATCTTAAATCATAGAAAAAGTGAGGATAGTGACAAGACACAAGATGGTCATATTGCATTATCAAGGTCTCTCCCAAACAGTAATTTCACTGCAGGCAGGTGTTTCCAGATGTGCTGTCCAAGCTGTTCTGCAGAAACAAAACAAACAGGCAGTGTTGAGGACCAGAAATGCAAAGGAGCTCTGGACTGATAAAGTAAAAATTGAAACTTTTGGCTCTGACAGAAGGCAGTTTGTCTTCTAAAGGGCTGGAGAACGGTACATGGATGAATGTCTACAGGCAGAACTGAAGCACGGTGGGTGTTCCCTGCAGCCTGGGCTACATTTATACAAATGAGGTTGATGATTTCTTCCTCAATTCTCTCCTCTTCTAGGCATGTTTTGTCCCCTTCCTCATGACTCTGATACCCCAAATAAGTGTGAGGTGGTTCCTTTTATGCAGGACCTGGGAGTACTTCCAATGTCAGGACTTTGCATGGCGGTACCACTTCCAGTTCGTTCAGAAGTTCCTGGTGGCAACCATGGACTCCAGCAGGGCTAACCCATGGGACTGCAATTCCCAGTATGCCCTGTGGGTGTGCGTATTGGTACATCGGCCCGGGAATGCTGGCAACTAGCGCACCAGTGGTACGTACAGTCTTGGAAAGCTAGTTCCCCATGCCCACTACTATGGCCTCCCAACTGGGCAAGGGTCTTCTGTTTGATTGACTGTGATCTAAATTTTAAATCATATATTAATCAGATTACTAGGACAGCATTTTTTCACTTAAGAAGTGTAGCAAAAATTAGACCCCTTATAACTTTACAAGATGCTGAGAAATTAGTTCAAGCTTTTGTTTTCAGTCGGCTAGATTACTGTAACACACTCCTCTCAGGACTACCCAACAAATACCTCAATCGGTTGCAACTAGTGCAGAATGCAGCTGCTAGAATCTTAACTAGGAAAAGAAAATCCGAGCACATCACCCCAGTTCTGATGTCACTACATTAGTTACTCACGTCATTTAGAATTGACTTTAAAATACCGCTTATACTGTAGTTTACAAAGCCTTAAATAATCTCGCTCCATCCTATATTTCAGAATGCCTTTCACCTTACACTCCAAATTGTAACCTTAGATCTTCAAATGAGTGTCTGCTTAGAATTCCAAGAGCTAAACTTAAAAGAATTGGCGAGGCGGCTTTCTGTTGTTATGCACCTAAAATCTGGAATAGGTTACCAATAGAAATTCACCAAGCTAATACGGTGGAGCACTTTAAAAAAAACTGCTAAAACACATTACTTTAACATGGCTTTCTCATAGCTTCGTTTTAGTGTAACTCTGATATACTGTATATGCATTTAATTATCTTTTTTTATCATGGCTCTAAAATCCTTACTAACCCCTACTTTCTCTTCTGTTCTCTTTCTGGTTTTCTGTGGTGGTGATCTGCACCACCACCACCAGATCAAAGCACCGTGCAGTCCCTAAATTGATGGACTGAAGGCCATATGTCCACCTGGCCATCATCATCTAATTCATGAAGTCTGAAAACCATGAGGACTAATTAGATCATTTATGTTAGGTAGAATGCCTAGTTGGGGCTTGGCAGTCTTGTGGACCTGGAACTCCTGCAGATTTTTTTTTTCTCCAGCCCTCTGGTGTTGTTTTGTTTTTTGTATTTTCTGTCCTCCCTGGCCTTTGGACCTTACTTTATTCCTTGTTACTTAGTATTGCCTAATCTTATTTTTATATATTTTTTTTCTTTCTTCATCTTGTACAGCACTTTGAGCTAAATCATGTGTATGAAAACATGCTATATAAATAAATGTTGTTGAACCCCACCGGGATGCCAATCACTCCATACTGGCATGACATGCCCATCTCCTTCCTGTGACCAAGGAACATCTTCCAAGTGATCACATTACAATGGCCTCCTGCAAATTACATTTTACAATTGTTATCTCTGATCATGCACCTCTAGTTTTGAAGCTAAAATCATTATGCCCCCCACACTCACCTCGCAGATGGTGCCTTAACCCACTTCTATTAACAGACAAGAACTGTACAGAATTTATATCCAAAACAAATTAGCTTCTTCCTAGAGACAAACACACCCACAGAGGTTTCTGCAGGAACACTTTGAGAAACTCTAAAGGCCTTCTTAAGAGGACAGATTATTTCATATCTTTCCCACAGAAATAAATTAGAAACCAAGAAAGTGTCAGAGCTAAGAAGCGAAATTACTAGAATAGATGAAGAACAAGCTAGGCATCCAAGTGAGGCTTTTCATAGGAAAAGGCAAGCTCTGCATACAGAACTCAACATCTTGACAACTAAAGAAACTGAACAACTTATTTATAAATCAAGACATCATTACTACGAACACGGAGAGAAAGCTAATAAGCTTTTAGCTCAACAAATCCACAAGCAAGAAGTGCACAATTCAATCCCAGTAATCACCAACACTAATGGAGATGAAATCATTAACCATAAAAATATAATGCACACATTTAGAGACTACTATAAATCCTTATATTCTACTGAGTTTAAAGAAGACAACACACAATCTAATGCATTTCTGGATACATTACAGATACCATAAATAGATACTTTTAGTGATGAGGAACTGGATAAACCTCTGACTGTATCAGAATTACTAGATGCTGTAAAGTCACTTCAAGGTGGGAAATCAGCAGGCCCTGATGGCTACCCTATAGAATTTTATAAGAAATTCTCCACTCAGCTAGCTCCCTTCTTATTGGCAACATTTACAGAAGCTAGAGACAATCAAATTCTACCTCAAACTTTTTGTCAAGTATTAATCACCGTCTTTCCTAAACAAAATAAGGACTTGTTACAATGTGCATCATACAGACCAATTTCACTTCTGAATAATGATGTTAAGATGTTAAGGATGGAGAAAGTGCTGCCTTCGGTAACATCACAGGATCAAACTGGATTTATTAAAGGCCGACACTTATCTTCCAATCTTCGACGCCTGTTTAATGTAATATATTCACCAGCAAAGTCAAACACCCCAGAGATATTATTATCATTGGATGCAGAAAAAGCATTTGATATGATTGAATGGAACTACCTTTTCACTACATTGGAGAAATCTGGGTTTGGCCCGAATATTTGTGCATGGATCAAACTACTGTATACCAGTCCAGAAGCCTCAGTCTGTATTAACAACATTTGTTCAGACTACTTTAAACTAGAACGTGGCACCAGACAAGGATGCCCTTTGTCACCACTGCTGTTTGCAATCGCCATTGAACCACTGGCGGTCCACTGTCGAAATTCTTATCAGATAAAGGGGATTATCCGAGAAGGACTGGAACAGAAAATTTCTCTATATACAGATGATATGGTTTTATGTATAACAGACCCAGAAAACACTGTGCCTGCAGTTTTAACAGCACTTTCAGATTTTCAAAAGATTTCTGGTCTCAGAATTAATTTGAATAAAAGTATACTCTTTCCAGTGAATTCACAAGCATATAATATTAGATTGGACACCCTACCTTTTACCATAGCAGATCAGTTTAAATACCTAGGGGTAAATATCACAAGTAAACATAAAGCTCTTTATCAACAAAATTTTGCCGTCTGTATGAAAAAAATTAAGCAAGACTTGCATTTTTTTATTTCAAAACATCCCAATATATATCAATAAATCATTTTTTAAGCAATTACATTCAACCATAACCTCATTTATTTGGAACTCAAAACATTCACGTATCCGAAGATCGACCCTACAAAGACCTCAGGCAGAAGGTGGCATGGCTCTACCTAATTTTCAGTTTTATTACTGGGCAGCAAACATACAAGCCATAAAAACCTGGACACAAATAAATGAACATACACAGGCCTGGTCCGCAATAGAAGTAAAATCCTGCAGCACTTCTTTATATTCCCTGCTCTGCACTTCAATAAATGCAAGTAATCACAAATATACTAATAACCCTATTGTGCTTCACTCGCACAGAACATGGAACCAAATTAGAAAGCAATTTAAGATAGAAAATCTTCTATCTGTGGCACCCCTGCAAGAGAACCACCTCTTTCAACCGTCGCAAAAATATCCAGTTTTTAATATCTGGAAAAGATTTGGGATTAAATTGCTCAGAGATCTTTATATAGACAACATCTTTGCATCCTTTGAACAATTACATTCCAAATTTAACCTTCCAGCTACACATTTCTTTCACTATCTTCAAATTAGAAACTGTGTCAAACAGAACCTGCCCGAATTTCCTCATCTCGTACCCTCCACCATGCTAGAAAAAATACTGCTCAACCTCGAGGACTTACACACCATCTTCAATATATAAAATTTTATTAGAGTCCCTTCCTTTTAAAGATCCAAGAGGACAATGGGAAAAAGGTCTCTTAATCAATATATCAGAAAAGGAGTGGAAGGTAGCAATGCAGAGAATTCACTCGAGCTCCTTATGCGCAAAGCATAGAATTATTCAACTCAAAATTATATATCGAGCTCATCTGTCTCACTTAAAACTGTCCAAAATGTTTCCAGGGCAAGATCCAACCTGCGAACGCTGCAACCAATCTCCTGCCTCACTGGGTCACATGTTTTGGGCATGCACCAAATTAACTTCATTTTGGACCAAAATTTTGAAGTGCCTTTCAAACAGCCTTGGTGTCACAATCCCTCCTAACCCATTAACAGCTGTGTTCGGTGTTCTTCCAGATGGATTTGAAATGGATAAGGACAAGCAAACTGTGATTTGCATTCACTACACTTTTGGCACGCAGACTGATTTTGTTAAATTGGAAGAATCTTAACTCTCCTCTAATAAGTCAGTGGGAAACCGATGTTTTATATTATTTGAAATTGGAAAAAATCAAATTTAGGGAATCTGTACAGAATTTTTTCAAAACCTGGCAGGATTTAATCAATAATATTTTAGAATAAGAAGAATTTCCTTTTCCTTCTCCATTTATCTTTTTTTGCCCTATTAAACTCAATAATTTAGGCATGTTTACAAGCCTTAAGTATTACTCCTTTGGCTATGCTCTCCTTCTCAGGGGTGGGGTTTGATTTGTTTTCAATCCTATTTTTTGTAAAAATTGATCTATATGTATAGAATGATTACAATAAAATTAATTAAAAAAAAAAAAAAGAAATCCAGGAACTTAGATTTCACTTCATACCTGCTGACATGGTACTTGTGTGACGTCCCTTACAATTATTGCATTGTTGGGACATTAGTCCCAAACAGTCAAATTAGTTTTTTTTTTTTTTTAAAAAAACATTGTTTTTTTAGTGTTAAAGTACAGTATGTCTGTCTGGTGGCTTTTGGTGTATGCACCACCTGCAGTGTTACATACATTTTTTTATCCTGCTACCTGGAAAGATGCTTAGCCACATACCATATCTGTTGTGGCCTGCAGGAGCCACACCATCTACCCAAACCTGACACAGACAGACACAAGGCACAAGTCCATCAAGATGCATGGCTTTTATTTTGATGTGGGAAACATTTTCCAAGTTTCCCACACTGCCCAGTGCAAAGCAGCACACTCTGCAACCCTTTGTCTTCTCTTTCTCTCTGTCTCTCTTTGTCTCCTTCCGCCTCAACTCCTCTGCCGGCAAGCTTTGTCTTCTCCCTCCCAACACTTGCTCCCTGAATGAAGTGAGGCGGTCTCTTTTATGCTGCACCCGGGAGCACTTCAGATGACCCATCGGCATGATCCAAAAGTACTCCCAGGTGGAAGCCCAATGCAGTAGGGCTCCGTTGCTCCTGCAGCACCCCCATGCGACAGCCATGGAACGCAACAGGCCAGTGCTGAACAAAAGCTCCCATTTAGCCATGTGGGAATCTGAGGCACCACTGCAACCCAGTGGGGCTGCCATCTAGCTCTGTGGGGAAGCTGACATGCACAGGGCACTACCTCCCTCATTATGGAGGCGTCCAGGCCTTGAAACAGCCTGGCCGTCCATCATACTTTCTACAATATGTATTACAGACAAAATCTGAGCAATAAAATCCATAAGCATGGCACTTGTGCCTGACATTGACAAAGTACGGTGTGTTCTGGCTTTCAGTCTGGATAACTTTTTTTTTTGAAAGCTACAAGTCAGAACAAAAATAATTGTTCATTTGAAGATTTGTATTATTTGCTTAAATTGTTTAGAAGCTCTCATGCTATCTGTTGACCTATAATGGCATTTTCTTTTTTACACAAAGGTGGAAATAATTGGCAGTTTAATTATGTAATATAAATGCTTGACTATTTTAAAATCACAAAGAAAGAAAAAAAACCTTGTTGCATTGTAAGGCCCAGATTAATAAATGTTAAAAGGCTGTGCCAGTCTATTTTGTAGACCTGCTGTATAGGGAGCATTGGGCTCAAGAAAGGAAGAAGCTTTGGGTGTAATGCCAGTCCATCACAGGTTATACTCATTCACAGTTCACTTACCCTGTAACTTATCAGTATAATAATGGGGTGTCAGGAAAACCCAGAATGACACCATATGAATATGTGGACAACATGTACAATATACTGCATTCAGAACGTATTCAGGCCACATTGAGAATTTAATTTTAAATGCCCATCAGTCTGCAGTCAATAACCCATAATGACAATGTGAAAACATATTTTTAAAAAGGTTTTCAAATTTATTAAAAATCAAAAATTGAAACCTGTTATTCATTTGAGTTTTCTGTCCTTTAATTTGGTACCTTGTAAAAGCCTCTTTGGCAGCAATTACAGCTTTGAGTCTTCTTGGGTAAGTCTTTACAAGCTTTGCACACCAGGATTTGTGCAGTTTCCCATTCTTCCTGGCAGACTTGAGCAATCTCTGTTAGATTAGATGGGAAGTAGATGGGAAGTATCTCTCAAATACCATCTTCTGGTCACTCCAAAGATGTTCTGTGAGGTTTGAAGTCTGGGCTTTGGCTGGACCACTCAAGAATACTCGGTGATTTGTCTTGTCTTACAGATTTGTCTGTAGCATTGTCTTGTTTTTTTCTTAATACTGAAAGGTGAACTGCTGCCCCAGTCTGAGGTTCTGTGCTTTCTGTAGCAGGTTTTCTTTTTTTCCAAGGATCACTCTCCATTCATTCTTCTCTGAGTTCTGACAAGTCTCTCTGTCCCTGCCGTAGTTGCTGAAAACTACCCCCATAACATGATGGTGCCTCCATCATACCTCACCATAAGGTGGTATTAGGCAGGTGATGAGCAGTGCCTGGTCTTCGCCAGACATACTACTTGGAGTTCTGTCCAAAGAGTTCAGTTTTTGTCTCATCAAACAAGAGAATCTTACTCTTCATGTTCTCAGAGTCCTTTAAATGCCAATTGGCAAACCATTACTCAAGAGTGTCTTCCATCTAGTCGCACTACCATATATGCCTGACTTATGAAATACTGCTAAGACGGTTCTCCTTTGGGCAGGTTCTGCCTTTTCAGCAAAGGACATGACACTATGTTAGAGTGACCATTGGTTTCTTAGTCATCTCCTTGACCAAAGCCCTTCTTGCCCAGTTACTCAGCTTGGTCAGACAGCCAATTCTAGCAACAGTCCTGGTGGTTCCAAGCGTCTTCCATTTCACAGTTATTGAGGCTGGTGTGCTCCTGTGAACAGTCAAAGCTTTAGAAATGTTATACCCTTTCCATAGTCTATGCCTCATCTAAATTTTATTGTAAAGGTCTACAGGGAGTTCCTTGAATTTCATGGCTTGGTTTCTATCCTGACATGCAGTGTGACTTGTGGGACATTATATAGATAGGTAAACATGTGCTTTATTAAACAATGTCCAATCAGTTTAATTTGCGACAGGAGGACTCCAATCAAGATGCAGATCTTGTCTGTGAAAGATAATCAAAGCAAACTGGATGCACCTGACCACAATCTGGAGTCCACAGCAAAGGGGCTGAATACTTCTGTGAATGAGATATTTCAGTTTTTGATGTTTAATAAATTTGCCAACCTTTCTGAAAACATATTTTCACTTTTGTCATTATGGCGTATTGAGTGTAGATTGATAGGCAAAAAAGGCAAGCTGATCCGTTTTAAGATTAAATCTACAACACAATAAAGTGTGAAGAAAGTGAAGCAGTGTGAATACTTTCTGAATCTGCTGTACTGTATATCCACTTTTAAGGGTGACTTTAATATTGGCAGCTTTGCCGTGTATTAGTGAGAAATAATGTTGATATCAGATAAATATGTTTATTCTCTCTTTTTGACAGATTTTGCCACTTCCACAACTGTTGACGGCAGTTCATATCTCTCTGAGGTTGACCACAGCAACAGATCCCTGAGCAAATGGGACAACTACACCTTCTCTTCCTATTATCAGCATTCTTCATCTGTGGCAACCTTATTCATTATAGCCTACGTCTTTATCTTTCTGCTATGCATGGTGGGGAATAGTCTTGTCTGCTTGATTGTGCTGAAGAACAAACAAATGCGGACAGTCACCAACATGTTCATTTTGAACCTAGCAGTCAGCGACTTGCTAGTGGGCATTTTTTGTATGCCCACCACCCTTGTGGACAACCTGATCACAGGTAAGTTTGCCACTGGATACAGTAGGCAAGAACTGTTACTGCCGCCCTTGATAAAGGTGATAAACACCAATGAAATGAACAGCACAAAGAATAAGTTATATTATATACTCAAGCAAATGGGAAAACTAGCTTTCATTCTACTGTAATTATTTCAAGCAAATGTTTCTTTTTGTCTTGAAAACATGTCAGACTTTTGGAAATTAATGCTGTTAGATCAAAGTAGTTGTACATATAAGCTACTCATCCAAGTCACAAATACAAAATAACAAAAGCTGAATGTAAAAGACTTATAATTTAAAAATAGCCTGTCATAAACTGTGTACTTAATAACAAGTAAGTGTATGCTCATTGTGCTTTTTGGTTTATTGGTTTATTGTTTCATTAAACTTAACATTAAAAATGTCACTTATGCATAGTTCCTTCAGAAATTCTTACACCTTACACATCATGACATTTCAGGGTACTCAGGAAGATCTGGCGAGTGGTCTGAAAAAGTACAAATTGTGTGAAGGCTTTCAAGTTAGTCCAAAATGTCAGGCCATTCCTTCAATTACTCTGACCTGAAGCGAATGCAGCATGAGATCGCTCACTGTCCAGAACTATTTGTATTATTAAAAACGGCTATAAATATCATACAGTTGATGTATCATTAAAATTTTCATAGTTCAGTACCTTGCTTCTTCTCAATATTACATTATGTGTGTATTTATGTTGTATCGGTATGGATTTCCAACTAATCAAATTTCATGCAACTGGCAGTGTAGTGTATAAAATATATACACTGCTGGATATTAATTGCAATACCAAGAAAGATGTGAGATTTGAAAGTTATATTTATGGAAATTGCTTATGATAAATGGCATACATCATTAGCACAAGTATAGTTTGGTCATGCATGCATAATCCACAATATTTAATATTTGGTGTGTCCACCACAGGTGGAAAAAACACTTGCATGTGGTCTGATATGAACAGTTAGAGATGCTGGATGTGTGTTTGTGGAGTGGCAACCTCTGTATGTGAACAAAGCGCATCCATGGTAACTGCTGGTGGCCTTCAGAATGCCAGTCGTTGACCATGTGTCAGACTTTTTCAGTGGGGGCAAATCCTATGGGCCAGGGAAGAAGTGGCACATTTTGTGATAGACAAGGTCAAGCATTGCCTTGTTGGAATATTCCAGGGGGAGCTTCTGCAGATAGGGTACCACCTCAACTTCAAACTCCTCTCTGATGGATCACTGGCTGGCCAAGGTACCAGAAATGCATGTCAGGTGGAAATGGGAGAGGAATCCAATGGCACCCCACATTATAACACCTGGTGCTGGGCCTATGTAATGCTGCAAAATGCATGTATTAAGGAGCCTTTTTCAGTGGTTACTCCATATACGGATCTGTCCATCATAGTTCAGTAAACTGAACTGGGACTCATGTAAAAACATAATGAAATGCCAGTAATCCTGCTATTATTGGCTTCATTGGCATCATTGCAGTTTCATTCATCAGTGGTCAAAGGTCAAGGCTGTCTTATGCTATGGGCAGTGAGCAAAAAGCCTCAACTGCTGCAAATGGTCTCAGTGTGTGCGTACACCCTTTGACACGTGACAGCCCCAGTTGCTGGGCTATGGTCTGTGATGGGGCTGTTCAGTCCCATCACTGCCATGAGCACAAAATGTCTGTCTTTCCATTTGTTTGTATGGTGGGGTGCTTCAGACTGCTCGCTTCGGTAGGTTGATCCCCACTACCCACAGATGGCACACTCTTGTCACTGCAGTTGAATTCCATCCAACACAAGTGCTAGTGACCCCATAAGGATCATACACTTTCCTGCATTCCCACAATTCTCCTTCACTCAAAGTCTGAGAACTCTCTTTGACAAGACATGTTTGGTCTCTATGAGTACACTAACTCAATAACGTTCCCTTTGCAGGTGCCTTTTATGGCCACTGTGGGAAAGTCCAGGAAGCGTAACTCACACACATCATTTGCACATGTGCTGCAATTGTAATCATGTTCACACTCTACCGTGAACAATGTTTCGGACCCATATGAAACATTTTTCCCAGTACTGCAATTTTAATGGCAAGCAGTATACTTTGCTTTTCTTTATATTGGTGAGAGACCTGGAAAATGCAAAGCTGTAGTCTCTAATGCTTATTCAATAGGCGTAAGGTGCCATACACACAATGTCTATTTGATTATCCATGTTACATCGGCCAGTCTGCACTTGGAATGTTGTATGCCCTACTCACAGCCCAATTCATTTTTTTTATATTACACCACTTCCCATCATACCACAAATTTCCAGTAATCAAGTAGGGTTTATTTTGTAAAGCACCTTGCAAGATGAACACTATTTTAAAAACAAAATATAAACCAAAATAAAAACAAAATAACAAAAAAAACAAGAAATCAAGATTAATCTTATTCAAAGTTAAAATTCTGCAAGAGAAAGGATTACACAGTTAAGCAGTCAACAATAAAATGACAAATGAAAAGATGCAATCCCAATGCCTGCTACTGTAGCTCATGAGAGGGCTTCTAGAAAATTACCATTGCCCTACTGAGCGCCTCACAATAATCAATTGCAAGCTGCTCAGTCAAGTGTTTCAAAGAGCAAAACTCTTCTGCTTTAACCTAATGCTGTGCTCATACTTTTTACATAAGCACAATGGAATGAGAAAAAGTACATATTGAGCAATGTGATGTTTAACAGGGTTCAATAGCCGATCTTCATATACTATTAGAATTATAAAAAATAGTGCTACATGATTTGCAGCTGCCTAGACTTTGTTATAAAGGTGAAGTTGTTTATCGTGATGAGCGGAGGTGAAAGAATGGAAGTAATACCAAAGTGTATGAAAAACCAGTAAAAAAAAGGATGCCTGTCAGATTTCAATCCAGACTGTTTTTATGCGTAGTTCTTCGCTGGTGGAATACAAGGGATGCTCAAAAAGTTTCCACGTTTTTTTTTAACTCTATTTATTAAGAATTTCAAAAACAAATGACATCAGTCTCTATATAGTCACCTTCGTTTGCGATGCAATTTTACCAGCTTCGTACCAACTTTTTAATGCCCAATTACTACTCCTCCCCCACCCCCTTTCCTATGAAAATATAAAAGTGCGGAGACTTTTTGAACGTTCCTCGTAATTTGCCCTCTTTCATCCATACTTCTGACTCCTTCACTGTGCTTAAGAAACACTTGAAGATTCTCCTCTTCTGTTAACACTTTCCTAATTGCTAGTTGTTTCTAGTTTTTTTTTGTTGTTCTTGTTTTTAAAGCAAGGTGAACTGTTAACATTTTTGATTGGATTACTGGTTATCAGTTGTGTAGGTTAATGTGGTAACCTAGTCTTGTAACACTTGTTTCCAAAACAGATCCTAAACTGATGTCTGCTCAATTATGTTGACCTCACTTGTAAGTCACTTTTGATAAAAGTAATTTGAAAATAATGCTGAATAGAGGGGTAATTGAGGTCTCGAGAACAAAACATGTTCACACATACTATAATACAAAAGAAAAACAAAAACCATCTTGGCCTATTTGACCTACCTGAACAGGTGAGATGCGAGCCTTTGCATAGAATTGCTGCCCACTTGCAAATCCATAAGATATTTTTGGTTCCAGCACCCATTTGCTCTGGCCTTGTTTCCTCTCCTTACCCTGTTCCTCTGGATTGGGATCAGCCTTTGGGACTGCACACTTAGCACTCCCTCTTCTCTCTTCCAGGTTTCCTTGCAATCCTTGACCTTAAATGAGAATCACCTTCTTATTATAACTGGTCGCAGGGAGAGGTTTATATACTGTATACATTATAGAGACATTTTGCTGCCGCCTGTTGTACTGAGAGACTTCATGATCCACTCGTCTCACTCCACAACATCCCTTCATTTTCTAGTGGGGTTCTCACTACCACTCCTTGGGGATAAATCCATTATGCTCCTAGCAACTCCATTGCCCTTGCCATTGTTATTTCTTCCTACACCAGGCCCACATAGGGTCCTCTTGGTATAGTATGGGCTGCAATGCTGGCCCTGTCCTGGTGTCCTTTCACACTATCTTTGTGGATATAATTTTCCTGAGGGACAGTGGATCCTTAAGACTTAAAAAGCAACCCTTATCCTACACAGAAATGTGGAGGGTGAGTTGATTTTCTGCTTATAATTCACATTTACAATAAAGACTGTTGAAAGATGAATTTAATCCAGGATTAAA
Organism: Erpetoichthys calabaricus; assembly: GCF_900747795.2. Taxonomy (NCBI): domain Eukaryota; kingdom Metazoa; phylum Chordata; class Cladistia; order Polypteriformes; family Polypteridae; genus Erpetoichthys; species Erpetoichthys calabaricus. The sequence continues at coordinate 269,282,584 of NC_041395.2, read as the reverse complement.
TCTATTTAGACATTGCAAGGAAAGGCAAAGCACAAGTTAAAAAATCTAAGTTAAATTGAAAGCTTACGTAATTTCTAAAATTATTGTCAGATATTAAAATCGTGAAACCTCTGGAGCCTACGCAGTACAAAGCTGGTTAAGTAATCAGTTGTAATTGCTGGCACGTTAAATGACAGTTCCTGTTGATATAATAATTCAGAAGCTCAGTATGTCATCTCTATTACAGAGCAATCTTCAGATATAAATTACCCTTACTATGATTTGCCTTTTTTTGCTTTCTCTCCTTCCATTTCTGTAGTTAATCACTGAAGATCCAGTTCATGTATTATTTTGATGTGTGTTGTTGATCAAGTGTTTGAACCCCAAAGTGCATAGAGCATTCTTAAGCAACATACTATATAAAGAATATACCTTACTTTTATAGGCAGAGATAATGATCTTCCATATCTTTACAATGGCATGTGAAAAATGGAAGAAAGCACACATAACATCCTTTAAATTATAAAAGTTTTAGCATCATTGCTCAAATTGCAGCCGCTGCAGGGGTTTCATATGCCCCTCATGTTCACATTGAGGTGATCCAGATACATCAGTTTCTTCAAAAGGTTGATAAGGTTTGGTGGTAAATTGGTGGACTGATGCTGTAGTCAGGAATAGTTTTTGCTTTATGCTTAAAACTGCCATGATAGCCCCCACCTCCCTGCCCTGATTCTACGTTGGAATATTTAGGCTCAAAAATCAATGCCTAAATCAGGTGCTTCTAGTCCATATCCTGAGAAAGGCACTACTTAGAAAGTCTTCTAGGGCATCCTATGTGTTAGGTTGGGAGCATGTGCTGTTTACAGCAAGTTGCTGTGCCCACCACATGATGAACAACCCCCGTAACCCCCCCCCCCCCCCCCAACCCCCGGAATGGGATCCAAGTGCAGTCATGCAATGGGTGACACCTCAGCACCACACTGAACTATGTGAGGTTTTTTACAGTGGCTGGAGTGCCTGTCCTGCCACCAATCCCCGTGTTTTCCCTGCAAGTTGGAGGACCTGCTGGCAGGGCTGGATGCAGATTAACATCATACCCAGGACGGAGCTTGTTAGGCTTACTCTAAAGTGTCACATTGCTACAAGCACCAGGAACATCCAGTGGGAAATGAAAAAACTCTAAAAGGAGGCATTCCTTTTACATTGAACCCATCATACATAAGCAATGGATATTTGCATTGCAAAACCCTAAACAAGATGTGAAAGAATTGAAGTGCTTATTGTTCTTCTTTTTAATTCTTTTTAACTTGTTCCTTAAGATTTTATTTTTCTTAGTACTGTTTTATGCCATACTGAATATTCGATGAGCTCCCAAAACATCCTGAACTCTTATCAGTAGGTGCATACACTTTGCCTGCAGCTTAGCATACATTACTCCATTTTTCATAAGAATTCTAAAAAGTGAACCTTGTGCATAGCAAAATAAATCCACACTATTGAAAAGGATACATTAAAAAGCCTTAGGAGCAGGTTTGCCATCTGCTATAACCAACCATGGTGGATACATGAGGCTGCCAGAGCAGGTTCCACATATATAACAAATGTGCTGAGAAATGTCATTGTTGGTTCTAGGAGCCATTGGAAAAAATGTCATGGAAATAAAACATGGACCAGGTTTGTGCTGGTTATACTTGGTCAATGAAAGTTAATGGTACTGGAAAAGCAGCAAAAAAAGTGATCTGTTTTCTTATAAAAATAACTATTGGCAATAAGTATTTGTTGTGGATGGTGGACAAAATAAGTGTGTTATACCTGATAATGCTGTGAATACATGGAAAGGTACAGGTATCTTTCTATATAATACGCTACCGTGGCTGTTCGTTTGTCTGTCCAGGATTTTAAATCACCTGTAGCTCGTAAACCGTTTGAACTGTTGAACTGAAATTTGGTACACATATACCAAATGTCATCTACTATCTGCTTTCAAGGTGATGATTGACCTCCAAGGTTATTCCTCTTTTTATTTTATTGTAGAATCAACTCTCGGCAGCGGCCAACAGGGTGGCCGTGCGGTGCATGTGTACGGGCGCTGTTCTCATTCCCTACCACCTTCGCCGTCACTTCCCTTACCTCTTCATAACTTAAATCATTCTTGAGGCAGATTGAAGACTTAAGTGCCAGCTTACGTAAAAAATTAAAGAAAACATACTAGGTAATTGCAACACAAACACTGAGAAGAAGAAGCGGACCGTTAGGGTGGAGAAAAGAAGAGCTGCTCAGGAAGCAGCAAGCACATCAACCTCTGAGCAAACGAATGCTAAATGTACAGAGAAAGAGTAGGAAAACTAGGAATGCTCAAGTCAAGTGTATAAGGTGCAGTGCACTACTTACTTACTACTACTTACTATTACTGGTTGAGTAATATTTCTTGAGCGTAAAGAAAACTGGTGGAAGATACATAAGGAAAGACAGATTTGAAGTCCAGTGCCAGAAGAGCAGTCCAAAACTAAAAAAGGCAAAAATAAATTGATACACCAGAAAGCAGAACTTTAAAAACAAGAAGGTTTCTGTCCAAAGGTCCTAACAGTATCTTGGGTTTCTTTTTACTAAGAATCACTACCACAATGTTTGTTTTACAAAAGGCTCCAATACAGAAGCTGTGTGCCACCATCTTGACCTGATGACATTATGTCAAGTGACTGGCAACAGCCAGAACAGTCACAAACAATATGGTCACGGCCATGCAAGCATTGTTCCAAACTGGTAGTGACCATTCAAAAGCAGGACAAAAATGACATTGTCAGAATAACAATATTAATAAATTAACAATAAGATATAGAAAAAAACGAAAATAGCATGGGGAAGTCCAAAAATGTAAATTCATAACAGATACAGTATGGATGGTTTACGGTATATTATGTAACAAAGTTTAACTTTATTTTGTGATATGAAACAATACATTTTTATTTTTCATTGAATTTTTCATATTGAATTCAAATATCTCTTTAGACTTTCTGTATTAGGGTGGTGCAGTGGTAGCACTGCCGCCTCACAATAAGAAGACCAAGGTTCGTGGCCCAGATTCCCCCTGCGTGGAGTTTGCATGTTCTCCCCGTGTCTGGGTAGAATTCCACCAGGTCCTCTAGTTTCCTCCCAGAGTTCAAAGACATGCAGGTTAGGTGGACTGGCAACACTAAATTGGCCCTAGTGTGTGGTTGGGGTGTGTTTGTGTTTGCCCTGCGATGGACTGGTGCCCTGTCCAGGGTTTCTTTCTGCCTTTCACCCTATGCTAGCTGGGATAGGCTCCAGACCCCACCACAACTCTGTTCAGGATGAAGTGGGTAAGAACATGACTAAAAATGACGACTTTCTATATCACGCAAGGATTTTAAGTGACACATGATTATAATTTACAATAAACATATATTTACACTATATGTACATGCTGAGAGCGTCTCATCTAAAAGGTAGAAGTGTACAGTTATCTGCTGTACTTGACCTCAGGAATACCAACCTTAGGGGTCCAGCAGTAGTCAGCAAGCATCCTGGGACTCTACTTGCCTTGGCATCACTTTTCCATTATAGAAATGTCCTGATAAAATCATTCAACATATTTGTTGCTGACCGTTCAGAGCTTTCAAGGTAAAAAGAAATCAAAATATTTTAATCCTGAATTTAACATTAAAAACCTATAAATCTTAATATGGGCTTATATACTAAATACACAGCCTAAAAACAGACATAACTCTAAACTAATGGGTGATGTAAAAATTCTAAGCACATTTCTGAAATCAGCATGATCAAGTACTTTTTAAACACCCCTAAGCTGTTTTGTGATAAAATATTTATTAACCAATGATATTAACAATCAGAATGGCTTCCACTTGGAATTTTAAAAACAAAATGAAATAAATCATTTACAAGTAGTGCCTTTTAAAATATGTTGGATTTCCCACCCAATGCCACATCCGCTTTTACTGCAAATATTGGCAGGCTGTGCCAGGTCCAATAAAGCATTGGCAATAGCTTTGTACTGTTTCTTTTGTAATCAAACATATTGGTTTACATTACAGCTTGTTTGTTTATGAGTTTTGAAAAATAATGAAAAACTCACAAACGAATGAAGGCACAGCAACAGAATTTCTAGCTTCCACAAAAAAGGCCAAAATTATCCACTCCTGCGATAGATGGAATTGTGCATATCGGAAAGAAATAAGGAGAATCTTCTTTGTTGACTTGGTGAAGCTTCAAAAAATGTTTTACAAAAGCATTTTGGAAAATCGCTTACCTAATTGACATACAACTTCAAAACATAATCATATTTGACAAGTTAAGGCTTATCCTTATTGCGTGAACTGGTTAACCCCTTATTGTAAGCCATTCAAGCAGATGTGATATTGTATGTAACTAATAAATGCAGTTTCAATCAAGAAAACAAAAGTGGCTAGGGTGATTAACAGCATTCTATTATTGTCAAAAATAACCTTCATTTCAAAATTACTGAACCTAACGTATCTTTAATCTGCATGAAAATTTTTTTGTAAGAAATTTGAAAGTCATCTAGTTCAGTCCCCTTCTAGGCTTTTTTTTACTTCTGAAATTCTTCTTTTTAAGTGTAGCCTTATGTATCCTTTCTATGAAAATGACAAGCACAATTAAACTGCTCTATTGAACAAACAACACTTTAAAACATTTCAGGAAGACTTTTTAAAGAAGAAGACTTAAAACAGAGCTGCACTATGCACATGTAATCAGCAGCTCTGCTCAGGGTATGCTAAACACAAGTAGTGAGTCTTCAGCTGGGATTTGAAGGCTGCATCTCTTACAGTAGCAGGCAGACCATTCTTGTCACTAAAAGCTTGACCTCCCACTGTTATTTTATTAATCCTTGGAATCATAAGCAAAGCAGCATCTTGACATCTTAATGTATGCTCTGGTTTGTAAGTAACGATGAGTTCAGATAAGTAAGCAGGACCTTGGCCATTTAGGGCTTTACATGTTAATACTGTAAAAAAAAGCCTTATAAAAAAATAAAGCTGTATAAAGCAACAATTTGAACAGTCAATGAACACCTCACTGCAGTAATCAATCCTGCTAGAAATAAATGTATGAATTAATTTCTTAGTATCCTGCATATTTAGAAAACATCTCAGTTTTCCAACATTTTTGTGATGGAAAAAATGTTTTAGACAATTTTGTAATGTGTGTTTAAATGACATGCTAGTGTCAAAGATAATGCCTAGATTATGGGCTGATTCAGTAAAACTGATGGTAATGCTGAGCAGTGGTGTAGCTAGAGGGGGCAAGGGGGGACATCTGTCCCCGGGCGCAGCATCCAGGAGGCGCCAAATTGATGTTCCCCATTGCATTTTGGCAAACAGGAGGGGGCGCGAAATCTTCAGTTGTCCCCGGGTGCTGAAAACCCTAGCTACGCCTCTGATGCTGAGTTAAATAACGACAAAATATTGTTGTGATCAGCATCATTCCCCCCAATAATTAACATTTATGTTTCATCTGTGTTTTTAAAGACGAGTAGATCTCATCCTTCCACTCCTTTAACTCACTGACACATCTAACTAAGGACATCAGAGAAATGTCATTTGGTCTCAAAGAAAGGTATAACTGGGTGTCAACTGCATACAAGTGAAAATTAATGTTATTTATATTATACTAAATCATCTTAATGGGTGTACATAAAACCAATGAAAAACTAGTATTATAACTTACTTACTTTCAAATAATGGATGTAAGTGCTTTTCCATCACTGTGCATGGAGTAGCTAAAATAACTAAAAACATTTAACAACCAAAATAAATATGTGGTAACATACATCTTTTAAATTAGAAATCTACTACATAACCTGCTTGTCATAAGTAGCAGTCTTATTTATAATCAAGGACATTTAACTAATCTCAGTTCAATTTTCTTATTTTTACACCTTATACAACAAACATTTTCCTTTTACCACACTGAGCCAAGAATAATAAAATCCACAGTATTGAATTAAAAATGTATAAATTCAAGTGTGACATCAGTACCGCCGCTCCCTATATGCAGAGTACGCAGTCTGCGTAGGGCACCAACTCCCAGGGGGGCACCATCCCAGCTGCTCAAAAAAATCGTTTTTATATATTATAATAATAAATTAATATCAATAATATACATATACAAATAAACAAAAATATAAACGAATATATTGCATTTTACGGTGAACGCAGAGTAGGCTAAGCACACGTGATGACGCGCGCGCCCTCACCTCTGTTACGGCTGCCTAACTAATATTTGGGGGAGGGGGCACAAAAGTAAATTTCTGCTTAGGGCACCCATTTGGCCAGCAGCGGCCCTGTGTGACATAATGAGTATACTGCACAAAATATGATGTGTTGTGGTTGGGAATGTAACTAGTATGGAAAAAAATAAGAAAGGGACCAGAAAAAGAGATATAGTCAAAAACAAAACTAAAGTACAAACCAGGAATTTACTAGACTGTTACTGAAACCAAAACGTGAACCAGAACTGAAAGTTGAAAAATTAAAATATCAGAATCATTAACCAGAAGAGCATTTATAAGAAACTTAGCTACACAGAACTGAGTTTCTGTTAGCAGGTTCAGATGAAGAACAGACATCGGTGCTGACCTTTTAACTTACACATTGAAGACATCACTGGGTGTACTTGTCGGGTTAACTTCAATGGTAACGTCAAAACAACTTTCCCAAAGCTAAGAAATGAAAATGGCATCAAGAATGTTAGAAAATTATTTTAACATCATTAAAAATAGTTAAATCCAAAAATCACTGCAAAATGTGGGTTGTGCACAAGTTAAAACCCTAAATGGGTGTAAGAAACCTAAGAAAAACATAATGAAACCCTCACAATGAATAAGAAACAAAAACACTTCATGACATTCTGTCTGCAGGATTCATATATCAAATGTCTAATAGTCTTTACTGAGATTTTAAAATTGTGATTATTTTTTTAACCTTGGTTATTCCACAGCATGAGCAAGATGATAATTTTTCAATAGTTAGTGCCTCTGCAGTCATCATCTGGTCTTCACAGGGTGCAATGCAAGGATCAGGCCTCACGGGCCACACTTACAGACACAAGAAGCCATTTTACTAGTTGCTAATCTGCCTAAGCTGCATATTTTTGAGCTTTGGAAGGAAACAAAAACCCATGCAGATACAGAGAATGTGCAAATTCCACACAGACAGTACCTGAGTAGGGATACAATTGCAAGATTGTGAAGCTGTAAATCTTAAGTAATTCAACTGATGTTCCTTCTGAACAATACATTCTCAGCCCATAATTTTATATCTTAGGACCCTGATGTTACTTGACATCACCGTGACTGAAGAAGGATGTGTAAAAAGTAATGGGGAATTTTGAAACTAAAAATGAAGAGAAATTAACATGTTTTCCTTTTTTAATTCATTTTCCAAGAATTTTGGGAACTTTGTTAAAGCTACTGTGAAGTGTGGCTCGTGCATTGGAATTATACTTTGTTTCTCTAGGAAAAGGTTGTACATTGTTGTCTGTAATATTATAAATATAATACTATAAGTAAGCCAATGGTGTTAGGTATAATACGATTATCTTTCACCTATGCAGAAAAGAAAAGAATTGACTGACTGGCAGCAACAGTTAGCAACCAGTACCAGTGTCTTAACTATAAGAATTCTAAACAGCAGTGGCTGTTACAGTTTTCCAAATATCTTTATGAGAAAGGCAAAAATATAGGATTAAAGGAAATAATAAGAGAAATAACAAAGTTAATACAATAAATATTGATAGAACTGAAAGCAGAAAACTGTACAGAATAAGAAACAAATTGAAGTTCAAGAATAATTTCAAAAGCTAAATACAAATGAATAAACAAAACCAGAAACATAACACAAACTAAGATAGAGTAGGCTTGAGAATCTAGAAATTAATTAATGATCCAGGATAGAGACAGAACAGTTTTGAGGTGATGGCTTGGTAATTGTTGTTGCCAGGCAATACAAAGAATGATGTGTTGTTGAACAAACTTACTACACAACAACTTGACTGTACGTGCAATGAAAACCTTTAATTTATGACCAGTACATTTCCAGGGTGCTACTTCATTGCAATGCTCAGGATCCTTAAAAGAAACACAAAATTTACAAAATGAGGTCTTTTATTATTTCTTCAGGGATGGCACGGGGAGTGAGTAGGCTACTCTTAACTCCTTGCCCTTGTACTTTTTTATTATTTAATGACCTCCCAATTTACCTGAAATTCCATTTTGTTCTATAATAGAGGAATTTTCTGAGTGGAGCTCAATATCCAGAGGGTGGGAGGTTGTTTTTGGTCACATTTATTAAACATACTTGTTGAAAGTGTTACTTTGCCATTATCTAATGAATTATAAACATTAAAAATACTGAAATAAATGCATAGACATGGATGCTCGAGAAAGAAAAAAGAAACACCAACATTTGGCTTCCACAAGTCTTTACACATGCCTGACAGAAGAGGTGAGGCGATCTATTCGGTCTTCTAAGGGCAGCATTTGAGCAACAACACCATTAAATAGCCTGTGAATTTGCCCCTGGTCAGGAAGATTTTTTTTTCTTGCATGTGGAAACCAATTCTGGTTTCCATCCACAACTTGACAAGAATTGCAAAGTATTAAATTAAATTGCATGCAACTTTATCCACACATTTTCTTTAATTTAATATACATTCTTCATATATATATATATATATATGAAGCTATATATATATATATATATATATATATATATATATATATATATATATATATATATATATATATATATATATATATATATATATATATATATATAGCTGTAGTGATCCTCTTCATAATTGCTTCATCTTAACAACTAGGGCCAGGTCTCTTCAAAGAAGTACCACAAGTGCTGGATGATAAATGCCTAGAAAAAGCAATTAAATACTGCTTTGGTGTGAACTGCACTCAAAGTAATTTTGTTTGAAATAATTTGGCTTCCTTTTCTGTAAAAAAAGTGCAGCTGTTCCACTTGAAGGAAGCTGTCTGACTTCCATATTGTACCTGTTAGCCCATGATATGCTGTTTAATCTATTTAAAGAGAAGAGAAAATTGTATAAAATAAATACCTTGGTTTTTAGCACTGAGGATACAGCATTTATCCAATAAAAGTTTAGCTGAGGTTGAAATGTAATCAATAATTCAATCAGTCAATACATTAACAATCATTTCACATAGTCTGATTCACAGTGGAGCTGTTCACCTATAAAGCACAGTCTAGAATTATTCTGATAAGGCACTGAATGCTCAAAAAAGCTGATATAGACCATGAAATGGACAAGATGGTGCATTAAAGAGGCAAATGAGCAACACTTTGAGATCATAAATTTTTAATATAGGAAAAAATCAGAACTGATATTTAGAGATAGAACTGAAACTGAACTTTTTGTCCAATTATAATTACTGCTAGCCTTCTTACGGTATACTCATCACATACATTTAAGGTGAACCTAAGACATATATTATGATTTCATAAAAATAAGCACAATTGTCAAAAATTCTTTATAGAAATTATCATGTAACAGCTTAAATTACACTCTTAAAACCATGGGGTGTTTAAGAAAGTGTTCATACAGAATGAGACCTAGTCAGTTTACAGGAGCAGCAACCTTCATATGACATGGTCAATGGCAGCACAATACCTGCTTTCATGGTTTTTGACTTCCATGCTGAATTGCTTTTTCAAAAAAGAAATGCTATACATTAAGCTGGACACTTATAATTCTAATTTTTGGTCCCAAAAAAAATCAGTACCGTAAATACTGATACTAAGAGACTGACCCTAAAAAATCATTTCAGGTTCAGGTTTAAAATTTTTGGTTATCTCTCATATATTAGGTGCTTTATAAAGTAAAGTTTGATATTATAATTGATCATCATTTCTTATGTTTTCCTTATTAAATATATATTAGTATTTTGGTAATGAGTTTTAACAGGCATTAACATTGTTTTTTTTTATTTACAGGCTGGCCATTTAACAATGCCGTGTGTAAGATGAGCGTCATTCAAGGGGCCTCAGTTTCAGCCTCTGTTTTTACTCTTGTAGCCATTGCAGTTGAGAGGTAGGATTTAATAAGAATAAGTTTACAAAATCAGTTCTTTCTCACCACTTATTTCCACAAGTGTTGTTGTTTCTTCATAAGCCAAAAAAAGAGTGGGTTTATTATTTATTTGTACAAGACTATATTAATTATAATCAAATCAATATTGATACTTACTTTTTATGGTTATTTTCCTTTCTTGTATTCTTTTAGAATTAATTATAGTTCCTATAGTTGTTTTTAGTGTTACTTATTATATTTAGTCTTGGACTTTTGATATAAATAAATCACAACTGTGTTCACTGTTGATTTATGAAGCAAAATGTTTTCATGGAGTATCACTGCGAACTGTGTAGATTTTTGGGCAGATTTTTTGTTATTCTTTTTTTTTTAACCAGTTTTACACATTAAAAAAAGTTTAGTTAATATGAATTTTACATAACAGTATACAAACAAATTGATGATATCAATGTTAGTGGTAGAGCATAATAGTGTTCCTCTCCAACCATCATTTTTCAAGTCAGAAAAACGCATACCAACAGAAAACTGTAAAGATAAAAGTCCTTAAAATTAATTTTAAAAATGTGGCTTTCTTTTGAAATATATTTTTGGAAAAAACATACATGTGGAACATAATGTATATAAAAGCATACAGTATATATAAATATATTAATCCATTTGAGGGTTGAGGGATTAAAGCCTATGTAGGCAGCAGTGGGCACACAGTAGGAACCATTGCTCGACAGGGTACTAATCCATTGCAAGACACACACATTTCAATAACACTTACTCATACTGTTTTTTTTTTTAATTTAGTGTCACCAATTGCCCAAATATGCAAGTCTTTTAGATGTAGGAGGACAGAATGGGAGGAACATGTAAACTCCACACACAGAGTTATTAAAACATAGTCTCCAGGATCTATGGAGTAGCATTACTAATGACTGTGTCAATGTGTTGCCATAATATACTGATAACAAGTAGTTTTCAATGTAACACCGAAGAACGAAAAATAACTTATACTAAATACTGTACAGGAGGTCCTCGGGTTATAACATCTCAACATATGATGTTTCGCATTTACAACGCTCACTCCCATAAAAACTTAAAAAAATTGAGACATGAGAAGGAATAAAGATAAGGATTTTTTTTTACACTTATTTTTTCTGTTACAACAGTACAGTGTACAGTACAGTATATTTATGTCCTTTTCCTTTTTCTGTGGCTTAGTTGTGTTTTTATGTTCTAGATTATGATTTTGCAAATGTGTTAGGATAGTTAAGTGACTTAGGCTAGGATGTGTTTCGACTTATACCAAAATTCGGGTTACGTCACTGTTGTAGGAACGGAACTGTGTCGTAACCCAAGGACCCCCTGTATATAAAATACTTGCTTTTCAATAGTCCTGGCTATCTGGAATAAATACCATTAGCTCGCCTCAAAACACAGCATCACAAAGTGCACTTTCTACAGCATTCCCTTTTTGCTTTCTTCCCTGGCATCATTATTTTTCTGCCATTTATACATTTGTTCCAAAAAAGCTGGAGGTTTAAAGTTTAACTGCAGTCATCAATATCATTACGTGGGTCACCACTAGAACTTATGGAGCCACCCCAACAGACGTCCCTCTGGAAGCATGAGGTCTTCCTTCCTCCCTATTCTCCAAATATTTATTTAAAGGGCCAGGCAAGTAATTCCTCATACAAAAGTAGAACTTCATTTATACATTTCTCTTTAAGGCTTGTTATGGTCAAAAATGTGCAATGAATGTCATTATTACAAATCACACAAAGTAACTTCACCTGTTTTTATAAGTAAGTCATGTTTGAATGTATAACTAAAAAATGCATTGCTTAGCTACAATATGTTTGCCAAAAGCAACTCTTTTGCTGTTCAGGGTTGAAAAAAGAAAAAAAAAAGCTGTCAGAGTGCTAAAAATGGTTTTCAGGATGCAAGTTGTCTAAGGACATTATTTTAATTGACATGTAACAAGCAGAATAACATGTATATCAAATCACAACTGAGGTTTCTTTCTAAATTTTAAGTTTCATTTCAATGTAGGAAATAAAAATATGTGGCAGTAAATTTGATCACAAAGAATTTTCATGAAACCAGTAGTAAACCAAACTAACCACAAACTGTTTTCTGCCATAGGTTCCGCTGCATTGTCTATCCCTTCCATCAAAAGCTCACTTTAAAGAAAGCTCACATTACAATAATAATCATCTGGGTTTTGGCACTAATCATAATGTCCCCGTCTGCTGTCACTTTGACTGTTGTAAAAGAAGAATACCATTTTATGGTTGATGAGTTCAACAATACATACCCTTTTTACACTTGCTGGGAAGCCTGGCCGGATCATGAGATGCGCACCATCTATACAACCATATTATTCTCCCACATTTATCTTGCACCACTGATCCTGATTGTTATTATGTATGCCTGGATTGCTGTTAAACTTTTCAGGTCCCCAGTCCCTATTAGGGATGGACACACTGAAGATCATGATGGCCATCGAGTCTCCAGGAAGAAGATTAAAGTCATTAACATGCTCCTGATTGTAGCTTTGCTCTTCAGTTTGTCGTGGTTGCCTCTCTGGACCCTGATGCTGCTGACAGACTATGGCAAGCTGACAGCAAGCCAGCTCAATCTAGTGACTGTATACATCTTTCCATTTGCACATTGGCTGGCGTTCTTTAACAGCAGTGTCAACCCTATTATTTACGGCTATTTCAATGAAAATTTCAAAAGGGGGTTCCAGGCAGCTTTCAAGTTTCAGTTGTGCTTTGCAGAAATGGAGCATCATGAGACTTATGAAACAAGGGCTAGTGCTGGAAACCACAACCGAATATTTGTGGAAGTTCAACCTAACATACCCAAGGAAGACAAAAAAGTGGAGAAGACGTTAATGTTTGGTCAGAGAAATGGGAAGGTGTCTCATGGGCTGGTGGTGGACAGATTTAATAAAGACTGTTTGCACGCCAATAGGAGTGTGTCAGCCTGGGACAGATAAATTTCCTCAGCTTTTTTGTATTCTTAACACAAAATGATAAAGTATGGGAGAAAATCCTAAAGTTCAAGGTGAACTTTAGGGCTTGGTGGAATACTCAGATTAACACACTTTGTTTTGTGTATTACTCCTTGAAGGTGCATAATTAGTACTGTGCTAAAATAAAGTTGTTTACAACTGGAGCACAGGCAGGGGAAGTGGTTCCACTGAAACTCAAATTTGATTGAATCTGTGGCCTTGTGGTTAAAAGTCCAATGGCTGAGTCACTAGGCCACACTGCCTGCTAATATTACATTAGACCACTATATACTTTATATTCTATTCTAAACACCAAGCAGGTTTAAAGACATGCCACAGTGGTACTTATCTAATTAATGTGATACCACAGAGAGCATCAGATTTCTATTTTTTAATAAAGAGCAGCAACTGGATTTTTCTGCATTCTTCTGAAATGGATTTTCCTAAATTTATTAACTTTTCAGGAGGATCCTCTCTGTAAATGAATACTGCAAACATCACATCTATTCAAATACAGAAAAAATGTTCTTTTAGAGAATGCATAAAATATCTAAGAATGGAATGTGATGATACTAAGTCTATACATGTGTGCAATTTGGAGCTGTGGAAAGTTGCTGCCTTTGTGATAGCTGCATGTTTGAGGAATGTATAAACTTGGTCTGGACAACTGTATCTCTTTTAAAAAAGAGCAGTTTTATCCCATGATCAAAAATAAGCAAGCACAAATAACCCAAATGTATTTAATATAATTTATGTTAATTTACCATAGTAATTTGGGTTAAATCACCATGATGTTGCACTGCTTTTGAAGAAGTAAAATTGAGAGTGTAGAATAACATGGATTAACTCTACTGAGTGAGTGAGAAGTTTTTAAAGGGCCTTTAAATATTTGAGGGTGCAACAAATATGGATGTTTGGGTGGGTATCATTCAATCAGCCCCTCAATATTTTGCAGAGAGATTTCAGTTTTTTATTGTGCTATGGCTTAAAAGTGTTTGAATGCAATTTTGCATACACCTATGAAATGAACTGAATTACTATGTCACTGAATGTGCTCAGGCATGCTTGTATAATGATTTGCAATAGACTGCTGATACAAGTCTTTCTTGAGAAAGGTAAGCACACAAATGTTAGTTTATTTTTAAGATTTTAGTAATAAATGTGAATATATCTTGATTGTACTGTTACATTAAACACTAAGATGCCAACTTATCTTTGACAGCATGGCACAGTGCTTGTTCAATCTATTACATTTCCAATTATACAGCAAAAATCAGAAATTGTCCTTTCCCTTTCCTTACATTTCTTTTGCAAGAATGTATTAGACTCATGAATGTATTCACATCCTTCCTGTTTTAGGCTTTACACCAAGAAGATGTCATTTTGCTAAAAGTAGTAACTATTGTGAACATCATTCCTATAAGAAAACAATTTGACAAGAAACTACAGACAGTACAGCTCACTAGTTTGTGTCCCCATTGCATTTTTGTGATTTAATATCAAGTCAGGGCTTAATAATCCTCAGTGGCTTTTTTACATACATACTGTATATTCTGTAAAATTAATATGTTTATAGGAAATAGTTGCAAAGCTGAAGAATTTGCTATGATAGTAGATATTTATTTCACATATTCTGTTTTTAATGCAGAGTCTTACTGCAAACAATCGTCTCAACAATCGCTCCTTTATTTGTTTTGTTCCATTTTGGGTGGCTATATCTTTATTGTTTAGAGTTTATCAACCAAAACACTTCCTACTAAATTTTCAGAATAAAAAAGACATTATATTGATCTATTAATTAAAAAATAGACACTATTTTTCACTGTTTTTACACCAAGCCTGATTATTTTTACTTTACTGTACATTTAATGATAAAGTGAAAGATTTTGAATGCTCGCATCATGTTTATCTTGGACACTTCCACTAAAATGGTGTACCAAACATTAATGCAGGTTTGCTAATTGTTTATGTCTACAGGTAATCTTCACATATGGGAAAGGTAAATTTGTTAGCTGCTGTCACCAATTTCAGTAGTCTCTTCAATGTTCTTCCCCAATAGAAAGTGAACCATTTTCAATTACTGAGGTTGCATCGATATCTCACTTATGAAATCTTTTACTCACTCATTCATTCACATTTAGAAGTCACTTTGGGTTCATGGGAACCATAAAAGGAGAATTATAAGTAGCATGCAGGGTCATTTCATTTTTAGCACATTGTTGCAGTTTAATAGCACCCATTCAGACTTAACTATCTCACAGCTCTGCCATTCAAATTAGTATCTATATTCATAATTTTCAAAGCATCACGCTATTTTTGAAAGAAGTCTGCTTCTAATGTGCATTTAAGGGTGACAAAAATCTTCTACATCTATTTAATTGTCAAATTTTGGTCTGACATTGGTGAATTATTTACTATTTTTAAGTAAATTATATTCAGCAAAATGACAGAAAATGCATATAAAATTCTAGTTAAATACAGATGATTGTAGAATTTTGAATTTCTGTTCTCTAGCCCATCCTATCTTGTATAATAAAAATGCATGCTTATGTATAAAAAATATATACAGTATACAGTTGCATAATTATACAGATGTTGCTATTCTTGGCATTACAAATTGGTGTTTGAACTTATTGTGTTATATAATTTGCTGTATACAAAATGGCAGGTTTGAATCCACCAATTGCTATGCTGTTGTTGCATCATGGATTACTGGATCATAGCTAGACTGCTAATCTATTGTATTTGATTCATAAAATAAAAGTGTTTCAATACAGCTATGTCACTTTCCTTTACTTCCTCTATTCTAATTTTGCTACTACTTACTAGCTGATGGGCACTTTAATTTGACACATTTCAGTAAGCTGTTCTCTCTGATATTTTTCCAGTTTAATCCTTGGGGATGTTCTCAAGTTTTTTTATTCTTCCAGTCTGTTTCTAATAGGTACAGAAAATTACATTTTTGTTAGTCTAAACTAAAAAAGAAATACACCTATAAAGTCATATGTTATACAAATCAGAGTTGTATAGTGAGTGTAATATTGTTTAATCTAAAAACAGATGTTTTTGATTATATCCTCATTTAGGCTAACAGCCTCCCATTTTGTCTAACAGCTATAATTATAGCTTCCTCTTGAGAATCCCTTACTATACTTTAACATATTCTGTTTTAACTTATTTTAATATACCACTGCTTATTTTCTAATTTATGCTTGAACCTCTTTCTTTTGTTTTATTGTAATCATCAGTTCTTTGTGTTTGTCATTTCAGTGTCATGGTGTGTAGCTTTTTAATTCCTTCCTCATGCCACTTTTGACTGCATCTCCCACTACCAGTGATGACATGTGCAGGAAACTCAATTGATGCTCATCTTCTCTAGTTGCATATTTTATCTAAACTCTGATATGTTTTGAATTCTCAGTTCCTTTTAACCTTTTCTTTTCAGACATTTACTGCTCACTCATGTTTTGACTCCTTGCTTTTTATAAACATGTGTTTCATTACTTTTTTTTTGTTTTTGTAACCTTCTGCTTATCTGTCCGTATGAATGTCTTCATTTGTTCAAAAAGGTGTTCTGTTTGTCATATTAGATCCTCTTTAAAAATATTGCAGATGTCTATCATTATTCATTTATTTGTAAAAGTACATTTAAGCCCAAAATAAGTAAATAAATATTTTAAGAATGCTCAAAACATGCTGATTAGTTGTCCTGATTTTGTTTTAGTTAAAGGGAGATTATTATGGCCTAAAATGGAAAATGGCGATTCTTATCGTTAGCATGAAAATTATGAGTGGTTACGCAATCTTGAAGAGGCAGCTAACTGAAATAATATTGACCAGGGGATTTGTTTTTTGTTATTATCTGCAAACTTGGATAATTAGGAAGTACACCGAACTTTTAAACCGTCGCATTGGTGAAATCACATGTGACTTATCCCTGGGTAGAAAAATTATGGCAACCACTTAAAAAAAAAAAAGTGTCACAATAAAAATACTATTTGTAACATTCTTAAATGCACTTTGGAAAAAATGTATAAATAAAAGAAACAAGCTCTTCATGAATAAGAACCCAGAGCAGCGAGACACAGAAAGGAGGTCAGAATGAAATAAAAATAATTCCAGGTCCTAGAAAGGAGCTAACAACAATGGCCTAAAAAATGAAATTTGCAAGAATATGTTTCAATTTTCTTGACCACTCAAGAGTCGCAGCCTAACATTTTACAGGTTTTAAAAGAGCAAATAATTAGAGTAATGCTGAAACAGAAAAACAAATAAAATCACAAGCAATGCACATATTTAAATTCCACTAAACTAGTATGTAAAGGAACAAACAAAATTTCGTGCCTTTTTGTATGATTGGAGCTGTTCAATAAGTGACTTTAGTTTCAATGGTGTGCATCTCTTTTATTTGTAAATATTTGGAAAATGTTGAATGGTCACCGGGCGGCACGGTGGCGCAGTGGTAGCGCTGCTGCCTCGCAGTTAGGAGACCCAGGTTCACTTCCCGGGTCCTCCCTGCGTGGAGTTTGCATGTTCTCCCCGTGTCTGCGTGGGTTTCCTCTGGGCGCTCCGGTTTCCTCCCACAGTCCAAAGACATGCAGGTTAGGTGGATTGGCAATTCTAAATTGGCCCTGGTGTGTGGGTGTGTTTGTGTGTGTCCTGCGGTGGGTTGGCACCCTGCCCAGGATTGGTTCCCTGCCTTGTTGGCTGGGATTGGCTCCAGCAGACCCCCGTGACCCTGTGTTCGGATTCAGCGGGTTGGAAAATGGATGGATGGATGGATGAATGGTCACCCAAAAGACTTTTCTTACGCTTTAGAGCAGGGGTGGGCAAAGTCATTCCTGGAGGGCCGCAGTGGCTGCATGTTTTTGCTCCAACCCAATTGCTTAATAAGAAGCACTTATTGCTCAAGAAACACTTCTGTTTCACTTTAGTTATCTCCCTCATTAAGATTTTGTACCCTTATTGCTTATTTAAGTCTTAAACAGCTGCATTCTCGGTTTTTAATTGCTCATTAGCAATAAGATGCAAATGACCAGCAGTTATCCATTTTGCTTATTACCCTTTACACCTGTGTGTATTTATCGTGCACTATTTGGTTTAGTTAAATACTTGGAAGGAAAGAGGAGAGAAAAAAGTGAAGGATTGACAATTACCCATCCGTTTTACACTTCAAAGTATTTGGATGATATCCTTAGAATGGAAAACAAAATCTAGGATATGAGAATGACTTGACATAGCAGAGTTAAAGCACTAACAAGCCATGAAATGTAATTATTGGCAAGGATTGTTTTCTAATTAAGCAACTGGGTTGAAACAAAAACCCGCGGCCACTGCGGCCCTCCAGGAATGACTTTGCCCACCCCTGCTTTAGAGGCTACATAATTCACATACTTCACCCATCGTCAGAGCCTAATTTTCCATTACAGGGTCACAGGCAACTAGAGCATAGCCCGACACCAACCTGTATAAGTCAGTGACTATCTGTGGAAGGGATTCATCTCATACACAGAGCTACATTTATTAACATACACTGCCTGGCCAAAAAAAAGATGCCTTATGAATTTAAATAAGCAAATACTTAAGAGGTAATAATTAGATCAACCATGCAATGATTCATGTTTCAACTAGCAATAACATATAGGCTTTCTTAACATATAGGGGTTTGAACAGTTTACTCATATGTATCAAGCAGAATTTACTCCTGTAATGCTCAACCATTCAATGATTAATATGTTTCAGCTGGCAATAATTCCTTCAAATTTAACTGTTGCAATATATAGCAATTTATTTCTTAAACTACCATGTCTGAAGACATTTCCCATGGTCACAGAAAACATGCTAGTGAATTTCACCCGGGCAAATTACTGGCCTACATCAAGCAAAGAAACAAATTAAAGATTTTGCAGAAATTAATGGAATTAGGTTAAGAACTGTCCAATGCATTGTTAAAACCTGCAAGGACAGTGACAAACCATCAACTTTGCAGGAGGAACGTCATCAGAAAAAAGTCTTTAATGATCATGAAAATTGAAAGTAGAACTCACAGCTATGTTTAAAGTAAGTAAGTAAGTAAGTGCACTTCCACAGGCATAATGCAATGAGAACTGAAAACCATTTGTTAGCGAGGGAAAAAATGACTTCAGGATGCTATGGAGCATAAAGATTGGACTGTTGAGCAATAAAAAAGGCCATGTGGTCAGATCAGTTCAAATGTACCCATTTCCACAGTGGTGGATACATCAGGGTGAGAAGGTAAACACATAAAATGTTGGACATTTCATTCATAGTGCCCACTGTACAAGCCTCAGGAGGCAATGTTATGACTGGGGTTGCTTCAATAGGTCTGGTGTGGGTTCAGAAACATTATGCAGCAATAAAATGAAGTCAGCTGAGTCTCTGAATCTACTGAATGACCAGGTTCATCAATGTTTTTTTTTCTTTCCTGGTGGCATGGGCATATTCCTGTAAAACAATTCCTGTAAAACAATGCCAAGATTTATTGGTCTCAGATTGTGAAAGACTGGTTCAGGGAGCATCGAGAATCATTTTCACAGATACATTGGCCACCATAGAGCCCTGACCTTCACCCCATTGGAAGTCTTTTGGATGGATGTGGTGGAGTGAACTTGACATAATGGTTCAACTTTGTCACCAATACAAGGTCTCGTAAAATATTAATGCAAATCTTGATGAAAATAAATGTTAAGATGTGTGAGATCATTGGAACAATGCCACTAAGAATGCACATCATAATCAAACTTAAAGGCAGTCCAACAAAATATTAAAAGTTTACCACTTTTTTGGGCCAGAAAAAAATCATTCACACATAGTAAAGATTTGTAACAGAAAAGCACCCACTGGTCTCTTTCCAAATCTGAAAAATAACATTCTCTAACCCGCTTAATCCAACTGAGAGCCACAAGGGCCAGAGCCTATCAAAGAATGCACTTCTGCATGCACCTCATTCTTACTCGTGCAATTTAGAGTTTTCAGTTAAGGTAACTCGTGCATGTTTGGGGCTTACATTAAGTGGAATCCTATAGTACTAAAAGAAAAACTCATGCAGACACTGGGAGAAAGTGGAAATGCCACATAGACAGCAACTAACCAAGGATGTATGTGAGGCAGCAGCACTGCACCACCCAACTTAAGGTAAAGCAAAACAAAAAGAAAAGTCTAATCATAGGTAGGGGGTTTATTCACTAAAATACACATGGGTATGTGGGTACCCAAACCACCCTCGGTGAAGAGTTCCTTGGTGCTAAACATCTCCAAAACTAAAGAGATGAGCTATAGACGTGGGAGAACCCATGAGACTCCCTACCCTCCTTTTTGAACCCCTGAGGCTGAAGAGGAAGATAGTGGGGCAAGTTAGGATTTTTAAGTACTTGGACATAGAGACAGATAGTTTCTTGTTTCTTCATCCTGCTGACCTTATGTATAAAAAGACCAAGCAGTGATCATCTCAGAAATTTTAGTATTGAGATGGGTATTTTAAAATTGTCATATAAATCACTTTATTGATATAAAAGAATAAAGAAGAGGGACGCCTCATGCCTGGACAAACCAGTGAGGAAGGCAGGCTCTATTGTAGGCACGGAGCTGGACAGTTTGACATCCATGGCAGAGCGATGGGCGCTGACCAGGCTCCTGTCAATCATGGAGAATCCACTGCATCCACTGAACAGTATCATCTCCAGACAGAGGAGCAGCTTCAGCAACAGACTGCTGTCACTGTCCTGCTCCACTGACAGACTGAGGAGATCGTTCCTCCCCCACACTATGCGACTCTACAGTTCCATCTGGGGGGGTAAACGTTAACATTATACAAAGTTACTGTCTGTTATACCTGCATTTTTATCACTCTTTAATTTAATATATTTTTTTATCAGTATGCTGCTGCTGGAGTATGTGAATTTCCCCTTGGGATTAATAAAGTATCTATCTATCTATCTATCTATCTATCTATCTATCTATCTATCTATCTATCTATCTATCTATCTATCTATCTATCTATCTATCTATCTATCTATCTATCTATCTATTGGGTCAGTGCTCACTTTTATAATATTCTTGATGCAATTTTTTCACTGTGAAGAAAATAATAAAACTTTCCAAGATTATTAATCAAACAGGTAAAACAAATTACTTCAATCAGTTACAACTATCAGAACTCTATATCTCGGCAATTATAAGAAAGGCTATTCATATTATACAGGACCTCTTGCACTCCTTTACCATTTATTCCAGTTACTCCCATCATTCCATTATTAATTTTAGCAGCTATTCACATACAGTATAAACAAATATAAAAAGTACAGTTTATACTAATATATTATTATTTATGGATTTTCTCTCATTTATACTTGGTAGTTATGCAGTAAGGAGAATGTGGAAGATTGTGGGTTCGCTTCCCGGTTCCTCCCTGTGTGGATAGCGCTTTGAGTACTGAGAAAAGCGCTATATAAATGTAATGAATTATTATTATTATTATTACTTATTTATATGTTACTTTTACCTTTTTTGTGGTTTTTAATCTACAGTATCTTTGTGTTGGTATGTAAGCCATGTCAAAGACAAATTTCTGTCGTGTTATGATAGACAATAAAGTTTTTCTGAATTCTAATTACAAGATTCTTCACTAAGCTTACACACAGCAGCTTTACTGGCAGTGTAGTGTCATGACTAAAGTATTAGACTGTAACAAATACTGATCTTGTCAATTGTCTTGGAAAAATGTGTAAGCCAAATCTATGATAATAAAATAAAATGTAAAAATGTAAATATATTAAATGTTGAAATTCCATTAATTAATCCAGAAACGTATGCAAGGCCAGAAATAATAGCATATCTTTTTTTTTTTTTGGTCTTTATTTTGCCTTATACAATTTCTTGTATTAGGAATTTGTTAGTTTTTGCATACCCCTTGGGGTCAGAGCGCAGGGTCAGCCATTGTACAGCGCTCCTGGAGCAATTACAGGTTAAGGGTGTTACTCAAGGGCACAGCAGAGTAGGATCTCTTTTTGGCAGTGACGGGAATTTGAACGGGCAACCTTCTGGATATCAGCACAGATCCTTAGCCTCAGAGCTACCACTCCGCCCTTAAAGTATTGTATTATGAAACCAGATCCACATTTACCAAGGGAAAACAAGAAGAATGCTGTGGGAATATTTAATATACTTATTAGTCTTTGAATTATAACAAATGCATAAAAATGAAAATGTAATAGAATATATATATATGTACATATATACTGTATGTGTGTGTATATATATATATATGTGTGTGTGTGTGTGTGTGTGTGTGTGTGTATATATATATATATATATATATATATATATATATATATATATATATATATATATAACTATTTAATAATAATTAAAGAATTATAAATGCTGTTTTTTTCTTACTTACTGTAGTAAATAACTGCAGAGGGATTCATTGCTTCGGTTGTATTTTATGTTCCCTTCATTCTGAATGAGTTTGCTGCCCCCTTCTGTGCCATCCATAACTGCTAAAAAGAATTAAAGAAGGTTATCTCTTACTGTCAATTACACAACAAGGCAACAAAAACAGACTAATTCGTGTGTGTAATGTAGCAAGAATATATCACTATCTAGGATTTTGTTTAAGTGAAAGAAGTGATTCTCTGGTTGACATTGATGACACAGAGGAGAAGAAGAAGGAGACCTAGAGCTTTAGGAGGATAACTAATAAAAAAGGTATACTGTGATTTTTTTTATACATTTTCTAACCTGCTTATTTAGTTCAGGATCATAAAGGGCTAGAGGCTGCCCATGCTGGCCAACAGTAAAAACCAAACCTGGATGAGATGCCAGCCCATTGTAGGACACACAGTCACTCATACTGGGCTAATTAAGTGTTGCAATTTTTCTTAGTCTTCACTTCTTTTTTTTTTTTTTTACAAAAACTGGAGTTGGCAAAAGGTTCTAGCCAATATGACTTGCAAGATCAGTATATATTACAATATATACAAACATACATATTTTTTTTTATATTTTCATTTATTTGCTTAGTAGACACTTTTATCCAAAGTGTCTTACAGTTAGAGCACAGTCAGTTTAAGTGAAATGCTGGGGGTCACACAGTAAATTAGAAAATGAAAATGAAGCAGCAAGCTTGTGGCTTAACTGTCAATTCCATAGCCACTATACAACACTATAAGTTTTACGTGGTGAAAGCTGTGGTACTGTTTTAGTCTGAAGAAGATCAAACAGAGTATGTGCTCAAGCATAGTGATCCACAGCAGTGGCAACAAGATTGAAGCCTCTACAGAACCTTCTTCTACAAACTGATTAATTATTATTGCTAGTGATACATAGTGGAGTTCCTCAAAAAGGTATGCAAATTCTCATTTTGTTAATGTTCTTCCATTTTGTAAATATGGAGTTTGTGGTTTGATGCTCTACAAACCCTGTTCATTCATTTTTTTAATCTTGTATTGTATGTAGCTTGGCAGCTTTCTCAGTGTGGTCACACCTTGACCAGTGGTAGGTTGTAGCTGGCTTCAGGTCATCCAATAGACTGCAAAAACTCCTCCACTAACTACACTAGATTTGAATACCATTGAAATGTTCAGTGTTTTATTGTTGTGCAAAATTAGTATTTGTGAATCTCTAAGTAATTTATATGGTTATTTAATTTAACTTACTAAAAGGACAAATATCTGAATTTATATAACAACATCATAAAATCAGTATACCTAAGGCCCTGAAGCTTTAGAACTTTAGATGAACTTTAGTTTGAACAAATGCACACATGTAATGTAAGCGTTTGCTCTTATACCAGTTTGCTTACATTTCAACACTACCTAAGATATGATATTTGCAATAAGGAAATATTGTAAAATTGCAGTGCTTTCTTAACATATAGGATCTTGAATAGCTAGTTCACTCATTTGTATGAAGCAGAATTTACTCCTGTAATGTTCAACAGTTAGGCTGTTTAAATAGTTTAATAATTAGGCTACAGGTAATTCAAATCTGGCAGCATGGATCATAACTAGAAGTAGGAAGCATAAGCACTAAAAATCCAGGTCCTACCTTGGTTTTCAAGTGCATTTAGAGTTGATTATTTTAAAGCTCTTTTGAAATATAAGGATATAATTGCCTTAAACCTAAATCTCTCACTATGTACAAATTAATTCATGCCTATACTGTAGTGCACACTGCTATTACAAAATGTTGGCCATCTTAAATTTTTAATTTTTTCAAATTCTCACTTAGAGGGTCTGTGCAAAACTTTTAAAAACCTGGCAGGATCTAATTAGTAACATTTTAGAATAAGCATTTAAATTGAGGTAGCGGATTCTCTTCCCTTTTTTATTTTGTTTTATTTATTTTTCCTACAATTAAAGTTTTACTCTTTTGGCCTAGCTCTCTTTCTTATGGGTGGGGGTTGATTTGACTTGAACTTAGTTCTGTAAAATTTGACTTGCTTGTATGGAATGTTATTTGCTTTTAATAAATTCGACAAAATGGTAAAAAAAATAAGGATATATAAATGCAATGGTTTTAGTTATGATGAACCCAAAATCTGGAAGGATTCTGGAAATACTTTAGAGAATGATCTAGCTACCAATATTAAATTGGCTCAAGGCTGGACACAAATTAAAGTAGCACAGTGTACTTTTGTTAGAAGTGAAGGTGGCTGAGGCTGCTCAGTTTGATTTTTTAATAATTTCCTGTGTTGACTGGCTGTTACTTAGTCTTCCTCATCCTTTACTCTTGCTAGTGTCCTCCATTAGCACTAGGGGTCATTACCATTTTGATGAAGTTATCTCTCCTAATCTTAGGACAGAACTTAATGGTGGATGTGTCATTGATAGTAATGAACACAGTGTCCTATATTTGTTGTATTCTGTTGGAATCATCAAAATTTGTCTGCACTGTAAAGCAGTGCAAAGTCTTCATGGTGGGGCTGGTTGGTGGGCTGACCTGGAATAGCTGGGATTAAAATTAGATTTATTTTACAATGTGCTATTTGTTTGCTTTAAGGAAAGTAATATTTATCTGAAGATTTTTAAAGTACTAATATGTTGTAAGAAATCCCCAGGACACGGGTGCAAGGGTTCAGCGTACCAGGTCAGATAACCCAGTTAAGTAAAAATGACAACCTGCCTGTTTAAATAGGGCTAAGTCCAAATGGAGTAATGTTTGGAAGGTGCATCAGAAATGAGAGTAGGCATCATCTACCCAGATTTGTTCTGAACTGCATAGGAAACAGAGGATATGGTTGGCGACAGCGATCCCTCTTCCCATGGAGCAGCATTGACGGGCTTACCTGAGCCTTCTGGGTGGTCCTTATGCACAAATGTGTGACAATGTACAGTATATAGGTATATATATACTGTGCATAAAAAAATTGCAAAATAAAAAACACCCTATATATATATATTTCCCTAGAGGAGAATTTGCTCAACACTCCTGATGCTTATGTGCTTGACATTACATACACAGAAATACTTGTAAATATATTAAGTATATAATCTATACTAATAAAAGGCAAAGCCCTCACTGACTGACTGACTGACTGACTCACTCACTCACTGACTCACTCACTCACTCACTCACTCACTCACTCACTCACTCACTCACTCACTCACTCACTCACTCACTCACTCACTCACTCACTCACTCACTCATCACTAATTCTCCAACTTCCCGTGTAGGTGGAAGGCTGAAATTTGGCAGGCTCATTCCTTACAGCTTACTTACAAAAGTAATGGTCATAACTGGAACCTCTTTTTTGTCCATATACTGTAATGGAGGAGGCAGAGTTACGTATCGCGTCATCACGCCTCCTACGTAATCACGTGAACTGAAAACAAGGAAGAGATTTACAGCACGACTCAAATGCGGGAACGAAGGTAAATGACGTTAATTGTTGAGTGTCTTTTAATACTGTGTAAGCATACATATTAACACATGTGCAATTAAACGTGCATTTACGGGGTGATTTCTCAGGCTTAAAAGCTCGCCTTTTATCAAACGCGGGAACGAAGGTAAATGACGTTAATTGCTGAGTGTCTTTTAATACTGTGTAAGCATAAATATTAACACATGTGCAATTAAACGTGTGCATTTACGGGGTGATTTCTCAGGCTTAAAAGCTCGCCTTTTATTAAAAAGGTAAATGCAAACTGTTTTCATTCTGAAGGGCACAAACCACGTTAGATTTCAGCCGTTAAAAATGTCGGTACACCAGATAAATAAGCGCAACATATTATCAGTTGTATTGTATGCTTACAATACATATAGAAATGTGTTAATCGTTAATTAATAGTATGGGATGGTGTTTCTCGACTCGCGCCTTGATTTAAACGATTATATGTCTTGGTGGGTTTGCGTAGCTTATTGTCAATATCTTTACACCTGTTTTTAAGACTTATTGACTGAAACGGGCTTTCACGAAAAAAGTTAGGGCTTTGCCACAGGATACACCCTCCACAAGTTAAGGAAGTAAAAATAAAGGTATATATTTCTGTTTTATTTAAACCTTTTAAGTTCGTATGCATAGCCCCATTTGGCTGTTTTAGTTTTTTTTTTTTCTTTCTTCAGTAATATTTAATCTCCTTAAAGAAAAACAACATATGCATTTTACTTTTTTTGTATCTCTTTAGTAATATTTTAGTGTAAAAGGATAACCAGTATTTAAACCTTTTATGTTACTTTATAAAGTTATTTTACACAATGTTGAAAAATTAATAAGAAAGCTACATATTTTGGCAGCTGCTGCTTTAATTTTCAATGAAATGAAAAAAGCTCTCCAAGAGAAAACCTCAATGAAGAAGAAAAAGTTTGCACTATCTAAAAAGGAGAAACCCTCATTTATAAAGGTTTGCTGCAGATGACTTAACTGAAAATAAATGAATAGTTCCTATGTGTATAATATATATTTATCTATTTGACTTATGCCTTTATTCCAGCAACTTGCAACATCTGAGGTACAATTTGTTACATTACTTTTGTTTTTTGCAGCACAGGCAGGTGAAGTGACTTCCTCAGGGTCACACAGTGGTGTCAGTACCAGGATTTGAACTGACAAGCTCCGGGTTTGCTGAAATATTACTGAAGAAAGAAAAAAAACGAAAACGGGCAAATGGGACTATGCATACAAATGTCCATCCATCCATTATCCAACCCGCTATATCCTAAATACAGGAGCCAATCCCTGCCAACACAGGGCACAAGGCAGGAGACAAACCCCGGGGAAGGTACCAGCCCACCGCAGGGCGCACACACCCACACACACCCATACACCACGGACAATTTAGAATCGCCAATGCACCTAACCTGCATGTCTTTGGACTGTGGGAGGAAACCGGAGTACCCGGAGGAAACCCAGACAGACACGGGGAGAACATTCAAACTCCACGTAGGGAAGCGAACCCGGGTCTCCTAACTGGCACCTTTCACTGCGCCACCATACCGCCCGCATACAAACTTAAAAGGTTTAAATAAAACAGAAATATAAACCTTTATTTTTACTTCCTTAACTTGTGGAGGGTGTATCCTGTAGCAAAGCCCTAACTTTTTTCATGAAAGCCCCTTTCAGTCAATAAGCCTTAAAAACAGGTGTAAAGCTAAACTTGCAGCACCGCTATTCAATTACACTTGCCTAACGCCTCTCCTAAGGGGAGATACTGTGGGATCTGGGCATCCGTCAAAGCACCAATCACAGGCCCGATTAGAAAGCGGGAAGCTGTGATTTGTCGTCTCCCTCCCATGTAACAATCACAGCCCGTGTTACAACACACTATGTATGTATGTGTATATGTATATATGTGTATGTGTGTGTGTATGTATGTGTGTATATGTATGTGTATATATATATGTTGATATGTGTGTATATATATATATATATATATATATATATATATATATATATGTGGATGTGTATATGTATATATATATATATATGTATATGTAGATATGTGTATATGTAGATATGTATATATATGTATATATGTATATGTATATATATGTTTACATAACCTCTTTAACACACTACTTCTCCGCTGCGCAGCGCGGGTATTTTGCTAGTTCAATATATATGTTATACTCTGTATAAAATGTTTTATGTATGTATTTCTATTGTTGGTATTATATTATTGTTACTGTTCTGAGAAGGTATGCAAATACGAATTTCATAACAGATTTGAAAAAAACTTGTATTAACTTAGCAGTGCAAAATGACTTTTACAGATGTGTAAAGGCTCCATTACACTACACAATTTTCAGTTGCAGAATTTATTTATATAATATTAGCTGGTTGGGAGCAGTCATGGTGTGCTCCTATTACAGCTGGTCATAAAGTTTGATACCCCCAGTTACTCAGTTCAACCAGCCTGGAACTCATCCCAACAAATTCAAAAAGGTTTAGTATTGTCTTAAGTCATAAGGGCTGGCACATGTGTATGCAAAAGCTGCAATCACTGAATGCTCACCAGCAAGTACAATGTGTACAATGCTGAAGCAAGGAAATAGGGGAAAGTGTGTGTTTTGGACCTTGCAAATAGGCTCCTCTGCCTGATGTCTCATGTTTTATGTACTATGACAGAATAAAAGACAGAAAAAAAAGGACAGAGACTGCCATACTGGAAACCATTCATACAGCAATGGTATGGTCAGGAAGGAGGTTGTGGGCAGTCAGGAAAAGGGACAAACTTCTGAAAATTTGGAAATGTGAAACTGTCAGTTGCCATCCCCTGCAATTAATAATCATATAATATGACATCCTCAGGTGATGAGATAAGCAAATAGATTTTCAAATAAACTAATCCAATTCATAGTCATGAATAGCCTTGAGCCTGTCCCTACAGCATTGTGGTCAAGGTGGGAAACAACCCTGGACTGGGTAACAGTCCATTGCAGGGCAGACACATGCACATACTTCCACACACTTAGGATCAGTTTTATTTGTAAATTAACATAACCTGTCATTACATTAAAGTAAACCTCATATAGAGATGGAGAGCAGCTGCAAACACACAGACAAGGACTGAATGCAGGATTTCAAACCAAGATGCTGATTCTGTGAGGCAGCAGCTCTTGCCAATTTGTTACCTATTTTCAGAATAAAATACAGTTTTAAAAATTGAACATATTTTGATCTTAGGCAAATCTGTATTTGTCTTTTTTTTTTGCAAAAGCAATAAACACTGTCTAGATTTCCTGTGTACCCTGAAGCTAAATATAGCATAATCCTCTTTCAGGCCTTCCAGATGGTTGACTTATAAATGACTTCTAGTCTTTGTTTTTATGTGATTCATAAGAATCCTGAAACCTATCTTACAATAAATAAAGTTTCAAAAGAGGGAAATGTTTTGGATTAAAACATACCCTATGGTCTTCCTCTGTAGAAATGGGAAATCTATACAAAAATTGGCAGAGATAGGTTGAACAGTGTGAATATACATTCTGTACATACAAACAAATACACGTTCAGCTTTATACATAAGACATATATTTATATTTACATATCTAGTTTTATTGTGGGATATAAAATATTGAAATTTTCAACCTACACTGAATTACATGTTTTACTATAGATTAGCCACATCCAAACTAATGATTAATATACTCTAAAACATACTGTTGCAAAAACTTATGTTGTTTTATTACATACTAGTTCTACTATCTATCTAATATGGGCTGAAATGCAAGTATTTAATACACACTTCAGCTTTAACATTTGCACCACGCAATGCTATACCTTTTGGTATGGGAGTAGTAAAAGCAGTGTTAATGTTTGTGATGCAGCGTTTATTGGAATAACAAATGCCATGCATTTTATTGCTAAAAATGTTTGTGATACACTATGTTTTGGAATGACAGAGACGTAGCAACTAGACTGACACACTGACACTAATCCTTTTATTAAGGTGGATCATTTTGCTATATTTAGTATACAACAAGGTAAGAATGACAAAATGACAATCTGTCTGAAATTCTAAATGGGAAGATTGCAGTGACTCTTATTTAAGTATTTTGTCTTATTCAAAGAGAAAGGACTAACTTAGAAAATTTCTGTTCATAACAGATCTATTTATGGTAAATTAAGCACTGGTAATGGCTAAGGTTTTTAAATGGCATATTTGCATTGTACTCCATGTCTATTCTGATGGCCACAATATTACAGCTTACTTAATAGCACATCATACACAATAAAATAAGACACAAAGCATTTATCTAATCAATCACCTAACAGTCTCAGGTCCTTAAAATCATGAGTTACATGCTGTCCTTAGGCCACCATGATGATGAAATCATAAAACAAATAAACAATAAAGAAACAAGCAAGCAAAATTCATTATCATGGCCATGAAAGTTGTCTAGCACAAAATGGAATTACCATGCTTAGGTATAGCAATACCAACGTCAAGTGCTGGCAACTAAACTGTCATGGCTATTCTCCTGTTATTATAAATAATTATTTCCCTGTTTTATTTTGTTGAAATCAGAATTTTTCAAATAATTCACACAAATAAAATTGTTTTGGCAACTTTTTTATGCACCATTGACTCTTAAGTTCCTGAAATTAAAGGCATTACAGTTACTTCACATATGGTAATCTGACATTTAATTTATCTGTCAAATCCTGTACACTAGGACATGTTAACTAATCCTTAAATGCACATTTCTTTTGTGCTTTATTGGTCAATGGAGCAGATTCTTACATTAGATATAGGTTTTATTTTTCATTTATGTGGTAAAACAGTTCTTTTCACAACATCATCTTTCCAATTGTAGAATTTTATATTTCATATTGTTTACAAAGCTGATATTTACTTTCACTGATGAATTAAGTGAATAAATTTAATGAAATTATTTTATATACATTGACTTAATAGAGCTTACTTTTAGGTAGCTGCCTATTGTAGCTCAAATCTCAATGGAAAAGCCTCCACCTAGGAAACAGACCTGTCACAATGTGAATAAACACTGCACAGTGCCATTTAATACTGTTTTATAATCACCAGTTAATTATCCACTCATTTTCTAACTCACTTACCCTATTCAGTTAAATTAAATGTAAAAATGTAATTTTAAAAAAGTTACACGAGAACAGTAATTACTAACGTAGAGTGGTACTTTAATCAAATAAAATACAATAAATTTAGACGTGTGAATGGGGTCCCAGTGAGTCAGAGCCGGATATTACACCAATTACCTTGTGGTTTATAGTTTATAATGACTTCCCTAATTGGCAACAGAAAAATGTTATTCCTTTCTTTGTTTGTATAAAAAATAATAAAATAGGTTGGTATAAAATATAATAAAATAGACATGTTAATTATATTAACAAAATTAATAAATGCTGACCAAATAAATAATTTATGACTGTGAAAGCACCTGAACTTACGAGCATTAACTCTACATAGGGACATAAAGCAACACTGGGAAGCAAAGATAGGTTGGGTCTTGGATGATGCAACCTCAGAGTATCATTACATAAGATGTGGTTGACACATGAAACTATTTGTGTAAAACTATCAATTAACAGATTTTAAAATACAGGAATACTTAAATTTGCCCAGAACACTATATATAATTGAAAAGTAAAATAAACTTCAAGTAACTAAACTGTTTGCATATATATACATGACCTGGGTCTTTTACATTGAATATTTAACTCCCATACACATAAAGTAGGTGAGGTAAACAGGTTTGCCGGCATATATTTAATTACTTCATAATAAAGTTTACAATTCTATTACGTGGAAGTCTGTTGTTTTCGAGCGCGATCTAATAGCTCGTATTATAAATCAGACTCATTTAATCTTTCTGAAAACCCGAACATCCGCATCTGAGCGCCTGGTGACACATCCTGACGTGGCTGAAGCTTTGGCGACTGAGTGCTTCCTGCGCATGCGCCACTTCCTTGTTGCCGCCTATCTAAATCGCTCTCACACTTAACTGGGACATTAGGAGCCAGCCTGTCTCTGCGGTGATATCTTGTAGTGGAATCCTTTGAAAACTATGAGTTATACAGTTGAGGAGAGAGGGATTCCGAACTCTTTGAGTTATCGGCTTTTTTTCAGTAAGTACGGCCTGTGGAAAATTTAAGCCAAAAAATGTATATGAAGCAGTGTCAAAGTCATTCATAGATGAACTCGCGGCCTGCAGCCCCACGTGCAGGATAGGGGTGTACAAGGGTCTTCATTCTGTAGATGAGAGCCGTTATCCATCTAGTGATTTGCATAATAATTTGACTAAATTTGCTGAAAGGAACATTAAACATGAATGATGTAAACGTTATTTTATATTGAGGATTTTGTTGTTTTTTCACTTTGACATACTTTTGTACAACAGCTAATTAATCCGCCTCTAGTCATCTTTCAGGTGTTATTTTTGATTGTTGACAGGACACCTAAAATGAAGTGGGTTAAACCAGCTAATCAAAGCGGTTCAGAAGCTGAGGAGGTATCAAAGATGTTGAAAGTATTGAAATTGGTCGTATCACAGAGTACCAGTAAGCTGGAAATCACGTAGACTTTGATGCAGTTAAAATAAACGTTTGCCTTCCTGGGTGGACACGATTGTGGTAAGCTGTTTGATAAGATCGTATTGGGCTAGTTATAATACTAAACGCACCACGTATGATCTTGCAGAAATATAATTAACAGTAGGAAATGCAAGCTATTAGTTTGTTGCACAGATTAAACGTTATTCTTTTCTTTTGTACTCAAGAGTATCATTAATTCGAGACCACTTGGCAAATGTACCAGTGTTGTTTATTAATTTTTTGATTTGGAAATCTATATAACACATACACCCTATAGAACTGAACATTATTATAAATTATGTAAAAATTCACTGGCAAGTTAAAGTGGCCTGTTTGCATGGAAAGTGCAATGTATTCATTAATTCAACCAACATGGTAAGCCTCTTCTAGATTTCTTCGTTCAAAAATATAAATGTAAAAGGCAGACACTCATAATTATTGTAGAATTGTGTATGTGATATTTACATTAAGAAAATATTTTCTGTGAAATGTAGGTTTGAAAGCCCAAATTCTGTTTACTTTGTGTAGTTATTGAGTTAAATATTGGCAAACACATTTTCTCAATAATTTTCATTAATACAGCCTTCATCAATTGTCAAAGCAAAAATGCATCTGACATATCCTATTTTGTATTTTTATAGCAGACAATACTAAAAAAGAACCTGATATACCAGGTTTCCTACAGTGATTACCTCATAATTTACAGATTGTGTAAAATGGGAAATGTTTTCTATTGTTACTGTTGGGTATTGGTTGATTTGTTTATTTTGGCAGTTCTTTAGAGGTGAACAAAGGGCACTGCCTTTAGACAAGGTGGTTTAATAAGGGTATAGTTAGGCTGTTACAGTTGTAATAATAATCTTGCCATGTTTTTGAGATTGTTTCATACATCCATCCGAGAGCCATATTGTAATGGTTCTCAGATTTAGAAGGGAATATATATGTATGTACGTATGTATGTATGTATATATGTGTATATTATATAAATTATGGCCTTTCTTTTTCATTCTAACTTATTTCACAATATGAGATTTATTCATGTATCATTCTATTCATCTACCTATTTTCTAACTTGCTGTTTTGGGACTGTGGGACCCACAGTTGCATTTCTTAGCAGCCTAGGGCAGAATTTCGTAACCCCTCCTGGAGAGCATGCCAGTCATTTGCAGGACAAACCTCGGCACATGCACCCTTTACTTTATTTAAGGGCCATTTCAAATTCTTAGTTAACCTTTGGAAAAGGAGAGTATAACCACAGTACATAGAAGAATATCTCTGAAGATATTTGGTAAATGTCCAAACTCTATACAGACAGTGCCCAGGCTGGGATTCAAACCCAGGGCTCCAGAACTATGACACAGCATGCTACTTTTTCTGCTATCATGAGTTTTCTCATTTTTTTTTAGATCTTAACTCTGTATTCTGAAATGTGAGAAACACTTTTTTATCTAATTTAAGTCTTTTATAAATATTGTTTGTTATAGCTTGAAATACCTACCTGCATTTTATGTGTGATTGTTCTGTTAATTGCATCCAAATTCTGATAGTTAAAAAAGAGCAAAGAGAGCAGCTACTTAAAGGTCACATTCAAAGGTTTAGTAAGCAACAGGTTGAATAACCTAAACCTTTATAAAATATGCGTGATAGAAGAGTATTAAAGGCACAAAATAACTAAAACTAATTCTTACCTGTATGACATTTTGACCCAGTTTATACTTGCTGGATTAACACAATGTAGAAATCCAGTGTAAAGCAAAGGTTGTGCAGATTTTCCCTCTTGTGCTTAAAGAGCACACTTTTCATGCTTTTTCAGTGCTGTTGGCTGCATTACTCAAACTGTTTGCAGAATTTAACCTTGTAGTGGTTTTCATGCAAAGGACATATGCAGGTACTAAGCAGCTTCATATAAGTAGCCATTGAGGCTTTATCTTGCTGCATGTTCTTCTGGCTTCTTTGGGTAGATTGTACTGTATATTCCCATTCATTTTTGTTACTATTGACAAAAACACTTGAAGATGTCTGAGACTTTCTGAATAGCCAAAAAATGTCCAAAAAGCATTACAGGCATGCTTGCAAATGGCTAAATACCAAATGTCTGAATGGCCAAAATGCCAATTGTGTGAATGGAATATGCAGAAACTACAGGGCAGCTGCTTAAAAAGCAAATTCTCAGTTGAGTTTGTTACTAGCAGATTAATATAGGGCAAATATAGCTTTAAAGATTAACAGTGAATTGCATTGTGCATTTTTATTTAGGTATGCAACATTAAAGATATAAAACTTTTTTTTTCTTGTCATATTAGAAGAGAAAGAATGGAATAAAACGAACATCAGTACATTGTGTCGCAATAGATAATTACTGTATCTCTATATAAGGAAAAAAAGGCATGGTTCTCATGATACAGTTTACTGAGTCATCCACCTCAGAGCTTATCTAGTGTAAAGGTCTTATTATTTACTTGTCTTTAGTAACTGATCATTAAATAGCTATTTTGCTATTTTAGAAACTTCAGTAAATCTAATTATGCTGAAAGTTTTTTTTCTAAGGTATGTAAATAAGGCATAAAAATACTTCAATTGCATTTTACCTGTTGTTTTATACATTAATGATTGTTATTATAACTTCATGGAACCTTGATGAACTTAAATTTCCTGTAAAAACACTGATTTAATATTAATAACAAATTCTTCTTCTCTGCTTCCAGAGTTCTCTGATTTAATAAGCTGTTCTAATGTATGCAATGATGGAAAGTGTTTATAGGCAACTTTGTGATTTGCTTATATTTATTTTGCAGAGAATGCAGAAGGAAGTTATATTTCTCCATTCCATGATATTCCCATGTTTGCAGATGAAACAAAGGTAAATATAAAATATATTTGTGTCTCATTTTTGTAAGCCTATATTTAATTTTGAAAAATGCGTGAGTGGGTGAGGCTGGAGTCCAGAAATAAAGGTTCACCTGTGTATGTGGTGTACAGACTGTATTTCCAAAAGGTGACTCGGGTCTTTTGATTTAAGCAGCAGGCTGCTGGAAATGTTCTGTCAATCTATAGTATCGGTTCAGTTTATTGTTCCATGCCTTGGTCTCCTGGGAAAGCAACTTGTGCTCAAAGATGTACAATGCCAGAATAAACCTATCATCAAAGTCTGATCCATCTCTAGGATGATCCTGGACAAACTGGAAGCTGTTGTAGAAAAGAGGATGATGGCAAAATTGGATCCCATTATGAAAAGTCCCATCCATTGTCTCCAGGAGGTGGTGTTTTGGAGCAGTTTTAGCCACAGGCTCATTCCACCACAGTGTGTTAATTAGCATCACTCTGCTCCTTAGGGACAAGCTGACAGAGATGGGAGCAGATTCATACCTAGTGGCATGGATCGTGGACTATTTTACAAACAGACTTCAGTATGTGCGTCTCGGGAACTGCAGGTCTGACATCGTGGTCAGCAACACAGGAGCGCCGCAGGGGACTGTGCTTTCTCCGGGCCTGTTCGGCCTATATACATCGGACTTCCAATATAACTCGGAGTCCTGCCACATGCAAAAGTTCGCTGACAACACTGCTATCGTGGGCTGCATCAGGAGTGGGCAAGAGGAGGAGTATAGGAACCTCATCAAGGACTTTGTTAAATGGTGCGACTCAAACCACCTACACCTGAACACTAGCAAAACCAAGGAGCTGGTGGTGGATTTTAGGAGGCCCAGGCCCCTCCTGGACCCCGTGATCATCAGAGGTGACTGTGTACAGAGGTTACAGACCTATAAATACCTGGGAGTGCAGCTGGATGATAAATTGGACTGGACTGCCAATACTGATTCTCTGTGCAAGAGAGGACAGAGCCAGCTATACTTCCTTAGACGACTGGCATCCTTCAACATCTGCAATAAAATGCTGCAGATGTTCTATCAGACAGTTGTGGCGAGTGCCCTTTTTTACGCAGTGGTGTGCTGGGGAGGCAGCATAAAGAAGAAGGACGCCTCACACCTGGACAAACTGGTGAAGAAGGCAGGCTCTATTGTAGGCATGGAGCTGGATAGTTTGACATACGTGGCAGAGCGACAGGGCACTGAGCAGGCTCCTATCAATTATGGAGAATGCACTGCATCCACTAAATAGTGTCATCTCCTGACAGAGGAGCAGTTTCAGCGACAGGCTGCTGTCACTGTCCTGCTCCACTGACAGATTGAGGAGATCGTTCCTTCCCCAAACTATGCGACTCTTCAATTCCACCCGGGGGGGGTAAACGTTAACATTATTCAAAGTTATTGCCTGTTTTTACCTACATTTTTATTACTCTTTAATACTGGTGGTTTTTGTTTTTTTTTTTTTTTTTTTTGTATCAGTATGCTGCTGCTGGAGTATGTGAATTACCCCAAGTGATAGATAGATACTTTATTAATCCCAAGGGGAGTTTGCTGCACATAGCTGTCAGGCAATTTAATGCTTCCTCCCGACATCCCAAACTAAATGATTATACTCTTTAAGTTCATTTTACAGTTTCTGCACAATGTACATTTATTATTGCTTGATTGTGTTTTTTGTCCTGTAAGGCTATCTTTGTTTTTATGTTTCTGAATTTCCCCTTGGGATTAATAAAGCTAATCTGATCATAAAGATGATCCTTATTTCCATATTTAAAATCTCCACAAGTGTAACAGATGTATTTGTATTATAATTTGGTTAAAAAATCACTTTTTCTCTTTAAGCAGTGATATTGCTTTATTGATTACAGTGTAGTATCTGTTTAGCAGAAAGCCCCTCCAGGACAAGTTTGAAATTACACCCAGGTTATGTAAAATGCATCGAAAACACTCACTTTTTCCCTGCATTGCTCCTTTACAAAGTACAGATGAAAGATTAGCTTCGCACACAGACGAGCCAGCCAACCTTGAAGTTACTTCATATAAATATAGTATAAGTAATATTTGACATATAAAGATGAATAAGATTGTTTATGTGATATATGGTTATACATTTTTTTTCTCCCCATAGTTAGTTTAGTTATTGACATTTTATTTTGAGGCCAAAATTGTTCTCCTGATCCAGAACTCTTTGGAAATCCCTGCTATTAGCTATATAAAGCCACTGTATATTACAAATGATTGCAATGCGTGTAAGCTAAATACACAAATTCACCAAATTTTGCACTTTAATAGTATCGGTGTAAATGATTAACTTAAAATATTAAGTAGTAACCCAGTAATTGCTTCTAGCTCCACAGCCCTGACATATGCACATATCACATTATCAGTCAAAGAGTTTCTGATGAAAAACAAAGTGGATGTTGCTTTGCATCCCCCATTTTTGCTAGATCTCGAACCCTGTGACTATTTTTTGTTCCTGAAATTAAAATTGATACTGATGGGAAGATAATTTGCTCACATGGAGGAAATCCAGAAAAAAAAAACTGCAGAACTGCAGACACAGTAACAAAAAGATGAGTACAGGAAATGTCCCAGTGCTTCTTCTACTCCTGGACACAAGTGTTTTGCATCTCAAGGGGAGTATTTTAGCAATGACTGAAATGAAACTGCTGTAAGTTGTATAATAGTGTTTTTTTTTTTTTTTTTAATAATTCCGGGAATTTTAGGGTCCCCCTTTGTATTAGTCAAGTTGTTATTGTCTGTACTGTAAGAAAGTCCAATAGAATGCTTAGTTGTAGGTGTTTTAGAGATGTTCTTTTTGGCCCTAACAGTAGGGAAGTTAATTTGGGTGCATTAAGGCAGTGCAGCAACCTGACTGTTAAAAATAAATATGGCTTATTGACAGAGGACTGAACTTAAGGTTTTTGTAGGGTCACAATTTCTTATCTCAGTGCTAGGTAGAATATTGTTAAGTTCACATCCCGTGTCCTCTCTGTATGGAGTACAATGTGCTTTGAGTATTAAGAAAAGTGCTATATAAATGTAATGAATTATTATTATATTAACATCGAAAGCTGGACATTACAGTAGCATTAACCAAGCATGAATTATGAAGTACAGTAATCCCTCGCTATATCGCGCTTCGCCTTTCGCGGCTTCACTCCATCGCGGATTTTATATGTAAGCATATTTAAATATATATCGCGGATTTTTCGCTGCTTCGCGGGTTTCTGCGGACAATGGGTCTTTTAATTTCTGGTACATGCTTCCTCAGTTGGTTTGCCCAGTTGATTTCATACAAGGGACGCTATTGGCAGATGGCTGAGAAGCTACCCAGCTTACTTTTCTCTTTCTCTTGCGCTGAGTTTCTCTGATCCTGACGTAGATGGATTGAGCAGGGGGGCTGTTCGCACACCTAGATGATACGGACACTCGTCTAAAAATGCTGAAAGATTATCTTCACGTTGCTATCTTTTGTGCAGCTGCATGTCAGCTCGAAGGGCACGTATTGATTTTTGCTTGAAAAACAAACTGTCTGCTCCTGACGAGGGGGTGTGAGCTGCCGCCTTCAACAGCTTTGTGCCGCGGTGCTTCGCATACTTAAGAGCCAAACAGCCCTATTGATTTGTTTGCTTTTGTCTCTCTCTATCTCTGTGACATGATCTGCTCCTGACACCTACTCCTTTGAAGAGGAAGATATGTTTGCATTCTTTTAATTGTGAGACGGAACTGTGATCTCTGTCTTGTCATGGAGCACAGTTTAAACTTTTGAAAAAGAGACAAATGTTTGTTTGCAGTGTTTGAATAACGTTCCTGTCTCTCTACAACCTCCTGTGTTTCTGCACAAATCTGAGACCCAAGCATGACAATATAAAAATAACCATATAAACATATGGTTTCTACTTCGCGGATTTTCTTATTTCGCGGGTGGCTCTGGAACGCAACCCCCGCGATGGAGGAGGGATTACTGTAATTAATAAACTTGTATAATGGGGTAACCAGGTTTTCTTTGGCATAATATGGGGTGGGGCTTGTGGAACCTGACTGGAGTCACTGGGGAAGTGGGGGTTGTGTTCTCAATTTGATGGCTTATATAATTAGTCATGCATGTCATTTTTCACCAAATTCTCTAATAGTGTTGGTATTATACCACATAACTATAAATTTCACTCACATTAACAGTGTTCCCATATTTGACAACTTCAGAGCACAAGACCTAATACAGTGGTGTTATTAGTATTAGTGTCCTGTTTATTTATTATATATTTATTATTAAGCCAATTGTCATATAGTGACGATATTGTGTGACATCCAGTATGAATGTAAAAATACTTATTTCATTATGTCACATTGACATCTAGTTTATTTACTGGCGTTCTTGAATTTACTGAAAGAAGACTCTTCTTTGGTGTATAGACTTTTCAGTTGCTGCTGCTGAAGCAAACTGAGTGATGAATGCGTACTCTACTAGAAATAATTTTTAATGACAAAGGTGGTTTTCTGATGAGCTTGTTTGCCATTTTTGCTGTCTAAGGGAGTATAGCTGCTGGGAGGGGACAAAAAACACTTTTAGTGGCCCCACAGCAAAGACCACGTGTCACCGAACATAAATGGCAGCACCCAAAGACTCGTAATAAGCTGTGACACAGGTTAGTGCAGCTATATAGGCAGCTGTCCATTTTGCTGAGTAGAGGTAGAACCTAATGCTTTTTAATTTCAAGCATCCTAAGTATGCCATAAAATCAGTGGGGGCACCTCCTGGCAAAGAAGGCAGAAGATAGTCCTGCTTGGAAAATGTCCCTATTTTTGGTTACAGGACCATTTTATTTTGGTGTTTACAATTGCGTGTTTTGTAGGTTAATTCATACATTTATATAACAATTTTGTATGCTTATATTAAGCATTATTTTTTTCCATAGTGCTAATCTGAGTAATAAACAAATTAACAAATAAACACAAAAAGTCACTAAAGATTAAATATTTTAAATATGACTCTTACAGATGAGCAAATATAATATACAGTACCTGAACTTGTGAGGTGCACCAACTTCCACTCTTGTTTTATATTGTAACACACGGACATACTTTTCTATTTCATGGGAAATTTTAATTTTCAACTTTGAATTATCATGAATAAAAATATTTTTTGCTGATGTTTACCCAGTTCATAATTCAAAAGTTATAAAGCTCTTGTAGTGTGCTGTAACCACTTAACGATGAGCTCATGGAATACTCGATGTAGGCTGGGCTAGTTGCAACAGTAGTTCCAGATGTTGAGCGATGTAGTCGCATCTTTTCCGCTGCTATACAGCTGGGCATATTGGGGTCTGTATTCACTTCTTTAATCTTTGCTTCTGCTTATGGCAGGCTGTTATGTGATGCTGTTTTTGGCTTTGGTTGCTCATTTGATAGTTGTGGCAAAGATTTTTTGGGAGATACAGTGTGATGTATATTGTAGTAATCCTCGCCAGAGATGTTAAAACACAAAATATATTGACAAATATTAAGAAAATGAACATAAAATATTATTGTAGATAGCACAGATGTCTCAGACACCCATGAAAAACCCAAAATTCACTGTAGGCTTCCACTTTTCCATAGAATGCAGAACATCTTGCAATGTGTATTTCAACACTACCCATGCACAATGCAGTTCAACACTGTTCTCATGATAGTAAAAAGATATTTTCAATCCTTAGCTGAAATGGATTTACTGCAGAGCATGAATTTTCTCAGATGTGCTGTCAGTATAGTGGGTTTGAGTGGTCTTTTTAATGTTGGACATAGATCTGAGTATTTTGAAATTCCATTATTAATGTGAATTATGTACATAGAACTGCTGTCTCATTTTAGCTTATGAATTTTCATCTACTTTCTCTACAACTACATTGCACCTGTGTTTTATCCTCTTTTCATGCTATTTTCAACTGATAGCTATAATTATTTGCTACTTTGCTTTGTACAAATTCATTCTATAAACATTAATTTTATGATGGCTTTGTACATAGCAGTGCTAACAGTTTTGATGAAGCATCATTGTGAAAGCAGATAAGCTCCAAACAGTGGGCAAAGAAGAAGCTGCATCTTCTTGATTGAATATTTTCTTGATTTATAGGTAGGTAGATCTATAGAGAGAGCTTAATTTGTCCCCAGTGGGAAATTTGGCTTTTTACAGGTAAGATTTATATAGAGGAAGTAAAAACAGCTAGGCACTAATCACTAAAGAAGATCAAACTAAAGGTCACAGTAGTATTAGAAGGCTAATTTTGGTCCTCTTCTTAAATCTGTGTTTTCCATTTGAATATTAACTCTTAACCTCTTTACCCCATTACTCCGACAAAACAGTATATATACATGCAAAAAATTTGGAAGGTTAACAATTATGATAAATACTATATTTCTCTACCTTTTTATTCCCTGAAAATATTATTAGCATATCTTTATTTCTATCAATAGAGTAACTCAAATCTAAAGTAAGAACATTATTATTTGACCACAATTCAGTACATCAAGAGTTGTTGAAATTT
The DNA here is from genome assembly GCF_900747795.2 of Erpetoichthys calabaricus. Lineage (NCBI taxonomy): Eukaryota > Metazoa > Chordata > Cladistia > Polypteriformes > Polypteridae > Erpetoichthys > Erpetoichthys calabaricus. Next base: position 269,240,545 of record NC_041395.2, on the reverse strand, counting down.
TACATTATGCTGTGCCTTTTTTAATTGCTCTAATTTTTCCTTATTCCAAATATGATGAAAATAAATATTTGCCTAGTGAAAGGCTTCAGTTTATTTATAAAATTAGACATGTATAAATGAAAGACGTGTGTGTGTGTGTGTGTGTGTGTGTGTGTGTGTATGGAGCAGTCTGCTCCGCTCACACTCAACTACAGCCACTAGATGTGGCTTTTACATTTTTTCGGCCCTTGCATGCATCTCACTATGAAAGACCTGTGTGCAGGAAACGCCGCTGTGCAACAACAACGTTGTGCTAATGACACAGATTAAGAGACCCAATGTCGAAAGGAAGCAAACGTTGCAACACAACATTGTTCATGTGAAACCCCTCTGCAACAGAGGGCAAGGCTTAAAGTTTACACTAAAAACATTGTTTATCTGGAGGTATTTTCTGGAGACAAAGATTATAGGACTCCAATGCCAGCAATACAGCTAAAATTTTGTATTGTCAGTGTCTTCTTACCAAAACCAGCAGGGCAGCAAGCACAGGTGGGTCCACATTCTCTGTCCTGGTTTAATTCTTAAGAGTTACAATAGCTGATGCCTCTCCAAGTTCACATATATAGTAAAACTGCTGTGTAGTCTTCGGAAGTCTTTTTGTCCAGAAGACTACACAGCAGACTACTACTAGCTAGTGTATAAGACTACTAGCTAGTGTATATATATTTTAAATTGAAACACAAATTACTGTATTATTGAAAAGTAATTAATATTAACAGCAGCAAACAAACAAAATGTGTTCCTTACTTTCCAGATCTCTTAGTAAACCAATGTAATTTCAGGTGCCGCAAACTAGGTTATCAAAGCAAAAAGTAAGCTAAATAAACCTACCTGTATAATGTTTTTTAGGCATTTGAATGTGGAAAATGAAGAATAGTTTAACAGCAACGCATTATATGTTACACCTACTAGGAAATAGTACTATGGCCCAAAGTTTGCATTGTAAATGATGGTTTGCCACATTAAATGCCAGATTTTGGTGGGACTTTAACATGAAACAAATGTGCGTTGTAGTAGTCAATTGAAACATGAGCTTGACTTGTTCGTTCGTTTTTTTTTTTTTTTTTTAATAAGGAAATGTTAAGTTGAAAATTGACAGACCATTACAAATACAAACAATAGCTTATTTTTTTTATCCACAATGTATATCTATTCCTCACTCCTCTTTTCCCCTCACCTTAGTCTTTCACTTTTTTCCTTCTCCTTCTCCTCCTCCTCTTTATTTATTTTTGCTGGATAACTGCCTTGCTGAATTTCAGATGAACTCATGGAGGTCTAAGTAAAATCTACCAGACAGTTTGTCAAGAAATTAAAATGTGTAATATCATAACAGCTCGTGGCTTGCTTTGTAAGTGTGAACTGTACCCACTGTACACTCCAGTATAACCCTTAAAAAAATTTTGTAGTGGGTGGCATTTGTTGCTGATTTGGTAGGGTCCCTCTTAGGGAAATGGCACCAATAAATAATAAAACAATAGAGGCAACAAATACTGCAGTGTCTTTGTACAACAAAAAGGAATACCTATATATTTTAATTGAGTTACAATAGAAACATACCCAAGAAAAGGGCATATACAATTTTTTAACTGGATAGCTTTCATAAAAGGCATGCCCATAAAAAAAAAAGTATGGACATTTTTTTCACTTGTTATAATGAGGAGGAGGTCCAAACACCGTTGGTTGTTTTGAAATAATGGCTGCAACTAACAACAATTGCTAATTGATTGAATTAAAGGGTTTTTTTTTTTAATAATGTGATGTTTGTGCAAACCTTTAAGCATCTTACTTAAATCAGTTTCATTCCTTGTACAATGCTTTCCTTCATAACAATAGTAGAAATATGTTCTAAAACTACATTTTGCCAAACAAATACATAGCAACAAATCTTACTACTAACTTTAAGATCAAGCTTAACACTTCCAAGGCTGCTGTTGAAGTCAAGGATTAAAAAACTGTGTACAATATTTGCCTAGAGTGTTTCAACTACTGGCCATCTATATCATGAAAAGAAATGCTGTGATAGAGAAATTTGCATATTGTAGATGGCTCATTATTTGGCACTGGCAGATAATTTTGAGCTGCCAGAAAAAAGGTCCCCAGGTATAAGTCAAAGATGGATCAACATTACTTTGATGTGTTTTCTTTTCAGATGCTTCTACAAAGTGAGCTAATTTTTACAGAACTTACAAAAGACTGATTTCTTACCAGTTGTGAAGGTGAATTGACTTCACACCTTTGAGTTATTTGATCTTCAGCCTTTCACCATATTTAAATCATTTACCATGTTATAAAATGGAATGAAAAGTACTCCATACACAACACAACACAATATGGACAGGGCTCGAATTTCATGTGGGACAGAGAAGAGGCGTATGTCCACGACAAATGGGAGGGATTTTACTGGTTTTGGGGGATTTCAGAGTTAAGGGTTTAGGCTGGGGTTTATAAAGAATATGATTATTGTCAGTTCCTGTGTATCCACTTTTGTTCTGTTATTTTCAAACTACAGTATCTCACATAATTGATCAGATTTTGCTATTGCTTATGCATGTGCATGCACTAGTTCAAATTAGTCATTGAATTGGAATGTAATTGTACTTGCAAATAAACTGCTGTCTCAGAGAATATTACAACTATACCTTTCAAATATGTACTGTATCTATTATTTGCTTTCACTATGCTAGCTGCATTTTAGTTGTTACATGAATAAATATTACTGTGGCTTCAAAAACCCAAGAAATGACAGAAATATAGTGTTTGCCTTGTTTTTGTAGTTTATAGGGTAATTATTGACACATGTACAGTGAAATTCTTGCTTCCATGTACTAATCAACATGAACATACTGTATCACCTCTCTCTGGCACCATTAGTAGTGAGTACTACTACTTTGGTCTGTCTTGCTCAGAACACAGTTTAAAATGCTGTTTTAGCACCCTTGCTAACTTTGCATCTCTATGATTGTCCTTGTACTTCAAAGCATTATGAGCAGAGCCACATGAATATCTGGTTTTCAAACACTAACTAAATTAATTTTATTTTGGAAAGAATATATGGAGCAGCTAATTTTTTACCATTATAGAGGGATGTGTAGCAGCTTGTGAGGGTGTTGCCTCATCCATGGCCGGCTGTCTTGTGCCCAATGTAACCAAGAACAGGGTTAAATGAGCTTATCAGCTTCTTTTCCAATTTCCTCTAGAAAAATGCATAGGTAAATTTAATGAAATGAATTTTTCATATTCATATTTTGACATCTGCAGGTCTTTATATGAAATGATGCATAACTTTCAAATATACAGACAGTATAGTAAAACAGAAGAATCCTGCGTATAAGGGAGTAAGGACGTAAAATCCATTCTTTTGGGTAAAAAGTGAAAGTCCATTGTCTGTCATTTTATGTGACCAATACATCAGAATCCCGTGCTCTTTCTGTATTCTTCTTGATTAAAAATTATTTTAAAGAACTCTTTTGAATAACATTAGAAATGGCATATCAGTTTTAAATAAAAAGTATGCATTTTCACTGAGTAGAGGAAGGCCTATATAATTTGTAAATAAACAAATGAATAAGAGATGGTAGTTTGTGATTATTCACTGCAACACCTTTCTAGTTTAGCTTACTTTTTAAATTGATAATAATGGGATGTGTCATATGTAAGAGAGACTGTATTTATACTGTAGTTACTGTATTTATTTCAGATTATTTTGTCTATAATCTTTTTTATTTCTTTTTTTCTGTTTAAGAATATATTCCATATGGTTGTAGAGGTACCAAGATGGACAAATGCAAAAATGGAGGTATTTTCTAATTTTCTATTTCATTTGTTCAAATTATATAACATGTATTTTCTTACATTCCATCAATAAAAAATGTATTTTTGAGTGAATATTTCTTAGTGTTACTATAAAGGGTAGGCAGCAACAAAAAATTAAATATCTTACATAGAAAACTGTTAATGTTGTAATTGTTAGTTGTAATGCTTAATCTGTTTTCAGAGTGCTTAGTGCCATTATTATTGTTCTGTTCATTTTACATCTTTGATGTGTAAAAAGTAAAAAGTGTAGTACAAAGCATCACAAGATAGTGATGTAGATTACTTGGTTGCTGAAACTGATTTAAAAACTATAATGAAAAATGAGACCCAAGGAAGAGCCTGTAAATTATCTTCACATCATATAAAATTATAAAACAACTAAATAAATATAACTTAAAATCCCTGATAGTAAAAAATAACAGACCGCAGAGTAATGCTATGCAATGTACAAAATAGGAAGTTGCCAGAGTATTTATTACAGTAATTGCAAATCTAAAGTGGATTTCCACTTGTGATTTTGAACATTACAATTGAATAAGTCTTACAGGCAGTCTTTTAATGCTGTGAGTAGCTTGAGGAACTGTGATGGCTTTTAAATATTATCATATATGCCATCATCTAAAGCTTTATGACTGCAGTTTTAAATTTTAATAAAATTATCCTCTAAATATAACCAATTTCAATCCTTTATATTTTGTCAGTTTACATTTTATATAGCAACCAATGTGTTTTGTTGCGCTTTTACATCAAGTTCATGCATTTGGTATAACGATTTGGCTTGCTACATAGAAAAAAATCATTACTGTTTCTGGCACATAAGTTTAGATGCTGAAGTTTCCATCTTGAAATAATACCTGCTTCTTAATCTTCAGACTGGACTCAATGCTTGGTTTGACAGACTGGATCTCCACTTTCTGGTCCACAAAGAGAACAGATTGTCAGCTTTCAGCTATAAAGGGAGCAAGCCCCTTATCTTTTTAGTTTGAGGTTGGTCGTTTTGGAGAGTGTGAGAGTGTTTCCTTAAAATGTCCCCCAGAATTCCCTAGAGAGAGTTCATTGTCAGTAGTTTTGAAGGAATGTATAATCTCTTGTGATTGGATTAAAGTCACTTCCAGTTACAAAATTGGTGCCTTCTTACTGGGGTGTTATTTTGTCCATCCGAATTGTCATTGTCTGATTTAGAGCTCCTTGTCTTTGGGTGTCTATTTCACACTGTCTACCCTGAAAGAGTCTCTGCAAAGAGGCCTCTGCCAAATGTTGGTTTAAACCTTACTTACATTTTTGTTATTGAATGTACAGGCTGGTCCTAGTACAAAGAGTTTAGTCCCTTACTTTGGAATGTAAGTGAGGATTTGGTGCAGCTAGATGTCTGCATCGTTTCAAATCTGTTTTTTTTTTTTTTTTTTTTTTAACTTGCTCAGAATGAACAGTGCATACAATATTGTCATTTTCTAACCCGCTTAGTCCAGAACTGGGTTGCGGGGCATGCTGGAGCCTGTCTTGGCTAGCATAGCGCACAAGGCAGGAACAAACCATGGGTAGGGCACCAGTCCATCACAGGGTGAACACACACATCCCCACCACACACACTAGAGCCAATTTAGCATCAGTAATCCACCTAACCTGCATATTGGAATGTGGGAGGAAACCACAGCACCTGGATGAAACCCACACAGACACGGGGAGAACATTTCAGCTCCACGCAGATAGGATCCAGGACATGAACACTGGTTTCCTTAATGCGAGGCTGCAGCGCTGCCTTTGTGCCATCTTGCTGACCTCATCCTATAATATCTTATTGTTTAATGACAGCATGCTTTTGGCATTCACAAAAAGGTGCGAGTGCTGGAAGCACTCGCTTGGTAAACTAGACATGCCCATTGATTTCCAGTTGTTGGTCCAGCAGCATAATTAGCAAATCTAACATACCCCACAACTAAAAGTCATGTACTGTGACATCAGCTTTAGACACCTTTCTCAGTTACAGTCATGGTCGAAATTATCGGCATCTGCTTTCGAGACAGATTTTTAAAAATTTTATTATCCATCCATCCATTATCCAACCCGCTGAATCCGAACACAGGGTCACGGGGGTCCGCTGGAGCCAATCCCAGCCAACACAGGGCACAAGGCAGGAACCAATCCCGGGCAGGGTGCCAACCCACCGCAGGACACACACACAAACACACCCACACACACACACCAAGCATACACTAGGGCCAATTTAGAATCGCCAATCCACCTAACCTGCATGTCTTTGGACTGTGGGAGGAAACCGGAGCGCCCGGAGGAAACCCACGCAGACACGGGGAGAACATGCAAACTCCACGCAGGGAGGACACGGGAAGCGAACCCAGGTCCCCAGATCTCCCAACTGCAAGGCAGCAGCGCTACCCACTGCGCCACCGTGCCGCCCAATTCTGTTATTATTATTATTTTTAAATCTAATCTTGAACTTTCTGCTTCTCAGATCAACATCTTATCCAACTGTGCAGTTTAAATTTGGCTGAGTGCAGTTCACTTGTTAAGAAGTTTCCTCTTTCTTTCTTGTGCTTCAGCCACCAAATCCTGTCTTTTTTTCCCTTAATTATCATTCACCGCTTCTCAAAGCAGTGTTTGTTTGTTTTTTTTCCTTTGTTAATAAGATCAAAACAACAAAGTTCTGTGTTCATTCTTTTATGCATCTACTGAACATGTTTGATAAAAAAATGAAAGCATTCATAGTCTGTGACATTGAAAATCTTAATTTTACTTTTGACTACTGATTATTTATTTTACTGTGGTTCCTGCATCTACTGATGCAAACCTGATCCACGCAATAAAAAAAAAAAGTTAAAAACCCAACAAACTAATTTGAAAAGTGTTGTTTCAAAAACATCTTTACAGATTGTGTGTAAATGAGAAGTTCTAAATGAAGGTATCCTTAGTGATTGTGGTATTTACTACTAAACTGTATGTAGCAGTGATTTAGTGGGTAAGGATGAACAACAGCAGACTGTAAGATATCCTGGCCACCGCATAGTAGGTACCAATATGCCTCTCCTTATGAATCAGGTTGACTCCTGGGATGTGTACTGAATGCCAAAGAGGTCTGACAGGAGGCTGTAAACTGCTTGATCACAGGAGGACACACAGTACCAAGTGAGAGCTATAAGACCATGCTGGCTCTTTAACATAATGGTAAGCATGGATGCTCTTTGAGATATTTGGTGCTTTCAAGGTAATAGAAGGCTCAAGGCTGTAGCCACTTATGGGCTGGTGGAGGGAATAGAACCCAGGGTGTACCTCTTGCAAAACCAAGGTCACTGGCAACTCCATTAATTGTAGGACTAGGCTGGAACTGACCCCAGCAGGGTTTCCAAGACACTTAATTCTGTAGTAGAGTCCTTCATTAGTCATACTTTCAAGAACAGCCTGTCCCTCATAGCTGCAACAATATACTGGGTTCACAAAAAATACTGATTGATACCAAAACCTAGAAATACTTTTTGATTCATGAACCGTGACCTCTTAAGAGTCCTGCACTTATTTAGTAGGAACAAGTGTGAGTAGTAATGCATCATCTTGAGCAACCTGTCTTGAGGTGATGAAAATATGCTTGTACGTACTATGAACTTGCATGGAACAAATATGTGATTTATATTAGGCTTCTTTTAAAAAAACAAAAAAACAAAATTTCAATAATTAGTCATTAAACTTTATTCAGGAACAGGTGAATATCCATGTAAGCTTAATACATAACAACATGAGTCTGCTGGACATCTTACCTTGTAAAAAAGGCAATGTCTCTGTCTGAGCCAGCAAAACAGTGATTGCCAAATCGCTGCTTCATTGTAAGGGTCTTAGTTTGTTTCCTCACCTGATGCATCTCCTGTCTGAGAGACATGTTTACATCAAACAAGTGGTAGGTCGATAACTGCTGGATCCTTCTCATCGCCTGATGTGTCATCCTCTGTCGGTCGTTTTCTCCTCTCCCAAACCCCCAGTCTTGCACGTGGAACGGAGAAATTGTCCACTCAACACAGGAACCGCTCCCTTCTTCAACAGTCGCCACCCTGTCTCAGACCCTGGCTCGATTATAATCCTCTCTTTTTAAAATGCCAGCTACGAATTTGGGTATGGCGGCTAACTGTAAAGCTGTCTCTCCAGATAGTGATGATCCATCTAGATCAGGTTTCCGCTTCAGAGGGAAATGTATGAAAACTAAGTACCTTGTTGTACTCACTGGAAGCTCAACACAAAGGTATATAACAATGTTCAGCTGTAGAGCTATCTGTACAATGAAACTTAAATTTCTTTTTCTCTGTCATTCTCACCACTAAACAAAAATCACAACAGCAGTAAGGACAACAGAAGTGACCGAGCTGGCTGAGATTTCACTTGAAGTACTTCACCAATGCTGTGTATAGCCTATTGTAGGTATATGGAATATAGACACAAAAACAGTTGCCATTTTAATTGTTCAGCTTAGTTTAGTGGAATTGATTATTTTAGTAAATTTGCATATTTCCCAGACATTGACAGAGAAAACTTTTATGTCTTAGTTATGAAATGCAAGGCTTACTTTGTGAAAGTTTCCCATTTTTAAGTGTCTCCATCTCGCCATGAAGACTGCGTTATATTGCAACAATCTTAGAAAATCTGTACCTATTTGCAATAGCATTCACTGAATAGCTTTAACATCCATATACATTTGTAAAAGAAAAAGCATTATAAGCTCATTAACTCTATCTCTGTAAAATCATGCAACATTTCCAGGTTTGCTGACAGCTTTTATCATTTTATAAACTGAAGTTTTATAAAATACTAGCCACCCTACCTGTTGAAGACAGGCAATAGAATAATTTTAAAATATTTGCTATATCTTGACCTGTGGTTATCTTCAGCGCCTTTACTTTGTATCTAAGTGTGAATCAAGACGCTGGTCAAGACAGGTTCGGACAAACCTGTTCTTGTAAAGTGTGGTTCTCAGATTTTGTCAGTTATGAGGCGCCTTTCTCACCTAATATTCAGTTTTATATTTCCCATCTTTCAAGGTGACTCTCATTGTGCTTCCTATAGCTTTTTTCCTCCTCGTTTGTCTCACAATGGTGCTTCCTTTTTCAGTCGTGTCACCAAAGACTAACTGACCAGTTACACAAAAGCCAAACTGACCAATCAGGTTGCTCTGTTGGAAAGGAAAAAAAACACACAGACCTTAGTATTTCTATAAATAGTAGATGTTTGATATTTAATTGTGTAGCAGAAGGCTCTTGTTGTCATAATTGACAGGATGCATTGTTGTTTCCTTTTTTTAACATCAAGAGAGCAGGCTTTTAAAAAGAGTGGTTTGGCTGCATTAATTGCAGCTTGACAGTAGAAAGTGGGTTTGTTGATGAAATAAACATTTAGTGATATGTATAATGTTTGTTTTCAGAAATATAAACCTTGCCAAACAATATATTCAGAGTTAAATTAAATGAAAACATTATATTATTTGTCTTTATTTCCCCAAGACCAAAAAAGTAAAATATCAAAATTAATTTTCTGGTCCCTTCTCTTCTGCTCTAAGGTTCTGTAATGTTGTCTTGCTATTTTTGAATAGGTATTTTAAATTTCAGCTACATTACACATTGTCTTGAAATTTACAGAAATATTATCATTCTTATAGATAAAGTATAAATTATTTAATTGTCTTTTGTGATAGCATATTCAGAGCAAAGATTTTATTTTCTTCAGATTGCTACTAAGGATCCCCTTAACCCAATTAAACAAGATGTGAAGAAAGACAAATTGCGCTATGTGGCTAATGTTTTTCCACATAAAGGGTATATCTGGAATTATGGAGCAATTCCACAGGTGGGTGAAGCTACCCAAAGGCTGGTTGGTAAGACAAAAACGTATATTACATTATAATTTGAATTTTGGACTGTAACTGTATATATCACAACTCCTATCTAGCAGTATTTTTGTCTTTTTAGGGTTTTCACTGTGCTATTCATTAACTAAAGTATTGCATAAAGTTACTGACTAAATATTTAAACTATCAAGCTGTTCACTGTTGAACCAGTGTGTCACAAAATTAATGTAACTGAAGTTTGTCACGTTTATCACTGCAAGTTAATTTTAAATCCACAAACTGAGAGCAGAAACAGAGAACATTAATAATAAAACTAAGTAATGAATTTTGATTACATTTAGGAATAATCCACAGAGAAGTTTGTCTGCTACAGTTATATCCAAAAAGCCAAAGCTTATTAAATCATTGCCTTTCTCATCCTTTAACAGACATGGGAAGACCCAGGTCACACAGATGAAGAAACTGGTTGCTGTGGAGATAATGACCCAATTGATGTTTGTGAAATAGGTACCAGGGTAAGGTATTTGTGTTGTTTGTATGTCTTTGTGAAATTTTATATTATTATGCATTAATGTGGAAATAATTATGTGTATATCCTCTGTGATGGTTTGGAAACATGTTAATGGGGTCTTCCTAAAATTGATTAAGCCAAATTTTTCTTTAACATTTTCTTATGACATGCCATAAAGAATTCTAAGACTGTTTACCTAATTTGCAACAGAAACTTCAAAAAACACAAACATATAATAACTAGGGAAATGAGAAAGTGATATCTAAGATTTGAAAAGCAGTCATTGTATTGCATTCAGTTCCTCTCGTTTTTTTGTTTGTCATGGAATTTTTTTCCGTATGTTATTGATCTGAATTCTTTTATAATTATTTCTCTTCCATTACTAACCTTATCATATGTATTTCCTTTTTTATTACCCCCCAGTGTCATCCATGTATGGTCAGGGGTGTCATTCTTTTATTAGGATATATAATTTAACCGCTAGATTGTTTGTTTTTCTCTGTTGTTACATTGACTAATTCCAATAAACAAAATCTCAGTTAAATAAGATGACGACATATATTATAGAAAATTATTTTTTTCAGAAAATACATGTACATAATGATATCTTTGTATGGTTGTAAATGAAAATGCTGTATGGTTATAAATAAAAACATATTGCAGTATCCTTTTGTATCTAAGTAGGACTGGGCAATATTTAAAATTTTTGATATGATTAAAAAATATGTATGCAAAACCAATATTGTGATGCAATGTTCAACACTTTTTCCAAAACTTCTTCTAGAAGTTAAATGCAATCTGCAAAGTCTCTACTGCCACTGACACACAGTTTTTGTTATACCCAGATGTACATGTAAGATACAATCTGAAGGTTGAAATAAGGTGTGCAAAATGGATAAGTAACACCAAACAACTGAAAAATTCAAAAGACAGAATATTATAATTTTATTTATATGGATGAAAGCAGTGATGAATGACATGATTTCTTTGGTCCATAATGAACACTGGAAAAGTTAACTTAAAAGGGTGGTAACCTTAGAGCTTTTTTCCCTCAGTGGTTATAGTTGGAGAAACTACAACCTGCAATTTGTCTTATGTGTTTTAGTGTCTTTTAACTGCTGCTCCAGTAGGTTCATTTCTTTGCTTTTTTTTGCTCTTAATAAGTATCCATCATACAAAGTATGTTTTTTTTTTTTTTTTTTTTAATATTTTCAGTGATCACTAGCATGAGCTAATCAAAGTTGGATCACAAAAAGTATCATGTTTGTTTAGGAAGGTAATTAGCCTTTTCAGTATTGCTTAGAGTAATTAAGCAGTATACAGTATATGGAAATATTTTCAAATTGTTTAAAAAAGATTCTGAATATATTAATGTAAAAAATGAAAGTTCACTAATCATTTATGAGATGTTGCTCTGTTATTATCCTGTTAGAATGTATTATATTGCACTATAGTTATATTTTAAGTCGTTTGTCATAAAAATTGCACATTTATCAAGAGTGTCTGATTTTACTGGCAGGTGTGTTCTAGGGGAGAGGTGCTCAAAGTTAAAGTTTTAGGAACTTTAGCTTTAATTGATGAAGGAGAAACTGACTGGAAAATAATTGCCATCAACATTGAAGACCCTGAAGTAGACAAGTTTAACAGTAAGATTTGTGTTATATATTTTACATTAAATCGTTCTTATAAATTTTATATTGTTAAACTTTTCTATTTGGAGATTGGATGGAAATCTGTGGAATATGGGGGCCAAGTCAGCACCATAAACTATGTTTGTTGTATTCCTCAAATCATTCCTGAACAAGTTTTGCAGTGTGACAGGGTACACTATCCAGCTGAAAGAGACCACGGCCTCTACATAATACCATTGCCATGAAGGGGTACACGTGGTCTGCAGCAATCTTTAGGTAATTGATGCTTGTCAAAGTAACATCCACATACCTGTAAATTCCAGGACCCAAGTTTTCCTAGCAGAACATTGGCCTACTTGCTTTCTTCCCATTGTCCATTCTCCTGTTAACTCTTTTCCTGGTAAATGACACACATGCCAGGACCTGATCTAAAAGAAAATGATTCATCAGACCCAGGCCACCTTCTTCCATTGCTCAGTGCTTCAGTTCTGCTGCTCAAGTGCCCATTTAAATGCTTTCAGTGATGGACAGGGATCAGTGAGGCTTAAGCTCCCATGACCTTATCGTTAGTTCACCAGTTGTCCTTCCTTGGACCTCTTTTGGTGCTAACTGCTGCATACTTTGGTCTTAATGTTAGGAATAATTGATTTATAAACTAAGTATGAACATAATTTATTTATTGAACTTATTTTCATGATTAGGTTATGTCTATATTTTTTTGTTATATTCATGTAACTATTTTAAATATACAATAAAGTTTACTTTGTAGAAAGTCAAATTTTATAATTCCCATTTGACAATTCTGATAGCAGTACTTAATTTTTCCCAAAACTGTACTTGCTCCAAGATATTGATGATGTTAGAAGACTCAAGCCAGAATATCTTGAAGCTACAGTTGATTGGTTCAGAAGATACAAAGTACCAGATGGCAAGCCAGAAAATCAGTTTGCATTTAATGCAGAATGCAAAGATAAGGTAAAGAAAACATTTTAAAGAAAAATATTTGATCTTCTTATGTTGATAATGGGTGTATTTACATAAGAACCTGAGATGGCCCGGGTTGTGTGTACATTTTAGTCTGGTACATGAGCACATAATAAAATCCTAAGCATCTGTTCACAGTTATGGCATTACGTTATGTAATGTATTATAATATAAAAATTGTAAGATTTTTCTTCTAAAATTTATGGCTGCATACATTTTTTTTCCACATATTTAAATCATTGCTTTGGTTACTAATAAAAACGTGCTTATCTCAAAATTTGCAGTGAAATATTTTTCCAAATGCATAGATAAAGGTTTTTGTCAGCTATGTTGATATCTATGAAATATGTGTGTGATTGTGTATAAAAAACACTGAAAGTACACATCTAATTCTGAATCAAACATTTAGCAGGTTTTCAGTTAAGTGCCATTCTGATGCTGATGAAATGGCATCATTTCAGTTTACATTATTTAAAAATCTTTTGTTATTCCTTTTGAATTTTGCAAGACCTTCAGCGATTATGATATAATTTACACCATAGTAAGATTATTTATAGGAAAAAATGTTTTACAAACAAAATATTCTGAAATATATCATTGAACAATTTAACTGTGCTAGACATGTCAGAAAAGACTGTTCAGTATGGAATGTACATTCACGGAAAACATTAGAAGTGAGCCATACACCCAAAGACGTGTGGAAAACCCACACTTTTCACAGATAGAGAGGTTTTAAGTACATGTTACAAAGTATGATGGGGCAGTCAAAGGAATTAAGTTTAGTCTAGGCGCAGTTCTGCTTACTTTTGTTATTGCTAACTGAAGGAATCAAATTGTGTAGTGAAAATGTTCTTCCTACATTATTACTGAAATATTCAAGTCTGTTGTTTTGGATGGACTAATATTTGATTTTTTAGAGTAAATAAACTTTCAAATTATAATATGCAGTTATTAATATTTTTTGTGGAATTTTTGTATTGTAGGACTTTGCACTTGACATAATCAAAAGCACCCATACTTATTGGAAGAATCTAGTATTACAGTCTGGCAAACCAAAATTGAATTGGTAAGAACCTGCTAATTTTCACATTTTAGCTGTCTTGAATATCAAAGTTGCAAGTTTGATTTCTTTATGGATGTATATTGTTATAACATTTACTTTGATTTCTTGCATGAGCATGTAAGCAGACTTTCACTTTTCCTTCTTTACTGCAATCACTCCTAAAACCAAACTCAGTTGGTGGTGGGAGTTCAGGGTGTATTTTCCCTGGTAAATGGGTAAAGTAGATACTCAATTTGCCAGCTTTCCTTTGACACCACAGTCATCCATGCCAATGCCTCTTCCCCACTTTGTATAACCGATTGTGACATTGTAAAGAGCAGTAATTTTAATTCTTACCTGATGTTTTCTTTGTCACCCTATCAATGTACCAAATAGTGTGTGGTTGTTTATACATTCAGAAATGTATTAGGCTCCCCTCTTAAAAAGACCAGTAGTAGTAGTAATAACGTGTTTCTTTGGTCACACATAACACTTTTATGATTCTTATTAAATTTCGTAAGATAAACTGGAAAGAATATATTATTAGCCATTAATGCCCCTGCATGCAAGTCCAATATTTTAAGGTTTACTTTGCTTTCTTTGTCAGTTAATGTTACTATAAGTCAAATCAAACCACTTTAGAGACATTAAGGTTAAATGTTTTCAGTTGTATATTAAACCAGATCTTACTAATTGGCTGAATAGTAACTTAAAATGGTACCTAAATTCAAATATTTTTTTAATATAGTAAAAATTAATTAAATAATTTCTCTGCAAGAAATTAGACAGCATTATATGTAAGATATTTGGAACGGGAAAGAAATAGATCTGGTCCTATCCAATTTTCTGTTTTGCTAATGAGTGGTGAACATTTTTGGATTTTGGCATAGTAGAGTAAATTTATGTAACATTGAATCTATACTGGCATGGCTTATTATGGAAAGGGGGTCTTGTTTCTCCATTGTTCTGTGTCCCACACTGATACTGCACTAAAAGCTGCAAACACAGTAAAGTGGTTCAGTAGTTGCAGAGAATATAGCACAAATCCAGGTCATATCTTAAGTGAGAACTATTAATGTTAATTACATATTTGCAAACCAAATATATTTTTGTTTGAAGCAACATTACCTTACCAGTTCTACTTAGTCTATGGGAGAGACTGCATAAAAAGGCAGTGTTACAGATAAAAGAATTAAGTCCAAACTGTGTCAAACATTACACTAGAACAGTAGACACTCTGAAACAGTTTTGGGAAAATGTCCTTGCAGTCTTATTGCGTATAAATTGGAACAGTTGATAATCCAAAATAGTATGAACTAGATAACCCTCTAGATACTTTCAAAATTACTAGATGCTATATACTCACTTCAAATTGGGAAAGCAGCCGGTACAGATGGCTACCCAGTGGAATTTTATAAAAAAAAATTCTCAAATAATCTGCTCCACTAATATTAGCAGCGTTTATAGAAACTAAAGACAAACTTTTCGCCAAGCAATAATTATCATCTTTCCTAAGAAATTAAAAGATCTACCACAATGTGCATCATACATGCCAATCTCTTTTCTGAATAATGATGTTAAGATACTCCCCAAAGTTCTGGCCAGAATGATTGAGAAAGTGCTTCCTTCTGTAATATCACAAGACCAAAAAGAATTTATTAAAGGCAGACACTTCCAACCTTCGATGTTTGTTTAATATAATATATTCACCCATTATATCTTAACACCCCAGAGATCCTATTATCTTTAGATGCAGAAAAAACATTTAAAATGGTTGAATGGGACTACCTATTTATCTCATTGCACAAGTTTTGGTTTGGCCCAAACATATGTGCATGTGTAAACTATTTTATACTAGTCCAGAAGCCTCAATTCGTATTAACAACATTATTTCAGATAACTTTAAACTAGAACGTGGTACTCTACAAGATTGCCTCTTATCACTTTTGCTCTTTGCAATAGCCATTGAACTGTTGGCTATATACTTTCAAAATGCATCAGAGATAAAGGGGATTCTCAGAGAAGGACTTGAACAGAAAATATCATCTGCATATAGTGATATGGTACTGTATATATTGGACCCACAAAATTCTGTGCCAGCAGTCCTAAAAGCATTAGCAGATTTTTCAAAAGATATCAGGACTTAAAATCAATTTGAATAAAAGTATGCTTTTTCCAGTGAATTCTGTACAACGTTATATGAGACCGTACAACATTATATGAGACCGGACAACTTCCAGTTTATCTTAGCAGATCAGTTTAAATATCTAGGTATAAATATTAAAAGTAAATCTAAAGCTCCTTTTCAACAAAATTTTGCTGTCTGCATAGAAAAAATTAAACAATGTGACTAGATGCTCTACTCTTCACCTTAAATTATCAGGAAGAGTCATCCTTCCCAAGCTGCTCTTCCTATTTCAGAGCATCCCCATATATATATTAACAAATCATTTCTTTAAGATATTCCAAAATATGTCAATTTTTTGACATTTTATTAAGCTGATTATTGAATCTGTAATTGTCTGCTTACTGATTTTTGGAATGAACTTGGACAGATTCACAAGGATTTGAAATACTGTACATCAGTAAGTATACTCCATCTGTAGTGTACTTTAATGCACTGTTTTGCCCTTCTGAAATATAATAGCTTTAGATTAGTGGAAAAAAGAAGCATAACGTTTTGTCTTTTTTTTAATAGATTTTACCAAATATAACAATTTATTGTGGAGTTTTTACTAACCTGACTTTTTTTCCACTACAGTACAAACACGTGTGTCAAAGAGAGTCCATTTTTCTGTTCCAAAGATGCTGCTCACTCTTTGGTCAATGAGGTATTGTCATCTTAATGGTGTACTGAAATAGCCATCCTGAAATTGATAAAAGTAGAATATTTAAGAATTTGGAGTTACATACTTTTAACTATATATAGATAGAGATATATGGTATAGTTATATGCCAATAAATTAGCAGGCATTCCCCTGTCAGAGTAAACCTTTGTCTATACAGCATTCATTTGTCTTGTTAGCTGTACAAGGCTGAGTGGTTTGTAATTTTTTTTCTCCTTTATTGACTTTTTGGACATTTATACAAAAAAAATATTATTTAAATTTTAAAAATAGCTTTACACTAGATCATTTAAAGCAAGCCTAATGGCTCTGAGTTAAACTGCTCTAACTGATCAGTCTTTCTTCCCTGAAACTCTCCAAACTGAGCAGGCTTTCCTGTCTTCATTTTAAGTAGTTTTATTTGAATATCTACACAGTTCAGTCAGTAACACATCCTTAATGATGTCATCATTTCATAATAATGCAGTTTATTAAGGGTTTGCTGGTCACTGTAAGAAAAGTGACTGTAAATAGAAATACTTTACGCAGTATAAAGAAAAAATTAAGAATTGTTTACAGTAACCCAAAAAGAGAATTACTTTTAACTTTGGTAGCTCTAGTTCTTTGAAGTCATGGCATGTATCAGTTTTATTTTTTATAGCATAGGTATCCATAATGCTGAAAAACTACATTTTAGCTACTATGACAGTGACTTGTTTATTATCCCTCATCCCATCTGTGATTTGCATTTTTTACTTTATTGGCTTATTTATGCTTTCTGCTCATGTTTCTGCAGGAGTCATAATTTAATAGTCCATGGTTTAGGTTGAATCAGTTATTCCTTTTAATCACAGTACCATATTTACTATAGATTGTTACATTCTTACTTGGCTATGTCGTTATTTGCACAAACATAACATAAACAAGTGTATAGAGAAAAGAATCCTTATCTCTACTGATAGCCAGTTAAGTTTCAAATGAAAATGTATGTAGTATGTTTTTATTTATCTAATAATCTTCAAGTACTAAAGAAATCAATTACTACTTGTTACAGACTTCACCTTGTGGGGTTGCAGATCCTCTACCTGCAGAAGGTATGTAAATTTGGACTTTTTTTCAATGTAGAAGATGTTTAACATTCTAAACATATCAACAAGTTGTGCTTTTCTTGAAACTATACCTACAGTTTGCATCAAGTAGCATTACAATTTTCTTAGATAGTTAAATTTGTAAACATATTTTTAAGTTTAGGTTGAGCTTCTAAATTTGTTTTTATAATTGTTTTAAATAGAATTACAAATTAATGTTGTGAAAATGATATGTATGTTTTAATTTTTCTTTGTGTAATGCACTTTTTTAATCTTACAGTGGAGAAGTGGCATTTTTTAAAGAAGAATTGAAGGAAGATGTACAGTAGTTTCTCATTTATAATTAAATAGTGCTATAGAAATGTGTCTTATTTAGGTTCCAATAACTGATAAAACAAAATAAGGTATAATTGTAAAACCTTAGGCAATTCAAAAACAAATGTACCTGCAATTAATTTGTCCTTATTTTAAAAATATTTATAGAAGCTTTGTACTGATAATAGTGCTGTATATCTTAAGGTATTTCCAGCCTAATAAGCTGAAACTCAGGTACCATTAAGAAATGTATTGTGCAAGCAGACAAAGTGTGCCACTCCATTTGAATCATGTATATATGCTTGTCATAAACTGTTATTAAACAATATTTTGTGTTAGAAGTCTCTTTATTTGTCTGCATTGATTTACTTGAAGAATAAAAAAATGTACTAAGCATCCTGTTACTTTGGAAAATGTTTATGTAAATTGCTGAATTCTTTGTGGCCAAATGCCTGTTAAGTGGTTTAGCTTCACAGGATTTATTTTTGAAAACCCATTAGTGTACTCCTCTGGATATGGTAAGTGAGTTTGAGTTGGATATGGTCCTAAGACCTCAAATTTAAACCTTGTGCATTCTGATCCTCAATTCGGAATAGACATTTGGCATTCAACAGTTTGTCTTCCTGACTCTGTGAATGCCCTGTGGTGTAAGATAATTTTTTTTTTTTTTTTTTTTTTTTTTTTTTTTTTTTACTGTGCACTGAAATGTTTTTCTGACAATGAACATGATAACCATCTGCAAATTCAATCAACTAACGATGAGGGTTGCCATCTTGATGTTGTATGTCATCACCAATAATCTATTTCTAGCAACCATAGGTATTACAGAGGTGCTTTATATTGATGTGCACAAGGGCTAAATGAAAATGTCAGAAGAGAATTTGGTAATTCCTGTCAGGCCCCTTAACATAATTCTAGAGGATTTGTTGTCTGTAGTTTTCTGCCTACCTTCCATAGTTGGATGTAGACTTGAACTGCATTTCAGTGTATAATCCTTACAGATAATTGAGATTTACTTGGAAAGACCAGGTTTTCTGAGGAAAGACTGATGCTACCTCAACTGGAAGAATTCTTAACCCAAAATAATGCAAAAAAACAACATAGTTGATTATTGCAGAGCATTAACCAAACCTCCGCAGTAACTGTATATGACAGATATATTTTTTAACATTTTCCATTTTTACTTTTGCTCTCATATATATAATATATAGTACTAATTACATCATTCTTGATTTTAATTCTGCATTCTCATTAAAATTTTAGCATGTTGCATTCATATCAGCAATTATAAGGTAATGCATTCATATCAGCAATTATAAGGTAATCTTATTCTGTAACTTTAATATTTACATAGAATGCTGAACAAATCTTTTTATTCCCTGCTTGATTCTGAATTGTGATCAATCCTACACTCTTATACTAATTTTACAGACTTATTATGTATGTTAACATGTAGTTACCCGTCATATGTCAAGTTATTATTTAATTACCACTGATTTTCTTCTTCACGTACCAGTAAAATGCAGGAAATGTGGTGCAGTGTCTAAAGCATGACGTTACTGACTGAGTTCCCATGTCTGACTCCTAGGGTGCCCCTGACCAAATCATTTACCCTGCTTGTGTTAAAGCTGTGTGTGTGTGCGTGTGTATATGTGTGTGTACGTACACCAGTTTGGTGGAGGTATGCACTGAATGATGCTGCGTATCAAAAACAGAAGCCACAGGATCATTTAATATTACATTTTCTACTAATTGAAAAGGATTGAATAATTAAGTAATCCTTTGCTGTCTGTTGCAGATGATAGAGCACAAGAAAGTGTTTTATATTTGATTGGATCTATAAAAGTTTCAATAGTGTTATTCAATTTTGGTGTAATATTTTAATTGGTATTATGTTTTATAATGAATATTTAAACTGGTTAGTTGTTCAGTACCCTTGAATTAGAGTTAAAATCTTCATTAATAATCCTGTGAGATTCTGCTTTTCAGTTTTTGTTGTTTTTTTTTTTTTTTTCCAGGGAGACGTACATGCTGTTATATGAATTGGTCTGTTGGTTTCTTTAGTTTTAAGCATCTACATAATACATTTTAGAGAGAGCAAATGATTTCTTTCTTTTACTGCTAAAATGGCAGTGTCCAGGTGTGCAAAGCTAACAGAGACCTGTGCACACAGACTCCAGGCTGTTATGGCTGTAAGGGTGCATCTTGTAAACACTGACTTGAAGGGGATAAATACTTCTGTGTTCCATTATTGTGTGCTTTATATTTGTAATTTAATATAGATCACTTTGCAGAGACCTGCTTTCAGTTTGAAATTAACCAGTCTTTTCTGTTGGTGAATTTCAAACAAGCCAAATTAAATTCACTGTGATTAAACAGTTTTACCTTCAGAGCAGTTGCTTGAACTTTTATATTTTGTTCTTTTACTTGTCCAACAGCCACTTGGATGCCCAAAGCATGTCAGTCAGATGCCAGGAAGACATTGAATGCACAAGCATCTGACACAGCAGCGCCTTCTCCTGCTGCTCTATTGTAGGTTCATTAACAATGTGCGAAAGGCACAGCTGCCCTAAATAATATAAAGGACAGGTTTAAAAATGGACAGTTGAGGTGGGATGCTTTAGTGGCTAAAGATCCTTATCTTCCAGTCCCAAATGTATACAAGCAATTATGGCAAGCCCCTGATCTTCTTGCCCATTGTGTACCATTCGTATTCCCATTATGCAATAAATCAGTTAATTTCCAATTTCTTTCTTATTTATATAATTGTAACGATTTGCTGTGATTTTAAATAATATTAAAAAACCTTCCAATGTAGCTATTCAGTTCATTTACTCCATTCATAAGGTAATATTGATACTGATTGTTTTCTAGTATTGGTTGTTTTGTATTAATATATATATTTTTTAATTGCTAATTATTCGATACCACTCTATTGGTTATACTTTCAGAAATATTATGTTTAAGAAAATTGAGCAGCAATTCATCACAGAGCCTCCAGCACTAACATACATCAATCGATGCCATTTTCACTTCACTTGAAATTGCAGTCTGCTGTATATAAAAGCTGTTGAGCCACCACAAGCGTGCAGTGCTCCGTTTTTAACTCCGTTGTAAAAGTGTTGTTAAAAAGCACATATTAAATGTAATCTACTAATACATGTAATTGCATTATGTTACCATTATTACTTTTGAATATGACTCAATGTTACAAAAGTATTTAATAATGAAAAGTGTAATAACAGATTCTTGGATGAAGTAAATAAATGTGAAATACTCGGACTATCATATCAGTTAACATAGTCACCGAACACATCCGAACGTTACACCATGTGAACATTGTTTAACTTGTTTAACTTTGGAAATCCATTAGTCAGAGCAGTAAAATCAGCAGTAAATCGCATCATGCTAAATGAATGCAGTAATTCCAAGATAATTTAAAACTTACTTTTCAGTGGGTGGCTACTTTCTCCACTGTGTAAACACACAATACGCTGTACACAGGGATTAATTCCACTGGGTGTTTGTTTGGTTTTTTTTTTTTTTCATTTTTATACACTATTGGGTGTATCTTATGGACTTTGGCCTGCTGATGATCAAAAAAGTCACATTCACATGTTCCCATTTTGCCTTTTTTGTTGCGTTGCCTATTTTTGTGGTTTCCTATCATATGAGTATACATAAACAGGAAATTTTGAAGGAAGTGAAGTTTTTCAGTCTGAGCAAATGGAGATTAAGGGGAGACATTGGATCGAGAATGTCATTTTAAAATGAGTTAATCAAGACACAGTTGTAAACTTGTTAAGGGTAAATTTTGCACAAATGTTAGGGAGTTTGTCTTTACACAGAGAACTTCTAGATACATGGAATACGTTACCAAGTAGTTTGATAGACAGTAGGACTCTAGGGATAGTCAAAACTCGACTTGATGTTGTTTTGGAGAAAATCGGTGGATAGGACTGGGCTGAATGGCCAGTGCTCATCAATGTTTTTTCTGTTCTTATATACAGTACCACATCTGGAACATCTGTATTGATCTAAAAGTGTTGGCACTGCTATTGGGAGTACCATTCAGATATACCAAGTCCTGTTGTTTCATTTGTAAATAGGACAAGTGTACTAAAGAGTCTCATTACATTAAATAGAACTGGCCACTCCATAGGGGAACAAAAGTGTTGCATATTAAACCAATTGTTGACTCAACAAAGGTAATTTTGCCTTCCTTTCATTTAAAACTTAACACTGATGAAAAATTTTTGTGGAAGTGATGAACAAAGAAGGCTGAAATATTTCATTATTTGAGACCGATATTTCCACAAATAACTGATACCAAGATTAATACATTTTTGTTAGTCCGCCAATCAGACGTGTCATCAGTGGTTCAAAGATCTGCTACTGGGGCTGGTTGGAAATCTCATGGAAGGCATTCAAGAATACTGTTGAGAATTTTCTTGACACCAAACTTCATCCAGCTGCTTGACAACACACTTCAAGCATACTAAGCTATGAACTGCAAAATGCTCGTAAAGATTCATTCACACTTCGACTTTGTCCCTGCAAATCTTGGTGAAGTTAGCAATGAACATGAGGACATTGCAAAGATGGAAAAGCGGCATCAGGGTAAGTGGAATCCATCAATGTTTGTGACGGAACTGAGATCAGATACTGAGTAGAAACGAAAATCATCAGCAAAACATTCTTTGCTACAATCGCTAAATTTTTGCAATGTTCAGCATTATTAAGTGGTTACACACAATAAATTCAATAAAAGGTAAATTCATGTTTCTCCAGATTCCTTTGTGCTACAGACAATCAGAAATTATATTTGAGTTCAGCTTGATACTGTCTGTCATAGTCACTAAAGTTTTTTCAGGAAGGAAAACCTTTGCAAAGATTTGTTGCCCAATAATTAATGCACTGATAGGATTTATTATTTAATTTATAGATTCACTTGATATGTAACAACTTTGTGTTGAGCATTAGTGATTATTTAGTAGGGTATTTTTTGTTCTGTTTTGCTGATTATGGTTTCAATCATCCGTGCTCTATAAATCACACAGCAAAGATACTCCAGTGCATTGTTGGCAATATCCATGACCATGATACGGTACTTATAATGCAACTACATCACCAAACACCTGAATAATGTGCATATAATCCCCACACACATTACAGTGTGTATTAATGTAATTGTACAGTGTAAGCAGATTCCATTTCATATTTATAAGAAACTTACTCCAAAGGAGGGGATCTGTGAGACTACAAATTCAGCTTTGCCCTACAACACTCTGCCAATCAACACGCTTTGTCATATTTTCTTGTGCTCCCTAATTGTTTTGCTAGTTTTTAATACTACTATCACGAGTCATGTTTAACAACAGGTGCATTTTCACTCTTTGAGCTTAGAGGATCCTGTCAGGAATAGCTGTTTAATGCCCTTTGAGAGCTGTACACAAATAGCTGTTTTAATTTGATCCTCAGAATTGCCATGGCTACCATGAAGGTGACTCATTTTGGTGTTACCTTGGCACCCTTGATCTTTTACATGTGCCCTACCCTAGGGAATTTTTCTCCAGCTAATAGGGCTATCTTTAACTTCTAACCAATTCAGAGTAGCATAACCTATTCATTACTTCTACTAATTCTGTCACACATTATCCTTGCCTACCAGATGACCAATCCTGGCATCTTACAATTCCAGTCTGTAAAGAAGGGAATGCTGGAGAAGTTTTAAGGTTTGGTACATCAATGACACAGGACATACAGTATAAGCTATAAGCATTCCCACTCAGAACCCTGAACTTGTTATGGTAAATTGTTTCACTGAATATTAAGCACCTTGATTCAATAAAGTATCCCCCATTGTAACCAATTTGTTTAGAATTGGTATGAATTATGCATGTCATTGTAAATAATTGTTGAGTTTTTAAGCATTAACACACCACACTCTCCGCCTCGAATGGGCTCCACGCTCCCCTGACCTTACATCTTGTGACTTTTTTTTGTGGGGCTATATCAAATGCAAGTTGTATGCCACTAAGCCCCGTAACCTGTCACAGCTTGAGGAAAGAATCCGCACGGCCTGCAGCGAGCTCGGGGAAGAGATGCTGCAAAACGTCGGAGAGGCTTGCGTCCAAAGGTGGCTGAAAGTTGCGGAAAATGGAGGCACTTATGTTGAGGTATACAACCAGTCTTCAAGGCGTTGGAACGTGATGGCAAGCCTAGGAAGTAAAACCGCAACGACTCTTTTGTTAATGCTAGAAATATTAATAAACTCAGTTTATTGTGTAATTTTTAGGAAATTATTAAAAGTGTATAGTGACTTTTGGAACACCATGTATATATTAGGCCTATATTGAATTATATCTATATAATTATTTTTTTTTTTAGTAGAGGCTGCATTAGTGAAACATTACAGGTATTGTCCTCTAGCAAGGTTATTTCATCCATTTCAGCTTGAACGTCTGATCTAGTCAGGGTTTCAATTTGGTTCTAGGGCACTTATCTGCTCAAATCTTTTTTACCCAATTTGGTAAAAAAAGGCATGTTTATAAATTGAGTTTATTCAGTTCATTCTCCATTCCATGTCTTTACGTAATTTTCTTATTTTTCACATCTGTATCTCCTCACAATTTTATCATACTGGGCGGAGTGGTGGCTCTGAGGCTAAGGATCTGCGCTGGTATCCCGAAGGTTGCCGGTTCGAATCCCCGTCACTGCCAAAAAGAGATCCTGCTCTGCTGGGCCCTTGAGCAAGGCCCTTAACCTGTAATTGCTCCAGGGGTGCTGTACAATGGCTGACCCTGCGCTCTGACCCCAAGGGGTATGCGAAAACTACCAAATTCCTAATACAAGAAATTGTATAAGGCGAAATAAAGAACAAAAAACAAACAAAAAAAAAAATACTGAAATCTTGGTGGATGTACTGCCCTGACATGCACCCATCACAATTGGACTTTACTCAGCATAGACTAAAGGGCATGGTGTTCTGTTCAAGTGCCTACAGACTGGCGGCAAGTTTTGGGGAAACTGAATGCACCGGGGTTCATTTTTCACCTCAAAGCATTTATCTTGGGTGCTTTACTGAACAACCCCCTTAGGTGACTTTAGCCCACTTAAATCCTGCATGTCTTCGGCAATATGCAGACTCCAGCATAGATGTAAAATTTCCATCTAACATGATGTAAAACTCACAGCACTGCTGTCTCCCAGATCTATCTAGGTGTGGGTTTTCTTCCCATATTCCTAAAGAAATGTGTTTTAAGTATATTGCTGATACCAAATTAACTCCATGTGAATGCAGGAGTGTGTGTGAAAGTGGGTACTGTAGAGGACTGGCATCCCATCCAAGGTAAGTTCTAGCCTTGCTCCTGATATTGCCAGGAATGGCTTGGCTCCTGTGCCCCATTCAAGCAGCATTAGGGAATGCATGACTTATTGAAATGAAATGTACGCATACATAATATAATTGGCACAAAAAAGAAATATACATCAATTACATTATTGACTTATTTAAATTTAAAGTTTAAGTTTAAATACAGTTCTACGAATTTAGAGCAATTTAAAATGTGGGATAAGTTGCATGATGTCGGACTGTAAAAACCTGATTCTCTTGCTTGTGGGTCATATTCTGGAAACCTTATTTGTGTTTTCCTGAAGTATAATACCCAATGGACTCCGCAGAATGACAGATATCTGGACAGTAAATGTTTGTTTGTTTGTGTAAAACAGTATAGACCTGTCAGAAATTAATATTTTGAATAAAAAGTTGAATTAACTGTTTCAAATAGTTCCACCTGCTGGCCATTCTTTATTACAACAAGCTTGAGGGAGTCCCGTCATGTAATCAGATCTCCATCCAGCACAAGACTGAGAAATATAACTGAGAAATAAATGTAGACGTCTCGATTTCCTGATAAACGAGGTTGTCATAGAGTCTAGATTCTCAAAAAATGATTTGTTAATGTATATAGGAGTGCTCTGAAATAGAAACAGAAGCTTAAGAAGGATGTTCGTCTTGGCAGTATTGATTCTCTGTGCTAAGGTGAGATGGAGGGTAGACCATCTGTTAATGTCTTTTTTTGATTTTTCCATGCTATTACCAAAATTGTGTTGAAGAAGATCTTTATATTTATTTGTAGTGTTTATCCCAAGATTTTTACATTTTTTGATAGAATGAGCAAATAGATATGCTGGAGAGTTCATTGGAAAAGCACACTTTTATTCAAATTAACTTTGAGTCCAGATATCTTTTAAAATTCTGCTAATGTGTTTAGGACTAACGACAAAGATATTTGTGCGTCTTAACATATACGGTACCATATTGGCTATATATAGTGATATTTTCTGTTTGAATCCTTCTCTGATAATCCCCTTTATTTATCATTTATTTAGAAAATGAATAGTCAATGGTTCAGTGGTTATTGTGAAAATTCAGACAGCACTTTGGGTGTTGCACTGTGCTATGTGTTCCTAAAAATGTCTTTACGACAATCTGAACACCACATTGTGCTACTGGTCACTGTCTATAGACTCAGTCATATAATGGTGATTTTATGTCTGTCTTTACTGTACTTGTTAAACAGCACCAATACACTTGTTTAGCAAATCACTACTGTGACCATATATGGAAAAGTAAATGTTGGTCCAAAAATAGAATATAACTGGTCAAATGAAGCAGACAAAAGAATGGATGAGAAATGAGCACCAATCTTTTCCAAAAAATCAGATCAAAAATTAGCAATCAAAATTAGATTGACAGCCAAATGTCATTACTCAGAAAAGGGTGCAAAAAAGTCCTGACACTAAAAATCATTTTCCAGACTATGCTAAATTGAGAGCTTCAAAATGAAAAATGTCTTGTTTCTCCAAAGGTTTGGATGCAGGATGGTGCCACCACAGTCTAATTGTTGCATGCACTGTAATGCAGGGTGATGTGCCTGGCATCCAGCACCATTTCCAAAAACAACATATCCATGAAATGACATCATGGGAAATTATAAAGAACAACAGAAATAATGTAAATAGCATTCGTAATATAGCAGGCAAAACATAATGTTTAAATTCATAACAATCCTTACCTGAATACTTTGCGTCAGGTGTGCTGTTAGTGGAATTTAACACATGTATGGAATGGCAGGGTTGCCTCAAAGAGAGGCTTCCCTGTCTTTATATCTTAGTTTATAACCTAATTTTTCAAAAAATACTTCTACCTGAATTTCTCCCATCCCTCATAGCACTGATATACTGCATTTACTTACCTCCTTTACCAAATACAGGGATGTGAGGCAGTAATAGTCACAGAACACTATAGCATCTTATCCTAGTTGTAGATGTTAAACTGTTGCGTTTTGTATGCAAGAATGCATGTATCATTGTACCTTTTTTCCTAAATTAATCTGAATATGGTGAAACCATTCAAACAAAAAACTGATTTTAAGTCCAGAACATGAGGTCAAATTTGAACATTGTGGTTTCAATTTTTTCTTCACAAAGTTATTTGACAGCAGATTTTGCATAAACGTTTACCTTCAGTACACAGGCAGTACACCAGTGCAAATCTATTGGACAAATGTCAGGTAACCTGCCTGGTCTGCAATTAAAAATTGAGAAGGCCTAAGTCATGCAGTGTTATAATCATTTTGTGTATTAGCAATAGTAACATTGTTGCAGACAAAAGAATGGTCACATTGTAGTGTGTACGGAGTATCATGAAATTTTTCGTTTTGTGTCGGACCAACATGCAACACTGACACTCTACAGGCAATAATCAATTATAATGTATTAAAATAGATACTGAAACTTCATTTTATTTAATAGAGACTGGCTAAATAGCCAAACACACTTCTCTTGAATATATTGTATAAATGTGTAGAATACTAATAGTCTACCACTGCCAATAGTCTTGAATTGAAGAAATGAAGTAATCGAGTCAAGTTCACTGTCGTGTACATAGTAGAATGAAAATTGTACCAGCATGTCTCCACAGAACAGGTGACAAAAATACACACAGTTTATACCCCAATGTCACATGTTTTCTCCTGACAAGGCAGAAAAGTCTACCTACTACCACTTTGGACTGGAATGCAAATGGATAAATACCTTATCATCCCTGGCACATCTAACTTTAAACGTAACTAATGGAAAATGTTGCGTACCGTCATGACCTAAATAACTCTACTGGTTGTAGGGTATTGTGATATTACATTGTATTGCTCTAGACCGGCTTTAAGGTTGCATTTTGCAAATGCTGATCTCACCTCTTTATGTGGAGCTTAGTGATTTTGACAATGGCAAGAGGAAAAGAGGAAGGCCTAAGAGAAGGTTTATGGATGTGATGAGAGAGGACATGCAGGTGGTGGGTGTAACAGAGCAAGATGCAGAAGACCAGGACGTTATGGAAGAAGATGATACGGTGTGGCAATCCCTAACAGGAGCAGCTGAAAGAAGAAGACTGCATAATAAAAAAGATGCGAAATTTTTAGATCGTATGCCGGGATTGTTATTTAGTGACTCTTTCCAAATTACAGCTACAGCAATTTCATTACGAATTGCTGCAGTGTTTGCTTTTTTACATATATGTATTAACTACGCTTAAACCAAATTTTGGCTGCGAGATGCGGATCCAGCCCTGGAGTGGACGCTAATTCGTAACAGGGCGCAGTTAAAGGGGTTAAGTTTACAGTTAATGTTTTTGGCACGTCGTAGGAGAACCTATGCCGATTCCGAAGCTGCAACTGAGGCATCAAACGCATTACACTACGTCACTGTGCTGCCCCTGTACTCGAAATAAATATGCACAGTTTAATATATGTAATTGAGAAAGAGATTACGAAACATTTCCGTATTTACATGCACTCCGCCACCTGAGTTAAACTTTAAGAATGCTTCTGTTGGGATATTACTAAGGCTTAGGTTTTCTTCTTGTTACTTTTCAAATAAGCATTTTAGATGATAAACAAAGAAAAACATTTTAAAATGAATTTCACTTTTGTACACCGTTGATTCGTTCGACTTTACTTCAATCCACCCAAACGACGTCGTACACTTGACACAGCGAAGCGAAGCGGTAGCACTGCTGTCACGTCCAATAGACTCGGCGACAGGGCGTCTTCGGACTGTCTGCGTGATGATTGGATGGCGAAATCCAATCGTCTTTCAACAGATTCGTCGGGGTCAATTTTGAATCACGTGAACACTGTTTTCCTTCCGGAAAACGTATTTTGAGGAAAAAGGAGCAAACAGTAAGGTGTTCTTTAAAACGTTTAGTTTAAAAAAATAATAATTACTACATAACAATTGGAAAAATAAAAGTCTGTGACACATTCACTTTTCATTGCGAAATTGGAGAATGCAGATTTTTTTTCCACCAATGATTATAAAATAACTTATTTTGAAGTAAGTTTGCTTACAAAACTGTTTTGAAATGTGAATGGTGATTTATAGAATTAAAGATCACAAAATGTTGAGTTTTAAGTTTAGCAGTGTAAGAAACTGCCCAATATGATGAAAGTGACACCAGAACCTTGTATTTTTGTGTCAAATAAATTCTGAATATAATGAAGCAGGTTGCCGGTGTCAGCTCTTTAAAGAAGCCTGTTTGTTAGCGATTTGGAAAATATCATCTGTGCTATGTATACTGCATTTTTTCAGTTTTGAATTAACTTTTTAAACTTATTTTGATGAGTGAAAAGCATCAAATGTACTGTATGGCATCTGAGCTTTTCAGTAATTGCATTAGTCATTTTTATATTTGGGAAAACGTGGAGCTTTGCCTGCATTTTATCTCCTGACAGCTTATTATAAATTTCATCTCCATGTTATTTAGCGCTAGATATATCATGATGAAATTACTTACCTATTGTAAAGTTTCTCTTTTTAAAGATAACTAATGCAGGATATTATCACCTCGGTTGTTTTAAGTATGTAAAAAATATTTCTAATTTAATTAGGGAAGTTCTAGATATTACAGTAGGGGGATGAAATGTCAATAATGTAATATTTGAAGTAAATAAAAACCTTAAACCTTGATGATACCTCAATTATTGTGAAAGGAAAAGGCTAAGGTTAAACATCAAAAAGACGGTTTGCTTGGTAAGAAATGATAAAGTCCCAAATGCAGTCTCATGTTGCATGGTTAGATAATGCAGCAGGAGGATCATTTTCATTATTTGAGGTCCATCATCACATGGGATGGCAGATTTGAACAGGAGATTAAAAGAGGAATTCGGATGTTTAATACTTAAAAAAAAAAAAAAGACATTTACATCATGGCAGATATACCTGAAAACAAGACATAGGAGACAGAAAAGTTATGTTTCATTGGTAAGTCTTTATGGATGTGAGACATGAAAATTTATCTAAAGCCCTATGCACATAGATTGGAGCAGCTGAAATGTGTTTTTTCAGGGGCTTACTAAAAGTACCATGGACCGCACACATGATGCTGCATATGAAAAAGTGTTAAGGATGGATCTGAAGTCAGAATCAGCTTAAATGTTTTGGACACATAGGTAGAGCGATAGAACAAAGTTAATTTTTCTCCAAATAAAGCGAGAAGGGTTTGAGAACGAAAACAACATTATCATTGGAAAGATACGGAGTACCAAGAGAAAACGAAGGTCGGTAAATTACTCAGTTTGAAGAAGAGCATAGTAGTAGTTGGAATTAAAGTATGACGCAGGATTGAGCACACTGGAGAAAATTGATCGCCAATGTCATAAATATCAGGGAACATTGATGATGATGAATGCATGGGTGTAGACTAATAGACAGGATAAGATGACAATACACTAGAATCTAAATCAAAGTGCCTTGAGCATGGGAAAGGTACTATATAAATAAAATTATTATTATTATTAATGAAGTAGGAGTAGAGTGTTGTTATTATAGGATACCATTAAAATGCAGGATGCATGGTGGTCCACCGATAGAGCTCCATGATCAGAGAGAAACTAATGAAGTGCTCATCAAGAACTGTAAGACACATTTTAGGAGTGAGAAGAAAGCCAGCATCAATGTATATCAGTTGACTGGCTAATTGCTGTGACGCAGGCAACAGTGACAGGTACTGTAGCATGGCATGTTGGAGTTAACAGCTTTGTCAGTAGGTGAGTTTGGTGCATAATGTGATCTTACACAGGAGGCTTGGATAGTGGAGCTAGCTGAGGGATTCCAAACAATGTTTTAAAAAAAGCAAACTGTCAATTTTTGTTTTAATGCATGGTTTTGTTGATTTGATGTGGCAAATAATATATGATGGCTTTTGTTTCAGCACATCAAATCTGCATGCTAATTGCTCTTTAGACATGAGGCTGCCAGAAGGAATTTGCTGCATTGTCACAACAACTGGTACACCACAACAGGAAGAGGGCCAAGTTGAAAAAGTGACTGGCTTGTCTACAGCCCAAAGCCTAAAAAGCTCATGTGAGTCTGAAGGAAATAGTCCATGGAGTTGTAGCGGGATATTTGTGGACCCCTTAGGTGGCTTGATTATTTGTCACGGGTCCATATTCTCTCCGTTTCTTCTCAATAAAGACCAGGATATCTCAAGACTTGGACTGTTGCTTCCTGAGGACTTCAGTGAAACTCTGCAGATTGAAGTCCTGTTTCATAACTCAGTCGCACAGTACAGCAGAAAGGCAAACCAGTTAGAAAGGCAAGAACTAGAGCTTTTTCCCACAAAGGCGAATCTCCTAATGCTGGTGCCATGTCCTGAATTTCAGAAGACCTTTTCAATAATGTTTAGCAAGTCAGAAAAGTGGCAGTTTTATAATGAAGAAGACAAAGTTGAATTTGCAGAAGTGAAGAAAGATGCCAATTTTTTACACTGGTTTGCTCTTCTGAAGTTAACGGCTGTATTTGCAAAATCAATAGAAACAGTTCCTTGGCTTCCTGCTACAGATCTACAAAAAGGAGACTTAATCTTTTCTTGTGGTTCCCCTTTTGCTTCATTCTGTCCTGACATATTCATGAATACACTTAGCAACGGAATTGTGAGCAATCTAGCAGGGCCAAGAAATGCCCTGATCCTCACTGATGCTGTTTGCCTACCTGGTACTGAAGGAGGAGGAATATTTGTGAGTAAAGGAGGGCACTTATTTCTGCTTGGATTGATAGTCTCCCCATTGTGCTGGAAAGCAAATGAGTGGATTGGTCTAACAATAGTCTGCTCCCTGGAGCTGATTCTACAGAGTATAAATAAACGGACAAATGTCTTTAAATCTGGTGTAAAGAGGACAGCACATCACATATCAACTGTGGAAAGGATGCAGTCTTTGGTAAAAAAAACAAACATGAAAGTACCAATCCTACAAACTGCTCCTATGGTGGTTCTGGTAGAGAGTGGTAGTTGCTGGGGTTCAGGAGTGTTGATGAACTCGCAACTGATTCTCACCTGCAGACATGTAGTCAATGGAGCAGAGAGAGTGAAAGTGAAGATTGGCGGGACATCTGGATGGTACGCTTTTAAGATTATCTTTATTTTGCAGTATTTCTAAAACATTCATAATGCTGTTTAGAACTGCTTATTCTAGTACAGGGTTTTGGAGCTTCTGTCCATCCCTGCACATACTTACATGCACAGTACCAGTGTACAGTCCCCTAACCTGCATGTGTTTGGGACATGAGGAAAAAAAGAAACAAAACAGAAAATGTGTGTGTGTGTGTATATATATATATATATATATATATGTATGTGTATATATATATATATATATATATATATATATATATATATATATATATAATACAGTATATATGTATACAGTGTCACAAAACTCACAATGAGACATAGCAAGGTTTGGGGCAGCCACCCGTATATTTTGGTATCCTGGCTGCAAAGTCATAAAATGAGATACAGCACTGATGTGCACAAAACCGAACTGAGGGAATAGGGAAAAGGTGCAGGCTTTTAAAGGGGAAGACAGGAAGTGAGATCATATGGGTCGGGCTCATGAAGGTCTTCAATCATTGGTTCGAGCCTGGACGTGACATCACAGGGGCCGGAGCTGGCAAGGTCTCCTTCCATAGGCTCGGTCCTGGAAGTGACGTCAAGAGAGCCAAATGGAGTCTCCCGTGAATGGTCTACAGGAAAGGGAGAAAAAGAGTCAGTGCACTCTGCCACATCCTGGTATGACTCAGAACTGCCCTTACCCAAGCCCTTTAGCTGCCTCCCATGCACACGTGTGTGACAACAGTCATATGAAAAGTTTGGGAACCCCTCTTAATTCTTTGGATTTTTTTTTTATCATTGGCTGAGCTTTCAAAGTAGCAACTTCCTTTTAATATATGACATGCCTTATGGAAACAGTAGTATTTCAGCAGTGACATTAAATTTATTGGATAAACAGAAAATATGTATCATAACAAAATTAGACAGGTGCATAAATTTGGGCACCCCAACAGAGATATTACATCAATACTTAGTTGAGCCTCCTTTTGCAAATATAACAGCCTCTAGATGCCTCCCGTAGCCTTTGATGAGTGTCTGGATTCTGGATGGAGGTATTTTTGACCATTCTTCCATACAAAATCTCTCCAGTTCAGTTAAATTTGATGGCTGCTGAGCATGGATGGCCTTCTTCAAATCTTCCCATAGATTTTCGATGATATTCATGTTGGGGGACTGTTACGGCCATTCCAGAACATTGTACTTCTCCCTCTGCATGAATGCCTTTGTAGATTTCGAACTGTGTTTTGGGTCATTGTCTTGTTGGAATATCCAACCCCTGCGCAACTTCAACTTTGTGACTGATGCTTAAGAATTTGTTGATATTGGGTTGAATTTATCTGACCCTCGACTTTAACAAGGGCCCCAGTTCCTGAACTAGCCACACAGCCCCATGGCATGATGGAACCTCCACCAAATTTGACAGTAGGTAGCAGGTGTTTTTCTTGGAATGCGGTGTTGTTCTTCTGCCATACAAAGCACTTTTTGTTATGACCAAATAACTCCATTTTTGTCTCATTAGTCCAAAGCACTTTGTTCCAAAATGAATCTGGCTTGTCCAAATGAGCATTTGCATACAACAAGCGACTCTGTTTGTGGCGTGAGTGCAGAAAGGGCTTCTTTCTCATCACCCTGCCATACAGATGTTCTTTGTGCAAATTGCCTTAAATTGTAGAACGATGTACAGATACACCATCTACAGCAAGATGTTCTTGCAGGTCTTTGGAGGTGATCTGTGGGTTGTCTGTAACCATTCTCACAATCCTGCGCATATGCCGCTCCTGTATTTTTCTTGGCCTGCCAGACCTGGGTTTAACAGCAACTGTGCCTGTGGCCTTCCATTTCCTGATTACATTTCTTAAAGTTGAAACTGACAGTTTAAACCTCTGAGATAACTTTTTGTAGCCTTCCCCTAAACCATGATACTGAACAATCTTTGTTTTCAGATCTATTGAGAATTGCTTTAAGGATTCCATGCTGTCACTCTTCAGAGGAGAGTCAAAGGGAAGCACAACTTGCAATTGACCACCTTAAATACCTTTTCTCATGATTGGACACACCTGTCTATGAAATTCAAGGCTTAACGAGCTAATCCAACCAAATTGGTGTTGCAACTAATCAGTATTGAGCAGTGACATGCATTCAAATCAGCAAAATTACAAGGGGACCCAAATTTTTGCACAGCCAGTTTTTCACATTTGATTTAATTTCATACAACTTAATATTGCTTCACTAAAAATCTTTGTTCAGAAACCAACCCAGTACTCAGATGTTCCTAGGAAATGAAAGACATACC
This sequence comes from Erpetoichthys calabaricus, assembly GCF_900747795.2. Classification (NCBI taxonomy): domain Eukaryota; kingdom Metazoa; phylum Chordata; class Cladistia; order Polypteriformes; family Polypteridae; genus Erpetoichthys; species Erpetoichthys calabaricus. Next base: position 269,205,713 of record NC_041395.2, on the reverse strand, counting down.
ACTGTTACCTTTTTTGTTGAAAGTAGAATAAATTATTATCCATATCCATATTACTAAACGAAAATGGTAAACCGGATATGGACGCATGGTCGTGCCCGTGGACGCAAAAGACATAGTGCGCAAGCGCCACACAAAGCCCCCCCCCCATAGTGAAACGGGAGAGACTACGCACGTGCGCAGGCGCCACACAAACCCCCCCCCAAAACAGAGCAAAACGGGAGAAACTACGAACCGTCACAGTAGATAACAAAGTAAAACCTCATAAAGAGGATAAAGAACAGGGACAAACACATGAAGAGCAGGTTACAGAACAAAGCCCCCCTCCCCAGAGTACAACGACAGAGACTACGAACCATTTGACATACCGCAAGCAGGATAAAGCGAGGTCAGAAATAAAACACAGAGTAGGAAAAACTAAAGGGATTAAAGAAACAAAGCACACACCCCCCCCCCCCCCCCCGAGTGAAATGGGAGAGACTACACACGTGCGCAGACACCGCACAAAGCCCCCACGAACCGTCTGACATGCCGCAAGCAGGATAAAGCGAGGCCAGAAATAAAACACAGATTAGGAAACAAAGTAAAACTTCATAAAGGGATTAAAGACCGGGGACGAACACATGGAGAACGGCTTACAGATGGTGAAACCTGGAATACAACAGCTACAAAAACACCTAGACACTAAACACATGCACACCGAGATACAGAATATAAAGGCAGAACCAACGACAGTTAAACGTCCACACCACACAGTGGATACGGACCCTGAAGGTTCAGGCGCCTACATTGGGCGTCACAAAGCCCAGTAAAGTACAAAAGGCAAATGCGCCTACACAGCATGGTAAGAACCGACATAATACGGAATGCGCAGGCGTGGCCGCCATATTGTGAGTGGCACTAATGCGTACATCTAATGAACGTGGACTCCTACAACGCGCGTCTCAAACTGCATAAGCAAGGCAGGCACGGGTTCAACACTACACAGCTCGAGTGAGCGAGATACAAACACGCGCCTGCCTGGATATAATTAATGAACGCAATTGCCTACAACGTGCGTCTGAAATGACGCAAACCAGGCAGAGACTCCTCCAAAAAGAAACAGCTCGACTAAACGATATACGAAGTGAAACAGGAAACACTACGGAGTCCGCACTGCTCCACAATGCACCGCATAATAGTTCGGAAAGAGCTTCGTCTTAACAGTGGAGAGACCCACAGTGACACGGGCGAAAGCTCCGTATTAAACATACGTCATCCTCACACATCCAATCTATATGGCATCGGTATCGCACACATGAAAATTATTACTTGAAAAAGGGAAAATATAATCAGGTATGTTCGGCGCTCCGTGTTAACAGTGGAGAGCCCCAGAGTGACACGGGCGAGCTCTCCGTATTAAACGTGCGTCATCCTCACACGTGGCTACCCAGCGGGCACGGGTTCAAAACGCCGGGGGTAGGCGAGCGAAGCGAGCATGGGGCGGAGCCCCCTTGTGCAGGCTGATAGGGGTTCGCAAACTTTTTCATATGACTGTATATGTGTGTGTATATAGGTATATACAGTGGTACTTCTGGTCAAAACCGCAATTTGTTCCAAAACTCTGGACGCGACCCGATTTGGTCATGACCTGAACGTAATTTCCCCATAAGACTGTATATAGATACAATTAATCCGTTCTAGACTGTACGAACTGTATGTAAATATACATATATTTTTAAGCACAAAAATAGTTAATTATACCATAGAATGCACAGTGTAATAGTAAACTAAATGTAAAAACATTGAATAACACTGAGAAAACATTGAACAACAGAGAAAACTAACATTGTAAGAGTTTGCGCTAGACCATTACGAACTGCTCGATGTAAACACTTTTTTTATGAGTTTTAAGCACAGGGAAAAAAAATTAAGTGCCACTTCTCTTGCAAAACTTTTCAAACCATCCTCTACTGGCTTTAAATTCCTCACCTTCGCCACTCGGAGATGGATTTTTTTTTCAGCAAATCACCATGAATCTTCCTGGCTTTCTCACATATGATTGGCTCGCTTACGCTATCCCCTGCAAGTTGCTTCTCGTTCAACCACACTAGCAACAGTTTTTCCACCTCTTCCAGCACTTGAGGCCTCTGTTTGGTTAACATTATAACTTCTTTTGCAACATCAGCTGCTTTGTTTGGCCCTGTATACGCAAACAAAAGAAAATGGGAAATGGAGAATGGCAAATCATTGGCGCGTAGGGAAACTGGCTGCCAGTGTTTTTGTTTGCCCCCAGAGCGTGTGGCCATGAACAGATGCAAAGTTTTGGCAAACGTTTTGATCATAACCCAATTTGTACGTGTTTGGAAATGTTCGTGACCAGAGGTTCTATATATATATATATATATATGTATTTGTGTGTCATTTCAGTTTATTTAAGTATAGTGCTCCTTAAGTTCAGTCTTGGAGCGCTATAACAAGGTTACATGTAAAAAACAATTAGTAAACGTTACACGTGACATAATAGGTACACATAAAAACCCAGTAAAATTAAGCAGTTTCTGATAGGCTAACAAGAAAGAATATTAACAATATGTTTCTAATAATATTATCTTTGAGAAATGAAAAATTGACAACAGAGGAAAACAAAAATTCCAGTTTTCAGCATTAAGGCAGAAAATGATAATATTAGTAATAGACAATGTCAGACATGGTTGTTGTCTGGGTCAACTCCTGGGCATTTCACAATGTTATATAAGTTTGTGCTGAGCTGTGTGATAAACAGTTTGAATCCTTTCATCCTTGGAGTCCAAAGTTTCCAGTATCTCTGGAGTACTTCCCATGGGCAGATTAACAGCTTGGAAGTAGAAGATGTTACTAAGTAGAGAAACAGAACAGAGAATTGTCAATAATAGTTCATAATTATTGCATTGCATTCTTTCAATGGAGGTGAAATGTCTGTATGAGTTGTGATGTCACTTCTGCTGCAACAATTCAAACTCCTCCCCTTCCAGACCAACAGTCACTTAAGTCCTCATCTCACCAGCTTCTGTGTAGGAGGGAGCTCCACCCCCAGAAAGCTTTTCTTTCTTACATATGGCTACTTTGTGTTTTATTCTTTTGTCATTTGGACACTTGCATTAAACAGGGCATTTTCTGAGATCCCAAGTCCTGTTTTAACTATCTCATTATTTTTTTTATTTTAAACATTTTTTTTTGTTTTTTTAAAGAGAGACAAAAGGGGAACAACAGGATAAGAAAAGTGCAACACCAAAAATGGAGTAAAGTCCCCATCCCACCGACTCCTCCACAAACTCTGTACCACCCCATTTGGAGATGGCTGAAGCAAAAAAAGAAAATGAAAAAAGCACCTTCAGCATGCCCTACACATTCCAATTAGAAAAACATAAGTGATTTTTTTAAATAAGTGCAACTACTTTTTTTTAAGGATGACATGGTGGATGAAGAAAATAAATTAATAAAAGCATCTAGAAGTTTTAAAAGAAATAAGTATAAGTTCCTCCAAAAATTTATTCGACATTGATCTTGCTTCTTCCAGCGAGATGCCAAGAGAATTTTAGCAGCTGAAGAACTCCTTGAAATCAGATTCTTATTAGAGGATGAAAATTAATACAATGAAAAAAGAAGTAAAAAAGCTGTGGAGAACAAGGAATAATGACATCCAAAATGAGTGAAAGAGAGGTGGAAATAGAGGTTCACAAAGATGCAGCAGGAGGGCAGGACCAAAACATATGAAAAAAATAGCCAGGCACTTCAAGAGAGCATACAGTATATTACCAACTGGGTCAGGGGCTAAACTATCATTTTAATATATGGAGCATACCTTACATATTGTAGTGTAATTGTAAATTGATATGTCCTTTTATTAGCTCAACAAATCTATTTGGTCTAAGTTATGCTCCATTATTCTTATTATTTGGAATTACAGAATATTCTGTGGGAAAGAGAAATGGAATGAAAAATCATAACTAAGACAAAGGTTGGGAGATATTTTAAATATCTCATAATGTTTGCCAATGACATTTTTTTGTGTGGTTATAGTACAGTGTGCATATTTATTTGTAGAATTAAAACCTATTTATCAGATGTTTAATTGGAATGGACTCTTGTGTTTTTGTGCAAATTTCTATAGTGGCTTTTTTGCAATATCTTGTTTGTATTTATGATTTATAAAGCTTCCACAGCAGGATAGGAAAAGTGGTCTTTTCTACAAAAGAAGAATCGCCATATGATGTAGCTGTATTATTACTAAATGAAAGTCTTTTGGATGCTCCTGAACCCACTTTAGCTTCCACCTTTGTCCCAGGTAATGTGTTTACTCCTGTTTTTCTGATTTTGCTTATTTTTTATAGTTGGAAAATGTGTACATTTACCAAATATAAAACTAGCATGGTACACATAAATTTTATGTCTTGCCATGCCTGCATGTAGTACCTTACAATAGTATTAAAAATGATGGCATTTTAGATGTTGCTGAATTACAGGTTATAACTTTTCCCATATTGTTATTGTTCCAGTCTTAAAAACACATATGCTTAACAAATATTAAATATATGATTAATTGTTTGTCATTATATGGTATATCTTAAAATCAAAAATGGTAGTACAGTATGCTGTTAATATTAAACCTCCATTCTTCACTGTAGGAACTGTAATTCAAATGACATGTTAAGTGGTTTCTTTCACAATATCTGAATTTTACTCAGAAAATTTCTTCTAGTCTAGAAGTTGTTTTCCTAAATTTCTTGTACCTTCTGACAAATCCCATTGAGACTTTAACCTGTTTCTTTCTGAGTAGAAGTTTATTACCAACAGGCCTTTTTTGTAAAGTGCTCTTGATATACGCCACGATAGTTGACTGATGCACCTTTACTCCATTCTCACTGCTCTAATGTGTCTTTCAGCTCAAATGTTGACCTGTCAGTTTTTTTCTTTCTGTTTAGATGCTGATTTTTTGATAAACGTCATTTTCTAGGCAAAATCCAGCTGCCATTTTTTAAATGTGTGTATAATAAAACATGTTTCATTTTTGATTGTTGAGTCAGCAGTGCTCTATTTTTGTATCATTTTCTAATTATGCATTTTTATAAGTACAGAATTTTAAATATTCATTAGTTCTCATTGACATAACTTTCTCTTGGGTTATGTATATGAGTGATGATTTTTAGTTGACATTGTCTCTAATAGTTAGATTTTATACAACTTAGGACATTACCTTTTACATGTAAAAGCATAACAAAGTATCATAACACATGATTCTACATTTTTACCCCATCCATCCATCCATTATCCAACCTGCCATATCCCAACTACAGGGTCACGGGGGTCTGCTGGAGCTAATCCCAGCCAACACAGGGTGCAAGGCAGGAAACAAACCCCGGGCAGGGCGCCAGCCCACCGCAGTAAATTTTTACCCATACAGCTTATTTCATTTTTTGACTTGAAGCTATTTTTTGCCAAGTAACTTACTTTGTCATTAATTATTTCTTCTTGGGCATTTCAGTTTAAAATGCAAATATAGCTTGGAAAACATGAATTATTTGTAATCCACTAATATTTGAAAACTGTTAATGGGCTTTGTAAGTGAAGGCCAAGGCTGCAAGCACCGTGGGCATCACAGGCTTGAATAATGTTACAAGGCACGTATATTCCTTGGGTCCATATTGACCTTTACAAAGAAATGTAATCTAACTGTTTTTAAATTATGCGCTTGAAATGTTAAGAGCTTTGGCAAAAACTACAATTTGTGCTTTAAAAAGAAAGCAATGCCAAGTGGCAGGGGATTTTTGTAATATCCTACATTAGTTTTTCATGTTTTATGTTGTTATGTTAAAATCCAACATACTGTATCTTCTATGCATTTTAGTAACATGACAGGAAAGACCTCATTGCTCCTAGTAGGTGCTTTGTACATTTTATCATCCTTATGTTCAGTTCAGAGCATATGATTCGGTATCAATAAGAGCCAAGGAGTTTTGATGCCGGTGTCCTCTGCCTTGTGACCCATGCAATTAGATTATGGTGTCCCCTCTCCTTATACTAGATTAGGGTAGGAAGAGAAATAGAAGTGAGACATGTTGAAATAGTAGCCTTGGAATAAAATAGGCCCAGTAGTTGTTATTTTAAACAAAATGTTGAAATGTTCAAAAACTTTGAACGTGGATATTGAAATATCTTTTTCATCCAATACAATCACATTTTAGCATCAGATTTGTTAATAAAACATCTATTAGGCTGTCTTTCAACTTATTGGAATTATTTACCCAGTATTACTGGAATTAACTACTTGAGCTCCAAACTGATCTTTAACATTCATATATTTTTAATCTGATCCATCTAAACATGTCAAATTAGCTTAATCCTGATCAGACACATGCATCCACTCTGACAGCACGGTGTACTATGCAGAAATTAAACTTTGCAAGGACACTAGTCCATCACAGGGCACACTTATGCATCCACAGTCACTTACACTCAGACAGTATACAGTTTCTATTTAACCTGATAGTCGTTGTGACGATGTGGGTTCTGCTCCATGCTCCCTTGCTTTTGTGAGCCCTTGAACCTGACACCATCGGTAATGTCACAGATGAGCTTGGCAGTGAGGCATAACAATGAAACAAGGGGATGGTGCAAAAAGTGCCAAAGTGCTTTTATTAAAACCAACAACAATCAAAAACAAAGTGTCCTAATAAAGTGCAGTGTATCAAAATCTTTTAAATAAATAATCCAGTAAAAACAGGTGAAAAGTGGAGGTTAAAAAAAAACAATAAATAAATCCTTTAAAACGAGGTTAAAACAATGGCTGGAGGCAGTCTCTTTAAAAACAAAGCCTGGTGCCTTCTGTTTACCTGGCAGCTCCCCTGCTTCTCCCATTGGGCTTCGCAACAGGAGAGTCGCCCTACCTGCATCTGACCTTATCTCTCTGTTCTGATCTGGAGGCTTCCCGATCCTTGGCTTTGGTTCCGCACTCTCCAGACCGAGACTTAGGTTCCCCAACGGCCAGGACACTCACGCTGGGGAATCCATCTCCCAAGCCTCCCAACTCCCACTGTCTTCCGCGACGAGCCATCCTTCTTCTGGTCACTCCTGCTCCTCTAAGAATGCTCAGCGGGTGCGACCACAATCGACTGCCCTAGGTGTCGGCCAAACAGCCCGCCAGGGCTCAACTGTCCAGCTGCCTGTGAGCCTGCGCACGCTCACTTGCTCACTCGCTCTCTCTCTCTCTCTCTCTCTCACACACACACCGGCTTTTTCCTCACTGCTTCCTGCCTTCTTCCCTGCAACCTCCGTCTTTCTTTTCTCTTTTCTTCATCTTTTTTCCCCTGCTAGCCGCCTCACGTTTCTATTTATTACGGGGACGTGGATCAGCTGTGGCAATCAGCAGCTCCCCAGAACAATTACTGATGCAGACGACTCATCACCTGTGCACTTAAGTGAGAATCGCCCACATCACAAATTCCCTGAGAACCGCTCGGCCAAACACCACCATGCCCCCTTGCTAAGCCGCGAGTGCTGCGATTATTTATTTTAAAAACTAGCCTTTTTGACATGAGCTGTGGACCCACTACAGTGGTGTGAAAAACTATTTGCCCCCTTCCTGATTTCTTATTCTTTTGCATGTTTGTCACACAAAATGTTTTTGATCATCAAACACATTTAACCATTAGTCAAATATAACACAAGTAAACACAAAATGCAGTTTGTAAATGGTGGTTTTTATTATTTAGGGAGAAAAAAAATCCAAACCTACATGGCCCTGTGTGAAAAAGTAATTGCCCCCTGAACCTAATAACTGGTTGGGCCACCCTTAGCAGCAATAACTGCAATCAAGCGTTTGCGATAACTTGCAATGAGTCTTTTACAGCGCTCTGGAGGAATTTTGGCCCACTCATCTTTGCAAAATTGTTGTAATTCAGCTTTATTTGAGGGTTTTCTAGCATGAACCGCCTTTTTAAGGTCATGCCATAGCATCTCAATTGGATTCAGGTCAGGACTTTGACTAGGCCACTCCAAAGTCTTCATTTTGTTTTTCTTCAGCCATTCAGAGGTGGATTTGCTGGTGTTTTTTGGGTCATTGTCCTGTTGCAGCACCCAAGATCGCTTCAGCTTGAGTTGACGAACAGATGGCCAGACATTCTCCTTCAGGATTTTTTGGTAGACAGTAGAATTCATGGTTCCATCTATCACAGCAAGCCTTCCAGGTCCTGAAGCAGCAAAACAACCCCAGACCATCACACTACCACCACCATATTTTACTGTTGGTATGATGTATCTATCTATCTCTATGTTCTTTTTCTGAAATGCTGTGTTCCTTTTACGCCAGATGTAACGGGACATTTGCCTTCCAAAAAGTTCAACTTTTGACTCATCAGTCCACAAGGTATTTTCCCAAAAGTCTTGGCAATCATTGAGATGTTTCTTCGCAAAATTGAGACGAGCCCTAATGTTCTTTTTGCTTAACAGTGGTTTGCGTCTTGGAAATCTGCCATGCAGGCCGTTTTTGCCCAGTCTCTTTCTTATGGTGGAGTCGTGAACACTGACCTTAATTGAGGCAAGTGAGGCCTGCAGTTCTTTAGACGTTGTCCTAGGGTCTTTTGTGACCTCTCGGATGAGTCGTCTCTGCGGTCTTGGGGTAATTTTGGTCGGCCGGCCACTCCTGGGAAGGTTCACCACTGTTCCATGTTTTTGCCATTTGTGGATAATGGCTCTCACTGTGGTTCGCTGGAGTCCCTAAGCTTTAGAAATGGCTTTATAACCTTTACCAGACTGATAGATCTCAATTACTTCTGTTCTCATTTGTTCCTGAATTTCTTTGGATCTTGGCATGATGTCTAGCTTTTGAGGTGCTTTTGGTCTACTTCTCTGTGTCAGGCAGCTCCTATTTAAGTGAGTTCTTGATTGAAACAGGTGTGGCAGTAATCAGGCCTGGGGGTGGCTACGGAAATTGAACTCAGGTGTGATACACCACAGTTAGGTTATTTTTTAACAAGGGGGCAATTACTTTTTCACACATGGCCATGTAGGTTTGGATTTTTTTTCTCCCTAAATAATAAAAACCATCATTTAAAAACTGCATTTTGTGTTTACTTGTGTTATATTTGACTAATGGTTAAATGTGTTTGATGATCAGAAACATTTTGTGTGACAAACATGCAAAAGAATAAGAAATCAGGAAGGGGGCAAATAGTTATTCACACCACTGTATATCACAGTTGTATTTATTAATGCAGGAGGAAATTGTAGAAAAGTACCTAGGGAAAAATATGCTCACTTAGTTGTTAGTAGTTTTTGTTATTAATACTTCCTTATATTATCCTGTTACTTAACAATACATTTTTAAAAAGGTGAAACAATGTATTCAGGATGAAGGAAACCCAAAGCGTTTGAGCAATACATTTTTTAAATTAATTTGATTAAGTTTCAGTCTTTGTCAATGCCAAGCAATTACTCATTTTTCTTAGTGAACACAATCTCAAAGCATGTAATAGCTACAGTATAGGACTGTTGTGATAAGTCAACACATATCTTTCAGAAGAGGAGCAAAGTTAGATTAATTAAGTTACTTAAAATCATTCAATGAGTCAGAGTAGGGCAACTGGCAGACATTTTTATAGTCCATGACTTTAGCTATTAGATCAACCTCCCCTGTTAAAAATTATAAACAAATACGTTCAGCTGGCATAACCAGTCCTGGACTCAGTGTCTTAACTAGAGCTGCATATTTTCGAGTCTGTCTTGGTAGCAGTTTTTTATCCTCCGTCTCTGTCATGCTTGAGGAGACTTTTTATCAACCTGACTTTTGCATGTATTCTGTGAATTCAGAATTGTACTACAATGCCTACTTAAAAAATTTACCACATTAAATGTTGTGGAAATGTCTGGTGGACAGGTTTCATCTTATAAATACAAGCTGCTTATAGGATCACAACAACTATAAATGTCTTTAAAAGAGCACTTGTCTCTTATTTGAAGTTAGCCTATTTTACTCCAGTGTCTAATTTGTGCAATGCCACTGTGTTACAAATGCCATAGACATACTTATTTATACATTAAGCACAAGATACTTAACAGACGGATATATACGTTCAAAGAGGCTAAAATGATTAGGATATCTAAATAGGATAGGATAGGATATCTCTTTGAGCACACCAATGTAATGTTGTTTGTGTACATTTGGTTGGATTATGTGAGTGAAATATATCTTGTAGTATGAACAAAATGCAATTAAGATACATACTTCACATACATGCTTTAATTTTGTATATAGATCTGTAAGAGCAATGAGACACAGGGTTTCTATCCTAATGTAGAGTAAATGTGATCAAAAATGTTGTTAAAATGCAGTTTTTAAGTATTCAGTTTTTAATAATAGCTTGCAATATACTGAAAATAGTACACCTCTTGCCAGGTTGTCTGTCTACAAATGTACAAATGTGTTGTGACTATATTTTATAGCAGAAAACCATGTACACGTGCTTACTTCTATTCCTTTCATATTTCAAATCAGTTGGAGTCCTTGTCATCTCTGTAAATGTTTCTTTCTAAAATGGCTTGTTTGTATTTACTGTAACATACCATTTTCTGTTTTTGGTCATCTTACTGATATTTATAATATTGTCCTAACCCTGTTCTGTAACTGTAGCTCTCTGAGTGTTTGTGTCCAATGTTTTTTTGTTTTTTGTTTTCATTTGTTTTTTTATATTAGGGGAGTCTGTCTGTGTTTTGGGGTTTGGGCTTTTTGGACAGAATTGTGGACCATCTGTGACAGCTGGAACTCTGTCCAGAGTCATGCAGTGTGAGTCTAAAGCTATAATGTTGCAGACTACATGTGCAGTGCATGCAGGAACAAGTGGAGGAGCATTGTATCGCACAAGCACTGGAGAACTACTAGGTAATGTATGAAAAATATATATATATATATATATTTAAATATGTGTTGTTCATATACAGTAGTATGTTGATTGTGGTGTTGCACAGTAACATAGACATTTAAGTACTATTGCTTAGGCCTTCAGTGTGAATGTAGCCAATGCTGTAAGGGTTTCATAATTGGTTTAAGCAAAAAAAAAAAACAAAACTTATAGTAGAGATGGGATGACGACCTACATATTCAAGAAGTCTCAAGTAAGCTTAAGTCCTGACCTACATATTTCCTGTCAAGTCTTAAGATATAATGATTACATTCAACCAAGTCAAATCACTTGTTTTTTTTTTCAAGCAAATCAAGTCAACCCATAGTTGAAAAGACAAGTGTAAAAAAGTGTTTATACTTTGACTCCTCTCTGTATTAATCAAATTATGATAATGTCTGATGAATATTAACCTCTAAACTGAGAGTAGACTTTCTCTGGGAAAACAATTCTTAGTAAGAAGTAACACAAACTAGTATATAAATAACCGTTTTACTTTGAAGTATTATTGATTTTCCACAGTTTCATCATAAATGCACTGAGTCTAAAACACACTGTATTAAAAAAGGCTATATCACTTGAGGGTTATGTAGCTACATAATCAACTTTCATTTTAAAATATCTTTTTTACATAATATAATTAACAAAATATTTCAGCAGTACTTTGTCATTTAGAATTCAGAGGGCAGAAAATTAAGTTTGCCATTTTATGATTTATTTGTGCATTGTGTGGCCACATTATCAAGCCTTCAGGACTAAATACCTCGTTAAGAATGTAACTGGATATGCGCAGAGCCAGTATTCTTATTGCCACTTTGAGCAGTGAGGAAGAGTCAGTTTGGTTATAGCCATAAACAGAACAGATATCCAAGTAGCACTGCAAACTTCATCTTATTTTATTTTTGCTTGTTATGGTGGGATGAAAACAGCTCTGATTCAATACTACCCATGCTTTATTCCTGTTCATCATTTTACGAAGTGGTACACTTTAATCTGGATCTGCTCGTAGAAATATTGAAGGTAGTAATAAAAAAATAAAAGATTAAAAAAAGTTTCAAAGATCTAATAACTACATTTTACTGTATAATTTGACAGTGTTTATGTTTGAGATTGTTAGGCAAAGTAGTGAAGGTCATACTCATAAAAAATTAGAAAGTCTTTGATGGCATTGGAACAGAAAAAGCTCTAAATGAGAGATCCTAAGTGAGATCTTATTGGTATCTGTTAATGATGACAGCTGGGGGGTTGACTGGACCTCTGTGACAAAACCAAGACGTGGTAATGTAACAGAATATTTCAGATTACAGTATATATCTCAGCTGGCCTGAAAGTGATTGGACTTTCCCCAGCTGATAAAGTAAAGCTTTGTACTGTAACCATCACCAGGAGAAGTGGATAGAAAATTAAATGACTTCACAAACAACATGTTTTGTTTTCAAGTTAATACAGTAAGTAAAAGAATACAAATTAGTACCAATTAAAAATAGAGTACAAATTAGTATTGCCTAATCTTATTTTTATATTTTTATTTTTTATAAACATTTCTTTCTTCATCTTGTAAAGAACTTTGAGCTACATCAGGCATGTCAAACACACGGCCCCCCGCAACAGAAATCTGTGCGGCCCGCATGACAGATCCAAGTTAGCACTAAACTTGTACAAAATGATTACTATCGTTTGCGATTGAATCATTCTGCATCTTTGGCGTTACTTATTGACTTTTCTTACTTCTGCCTTCTGACAAAAGTGCATTTTCCCATGGCATTACGGAGGGCCACAATGCCAATATATATTGAATATAAAACAGAAAGAGAAAATAAAAACACAGCTGACGGCAATGTGGCCGAAAAACATTGTGTTTCTTGTTAATTAGTATGCTGCATTTACTAATGTCGTTCGAGTCGGAGCAGTAAGCTATATGTAGTATTATCACGTTCTGCTGTAATGAGAATATCATGGGCCGCCACTTGGTTTTCAAGTTACGGACACGCGCATATAGAAGCGTGTCATGAGCATGAGGCAGCTATGCAGTGTCCGCAACGGACGTGGCCATCCGCCATGCATAAGATACCATATTGACATTGGCGGGCGAAGGGGCAACCGATTCTTTCTCTGCCCAGGGCAGCCACGAGCCTAGAGCCGCCCCTGGCAGGCTACACTACTGGCTGGGCTGCTGAGACTGGCCACTGGGCAGAACTGACCATCACGAGTAGTAATAGCTTGCATATTTTCACGTTTTTTTTGCTCTAGTTTTATGTAATTGTGTGCTAGTATTGTAACGAACAGTTAGTGCAGACTACTGCTGAAGATCTGATGTGGACGCGAGAAGTTGGTGAGTTGTTTATTAACAAATCTTTGTGATTTTGAGTTTGTAAAATTAGTGTAGGTCAGGGGCCATTTTGCATATCGGCTTATTTTACAATATAAACTTTGAAGTAAACTTAGTAAAGTAAAATTTGATTTTTGGAGGATTTGTTTTCCAAGTTGAATTACTGAGCAATGAATTCAGTGAGCGTTTTCGTAATTTCAGTTCACACGAACAGGACTTTGCGCTGTTTATGTCACCATACTCTTACAACGTCGAGAATGCGCCTGAGAATATCCAAATGGAATTGATTGAACTGCAGTCAGATTCTATTCTGAAGGCAAAATACAACGAAGTTGGTGTGCCAGGCTTGTATGCTTACCTGCCACCCTCGTATGTGCAGATTCGTAAGTTGGCATCGAGAGTACTGTCTATGTTCGGAAGCACTTACCTTTATGAGCAATTGTTTTCGTTAATGAAAGCTACCAAAACCCCACATCGCTCAAGACTTACCGTCGAGCACCTTTCATCCCTTATAAAAGTTGCAGCTGCACAAGATTTCAAGCCTGATATTGCTGAACTGGTTACTAACAAGAGATGCCAAGTGTCGGGACAAAAGAAATAGATCTCACACTGTAAGACTCCTATATAAGCAATGAATATAATATAATGAATATAATAGAATAATGTAAGGACCTAGCTAAGAGGCTAAGACTCTAATTGTACGCTGTTGTATGGAGATTGTATGGAAATAAATTGCTTTTTTTTAAACTTTAAGTGTTACATTTTTTAAAGTTTTCAGTATTGGAAAGAAAGCGACAGTAACTTTGTATAATAGTATTTGTTACAGTGCGGCCCGCTGACGCACGTATGGCAGTCGAAGCGGCCCACCAATGGTAATGAGTTTGACATGCCTGAGCTACATCATTAGTACGAACATGTGCTATATAAATAAATGTTGTTGTTGTTACAATTATGCATGATATTTCTATTTTTATTTATTGACCTTTTTTAATTGTATTTTAAGTTTTAATCTTTAAGGAGTATGCTTTAGCTTGCCGAGATTTTGTAAAGGAAGGTATGAGTCTATAATGAAATGAGTAAGTTGATCTTAACTTGTATTGATTTAAAAAGGTATACCATTGTTGAAGCACAAGGTGGCAGTATTAATCCTAAATCAGAGCAAGTGGTTCAAAGAATGCAGATATAGCTTAACAATGGAGATGTACCTGCTGACAATATATTTTTTTTGAAGAGACATTTTTTGATACATCAGGAATTAAAAAATTTTTATTAAGATAGGAGATTGAAACTTTAATGAAGATTCGTCAAGTGTCCAGAACACCAAAGGAGACTGTTCATGACAGGATATAGATTATAGATTTATAATGTCTGTGAAGAATCATGTAACCTTGCCAAGCATTTCTCTGAGAGAAGAAAACAACTGTGTTTAAAATGGTGGATAGGCATGAACAATCTTCAGGATTACTTTGTTCACCCGTATAGCCATCTATTTTGAATGTTACTTTACAGGCATTTACCTGAAGATACGAGTGGCGCATAGTACATACAAAGCAGAAATAAAATATTTTTGATATGACATAAATGCTTTACAAGTGGAGCACTGGCAGCAACCTAAGCACATTGTATCCATAAAAAAAACAGCAGGACATAATGTTCCACTTTTACTGTACAATGAAGTAAATTAGACATTGAAGGATTTCTACCTGTTTGGTTCCTTGTGTATGCTTCTTAAAGGAATACTTCACCCAAAAATAATATATTTTTAAATCCTTGACTTACCTTGTATGGTTTTGGAGTGATAGTAGAGAAAATGTTTTAAACTCAAATGTTCATGGACAATGGGGATCACAAAGTTTATTATACAACAGGCTTCAATGTAGGCCCCTGGGGGACCAATACTGAACAACAGCAAAAAATAGTTACCCATAATCCACATGTTGGTTTTCCTCCCTTATGCTTATAACATCATTATGCATGAATTTATTGCCAATATATTGTTAAATGAATATTAATACTTCTGGATAATCAGATTAGTGCATAAACAGGAAGCCCTTTTAAAATGGCATTAAGCTTTTGAATTGACAGAACTCTTGACCACTGAATGAGGGGTATGTTTAATTTAAAAGTTAAATCTTGTTAATATTATTACACTGTAGATAACCAGTTAATATTAGCTTCGAATGATGATGTTAAAGGCCTGTTTGCTTATCTTCTCTTTAACTTGTGTGGAAGATGTATTGCATTTATTTCAATTTAATCCTGTTCTCGATCACCTATCCTCTGCTAATTAAAAACATAACCCTCAATCCTCTAAAGAACTGAGTCAATTTCTTAGGGACTTAAATTTAATCAGTTGTTTTTGTGCCATTAACCTGACTACAAAAGAATACTTTTTTTTTTTCATATTGACATATTTTGATGTTCATAACAGATTTTAAAAGTATTATGACTATTTACTTCCTTCCTTCCATCTTCCTTTCTTTCTCCAAAGGAAAGTGTTGCACAGCTTTATTGAAAATTAATGAGTTGATTCAAAACACATTTGCGGTTGGTGAATCTATTCATTAAATAAAATTAAGTCTCTATTAAGAGGGTTCATCAGGAATAATTCAGTTTCTGTTGCCTCTTATGCAATTCAATTTAAACTAGAAAATATTTTGTTACTGGACACTAAGCTGGCAGCTTTGGAACAATTACATCTTTTTGTGCATTACCCAAAATATTAATCCCATATCTTGATAATTAAAATTGAATTAAATTCTTCATTGGTTACAGAACTTGCACAAGAATGTATTTCTTAGAGACAGGAGACAGACATAGATTTTTTAAATGGAAGTCCCGAAAGATGTAACATAGTTAATACTCAAGCCAATATCCCAAACTAAAGTTCAGTCACTTATCTTTTTCCCTACCAAAACAGTAAGGCAATTTTGACAATATGAGTGCATATTTTCATTATTTAGTAAGCCACAATAAGACAAATTCACATGCAAGTAATCAAAGTTTTATTCACACACTTGCAAAACAGGGATGTGCACGGTGCTGACATTTATACCATCACTGCAGTAATGCCTTACCCACACACATCCTGGCAATCCTCCATAGCAACATGACTACAGTTGCACTGCAAAATGGCAGCACCAGTAATAACCAAAGTTTAAAAAAAATAAATATATAGACTGCATTAAATGATGTTGAAATTAATAAATAACTGATAGTCAAATCCTACACATTAGAAAACCCCCAAAGGAAAACTGGCAGAAATAATGCATAATGCAAAACAACATTTAAAAATATTGAAAATGCTATCAAAATCATAATATACAGTATATGTCCTGGATATTATCTTGTGCTCTGTGATCTGATTCATTTGTCAAAATCTCCTCTGTTAAAACATGTAAAAATGTATGTCTCAGTGTCATTTAGAAATCAATTTCAAATTACATTCCTACAACTCCTAATTATTAATCATTCAGATGCTGTTTTACCCCAAGAAATAAATTAATTTTTATCTCTGCTCAAGTAATCCTGAATTACCAACATTACTTGTTGGCTCTGTTTGTCTAAACTGGTTATAGCACTCCCTTCCATGAAGAATTGTAAAGCCCCAGATCTTGATGGAATTCCAATTCAACTTTTATTGAATTTAGATCAACAGTTATCTGTCACTAGTTAGCTGAGCTGGTGATTCAAATGCTTAAATCATCCATTGCAAGCTCTGAAGCCCATCCTAGCTTCAGTGTCAACATACTAATATTAATGATTTCACATGACAAGAGTCCCACCTTGTGGCAAAAGTGTAAACCCTTCTGGCTTATGAATTCAGATGCTAAATTACTGAAGAAATTTTTGTCTTGAGACTTGAAACAGTTATTCTTAAATGTGTCCACTACAGCCAAACCTATTTCATTAAGTCCTGTTCGTCCTCAGATAATTGGCACAGATTCTTTACTGTTTGTAGTTTCCCACTCAACTTTTGTATTCAGATGCTGAGAAAAATTCTGACCAACTAATTTAGGATATTTTAAGATTAGTTTTTCATCCATTAGTTTTTCGTTCATTTTCATATGGGTTTGGAGATTTTTTTATTAGCATGATTGCAGTGTTTTATTAATTCCACTTAGCAGCCATATTTACTAATTTGCTTTTGTCTTATCCTTTAACATCATAAAACAATGTCATCATGGATGTCTACTCTTTCCCCTCTTGACTGCACTATGTCTGAAGTCTCTGGCTATAGCAGTACATAGATACAATAAGTCTTCTGTTTATATTGAGGCTTCTTACATGCCATTTCTTCATGTGCCAGAAATATTCTGACATATTTAGCAGAAATCCCTCTGATCCTAAAATTATTCTACAACCTTTATTTTTTATTTTTTTATTTAATTGATTTTATTAAAATCACACAACATTCCATACAAATAAATCATTTTTTACAAAAATAGGGTCAAAAACAAATCAACCCCCACCCCTGAGAAATAGAGCTAGGCCAGCAGAGTAAAACTTAAAGCTAGTAAAAATAAGTAAATAGATGAATTAATAAATGAATAAAAATAAATGGGAAAAAAGGGAGATAATCTGCTTCCTCCATGCTTTAAAAGCTTATTCAAAAATTTTATTGATTAGATCCTGCCAGGTTTTGAAAAAGTTCTACACAGATCCTTTAAGTGCGAATTTGATTTTTTCCAGTTTCAAATAGTATATAACATCAGTTACCCACTGATGTTCTACAACCTTTAATACATTTCTGATTATAAGGTACATGTGAATAAAGCAGTTCTGTCTCCACATGGACTCTCTGGAATAAATACAAATGCCATTGTAAAAGTGACATTTCATACATCCCCAGGTCAATCACATAACATGCCTTAACCCTGTTACAGGTGGGGTCGGGCTTGTGATTCTCTGGTGCCTTTGTCGTGGTAGTGTCCAATTTTTTTTGCTTTTTGGTCAACAACCTCAAATTTGTTCTCCAGTTTACTAAATTACAAAAATTCTTTACTTCTCTTTGTTATTCTTCTTGGTGGCGATTTTTCTATTCTTTTAAATTATTACAAAAATAGATTAATTATACTGGGTAATATAGTTGCTACAGTAAGTGTTGTTTTAAGATGTAAATCCCCCAAGTTGATAGTGGTTGAGTGCTAGTGTTTATCTTATTTTAATTGATTCATGTGGAGCTTTCTCCAAATTACTCAGTCTGTAGAGGATGGCAGTAATGGCCCTTATATCCTGTATGTGCTCATTGTTACACATACTGTATATATGCATGTGTGTATGCATATGGCCTTCTTAATAGGTGTATATATACGTATATATATATATATATATATATATATATATATATATATATATATATATATATATATATATATACACAGTATATATATATATAGTATATATTATTAAAGTTATATCTATCTCTGTGTTGTTTTTCTTTGTTTTTTTTGTTACCATTGTCTTAATTTGTTCACATTGTCTAATTCTCAAGATCATGGGAATGGGTAAGACCCTGATGTTTTGAAGGAATTTGTAGTTTCATTATTTGGATATGATGGCATTGGTTAAATGTTTTGTTTACTATTAAAAAAAGATCTGTGAAAAATGAAACTAATTATATGAATATTTCTGGTAATGCTTACTTCGGGCAGCATATTAGTGATCACGTGTACTGCTTTTCACTTAGTGGCTTGTATAAATTATTATTCTCTGTACACTTTTTATATTTTGCCGCTTTTGTGATGTTAATTTACCTGGAGTGTCTTCATGTATGTATATCCTTTTTTTCAAGGCTAATATATAATAAGGTACTAATTAAAAAATTTGTAAGTGAAAGCTGTGTGCAGTACGTTAAGCTTTACTTCTTTTCCTTCCTTGACCTTTAAAAAGCACACATACATCACATTTTTTCTTTCTGTGAATCATCTAAATGGTGGCACACATTCTGTTTAAATAAAATAACAGTACAACCTTAGTCAAGTTGTAATCCTTATAAATACAAAGCAAATTGTGCTGGCTTTGTATTAAATGAAGGTAAATCCAGAGAGTAAAAATGATTTTGATTTTTTTCTTTATAGAGGAATCACATATTTTAGTCTGGTTTTCTCATGCGTCCCAAATGTTAGATAGAGTGGTCAACAAAACAAAACAAAAAAACCTAACAAATTCAAGTTCTATCCAAGGCTAGTTTTTTCTTTGTCATATTTGTAACAAACACTCACAATTTTAATTAAAATAAACAACATTTTAGAGGCCACTCCTTTGGCAGTTTTATGTCTTCAAAACTGAACTGCAGACAACTGTAGGACTACAACATTAACACTGTGTTTGATGAAGTTGGGTTTGCGACCAGTCGAAGAATTCACTCTTTCTCTTCCTCATCCTTTGTCAGTATATTGCTGAACTTTTTGATGAGACACTACCATCATGTGTGCTGACAGTTCACAAAATTTGTTAGAGATTGGATCATCTGTCCACTGTTCTGGTGGTTTCTTAAGAAATGGCCAACACTTTTCTTTGCCCTTTTCCATAAGGACATCAAAGAAGGATGTTGTTTTTTCTGCTTTCAGATCCTCCAACTTCAGCTGTTCTGATTTGTTTGTCACCTAAAGATGTCAAGGAATGTCTGGTAGCAGTGGCTCCTGCAATCTTTGCTCTTTTGCATTCTGCTGAGACTGTCATCAAAAATGACTAAAATAGAAACTCTTGATACTACAATGTTCTGAAAACTTCCACTTACTACTAGAATGTTCTGGGAACTCTGCCTTAGCACCAAAAAGTTCTCTGTTTCTTTTTTTTATGGTTTTCTAATCATTCAGCCAGTTAAGAAGCCCATGCAGAAGTACATACATAGACAGAATGAAAAAATAAAATATTCAGAATGAAGCGACCTCTAAATATTCCACATTTCACATGTAGGATAAGCTATCCCTAATGGACAAAAATCTGTCTTATGGTGAAATGATTCTACAAACATCAACTCTTTGCATTGGTTAATGGACCTCCCTATTGTTATGTTAATTGATGACTCTAAATTGTTTATGTGTGTGGATCTATAAAGGCAGGCCCAGTTATACATACAGTAGCATTCTTTTAAGGCAGTCTTTTTTCCTTTGTTGTGCTCAGTGCTTCTAGAATGGGCCGAAATGTCCTGCAGTCCCATCATGGAAAGCAGAAATACAGATAATTTACATCAGGTGATTACAGGAACAGTAATTAATGTTCAGACTGATTAATTTGACGTTGTACAGCTAGGTCCATAAATATTTGGACAGAGACAACTTTTTTCTAATTTTGGTTCTGTACATTACCACAATGAATTTTAAATGAAACAACTCAGATGCAGCTGAAGTGCAGACTTTCAGCTTTAATTCAGTGTCAATGTCAATTTATTTATATAGCACATTTAAAACAACATATTAATGCTGTGGCCAAAGTGCTTCACAATAATAGAATAAAAGAAAAACAAAATAAATTAACATAAAACATAAAAAGAAATATATGAACATAAAATACATAATAAATAGCAGTAATGTTATATACATAAAAAATAGAAGTAACGGGGTGAACAAAACAATTGCATAAAAATGTGGGGCAACTAAAGCATTTTTTTAACACAATCCCTTCATTTCAGGGGTTCAAAAGTAATTGGACAAATTAAATAACTGGAAATAAAATGTTCATTTCTAATACTTGGTTGAAAACCCTTTGCTGGCAATGACAGCCTGAAGTCTTGAACTCATGGACATCACCAGATGCTGGGTTTCCTCCTTTTTAATGCTCTGCCAGGCCTTTACTGCAGCGACTTTCAGTTACTGTTTGTTTGTGGGCCTTTCTGTCTGAAGTTTAGTCTTCAACAAGTGAAATGCATGCTCAATTGGGTTAAGATCAGGTGACTTGGCCATTCAAGAATTTTCCACTTCTTTGCTTTAATAAACTCCTGGGTTGCTTTGGCTGTATGTTTTGAGTCATTGTCCATCTGTATCATGAAACGCCGCCCAATCAATTTGACTGCATTTAGCTGGATTTGAGCAGACAGTATGTCTCTGAACACCTCAGAATTCATTCGGCTGCTTCTGTCCTGTGTCACATCATCAATAAACACTAGTGTCCCAGTGCCACTGGCAGCCATGCACGCCCAAGCCATCACACTGCCTCCACCGTGTTTTACAGATGATGTGGTATGCTTTGGATAATGAGCTGTTCCACGCCTTCTCTATACTTTTTTCTTGCCATCATTCTGGTAGAGGTTGATCTTGGTTTCATCTGTTCAAAGAATGTTTTTCCAGAACTGTGCTGGCTTTTTTAGATGTTCTTTAGCAAAGTCCAATCTAGCCTTTCTATTCTGGAGCCTTATGAGTGGCTTGCACCTTGCAGTGCACCCTCTGTATTTACTTTCATGCAGTCTTCTCTTTATGGTAGACTTGGATATCGATACGCCTACCCCCTGGAGAGTGTTGTTCACTTGGTTGGCTGTTGTGAAGGGGTTTCTCTTCACCATGGAAATGATTCTGCGATCATCCACCACTGTTGTCTTCCGTGGACGTCCAGGTCTTTTTGCGTTGCTGAGTTCACCAGTGCTTGCATTCTTTCTCAGGATGTACCAAACTGTAGATTTTGCCACTCGTAATTTTGTAGCAATTTCTCGGATGTGTTTTTTCTGTTTTCGCAGCTTAAGGATGGCTTCTTTCACCTGCATGGAGAGCTCCTTTGACCGCATGTTGTCTGTTCACAGCAAAATCTTCCACATGCAAGCACCACACCTCACATCAACTCCAGACCTTTTATCTGCTTAATTGATAATGAAATAATGACGGACTTGCCCACACCTGCCCATGAAATAGCCTTTGAGTCAATTGTCCAATTACTTTTGAGCCCCTGAAATGAAGGGATTGTGTTAAAAAAATGCTTTAGTTGCCTCACATTTTTATGCAATTGTTTTGTTCACCCCACTGAATTAAAGCTGAAAGTCTGCACTTCAACTGCATCTGAGTTGTTTCATTTAAAATTCATTGTGGTAATGTACAGAACCAAAATTAGAAAAAAGTTGTCTCTGTCCAAATATTTATGGACCTAACTGTATGTGTATTATTGTAATTACTGACTCAAAATTGATCTGGTTTGAATTTACTATTTCTGTTTGCATGTGAGTACTCAGTGATGGATTGGGACTCTGCATACTGTTGGTTCCTGCTTTGTGCCTGATGCTGCTGGGATAGGTTCCAGATTGTGCAATACTGGATTGGATTAAGGATGGATACATATAGATGGACTGTACATTTCTGAAAGACATAGTGGTTAGCACTTCTGTGTTATAGATCTAGTCCTGGCTTTGATTTCTGTAGCTGGTCATTGTCTGCGTAGAGTTTGCATTTTTTCCTCAAGCTTTTATTTGTTTTATTCATTCATCTGCAAAATTGTGTTTTAGGTTAATTGGCAGTTTTAAATTGACCCTGTGTTAGTGTAGGTGACTGCATGAGTGGGCTCATTCACCAGGCTTGTTCACTACCTTGTGATCAGTACTACATGGATAGTTCTGGCCCCATATCACCATAAATTGTAGTTTATTTAATAATGTAATATTATATTGCAATAATATAGACAATATATTTACTAATGATGTTTAGCCTCAGTTGATTGCAGGAGTGTGTCCAAATGCTTTGTAAAGGAGGAAAGGAAACTAGTCTATTTTAATCTTCTGTATATTATATGGGACAATAAGGGTGGTTGTTATTCATATTAATGCATTTTCCTCCTGATATAATATTTATTTTATGCAGCTGCAAGCACATTTCATTTGTGACTGATTTACTGTACTATATGTGTATTTATGCCTTCAGGAATCGTAACCAGCAATACCAGAGATAATGCAATCAACATTACTTATCCTCACCTGAATTTTAGCATCGCCATCACTGTTCTGAAGCCACTTCTTCATAAGTACATCATATCTAAAGACAGCTCAGTATTTGCAGAACTGGATACTGCCAATAATCTGGTAAAAAATATATGGAGGCTTCACAGACGCCAACCCCCTCTACCACAAAGCAAAATTTAATTCTAGAGGACAACTTATATAACTGGAGTTTCACAAAGTTTTTGGAATGTCACTTGAAATACACAAAATAAAGATTTTTTTTGCTCTTGTTGCTGAGTTTTATTATTTTTGGATCTAAAAAATTTTACTTAAGTGTCATAATATTCTTCCAATTCACTTGCATGTCATATTTAAATAACACTAAGCCTAACATTTTGAAAATAAGTCTGGATGTGTTGCATGTTGATTAACAAATGCAAGTAAGAATTTCACTGTACTCTGACAATAAGGAGCCTATAGACCTGCCTATATACTGTAATTACTTTAAACTGTCCAGTATTTACACACTTTTCCCATTGAAATAATAGTTTATTTCTTCATGTTTAAAATGTTTATCCTGTACATCATTAGATATTTATTGTTTTGGTAAATTACAAATACGTTTAGAAACCTGAAAACATGTCCACCCATTTCTGATAAAGTTATAATCTTAACTCACACTAGATGTTTCAGCGTATAAATACAGACATACACTGCAGTATTGGGCTGTTCTGCTGATCAGAAATGGCACCTCAGTGATCACCTAACTGATCCATATGTCTCTTCAGGAAACAATTCAAGAAATACAGCTATTGTGATTGACCTAGTTATGCCATTTTATTTCATTTTTTATTAATTGAAGTAGAACATATAACAGATGCATTAATATTTCAAATAAAATAAATAAGAACAAGAGTAACTTGGCACTCTGACTCTCAATCTGAGTCTTGTACGGAAGAAGAGACTGCACCTATTTTACTTCCTTATCTGTAGGCCATACAGTTTTGAAGATGTGTAGTAATTATTCAGACAAATACTGTATTTATGTTCTAGAAACTTAAATCTGTTTTCAAACAGGCCGCTTCAAAGGAAATCCCATTTGTTAGAAGTGTAAATTCATCCATCCATCCATCCATTTTCCAACCCGCTGAATCCGAACACAGGGTCACGGGGGTCTGCTGGAGCCAATCCCAGCCAACACAGGGCACAAGGCAGGAACCAATCCCGGGCAGGGTGCCAACCCACCGCAGGACACACACAAACACATCCACACGCCAAGCACACACTAGGGCCAATTTAGAATCGCCAATCCACCTAACCTGCATGTCTTTGGACTGTGGGAGGAAACCAGAGCGCCCGGAGGAAACCCACGCAGACACGGGGAGAACATGCAAACTCCACGCTGGGAGGACCCGAGAAGCGAACCCAGGTCCCCAGATCACCCAACTGCGAGGCAGCAGCGCTACCCATTGCGCCACCGTGCCGCAGTGTAAATTCAGTTATTAGTATTATTGAAGAAGATGCTTCATCATTAGACGTGGGCTTCACTGAAAGGTACAAGATGTGTTGCATCAATGTTATGATGTAAACCTTCAGCTGCTCATAGCATTAATAGTAGTAATGTCATGTGTGCAGAGTACGGTACAACTCTGCCTAACTGGCATGCAATGTGTCCCCACACTCTGGGGACATGATAAACAAGAGTAGATTAAAATACATAACTTCAGTTCATTTATATAACTCTCTAGACACTAAACGTCTTGCTCCAGCTATGGAGGTAGAATATCTTTGAGCAGTTTATTATTAGCATAAAGTACTGTAATCCTAAAAAATGCTTTGATTATCTACAAGTGGATATCAAAGTTATCCTATCATGCATTATGACAGCACATAAACATTCTTGTTTAATAACCTAATAGTGTGGAGAACTGCTGAGTGTCCCTGAGATCAAGATGCCTGAGGCCAAAATGAAATTACATTAGCAAATCACTTGTTTCTGTTAACTGACACATTGTTTAACATTTGCTGTGGATGACGCATGTATTATTATGGAATAAAGTTTATGAATAGATAATGAGAAATCCAAGAATGAAAAGATTTATGAATTTTATGACACTGCAGTTGTGATCAAAGGTTTTTGTGTGCACTTTCTACCTGAAGGCTCAATTCAAGTTGATTGTCATGTGTATAGCACAATGAAATTCTTACTTACACATCTCCTAAGAAAATGATAGTAACAATAATAATAATAATAAATTTTATTTATATTGCACTTTATTAGTAGCTAACAAAAGATACACACACACAAGTACACATACAGTGCCTTACAACCTGTGGATAGAAACTGAATCTGCTGGTGCAAGTGCCAAGCAGATGCCATACCAGGATGTTATGCAACTAGTGAGAAGGGTCTTCACTGTCCAACTTTGAAAGTTGGTGAGAACTGATAGTACAAATTGTCCCTCAGATGTCTGAGGAAGTAAATGTGTTAGTGGGCTTTCTTGACAGCAGCCAAAGCATTCAGGTTCACTTTAAGAAATTTAAAGCTGCTGACCCTCTCAACAGCATCCTCTCCAATGTAAATTGAAGTGTGGCCTGGTTTTGTATATCCTGAAGTCTATGACCAACTCCTTGAATTCATGGACATTCATGGAGAGATTGTATTTCTGGCACCACCTGAAACCTCTCTGTAAGCTGTCTTGTTTCTGGTGATCAGGCCCTGTGATTGTGGTTTCATGAGCAAGTGTAATGATGGAGTTGTTAATGTATTTGGCCACATAAAATTGAACAAGAAGTACAGAATGGGGTTCAACAAAGTTATTGTTGAGGGTCAGTTTGGAGGATTTGCTGCTACCATTGTGCAGAAGCTGAGGGTGGCACCAAGTCCGAAGTTGAGGAGTTTGGTAGTCAGCTTTGATGGTATAATGGTGTTAAATAATAAGCTGTAGTTTATAACAGGATTATGGCATGGCAGTTATTATTATGCAGATGCATGATGATGGTACAAAATGCAACGAGAATATAGCATCTTCTGTGGCCCAGTCTCGAGAATACACAAGCTGAAGTTGGTCCAGACTATCTGGAATATTCTTTGTAATGTGTCCAAGCACCAGTCTTTCAAAACACTTCATCATCACCGGCGTGAGTACCACTGGATTGTGGTTATTCAGGCAGTCCACTTTTATTTTCTAGGTACAGGTATAATTATTGTCTATTACATATTAAAGATGTTAGCTAATCGGTGACTACATGTCTGTTAAACACACCCTGAAATTCCATCTGGACCAGATATCTTATGGATATTAGCTGATTTAAAAGATCTTCTTACATCAGAGACACAGAAGGATGAATAATTTGACGTTGTGAGCTAAGCACCTTAAGCATGGGAAAGGTGCTATATAAATAAAATGTATTATTATTACTTGTTAATTCAATCAAAGTAGGCATTGAAGGCCTTTGAGCTCACCGGAGAGAGAAAATATGGATGAGTTTGGATGAGGATTTAGCGTGCCATTGAGATGAATCTCCAAACTCCTTCCTAAGTTTGCTTGAATCATTATCGCTGTACTTGGTCTCCTAATTAAACATCACGCTGACATTTAGCCGCTTTAATTGTTTTTTGAGCTTGTTCCAGATCACTGTCCAAAAAAATGCAACACGCCTGTTTGCTGTATTTAGCTTGATGTAAGTAAACCTTCTTTTAAAAGTTAAGGCATGGGTCAAGACATAAATAACCATTTTATTCTTAGCATGTGAAAGTGTAGTGAGATTAAATAAAACACACAGTTAGTTTTACGGCCTCTCATCTTCAGGGTCCCATCTATATGGAATCTGCACATTCTCCTTGATCCCGAAAGTCATAATAGTTACTCTGGTTCTTCTCGGTGTTGTCCATGTTAGGTCAACTATGGAGTATAATTTGGTTCTGTACGCCTTACTGTGCCCCACAGCCGATTAGTATCCCATTCTTCTTTCTTTATGCTTTTCAATCAATGCTGATAGAATAACTTCAAGAAAACTCACACTACATTTACAGGAATTGGGGGGGGGGGGGGTCATAAAACTTATAGATGGATGTCAAGGTAATGATGTGGAATAGTGGCTAAGAAGAAAAACTGTTGCAAATGTAATTAGAATGTCGAAACATTTTTTGTAAAGAAATGCGGATTTTACTTCCAGATGCAAAGTGAGACGTGTGGTGGTTGAATATTCAAGGTCAAGGACTTGCTGTGCTAACTGCTGATAATTTACCTTTGTTCGGCTTTAATGAGTGTTGGAACTCTGCTGCACAGAGTGCTTTCACAGCAATTTGAGAGAAAATGTCACTGCCTGCCTGCCGATTTGAACAAAGAGCAAATGAAAATTCTTTTCTTATGATAATTTTCTATAGAATAAGTATCCAGTTCCGATTTCTTATTAATGACTGGAAAAGAAATTTGAATTTATTTATTTATTTATTTGTGTTTTGTTAATGCAAAGTATTGAAAAAGCTTTTTAGAAATGTACTAATTAACACCTAATTATCTGTCTTGTTAACACGAAGTGTAAATGTTTTGACACGCAGATGGATTTTAGTTATTTATTTTAAATTTTATCGAGCTCATAAATCACATTACAATAAGTAAAACAGAGTTTAGTCAAAGACACAATCGACTTTACATTCCACACATTTATGTTTAAAGCTAAAGTAAGTCAAACTTAACACCTCTCCTATAACCAGTATGAGGTAGTGCCTCATGCAGAAGACAGACATGCTTATTTTTTTAACAGCATCGGTGAATTCTTGCCAAATTCTACCAAAGCTTTGGGTTGTTCTTTAAGAGATAATATGAATTTTACTTTCTGAATGGTGCTGTGTCCAAGGTTTGTTCCTGCTTTTTGCCCCATGCTAGCTGGGATAGGCTCCAGCAGACCCTTGCGACCCTGTTCAGGACTAAATGACTGACTGACTGACTTTCTGAATGAGTTATGTAGGGTGATATAAGAGTCCTCCAATTATGTCAGGTAAGTGTACATGCAAGCAATGTTTATTATGATATCACAATTGACTTGCTGTATTGTTATTTTGCAGGGCACATGAAACTCAAAAGGCAGGCTTCAGTTTCAAAAACAGTAAGTTAGCCTCCCCACCACAAGGCAGGTCTGGCCCCCAAAACTCAAGAAGCAGGCTTTGTGGGCTAACTAGATGAAAAAGGGGCCAAGCATATAATCCTCAGAAGGGCATTATGTTTAACCCCAACTAAGCAAGCCAGAAACACAGAATTATTTTCAACAAGTGTCACACACGTGCGCTCAACGGGCAGTCAACAAGCCCAAAGGTGAGTGAAACATTGTGAGACGAGGAGTTCATATGCAGTAATAGTGTCCCTCTCTCTCTTTCTTTTCATCAGACAAAAAGAAGAAAAATGAACACTTACTTCCGGGTTACAAAGATGGCCACCAAAAATGTCATATCCGGCACCTCCAGATGACGTCACATCTGGCCCTTCCATATGACTTTACTACCGGTTCCTGCTGATGACAACACTACCATTTCTTCATCATGTCTGGTCCGCCTTTGATGACGTTTTATCCGTCCCACAGTTTTGGCATCATCTTCTGCCAATTCGCTTCCCATCTCCATTTTGTCCTTTGTATAAAAACGCCATTTTCTACTATAACAAGGTCAAATAATGTACATGTTTTTTGATCACTGAAAAAATCTGCGTTTTTTTTCTTTGTCCAACGGACATTATACGGGGACGGTCTCCAAATCTTTTTCTATGTGGAAGCCTTTTTATTCTGTAAAAAAACCCAATTACACAAGATATAATGTTATTACATTTAACAAAAACATGTAAATACCAAAATGTCAACATAAGTACAGTAGGAAAGGTATGTCCACTGCTGCACTGATACAGATTTAGTACACATCTTTTGTGTGATATATTTTGAAACAGACATCAACGCACAGCCTGACGTCACAGTCAGAACAGTAGCAGTGTGTTCCTTTGCACACTGTTCTTATGTCTTCTTTTGCTTGAGCCTGAGAGGGTAGAATAATGGTGCCTGATTCGTATGATAGTCGTGGCCATTGTGTTATTGTAGGCTACCACAGTGCAAGGCTTAGTGATTTCCACATTTCTCCTGACACAAACATTGACAGTTGCTGCATTGTGAACAGGGCTTATAGGGCTAATGTCTTTCTCGTCATTGCACTTCATCTCAATAATTTTGCCTTTTTTGCCATGTATACTGTGCACTCTGCTGTAGCTTTATGAGACTGACATCAGCTGGCCTATAAATGTAATGGCGGTTCAGTCATACTATACCGTATGCATCAGTGTCACTCTCCATGTTCACATTGTCATCACTATCTCTTGATTCAACTAATGGTTCAGTTTCAGTTTGTTCTAACACTAGCTTTACAGCTTTTTATTTACATGCCATTGTGGGTTTTGGTTGAAAACTCCACCCCTCGCATTATTACTGGCGAGTTACCATCGAGTGGCAAATCAAATAGAGATATTCATAATTGTTTAGCATCTTGATGTTATTTTATCCACTAGATGGCAACAAAATATTGTACTGAGCATTATTTATGCTTAACACTTTGCATCAGATTATAACAGCTTAACCTGAGAGACACTCGGGCTTAACTGTTTTTACATAGATATTCCAAGCCCAAGAGACATTTTGGGTTAAATCAAAACAGGCTAATAGAGTTTATTTATGGAAGTTTTGAAAAACAAAGCAAGAGCAAAAATCAAAACTGGTAAAAATGTTACAAAATGTTACTGAACTATATCAGATCCAAGGTCCAAAAAAATCAAAAAGCAAAGATGAGAGCAAAAAGTTCAAAATTAGAAAAAATAACGAGCAGTTAAAATATGCAAAGAATTACAAGAAATGATGAACTGAACAAGAGCAGTAGCTAATGCCTCAATCATGGTGCTGAGGTAGCCCAGTTATTATAGAGGGCTGAGAGGTCCCACCCCCTTGGACTCAGTATATAATGAAAAATGAAGAAATTCAATAGAATGAGCATATTAAACCCAAAACACATTAAATTATAGGAACCGACCAAAATATTTACAAAGAAAAAATAGCAAAATCATTCAACAAAAAACAGGTAAGTACGCATACTTATCAAAATTACAATTACTATTTATTTTTTGTATAGCCCAAAATCACACAAGCAGTGTTGCAATGGGTTTTAACAGGCCCTGCCTTTTGACAGCCCCCCAGCCTTGACTTTCTAAGAGGACAAGAAAAAACTCCCCAAAAAAAATGGTAGAAACTTTGGGAAAAGCAATTCAAAGAGTGGCCCATTTCCAGGTAGGTTGGGGTGCAGTGGGTGTCAAAAAAGGGGATAAATACAATACAATACAATACACAGAACAGAACACAAGTAATCCTCAATACAATAGTGCAATAGAAATATAACAATTACAGAGCAGAATTCAACAGTAGATGATATCACATAATAGGATTCGGATTTGTTCATAGTCCTGTAGACCTTGGCCATCAAGATGCCTCCCCCTATTGGCTATTCCACAGCTGAGTCAGCCAATCCGATGAAAGGACCCCACTACCTGACAATTCCTGCGCTCCTCCATCAGAGATGACTTTTCCTTGGGCAGGCAAAACAACTTGGAAGTAGGGCAGTGGCACCAAGTGCCACATTTGAGTACCGAGAAGAGAAACAGAATATGTGAGGGTAAGTAACAAATTCTAACTATCATGTTACTTATGTTTTAGTGCTAATGACTAACAACAGAGATGCAGTCTGTACAGTTAATCAGCAGCTTTAGTCAGGATATGCTAAACTGAAGTAAATGAGCCATCACATGCATAATTTTTTTCTGCCTAGTGTTACTGCAAGTGATGCTAATAAAGTATTGGGGATAATTGTATATCCAAATCCATTTCACAAATGAGCAAATATTTTTCCCCACAATAATTTGAGTGTAGAGTGTTCTGTTATGAAAGGGATATTGGGTTGACCCTATCCTTAAAATACAGACACTTTATTCCCAGGCTGCGATTCTTTTTATGTAGACCCACACATATGTCCTCCACCTCTAATCTAGTTCTTATTCTTTCACTCGCCAAGTCTGGAAGGAGATACAGACTGCAGTCGCAGTGCACGTACAGCTGGGTCTGCAGATCTGTCTTCCCCCAGGAATGATTGCTACTTTGCTTCACTTCACCTATTAGAGGACATCTCCTCCTTTTCCTATACTCTAGATAGCAAAATAGTACTGCAAGCGAGGGGAGCCGGCAATGAGTTTTTATTTGCTCATTATAAATGTAAGATTCTTAATATGCCATGAAGGCGAAGCACAATAAAAAGGTAATAAAACCTGGCAAAGTCACCCCATACAACTTGGATATTCTTAGGAGTTATTACAGATGGCTCTGCCGGGCACATTCGATGTGTGTCAGCATGTGATGCTCTCCTCTTGAATTTCTGCACAGCATGAAACTTCAGGTCTTTGTTTCTTCCTCCTTTCACTTGAAATTGTTGACTTTTTAAAAGCTTGTCAGGGCTGCGGTGAAACACTTCTAACCCCTCTCTGTCCAATGCCATTTTAACAGGCCACATCAGGACATGTGCACAGGGGGTGCATGCAGAAAGGTGTCCAGTGATTCAAGGGCTTCACTGTTACGCATGGGAAAAGTGAAAAATGGACCAGTTCAGCATTTACAAGTCTGACCTTTTTTTCTTGCCAAGACTGCACTTTTTATTTTCACAGCAGGGATCTTTGTGTCTGTTGCCTCCACTGGTGCTTCCTCTGTCTGTGGTCAGACAAGCCACCCTTTAAAGTCAAATGTTCAGGTAGTAGTAGTAAATGTCACAGCTCTTATGCTGCACTTATTGTCGAAAAAGAAAATAACTTTAACCAAACATCTTAGAATCAAAACACATTTTAACATAAATAAAATAATATTCCCTAACATAGGGCATTCCCAAAACATATGACCTAGCAAGTCATGAATTTGTAGATAATCTGAAACAGCATACAGCTGAAGTCAAAAGTTTACATACACTTGGGGTGAATTCTTTAAAACTCACTTTATGACCGCTCCACAGATTTTATACTAACAAACTATAAATTTGGTATATCGCTAAGACATATGCAGGGCAAAAGTCATTTTTTCCAACAATGTTCATAGACAGAGTATTTCACTTTTTATTGACTACTGTATATCACAATTCCAGTGGGTCACAAGTTTATATTTGGTAGCATTGCCTTTAAATTGTTTAACTTAAGCCACAAGTTTTGGGTAGTCTTTCACAAGCTTCTAACAATAAGTTGCTGGTATTTTGGCCCATTCCTCCAGACAGAACTGGTGTAACTGGGACAGGCTCATAGGCCTCCTTGCTCACACACGCTTTTTCAGTTTTGCCCACACATTTTCAATCAGATTGAGATCAGGGCTTTATGATGACCACTCCAATACCTTGACCTTGTTGTCCTTAAGCCATCTTGCCACAGCTTTGGAGGTATGCTTGAGGTCACTGTCCATTTGGAAAACCCATTTGTAACTGAACCTCATCTTGCTAGTTGAGCTCTTGAGATGTTGCTGCAGTATACAGTATCTACATAATTTTCCTTCCTCATGATACCATCTATTTTGTGAAGTGTGCCAGTCCCCCCTGCAGGAAATCACCCCCCTAACATGATGCTTCCACCCCCATGCTTAAAGCCTAGGATGGTGTTCTTTGGCTTGCAAGCTTCACACTTTATGCTCCAAACGTAACGATGGTCATTATGGCCAAACAGTTGAATCCTGGATTCATCAGACGAGAGGACATTTATCCAGAAGGTAAGATCTTTGTCCTCTTATGCCATTAAAGTATGGCTTTTTTGTGGCGGGTTTGGAGTAGAGGAGTCTTCCTTGCTGAGCAACCTTTCAAGTTCTGTTGATATACGACTCATTTTACTGTGGATATAGATATTTGTCTGCCTGTTTCCTCCAGCATCTTCACAAGGTCCTTTGCTCTTGTTCTGGGATCGATCTGCACTTTTCATGCCAAACTACGTTCTTCTCTAGGAGACAGAATGCATCTCCTTCCTGAGCGGTATGACAGCTGTGTGGTCTCATGGTGTTTGTACTTGAATATTATCGTCTGTACAGATGAATATGTGGAACCTTCAGGCATTTGAAAATTGTTCCCAATGATGAATCAGATTCATTGTGGTCCACAATTTTTTTTCCTAAGGTCTTGGCTGATTTTTTTCTTATTCTCCCATTATCTCAAGCAAAGAGGCAGTGAATTTGATGATAGGCCTTAACATACATCCACATGTTGACTCCCATTAGGCTAATTGGCTATCAGAAGGCTTTTCTTTATTTTCTGGAATTTTCTAAGCTGTTTAAAGGCACAGTTAACAAAGCGTATTTAAACTTTTGACCCACTGGAATGGTGATATAGTTAATAAAAAGTGAAATGCATGGTCTGTGAACATCGTTGGAAAAAATAACTATTGCCCTGCACAAATTAGATATCTTAAACGATATGCCAAATTTATACTTTGTTAGTATAAAATCTGGGGCGGGGTTATAAAGTGAGTTTTAAAGAATTCACCCTAAGTGTATTTAAACTACTGCCTTCATTGTGCAATGTAAGCCGAGTTTCATCTTTCTTTGAAAAGACTGAAGAAGAATATATCTTATCGATGTCCAAACTCCATAGATTATTTTGGGGAATGATGTAAATTGGATTGCTATTAAATTAGTGAATGTTAGTAGTGACTGGAGCACAGAGCAAAGCGGAGAGGAGTTTGAAGAAGATTCTTTCTGTAGGTAAACAACCTGGTGCTTGCTAACTTTTTTCTTCCTTTTGTGGGTGCAAAGTATGCATTTTAATGACCAAGTAATACAAACGTAAATTAAAAAGTGCCATGTACTGCTCTATTTTATCCCTTTTTTGGCCCTTTTGCATTTTGTGTATCTTAACTTTTTAAAAAAACAATGTGTTACAAAATAAATGAATATTCCGAAAAGATTTAGCTTAGGGAGGATATTAATGTTATGAATATTAATGGTTCCAGATGAAGTGAGATGAAGAGATTACCATCTGTTAACACCTGGTTTGATACTGTCTATCATACTGCAGGAATTAAATTTATGTAGATCTTTATATTTTGTTGTGACTGTAACTCCTAGATATTTGAAGTTTTCTAAGACAGTAATTGGAAAGTGATCTTATTTAGTACTAGCTGTCCCCTGTGGTGCCGCCTGCATAGTAGTGAAACAGGACAAACTTTAAAAATCAATAAAAAAGTGAAAAAAATGTAATAATTTGTATTGAGAAGAATTTATATTGATATACAATATTTTTGGTTTTGCTATCAGGGGCGAGAATGTAGTTGTGATCTCTGCCAAAAATGTAAAATAGTTGGCAAGGTATCTCAGGCCATTCAGAAGGTAGGTACACTCCAACGTCAAACGTTGGCACCGTATCTGATTGTGTTCAGCTCTGACGGGAGAGTGTCCCCTGCGTGGGGAAAAGAGCATGTGACCATGATATTTCTGCCAATGAGCAAATACCCTCTAAAACACACGTAACATCTGATTTCTCTCTCTAAAATGTCAAATGTTACTCTTTAACAATCTCTAGATGATAATGGGGCAGCATGCTGGCGCAATGGGTAGCACTGCTGCCTCACAGTTGGGAGACCTGGGTTCGCTTCCCGGGTCCTCCCTGCGTGGAGTTTGCATGTTCTCACTGTGTCTGTGTGGGTTTCCTCCAGGTGTGCCGGTTTCCTTCCACAGTCCAAAGACATGCAGGTTAGGAGCATTGGTGATCCTAAATTGTCCCGTGTGTGTGTGGGTGTGTATGCGCCCTGCGGTGGGCTGGAAACCTGCCTGGGGTTTGTTTCCTACCTTGTGCCCTGTGTTGGCTGGGATTGGCTCCAGCAGACACCCGTGACCCTGTAGTTAGGATATAGTGGGTTGGTTGATGGATGGATAGATGATAATGTCTGCTGAACAAACAGGTATCGCTAGCTAAGCAGGGGAAAGGTACACTCCAACACCTGGTGAGAGGTACACCAATTCCAATGGAGGCTGGCGCGTGAGTGAGGAGGGTTCCTACTCCTGAGGTCCTGCCTCCCCCTCCTCTTGGCCCACAGCCTGTCTCTTGGATTCATGCAAATAAATTGTTGCCGCAACCAAACTATAATACTACCAGATTGTTCAAGCAAATTATACAAAAAAACCTGATCTAAATCCGTACTCTTGTGAAAAGCAGATAGACATACAGACAGACAGACATTGGATTTTATATATATACAGTATATACAGATAACGTACAAGACCATTTATTGGAAAACATACTTTTTTTGTTCAAGTTCATTTTGAGGCTGAGTCCTATGGAATTCTTCAAGCAGATTTACTATGAACAGCAGTGATAAAATATGGGCACTTTTTTGTTCAATTCCTTTACTCAGTGTGTGTAAGGAGACATACTGTACAGACAGGGTTTCATCTGCAATTGTAAAAAAAAATGGAGATAATTAACATCTCTTTCTGGTTCATTATTCTAATGTGAACTAGTCAGCATTTATATTACTTTTAAAAATAGACGCTCCTGGGCTGAAATAGACTCATTTGATCCAAGCACACTCACTGAGACTAAACTCAGTTTTGCTCAGTTCAGAAAACCCCCAGAGAGAACAGGACCCATGGCAGCTCATACACAATGATGGTAAATTTTACATTAGGCAATTATCAAAGCTTTGATAATGTTACGATATATCTGGGATTCATTTCCTGGCCAGTGTGTAGTTTCCCTTTTGTTATTGTTTCAGGTGATTACACAATTTTTGTGTGTCATTTAATATGCATGTACGGTGCCTTTAAATGTTCTCACATTCCTTGTGATTTATTTATGTGGAACCATACGAGGACTGAAGGCCTGCCCTCAGTCGTTATATGTGAGGCTGGGGAGTTGACCGTTCAGTAGACAATTGAGCATCGTAGGAGGTATCATTGTAAGCATTGGTTTTCTTTTAATTACTGGCTTTTCATTTGTTCTTGAGTTTTGCTATTTGAATTATGCCTAGGATTTGTTTGCCTTTTTTAAGCATATCTTCTAAGCTTCTATTTTTGCCATTTTGTTGTAAATTTGTGGTTTATTTTCATTACATTATTTATGAAAATTACTTGAACTTGTCTTGTCAAGCCCTTGAAAGGCATTTTCGTATATATTTTGTGGAACATTTTTTAGTTTACAAATTTTAATTAAAAGCAAATAACAATCCATATAATCAAATCAAACTTAACAAACCTAAACTTCAACCTTCACCCACATTTTTTTGGGACATTTAAAGTATCCAGTGGTCCCTTGTGATTCAAGATTTACGATTCGCTGATCTGCCTATTCACAGGTTTGTCATCAATAATTAAATGGAGTAGTAGACAGGAAAGATGTCTTTCCCACAACTCTGTGCGTCTGAATTAAAGTCAGGATTGTTGATCAGTGAATGAGGAGGAGAGACAGGTCTTCAAGAAGAATGCACAGCATTGTGGGAATAACATCTTTCCTGTTTAGTGAACGCTGCCTTTCCAAGAAGTAGTGTTATGTTAATAATATTTGAGCAATAAATATACACATTTTGCATGCTGTGACCATATGAATGCTGTGATCATATGAATGGCTATCAGAAATGTGGATTATGCAGCACAAGTTATGTGAGAATTTTTTTTCTTTTTTCACATCATTTGCTGTTGTCTAGAATTAGTCACTGCCCAACGCCATTGAGCTTGAAGATAGAGATAGATAGATAGATAGATACTTTATTAATCCCGATGGGAAATTCACATTCTTCAGCAGCAGCATACTGATACAATAAATAATATTAAATTAAAGAATGATAATAATACAGGTGAAAAAAACAGACAATAACTATGTATAATGTTGAATGTTAACGTTTACCCCCCCGGATTGAATTAAAGAGTCGCATAGTTTGGGGGAGGAACGATCTCCTCAATCTGTCTGTGGAGCAGGACAGTGACAGCAGTCTGTCGCTGAAGCTGCTCTTCTGTCTGGAGATGACATTATTTAGTGGATGCAGTGGATTCTCCATAATTGATAGGAGCCTGCTGAGCGCCCTTCGCTCTGCCACAGATGTTAAACTGTCCAGCTCCATGCCAACAATAGAGCCTGCCTTCCTCACCAGTTTGTCCAGGCGTGAGGCGTCTTTCCTCTTAATGCTGCCTCCCCAGCACACCACTGCATAGAAGAGGGCGCTCGCCACAACTGTTTGATAGAACATCTGCAGCATCTTATTGCAGATGTTGAAGGAAGCCAGCCTTCTAAGGAAGTATAACCGGCTTTGTCCTTTCTTGCACAGCGCATCAGTATTGGCAGTCCAGTCTAATTTATCATCCAAATATTCTAGATGTACTTTCTCTACAAAAACGTGAGATTAAATACATTTTTCTTGGCCACCACTGCAAAGTACATGGGGTAATTAAAATTTAAAAACATATCGTTTTTGGGTGGAGTATTCTGTTTAACGAGAAAAACAGCAAGGTATATCGAGCAAAAAGAGCAGAAAATCCATGAAACGTTGCTGCAGCTACACCAGAGGATGCAAAGACTATTTATTGTTGTAGTGCTTTACAGTATATGATACATTCAGGAGAGGGAGCATGCACTGGTACAGCGAGATGCTGCACCCACTACATGACGAAACAATTTGGGATCCTGGTTGGCAACCCCTGAGGCAGACACGTGTTCCAGTCCCACCCTACAGAAATGACCATTTCTCTGCCACAGCTAGTTGTTATGTGGGTATCCCCTTGGCCTGGTCCAGCTTGTGACACTCTGTGTAGTGGCAAGGTTGGCACCCGACTACTGACTTGAGGTAAGTCAGACATGGCAACACAGACACAAAAAGGTGGTATTTCCAAAACAAAAGCGGGTTTTATTTACAGGTGGACAAAAACACTAAAATAATGTCACAATCAAAAAATAGTGAGCAATATATACAGTGAATTTTCCAGTCCCAAAATGAAAAATGGACAGAAATGTACAGTATATACACAAAATTGTATTCTTCCTAAAGAAAGAAAATAGCAGGAAGAAACTACACACAATGCAAATTAAAAAATATATACAAGAGAAAAGAAAAAAAAGGTGTAGGCTATATACAAGAAAAACAAAAACTGCACCTCAAATCCAAACTACAGTATAAGATACCTCCATCAAAACAATAGAACAGCTAGAAGATATCTATATAGAAATATTTACAAATATATGCAGAAGCTGCTGTTTGGTATACTAAACGAATAAGCTATACCAACCACTCTATACACACCACCGAGTCTAAAGACAACCCCATTGAGGCAGGAAGTACCTTTTATAGTCGCGGAACAAATCTTTAGCCAATCCTGCGACACGTTGCTCACTTTCACCAATCACGACTGACGCAAGTGCCTTCTGCACAGGGGCTCCTCTCAATCCTTTGCAAGGCTTGTATTAAACAGGGCTAGCGGTCTCACGTGTGCGAGCGCGAAGTTGAGTGCATCCTGACGCGTTCCCCTCGGAAAAGCCATTAAGCACTACAAAAGTAAGTTGTGTTTTTTTGGGATCCCCTTCTCAAACCAACGCATGCACAAACTTAACTAAACGCGTCGCAACTTTTCTTTTGCTAAAGAGACTCTTGCCTTTATGATGGGTACGTGCAGCCTCCTCCAGCAGGCTTGACCTGGAGCCGTGCACGATCTATCGTCAGCATCCCGCAGTGTGAACCTGCCAAAGTAAAAATGAGTGCGAAAGCGCACCCCATACTTTAACGACTTAAACATGTAAGTGCTTTAACTTTTATTTTGCAACAAAAGTCAAATTTCCCCTATTCTTAGAACCTTTTCTTTCCTTTAAAGTGGTGATGCCTGGTAGGCATATTACCACAAAGCTGGTTGGGTCGTCAGCAATGAGGATCCTACAAGGTGGATCATCCTTGGGGATTCACGTCACATGGCCATAGTGCCGTAGCTGACGCTCCCTCTCAATGCAGGTAATGTGCCTCATTTGAGACTCCATGAGCAACCCCTCAATCGACACAAAGTCAAACCAGCGGTACCCAAGGATTCTCTGAAGTGACACCTTACTGAAGGAGTCCGGTCTTCATCTCAAGTCACTGGATAGCATCCATGTCTTGCACCCATATAGCAAAAACAGGAAGCACCAGGACTCTGAAGACTTGGACTTTTGTCCTTTTGCAGAGATATCTGGAGTGCCATGCATCCCTTTCCAGCGACCTCATGACCACCCAATGCTCTTCCAGTCCTTCTACTGACTTCATAGGAAGAGTCACCATAGACATGAATGTCACTGCTGAGGTAAGTAAACCTCTTTTACAAGGTCAACTGTCTTTCTGCAGACAGACCCACTGCCAATGGCTGTGCCCAAGAGGTTATTCAAGGCCTGGATCTTGGTTTTTATCCAGGACACTCTCAAGCTCAGACTCCACACTCAGTCTCTCTAGAGCCCAGATCAGAGTCTCTATTGACTTCACGAAGATCACTGCATTGTTGGAAAAGTCAAGATCAGTGAATCATTCTTCACCAACAGATGCCCCACATCCACTAGACCTCATGATCCTGCCCAGCATTCAGTCCATGCAAGCACTGAACAAGGTAGGAGCAAGAACACATCCCTGACAAACCCCAGAATCAACTGGGAAAAACATAGAGGTTCCGCCTCCATTCTGCACAGCACTCAGAGTACCGGCCATCCATGACATCCAGCAACTTTGGTGGAGTCCTGCGAAGTCTCAGGATGTCCCACTGGGAAGTTCAATCAACTGAGACAAGCACTTTATGAAAATTGACAAAGGCTGCAAAGGAACTCAGCAGATATTCGCGTTTGTTCTCAATGAAAACCCACAGTGCCAGGATTTGGTTGATGGTAGACTTCTTAGGCGTAAAACCAGACTGCTCTGGTTGCTGGTAGGTGACCAGATGATCATGGATCCTATG
This sequence comes from Erpetoichthys calabaricus, assembly GCF_900747795.2. NCBI lineage: Eukaryota > Metazoa > Chordata > Cladistia > Polypteriformes > Polypteridae > Erpetoichthys > Erpetoichthys calabaricus. Next base: position 269,165,635 of record NC_041395.2, on the reverse strand, counting down.
AAGGATGACCCTAGTGAGGACTTTACCCTGTGCTGAGAGCCTGTTATCCTCCTGCAGTTGCCACAATCCAGGCAATCACCCTTCCCTTTCCAGATAGGGATGACAAAAACCCATTTTCCAGTTAGTTGTGATGATACGTGTTTCCCAAATGGAAGCAAAGATTTCTTGCAATGCCGGGGGGACAGCCTTACCACTAGCCTGGTAAAGTTCACCCTGGATACCACGGATCTGTACAGCCTTCCTTACCCTCAGCTGGTTCACCTCCTGTGCAATTACTGTGCATCATTTACTGTGCAATCTCAATGAGATTGGGTGGTTCATAGCTACTGTGCACCCAGAGATAGATAGATAGATAGATAGATAGATGTCCAATGTTCTAGCCAGAGGATTAATTCTAAACAACTGTTCAGTGTAGCCTGACCAGCGGGTTACAACTGCAGTGTCTTCCATAAGGACTGTACCATAACCCGCCCTTAACTACAACTCTCTTAAGAACAGATTTAGATGTCCTTAATGCTTTGATTCCTCTGTAAGTAGGACATGGGTCATTAGACCATAGACAGTGTGTCACTTGCTCAGAGATTCCTCTAACAAAGCCTCCTTATCTGATCTCAGAGCCCTTGCAGCCATCCTTCTCAGTTCCCAGTACAGAACGGAGTTTCCATCAGCTGTGCACTGCAACTCCTCTCGATGATATCCAGGGTGGTCTTCTAGATGAAATACCTCCTTCAGGAAACACCGGCAACACCAACACAACACCTCAGCAACCTTCAGTGCCTTGTCACGGTAGGACTCCCATGTCACATTAGGATCGACAGTTGCACACAAGTTTGCGAGTTCCTCATACACATTGCGTGCAAACTTTTTAGACAGCCTAATCTTGGAGTCTAGCCAAGTCCAGCCTCATTATCCAAGTAGGTGGCAACTTACTGGACCTAATCTGGATCTTTAGAGTAGCAACAACAAGTCTGTGGTCCAGGATCCAGTGATCTACAGCTGGCTGTCTACAGTGAGACCATATCTGGGAAGGCTAGCAAGTCTCAGACCCTTTATGTCATGTTTGTGATGACTGTTCACAACAGATACCTGCTTCTACATAAATGCAGTTTGATCTCATAATATTATAAAAGGCAGCACTTTATTTATTTATTTGCTAATAATTTTACTGGAATTTTAATATTATTATTCAGTGGTGAGATGGGTTTGTTGGATGTACTTAAAGAGGCCTTTAATCTACTTTGGAACAAGAGTAATTGATGCATTGCACAGTGTTTTTGGTAAATATGTTGTCTTCTCAGGTCTCCTTAAACACAGCAGGCTTTTAAGGAGATAACAGACAGCTGTTTATACACATCTGGACCTGAAGCTTTCACGCCTTTTGGGAAGTTCTAGCCTCTTGTATTTCAGAAAGCTTGTCTAGCTACTCTGTGTGCAGTGTATTGAGTCCTAACATCTCTCTTATACTCAAATGTGTATAAAGTCTTATGTTGTTCCTTAAATGTGTTAGTTATTTCTTTGTGTTCAGGAAATCTAGTTCCAACTGAATTGCTAATCTCTGCATTTGCATTCTGAACTTTCTTTATGTTAATTTGTTAGGCTAAAATCTTATCAGCTTTTTCTCCTTGTTCTTAATGAAAATGGCATGAATTAAAATTTTGTTGCTGTTTCTCCTGTGGTTTAAGCGTTCATTTATGTGTTTAATGACATTGTTTTTATAGAGTGTAGCATTGGGATATCTGTCAGGATATAACTCGTATCTCAGGAATTAATTATGATGCTCATCTAGTTTCCAGCTTATTTTTATGCAGGACCTTTGAAATTATTAGTCTCCTCAGATATGCTTCAAGTATTTCTTAAAGTATACCTGCAACAAAAGTCTTCAGTACTGTTGGGCTAAGGTGCAAATTGTAAGTTGTATTACCATGTTTCCCCTTATATTAATTTTTGCTCCAAAAGATGCACTAGGGCTTATTTTCAGGGGATATCTTGTATATTGTTGTACAGGAATAAATATATTTATCCAAATACAGTCATGTTATCATTTTCTGGAATATCATAATAACTCTCCATATTCAAACCCTGAATTTCTTGCTACTCCAGCGACTTTTAGGATCCTACAGGGTCAAGGTGCGTGCTTCGATGTTTGATGAATGGTTCGATGTGGTGAAGCAAAATGGCGACACACAAATGCATTCATGTTGTCTTTATATTCAGGCGTTGCATATTCCCCAAAGTAATGACACAATATATTTTAAAAGTCTCATATACCATCTTCTGTGCCGTTGGTTTTTTTTTTTTGTACCTTACAATCCACCAGAATGTACTGCTTCCTCCTCTCTCCTGTCCCGGCGGCAAACCTCTCCTCCAGAGCTTGGCCGCAGTAGAAGCGCTGACATGTGCGTTTCAGACTGACTTACTCTAGCCTTGCACTATGGCAGGGACCACTTGCCCTGTTCAGGTTAGGTAAGAGGCCATGGGTGTGCCAAAGCACCAAAATAACTGAATTTATTTACATAATGCAAGAGATGGGCAAATTCTTGTGTTAAAATACCAAATAGCTTAAATGTGATAAAAAAGGTGTATTGTGACCATGTAAATCATCTTGCTTGCAAGTAAGGTTTTAAATCGTATATAGCAATTTTTAAAATATCCTACAGTATGCATGAAGCACTCCAAACTGAAACAAAACCTCTGCAGTGGCATCTTGTTCTTTTCTGTTTCATTCTGCTCAAGTGCTGCCAAGTCATTTATTGTTTCATTCCCACAATTATAGTGACCCCAAAGTGTTAGCAACCACAAGTGACATACCTGATCATTTCAATTCACTTTATTTGCACTGCAGCAGTCTGATTTCTCCCAGTTTTCTAGCACTGCTTATAGTTTGATAATGAATTACCTAGAAATTGTATGGGAAGTAAAAGACACAGCAGTTTAATGAAGACCTTTATTACTAATGATCTCATTTTATATGCAGCTTATTCAAGTAAGTAGTATTGAATGATCAATGGTTATAACCCTTTGACTGTCTTATTGCATCGTCCTCTAAATGTTAGTAAATGTTGGCACCAGTCTCTGAAGTAATGAATTATGGGATGGCCTTGGCTGTTAGACAGCGTTTACTCTCATTAATTTCTTCTTCACCTTGTCTTAGAAGCACTTATAGGAACAGTGTGAAGAAAGCTGATAAATGCACTGCTCCACATTATCCTGGCAACAACTGGCTAATCATACATCCATCCATCCAATCCGCTATATCCTTACTACAGGGTCACGGGGGTCTGCTGGAGCTAATCCCAGCCAGCACAGGGTGCAAAGCAGGAAACAATCCCAGGTAGGGCGCCAACCCACCGCAGGACAAACATACACACACACACACACTAGGGACAATTTAGGACCACCAATGCACCTAACCTGCATGTCTGTGGAGTGTGCGAGGAAACAAGAGCACCCGGAGAAAATCCATGCAGACAGGGGGAGAACATACAAACTCTATGCAGGGAGGACCCGGGAAGCGAACGCAGGTCTCCTTACTGCGAGGCAGCAGCGCTACCCACTGCGCCACTGTGGCTAATCATACAGTTTTATCATATTATAATTAAAACATTGTAGTTATTTAACATTAGGTTTAACACTAGAATTACCAGAGCCTACGAAAAAACTCGTAGATCCATCCCACCTTAAATTGCTTCGCACCTCTCCATCCAGCATCTTTTGTCCTGTGAATGTGTCGATAAGCAGCAAGCAGCCTACTATCACATCCCCCATTGCCGCACAGTTTTTTCAGCTCAAGTCTGTTTACCTGCGTGTCAGTTGCTTAGAGTTGTATAGAGTGAGAAGTCAAGCAAAATGACACCTTTTATAAATACTATATTGTTATTTGGAACACATGCATTTCATGTGCGTTCTGTGTTTACAACGATCTATGTACAGTAAACACATCGTTAAAACAGAAACATTTTTCATGTTTTAGTAATAATTGACAAAATGTAGACATGAAGTGTATAATGTGTTAAGCCTGAATTCCAAATATCAAATAAACACTTTCACAAAAGGTACAAATATAACAGAACAAGTGCGCTTCTATTCAAGAACATAACTGCAGAAAAAGAACCCGTGTTAAGGTGCAACATTGACAAGCATTTGCTATAACAGTTTTGGTGGTGCAGTGGTATCAACTGTTGACTGGTAATCAAAACTTCACAGGTTCAACCCCGGATGAGTCCGTTTTGAGAAGTGAGCTGCTCTTATTCTTACTATTTTAGAATGGGGGATGTGATAGTAGGCTGCTTGCTGCTTATCGACACATTTACAGGACAAAAGACACTGATGGAGAGGTGCGAAGTGATTTAAGGTGGGACAGATCTACGAGTTTTTTCATAGGCTCTGGTAATTCTAGTGTTAAAGTGAAATGCTCTATTTTTTTTATTTTATTTTCTCTTTTATATTGCTCTTATTGGTGTTCAGAGATATAAATCTTTTTTTTTTTAAACTTGGAGTGCATTACATTTATTGTGGTCATGAACCCTGTGACTAATGATTTCCAGTTAAAATAGCACCGTAATAAAACACAGTACATTAGTATGTGGGTTTTATTCAGAAGCTGACACTTATACATCCCAGACGATTAAAGTGATGACCCAGTCATTGTTTTTATACTGATATTTTTCCTATGAGCCCCTGTCATTATGACAGTACAGTATAGTAAATATGTAGTCTAATGGCTTTATCAATACATAGGAGGCCCGACTTTGGGCAACTTGAAGATCTTACATGGAGATTTCAAATCCACTGCTGGACTTGACAGACAGCGACAGATTGCCTGCAAGCTTGGTCACCTGGAACAGAGACGGGTAAGGACTATAATCATTTTTAAAGCTGCTATGTGATAATACTTCCACCAAAAATATATATATATTCTGATCAGATTCTTGAGAAATGCATGGAAATCCTGCTGAGATTATGCACTGCTGCACAAAGCTCAATTGGTTTGAAAGTGATATTTCCTCAACATACTGCAGAGAATTCTGAATCTTCATGGAAAACCATCTGCTTCAAGTTTATTACTTTCACATATGAATTTGGTAAGCTCTGCAGCTCTTTATCAGCCAGGCTTTTCTTGTAGAAGATACATAATGTAAAATTTGGATTTACTGCTAACATCAGTTTGAGATGAGGCCGAAACTGAGCAGCCGATTCAGAGCAATACAGAGGCAGTTGTGAAGGAGCTGGGAGAGTGTGAGGAGGGATTACTCATTTTACAATCTCATTCTTTTCTGCTAAAAGGAGATTGTAGAGGAAAGGAAAGGAAAAGAATCAAAATTCTCCATATCAGAAATTTGACTTCTGAGGACTGTTACCCCAATGCCTCTAATATGAACTTCTGTAGTTCTTTAACCACGAGTAGCTTGTACAGTGTAAACTGCATGCCATGGCTCCTCTTGTGCATTTACTGCTTTGTTTCAGGTTGGGTTTCACTTGTCATATGAGAAACCCTGTTGACTTATACCTGCAGAATAATCAAAGATCCATCCCTGTAATTTAGCGTGTGTAAGGGTCCTTTCATCAGATTGGCCGGCCCAGCATTGACTCAGCTTTGGATTGGCCAGTAGGAGGGAGGCAGCCCGATGGCCGAGGTCTCCAGGACTCTGAACAATTCGGAATCCTATTATGTGATATATCTACTCTTGCATTTTGTTCTGTACTTGTACTATTGTACTGTATTGAGGATTGTTTTGTGTGTTGTATTTACCCCATTTTTGGACACTCACTGCACACCTAACCTACCTGGAAAGGGGTCTCTCTCTGAATTGCCTTTCCCAAGATTTCTTCCATTTTTTCTTGTCTTCTTACAGAGTCAAGGCCGGGGGTCTGTTAAAGCCCATTGCTACACTCTGTGTGATTTTGGGCTATACAAAAATAAATAGTATTGTATGACCATAAGAACTTGAGACATTTTTGCAAGAGGTTAGTAATTCAACTGAAATCTGTGATCCTTAAAGTTACACAACAGGCTTTGTTAACACCACATGGACTCAGGTTTGTTTCATGAATGGGGGGGCCTGTTGAGTGGAATGTGTGTGGGATTCTTCCCCTAGGTCAGTGGTTCCCAACCTTTCTATGCTCCACACCCCTAGAAAATGTTTGATTTATGTTCGCACCACCTACAAAAGTAATATCACATTTGAAGATGAAGAAGTCAAATTTGTAATTTTTGAACTACATACAGTACTGCAGGTGAACAAATTTAACTCAAAAAAATAAGCTTTTAAAATTTAAATATAATTTGAGCAATACAAATTTATAAATTTAAATAAAATTGCAGATGTGTTCTCTGTGAAGCTTAGACACTCGATTGACAGTCCTCAAGCGCTGTGAGGAAGTGACACACAATCGGTGACAGAAGGGTATGGGGGATTGGAGCCCCCCATGAAACAATGAGAGTCACCACGGCACTAAACAGGAAAACACAGTCGACTAGCTTTGTCCCCTGATAACACCTGCACTGCAGTTCAAAAGCAGATGCGCTGCACGATTAAAATTGCTGCGCTACCGCCAGGACCGCCAGCAGGAGAAATGGACTGACTGTAAGCAGCAGGCAGGTGTTGCTTCCAATTCAGTCTTCCTTCCCTGCCCCACCACAATCAAATCTCGAAATCAGTGACTTTCACAATCAGGAAATGCACAGAAGTCAATATTAGACCTTGTCCTAGATCTATGGAAAAAAGGTTACTTGCCTTTACGAACGCTCTGCCCGCAGCAAAGCACCTGTGAGAATGTGTATTTCTGCGGCTCATTCACAGGTGACGGTTCTGCATGCAATGCTCGATTCTTGTCATATCATAGAACAGGAGCACCACAAAGTGACAGCACACTGCAAAACACTGGTTTCACCACCTGTGATAGAAACCCAGCCATCAGTGAACTTCAAACCCCGAACACAAACACACAAAGAGTCCTGGGTTCAATAATTGGAAGGTTTATTAACCAAAATTCCTTCCAAAGTTACAAAACACAAGCACAAATAACAGATTCTCTCTTCTTACAATACTTTCTCTTTTCTCACCACTGCACTACCCTACTCCAGTCGAGTGTTTCTCCATGTCCTCCCAGCTCCCACTCGTCTGGATAAGGGAGTGCGGTCCTCCTCCTGGTAAAGCTTTGTCCACCTCCTTCTGACTCGGTTCCCTTGGATGAGGCCAGTGGCTCCTTTTATCTCAGGACCCGGGAGTACTTCTGGTGTCCAATGGCCTGGTCAGGGGGAGCCTCCATCAAGGTGTGCACCTTTCTTACTGTGTAGCTCTGTCTGGCGGCACCCACACAGCCCAACAGGGTTGTACTCCGAGACTACATGTCCCAAGGTACCCTGCGGTATGAATGGGAGCTCTGCCTTAGGGAAGCTGCCATCTAGTGTACTGGGGGAATAAACAGCCTTTCCTGTCTTTCCATTTTATCTAGGAAGGGGTACTGGAAACAGATCTGGCCAGGACACCTGACCATCCACCTGGGCCTTCCTGTTTGTGTAAGGAGCCTTTCTTTCTCCTGGTTGGGATGCCCATACATCCTGTTTTGCACTTGTAATGTATACAGAAAGAATTTCAATTTCAGTCGTTTGTTGAGTGCTAAGAATTATTCCAGGAATAAAAGTTTTACTTACCTTTTCCACAGCAGTAATTTGTTTATTTTAAATGGGATGTTTATTATGATTAGTACATAATGTTCTTATCCTGAAAGTGATAATTTAAAAAAAAAAAAATTAATGAGTGTTTTTAATTTCCTTGCTGACCTTATATAGGGTGGTCCAGATCTAATTATGCAACTTTTAATGCAATGCAGGAAAACAATGCAAGACAAAAGAATTGTTTGAAATATCTTGTAATAATGCAGGGCAGGTGCTGCCATCTATCGGCAAGAAAAATAATTTTTTGAATTCTCTATGTAATAAACTTAATAAGTTATAGCGCAATGAAACTTGCATAATTAGATCTGGACCACCCTGTACATTATATTTTGCTTTAATCAATTGAAACTGCTTTATGTTATCTCCCATTCCCACCCGCCTTGTTCAGCATAGACTGTGCAATTTAGAGCCCCATTTCGGTTGCATGGTGCCCACCTATTGCCCTGTGCAGTAAGTTACAACAGGTGCCATTATATCCAAGTGTAAATCACTATGAAGTGATAAAAATCTTCCTGCCATCCAGAGCTAAAGGCCTTGGCTAATGTGAGGATGTGTGGGGAATCATTTGTCTGTTTCAATGGATTCATTAAGAAATATTTTTAAGCTTTAACTACTGTGAAAGCTCTGGGGTACCAGAGAGGCCCAAATGCACCAAGACAGTGTCGTGTTCAAATAAATGGGGATTTATTGCTCAAATACCTCACAAAAAGCACCAAAGCACAAGCTATCTATCCTCCAAACAGCTCTCCTCTCTCCACTGCACTGCTCTCCTGCAGCTGGGTGTTGCTCGTCCTCCTCCGGGTCACAGGGAAGTCCCACATAACAGGCAGTACATCTTCCTGCAGCGCCCTCTTATGGCACCCATGGATCCCAGCAGGGCTGCGCTGCAGGATTATAATTCCTGACATTCCCTGCTGGTTCCTGAATGGGCGCCAATATGAAGGGCCACTGCCACCTAATGACTGAGAGACGGTTCTTCCCTGTCCTCCTCCTCTTCTAGGGTTGGTGCTACACATATGTCCGGTCGGGACACCTGCCCATTCATCTTGGGCTTCCCACCCAAGGTAACTAACCATCTTCTCTACTGATTGGGATGTCAGTCCATCCATTTGGGAAGCCTTGTTCTGGTACAACTTCCTTCACTTTCCCAGCCAGGATGCCTTTCTCTCCAATTGGGACCCCCCTATCCCAGTAAGGTATCTGCCCGTTTCCATGTCAGGATACCTGTCCATCCCGTGTACTACGTACATTACATAAGTAACATATGCTTTGAAGAAAGAGAGATTCAAAACAGTTAGAATCACTAATTCATGGGTTCAAGAGAACATAGAATAGAGTATATTTCAGTGATAATTACTGACTTTGGAGATTTTTTATGTAATGTCCTAAATGGAGTTCTGTGGTTTGTGTGTTATTGAATGTGAATCAACAATATATATTGGGTGAAAACAATAATGTACATGAATTCAGGCAATGTCTTTGTAAATATTCTGTACTGTGCTTTGGTATTGAGTTTACCTTAGAAGGCACTCTATAAAACGGAGTGTTTCAGTTTATCAAATACACCATTGTTCAAAGAAGTCTTCAACAATTTATAGGCAGTATGATCCAGATAAGCAAACTTGATGTGCAGAGCTCTACTAATTATTCAGATTTCCATGCAGTATGAAGAACCAAAAGTGACACTATGCAAATCTACTTAATGGGTACTACTGGGGAGATAAAATGGAATTTATTTGACGTTTCTCTGTTATGAATTATTAATTTTTTGAAAAGTAGAGAGTAACATTAACACACAGTAGAAATGTTAATTTTATGTTAATGCATGTCGAAATTATTACATTTCCAATGATTATATTCCATGTATAATTCGTTTTTTGTAGAATATAAATACTGTATATGCAAAGGATTTTCATTTCTAAAAGATAAATAGAATAGAATTTTTAACTTTGAAGATTTAAATGTTTGTTGTCTAGTTGTTAAGTTACTCAATGTGTAGCGTAGTTGTCTGACATTGTTTTAAAGATTTTCAAAATATATAAAGGCCTCTTTAATGTCAGCTGGAAATACATTCATTGATAAAATGATTACAATTAACAAGCATTTCATTGATTTGGTGACATTTAGATGGACTTTAATAATTATAGTTAAATATTTCCAAAATAGTCCTTAATGCCTTGTTTTCTTAGTACAAACAAATAAATGCCAACGCTTTACTATCAGATAATAAAAATGTATAATTAATTAATTTTCAGCTTCATCAAGCTATTTGTGTCCAGTTAAGGGGCGCACAGGCTGCAGCACTGAGATTCAGGCAGGCGCCAACTGTGCACTGGATGAAGTCCATCAGAGAGCACACATCCACATTTTTTCATATGTAAAAACAGCTAATTCATAGTTTTTGTTCTGTCATTTTTTTGTACATTTAGAGAAGAGTTTTTAAAACTATGGGTCACAGGCTGCCACCTTTGAGTCCCGAATCACCATTGGATTATAATGGAATGGGTCATGTATGGTTTGTGAAGTATATCGCAGTAGGTCGCTGGGGAGTGTTTAAGCAATTGTCATTACTGATGATTGACAATGATTCTCCAAGGGAACAAACCCCCAGTTTAACGTTCTGCACCAATTATCCAAGTGAGATACTAAAGCCCCGATCCTGTGTCATTTAGAATTCCATAGTTTCTTTCCCCCCCAGCTTCAACTGCACATTCAATGGCTGTAGTCAATTCACCATGTGAATAAGAACGCTGTCAAATGTGCTGCGGCTTTTGCAGTTTCACGTGGAACACATTTTGAATTTACTGAATTCTGATGCCAGTAAAGGAGGCTGCAGTTAATACATGCAAATAATGAGAATATCATTTTCAGCAGAAGTTTTGGATTTTATATACTGTATGTTATTTATGGCTATGAGGATTGTGTCGGTCCCCATCGGTCTGGTGACTATGGTGAAAGTGGATCCATGTTCCTTGACTTTGCAAAAGGTCAGGAGCTGCGGATCACTGGATCCTGGTTCCAGCGCCTTGAGCTGCATTGTTGGACTTGGTACTCTAATACCGGTGGTGTGGTGAAAACGATTAATCACATCCTTGTGGGCAGACGCTGGAGACTCCTACAGAAGTGCAGGGTGTAAAGAGGTGCCCAGTTCGTGAATTCTGACCACTGACTTCTTGTTGCTACCCTGAAAATCTTAGATTCAGTAGGCTACCAGCTTCTGGAAAAATGAAGCTGGACCTGGTCAGACTCCAAGATCAGGCTGTTTCTAATGAGTATGCATGCAGTTGGTATGAGGAACTTGTAGACTTGGGTGTAACTACTGATCCTAATACAATGCGGGAGGCCTTCCTTGACAAGACCTTGAAGGTTGCTGAGTGTTCTTTTGATGTTCCTGTGTTCCTGGTGTTCCCTGAAGGAGGTATTTCATCTCACAGTGCACCCTGTGCTTGATGGCAGCTCTGTTCTGTACCGGGAATTGAGAAGGATGGCTGCAAGGGGTCTGAGGGCAGATAAGGAGGCATTTGTTAGAGGAATCTGTGAGCAAGTGACACACCATCTATGGTCAAGTGACCCATGTCCTACTTACGGATGAATCAAAGCATTATTCGCATACAAATCTGTTACGTGGAGAGTCGCAGTGCAGGGTGGGATCCCCCCAAAGTTGCTCAATATCATGGCCCGGCCTGTACACTGGTACCGTGAGTGCTGTGCAGAGTGGAGGGAAAACCTCTGCGTTTTTCCCGGTTGATTCTGGGGTTTGTCAGGGGTGCGCTGCTCCTGCTCTTTTCAATGCTTGCATGGACTGGGTGTTGGGCAGGGTCATGGGATTCAGTGGTTGTGGGGCATCTGTTGGTGAAGAAACATTCACTAATTATGACTTTGCCGATGATGCTGTGATCTTCGCAGAGTCGATGGAGGCTGTGATCACGGCTCTTGAGAGACTGAACGAGGATTTTGAGTGTCTGAACTTTTGAGTGTCCTGAATGAAAAGCAAGACCCAGGCCTTTACTGACTTCTTGGGCACAGTAATCAGCAGTGTGTCTGTCTGCAGAGAGAGTGTCAACATTGTTGAAAGGTATACTTACTTTGGCAGTGCCATTCATGTCTCTGGTGAACGTTTCTATGAAGTCAATAGATAGAATGGGACAGCATGGGAATCATGAGGTCACTGGAGAAGGGTGTGTGTCATTCCTGATATTTCTGCAAAAGGATGAAGGTCCAAGTCTTTAGAGTCCTGGTGCTTCCTGTTTTGCTATATGGTTGTGAGACATGGATCTTATCCAGTGACCTGAGATGAAGACTGAACTCCTTTGGTACTGTGTTTCTTTGGAGAATCCGTGGGTACCACTGGTTTGAGTTTGTGTCGAACAAGGGGTTGCTCAAGGAGTCAAGGAGTCCCGAATGAGGCACATTACCTGCATTGTCAGGGAGCATCACTACGGCCATGTGATGTGAATCCCCAAAGGTGATCTGGCTCACAGGATCCTCATTGTTGAGGACTCAAGTGGCTGGACCAGGCCAAGAGGACACCCACATAACAACTGGCTATGACAGATAGAGGGGCATTTCCGTAGGGTGGGACTGGAACGGGCCAAGGCGACACCCACATAACACCTGGATTGTGTTTGCCCGGGGGGTTGCTAACCAGGATCCTGAGCTGTTTTGTTGTGTGCTGGTGTGGCAACGTGCTGTTCCAGTGCATGTTCGCCAACCTGACGTGACCTGCAGATTTATCTCCGATATTTTCCCTTTAGAACTGACTTAAATTTATTTATTTATTTTTGCATTTTATTGATTTTATTAAAATCAAATAACATTCCATACAAGTAAGTCAAGTTTAGCAATAACAAATCAACCCCTTCCCATGAGAAATAGAGCAAGGCAAAGTAGAGTAAAACTTTAAACTAGTAAAAATAAGTAAACAGATAAATTAATAAATGAATAAAAATAAATAGAATAAGAAAGAGGGGAGAGAACCAGCTTCCTCAGTTTAAATGCTTATTCTAAAATGTTATGATTAGATCCTGCCAGGTTTTGAAAACGTTTTGTACAGATCCTCTGAGAATTAGATTTTTTCCAATTTTAAATAGTTAACAGTAACCTACTGACTTAAAACAAGTGAGCTAGAATTCTTCCAGTTGAGCAAGATAAGTCTACGTGCCAATAGTGTAGTAAAGGCAATCACAGTTTGTTTGTTCTCCTCCACTTTAAGCCCATCTGGAAGAACACCAAACACAGTTGTTAATGGGTTAGGAGGGTTTGTGACACCAAGGCTGTCTGAAAGGCATTTAAAGATTTTGGTCCAGAATGATGTTAATTTGGTGCAGGCCCAAAACATGTGACCCAGTGAGGCTGGAACTTAATTGCAACATTCGCAGGTTGGATCTTTCTCTGGGAACATTTTGGACAGTTTTAAATGCGACAGATGTGCTCGATATAGAACTGACTTAAATTCAGACTTGACTTTTAACATCTATAAGCTATTATATGCACCATGTTTAACAGACACAGCTGGGAATTTACCATTTATACAGAACATGTGCCCTGTAATGCTAATATTTTATATTTAAGTCTGTATTTGACATGTGAGAAATTTGACAATAAAAGTTGAATATATGATCAAAATATGAAATATGGGAGGGTTTTGGAGATTAGGTTTCTGTGACCCTTTAGTTGACTCTTTTGGAGTTCCTTAAAAATACATTTTAAAACCATGTTTTGGTGATATACCGTACATCACATGGTACCCATTACTGGGTTTGTAAACTGCTTTTCAGAGGCTGATTGGGAAGGCATTTTTCTGTGAGCACTTCACAAGCCTGGCTGACAGGAAAAGAAAGCACATCCTTTGACAAGCCTTGAGAGGTTTTGAGAAAGAGGGCAGATACTGTAAAAAAAATGTAGAAATAGGAGTCACGCTTACCCAATAGCACTTACCTTGGACTTTGTAATGCTGGAGTGTGAGGGTGGATTGTTGATTGCTGATACTTACTGTGATCCTGACAGCATTCACATTGCAGTGGAGCACAGCTTTAACTCCAAATGACTTGCTTCTGGCCTCTGTGCTCATAGTTAACTAGACATGCAGCGCTGGTCTGCGGCAGAGAGGTGAATTGGTTCATGGTATGCAATTACTGTAATCCTTATACTTGAACAGCCATTTTGCATTGCACATACAGCCTTTAAGTGTACATGTCTCATGAAAAGTCCCAGTGCTGTGTGATGTTGGTCAGAAGAACAAGGTCTCATGGCTTTTCTTTGTAGATTGTGTATCATATCTGTGTATGATATCCTTTATCTATCTAACATACGCACATCCTAAGTTATGGCGTTTTCTATAGCTAACGTATTGTGTATTGTATTGTATTGCGTCTTTCAACATCTGCAATAAGATGCTGCAGATGTTCTATCAGACAGTTGTAGTGAGCACAATCTTCTATGCGGTGGTGTGCTGTGGAGGCAGCATAAAGAAGAGGGACGCCTCACACCTGGACAAACTGGTAAGGAAGGCAGGCTCTATTGTAGGCATGGAGCTGGACAGTTTGACATCTGTGGTAGAGCGACGGGCACTGAGCAGGCTCCTGTCAATCATGGAGAATCCACTGCATCCACTAAACAGTGTCATCTCCAGACAGAGGAGCAGCTTCAGCGACAGACTGCTGTCACTGTCCTGCTCTACTGACAGACTGAGGAGATCGTTCCTCCCCCACACTATGTGACTCTTCAATTCCCCTCGGGGGGTAACAGTTAACATTATATAAAGTTATTGTCTGTTATACCTGCATTTTTATAACACTTTAATTTAATATTGCTTTTTATCAATATGCTGCTGCTGGAGTACTGTATGTGAATTTCCCCTTGGGATTAATAAAGTATCTATCTATCTATCTATCTATCTATCTATCTATCTATCTATCTATCTATCTATCTATCTATCTATCTATCTATCTATCTATCTATCTATCTATCTATCTATCTATCTAAATTGTACCAGGGTAACATTTTAGTTTTCACACAGCACTGAAGCACAAACAGGACCCGCTGATTCCCACGGCTTGTTTTCTCAAACAACTGCATATGACACGAAAGTGAGACATTTGCAAAATAAGCTGGACATTTGCTATTGTGTATACCAGAAAATACACACTCGACAAGGGCCACTGTTTTTAAGTTGGCATCGTCTAAATGTAAGATATGACACAACGAAAAAAAAAATTGGAATGTCTCACAAATGCCACCCTTCAAACATGTTAGGTCAGTTTAGAGTTAACCTAATATGCATGTCTTCCACACACTCACCGTGAGGACTTGCACACTCCGCACAGACAGTGAGCAAAATGAGGTTCATACCCGTTCTCTTGGGCCTTTCAGCAGGAGCAATACGCAGTCAGAGACACAAACCAACGGCTGTTCACCATCCTTTGGTGAAATCAACAGGTAAGTGACTTCCGCCTCTCTTAGTATGTGAAATAAGTTGTCCAAAATGTAATACTAACCTTTGGATTTCTTCTGTTTTACACAGTTACAGTGAAACAGTGATTTAAACTCATCAAATTACAAAAGTTAAGAGAATATGTATTGTGTACTATCATCCATAGATAGATGGATTGAACTTTATTTGTCATCGGGTGGAAATTTGGCTTTTTAATGAAGCTCTTTAAATAAATAAATACATGCATAGATAGATAGATAGATAGATACACACTGGTCTGAACACATACTAGAATGACTAAAAAGGAAGACAATTTAAAAAGAAATAAAACTTTTGACTTGGCAGTCACAGTCACGGTGAGGCATATATTAAGCAGTCCTTTGGATGAATTCCCTTCAAATAAAAAGCTATCCTTAAATCTGTAAAATAAACACAGTGTGCAAATGCACATACATAAATAATTTACATTAAAAGGGTCCCAGAGCATTCGTTCTCACATCTGATTGGACTGCAGTTATTTTTATAAACTTATCTGTGAAATCCCATGACTGTAGGATACAGACACTAACAGATGTTCTCTCAAGCAAGTTTGACAATTGGAAATGCTCTTAAACAGTGTCCCTCACTACTACCCTAGGTTTAACACCTTTGACAGGCATCCTTTAAGAACATTTGAAGGTGTCACCCATATTGAATCTTCCTGTTCTTCTTTTTGTCTTCTTGCCTTTTTGTAGTTAATGTCAGGAAATAAAGTTTAAAGTAGAAGCCACTTTGCTTTGAATTATACTTCCTGGCACCTTTTGAGATTTGATAGCTAAGTGGAACTAAGGATGTGTCACCAGAATTGAGTGAAGAGAATCTAGAGGATAGGAAATCAGGCGTTAATAGCAAGGTGAGCATGTAATGTATTTTTTCTGCCACTGACACTGACTACCCTTGCAGGGTACATGCTGATCCCCATAAACAATGGGTCTTAAAATACATTTTAACATAATTTCTGGATGTTGAGCTATGGAACTGTAAAAAAGAGCTAGAAGGTAGATTCAATCTTTAGAAATTAGAAATATTTAATATTAATAATAATATTAAATAATAATATTAATAATAATTAGAATAACTAATTAATAAGTCTTTACAGTTATGTAGTGATTTTGTAACTACTCGCAGTGCTTTAAATAGAGAGCAGGAGTCACTTCAGCCGCCACCAATGTGCAGTGTCCACCTGGATGATGTGCTCACCACACATGAAGTATTAGGTGGTGAAGGGGTGAGAGAGAGCCAATTAGAGACAGGGTATGATTAGGGGATAGAATGGACAAGACCATAGTGAGCAGTTTAGACATGACATCAGGAAATGCCTAACTCTTTATGAAGGATGCCCAAGGATCTTTAATGACCACAGAGAGTCAGGAACTCGATTTTTCATCTCATCCAAAGGAATGCAACATTTTTATAGAACAGTGTCCCCGTCACTGAAATGGGCCATTTGGATCCACATGCTGATCACAGAGTAAGCAGCCCTTGTTTGCCCCACCAACACCTCTTCCAACAGCAGACCAAGCCTTTTCTAGATGGTCTCACATCCAAGTACTGGCCGGCCATGAACATGGCGGATGACCTCTTCTGAAGCGCATGTGGTAGGGCTGCTAGCAAAATAGAACTTACCATATGTGACAATAAAATTGGAGACCAGCTCCAAGTAATTGTAAATAAGTAGTATGTACATGACAGTGTTTTGTATTATTTTATATAAATAAGTCAAATTAATAATTACTTACGCTTTGTGTTGTATAGCACATTTTTAAGAGGGTCAGCCAAAACCCTCTCTAGTCATATGTCCTGAAGACTCCTAGCAATTTGTAATTCTTCACCTTACTCAGATTTTAAGAATTATTTGTAAAAATATCAAAAATTCTATCAAAGAGGGAAACTAAAACTGAAATCTTTAGACACAAATATATGCTTTTATTTAAAGAAACAAGCGCAAGCAGATCTTGAGGTCTTAATGTCTCCCTCCCTCAGTTGACAGGCAAACAATACAGCAAGCTACATTGGATGTTAAACTGTACCGCTTCCCTCGAGAAGTCGAGAAGAGCTAAAAGAAACCTTTAGAAGTGAAGTAAACGGTTAGCATGACTTCAGAAAGATCCCAGTGCTTTACTAGTTGTATGAGATTACAGCAGAGCAGTGGGATCTGGAGCCTGCATCTCACTTTCACAAATGTGTTCATCCCATATATACATCAACTTGTCCTCATTCTGCTTTTTTTAACCAACAGGATTGAAAAGGATAACTTGTATGCCTGTTAATTTTATACAGTGCAAATAAATAAAAAAAACTTAATAATTAGAAACTGATGACCACACTGCAGAACTTCACACCTTTACTTTTTCAAGATTAACAGATTTATCTGAAAATTAGCCAGCTAGCTCAATTCTAAGTGAATAATCCATCCATCCATCTATTATCCAACCCGCTATAACCTAACTACAGGGTCATGGGGGTCTGCTGGAGCCAATCCCAGCCAACACAGGGTGCAAGGCAGGAAACAAACCCCAGGCAGGGTGCCAGCCCACCGCAGGGCGTAAGTGAATAATATTATTTTCAAATTTTCTCTTTATTAGCCAAATCCAGTTAGAGATTGGTAAATTGAATTGCTAACTGTAACACAAAATGGCATGAGTAACAGAGTGAGTTAGCTATGTTGTTACTGTATACATTTTAGGTCCACATGACCGCTTCCAAACCGCAAAATCAAAACAGTTAATTGTGCAGAACTGGTAACTCATTAGAGACAATCTGCACCATGGCGTGTGCTACCATTGGCTATAGTACTAATAAACATTGTGGGCCAAATCCTAAAGAGGCTAGTTAAAAAAAAGGATGGATAAAACTCAGAAATGAGTCGCATGTATTTTACAAGTTATTAATGTGGCTTGTAGTTATTATTTTTTGAAGATCATTGTTAAGCCAGGGCTGACCACTCTGTTTCCTTCTATAACTGAATTATAATTAAAATAATGAACAGCTAGATTCTAAACACTTTATGCATTGTTTGCAATTATCTCAGACATAGAAATTTGCACTTGATACTGCTTTTCAACCTCGATGAAGAACTAGCAACCATTGTTGGCTCACGGACATCTGCATCTGCTCTTTGAGGTCTTAGGCCTTAATCTCAAGTAGCTCTTTATCCAGTTATGTTTTATGTTCATCAAACACAATAAAGTTTTCAAAAGTTACTGTGTAATTAAAATGACAGCTTCTATTTTAATGTGTCCAATGAATCCTTAACCATAAAGCATGCTTTCAGACACATTTGCATTTGCCTACAATATTGATGAAAGCCTTTCAGCTCCATTCAGTTATCATTTTGCCTTTTGCCGCATTCTCTGTAATGTCACCTGTGTTGTCTCCAGTAGAAGGTTACAATACATTCAGATACCTAAAGAGCTGTGTTTTGTAAAGTCTAAGCTCAGGGTCATGAATTGGCGTGCTGTCAGAGGATTAGTACTTTACTTCATTGTACCTCTAGCAAGGATCACTTATGAGAATGATGGAGGGATATTTTTCTTTAATCAAGAACTCAGCTAATTTTAAAACAGACTGAGTCACTGACATTTGGACTCATTTGTTGAAGAACAGAAGGGAATCAGTTGACTGCCATACTAGTTGCTACAAGACAGTTGATGATTTGAAATAAGTCTGTACCTGTTCTACACCGTTAAAGAACGGGGGCACATAAAGGTTTTTTTTTACCAGCATTAGATCTGTGCAGTGAGTTACTATTCCTTTGTCATAACCAAAAATATACATAAATCAATAGCACAAAGCATCCTGGAAACTTTCATCTTTCTCATTTTGAAACTAAATTCCCCATAACCACTATTTGTTCTTTTTATCAAGTAAGATTTGAACATTTTTAATCCATCAGCAACATGAAGAATCCAATCATGTATTACCTGAACCCACATGTTCTGTTACAGGGAGGCAGGGAGCCACAGCCTATCTCAGGAGCATTGGAGAGCAGACAATGGCACTCACTCGCAGTGGACCAAGTTACTCTTGCCAATCAATCTAGCTGCATGTTTTTGGATTGTGGGAGAACAAATGCATGAACATTAGAAAAATTTTGACACGACCAGGCCATTCAGTACAACAAAGTTTGTTAATCCTATCCACTTAATTCCCCCAAAATAACATCATATCAAGTTTTGAATGTCCCAGAAGTCTTATTGTCTACCATACTACAGGTTAACTTATTGCATTTGTCTATGGTTCTCTGTGTGAAGAAAACTTCCTAAAATTTGTGTAAGATTTACCGTTAACTTGTTTCCAACTATGTCCCTGAGTTATTAATGAATCAATTTAAAGTAACAGTCTCGAATCACTGTACTAATTCTTTTCATAATTTTAAACACTTCAATCATGTCACATTGTAAACTCTTTCAATCTCTCCTCATCTATATTACTAAACCACAGTTTAATTTATGCACGGACGGCGGACGCACCGACGCACATGCGCACTGCGCCTCAGCACCCCAGAGTCAAACCCAGCGGCTTCCCAGAGTCAGTAGGTGGCGCCCAAACAACACAACCTGTAAACTAAACATGCTCTAATCCACTATGCCAGCAGTCATTGTGGCATATTTGAATCACATAACAGTAATTCATGGAAAGAGCTCAACGATTAGTAATACAAAACCGAGCCCGTACTTCCCAGAGTCAGTAGGTGGCGCCCAAACAACACAACCTGTAGACTAAACATGCTCTAATCCACTATGCCAGCAGTCATTGTGTGTAAGTTGGAGTATGCTTCCTAACAGTAAACGACTTCTACCTAACGACACAGCCACAGAACAACAAAGACGAGACCGCATGGATAAAAACAATACACGGAGGCTCCTACGACGCGCTTCAGACACACCAGAAACAAAAGACGTCACGGCTCCACAATGAAAGAGCTCAACTAACGAAAATACAAAACGAGCCCGTATGGATAAACACAATGAACGAACGCGCCCACAACGTGCTTCTGACACAGCAGAGGCAAAGGAGTCATGGCTCCAAATGGAAGGAGCTCAACGATTAGTAATACAAACACGAGCCCGTATGGCTATGACCTGTAAACGAGCCCGTATGGATAAAAACAATGAACGAAGGTGCCCACACAAAGAAACCGCTTTAGTACAAATATGTTTATTTAATTAAATAAAAACTTTACCATGGCTACGACCTGTGAACTAAACCTGAGGTAAAGCGTGCACGCCAGGTTGTACAGCCGCCCGAATGCGACTGCCCACACCAACGCACCGGATATGCTGCTATGGTCACTTCAGCACGCGAATCCGCCGCCGTCGGCAAACGACTTCTCGCTGACGACACAGCCATAGAAAAACAAAAAAGAGACTGCATGGATACAAACAATAAACGAAGGCGCCTACAACGCGCTTCTGAAACACCAGAACCAGATGAGTCACAGCTCCAAAAAGAAACCGCTTTAGTACAAATATGTTTATTTAATTAAATGAACTTTCCCAGGATGCACCCACCCTCCATGATATTTCATCCCTCCAAGTATCGGAGGGAACAGAAAGTGATTGCCATTCTTGGATTTGTGATTCTTTCAAGAATCGCGGGCTTGCTGGTAGCTCATACTGCTCAGTCCCGGAATCAGCCTAGTCCTGACTTTTTCTAGCACTGCTATGTCTTTTTTATAATATGGAAACCAAAACTGTATGCAGTACTCCAGGTGAAGCCGTACTAGTGCACAGCAAAGCTTGAGCATAACCACCTTTGACTTGTGCTCTACACATCATGCTGTATAACTCAAATTTCTGCTAGACATCTGAACACCGTCTGGAAGTTGATAGTGAGAAGTCCACTACGACTCCCTAATCCTTCTCATAAGCAGTACTTGAATTTTCAGATCTTCTATTGTGCATTTAGAACATGAAAACAACCTTCAAACCCTACACAGAACATAACACAGCCAGGAATGAAACTGAGCAGCCATTGCTGTGTTAGGCACCAATGCTAATCATCTTGTCATCCATTTCCATCTGTGTATATGCATGTGTCCCGCATGCGCGTCAGAGGAACAGCTTCCGGACTAATCCAAGATAGGTGATACCCCACCAGGGAGAGAGGTGGCGCTGTCACAAACAGTGTCATCTGTTTTCTCCTCTACAGCAGCGAGAAGATACCCCTTGAGGGCAATGAACCCTGCCCTTTCCGGCTGGAGGGCTATAAGAATCTGATAATGTTTAAACATTTGATTTGGAGCCTCACTTACCAGAGAACAGAGCTCCCACTGACTGACCCCACTCTTAGGTCTCAGCTTCTTTAAAGCTGATATTTCAGTTTTTCACCCTTCATGCGTCTGTTTTGTTTAAAAATACACTTTTCAATTAAAAGGGGGTGATCCAGCTGGCACCCCAACACTTCTTGGGACTCACCCGTTGCTCCTTCCACCCGTCCACACACTGTACACTACAGGTAAGTAGAGTAAAACGAAACATTTTAAATGACTTTGTTGTATGTTTCATTCCAATATGAAATAAAAAAAGTGTCAACAATAAAAGTAAAGTTTAAATGAATAAACCTTTAATAAAAATTGAATTTACTGATTGCACATTTACCACCATGGATGGAATAACATTTTTATATTATCATTTTACAAACATAAAAAACAGAAATGCGGCTTACCAGAAATGAATCTTTAGAAAGTACAGTGCCATTATCGGTAGTTTTTTTCTCTTCAGTTCGGCCAGCAGGGTGTTGACAGTGTAATATTAATGCAAGAGGCCTCAGGCAAATTGCCATTTAATGTTAAAGTGCTGAAAACATGTAAAACTACATACATTTCACTAACATGCACTTCTAGAAACAACCTAGATTATATACCATGTTCTGTGGCAGGCATAAACAAAATGATTACAATTAAATGAGGAGAAAAACATATTCATAATGAAGTTCAAGTATACACAAAACCTCAAGTAACATACATATTATTCTCGTTACTAATCATATTAATCATAAAAATTAGTTCAAGTAGGATAATGAGGACAGTATTTGTAGTGGCACATTTTAAAGTATAACCTTTTAAGAAAGTTAAATCAGAAAGATCTGTTTATTATAAGGATGACGCATTGCGTTGTGACAATGAAAATAAATCTGGATCGATTATGCTAACTGGTGTTGTTTTTCCGTAATACTAAATATATCTGAATACAACAGCACCGTTGGATCAGCAGATGTGGGAAAACACCAAAGTTGTTCCTGCGGCATACCTAGGCCCGGCAGAAATGTTTCACCACAGTGACACAAAGCGCTTCAGCATTGAATACAATTCTTTGTACAGAGATAGCTCAAGCAAAGTAAAAGAAGAGCAAAATCCAATTTCTAAGAAGAATAATCACAAAGATTATGCATCGTGTAAGTTAAGCTCATGATACTGTGGTGTTATGTCAATTATGTACACTTCACATCTGCATGTTTCGGTGCATTTTGAGTTAAAACTATGGACGACCATACGAGGAACCCTGTTTTGAAACAAACCACACATACACTTTCTAGTGAGGTCTGGAGTGCTCGTTGCCTTTTTGACATCGTTTACTTTCTAGTCTCAATCACAGCTCTTTAGTGCAAGTTGTCAAGGACCGCCGCCTCGTCCAGGTTTTTCTTTCCTTTTACCTACGGTCCCTTAGTTAACATCATTTATCTTCTCAGTTGTTCAGCGCCAAATCTTTCATTCTGTCACCTAGACTTACTCAAGTCACACTCTTATAAATATGACTGAACCTGCTCAAGTGGCAGCAAATGGGAGATTAAAAGCAGAAGAGGAAACCTGGAGATACTGCAGCCCTTAAGCACTCAAGCTGGGGCTCGACATTCGACATCCTGTGCCGCTGCTTTTACAAGGAGACATGTCTCAGTAGCGCTGCACTGTTTTTTTTCTTAATCTGTGGAAACAAACACTTGCCTTGCAAAAACAAATTTGCCTGCAGGAATATTTATTTTAGGTGACCTGGGAGCGTTTTGACATTCTCAATATGCTAAACTAACTTAACATTTCTTTAAGAGTAGATGCCAGGTATTCAAATTCATGCACCTTACACACTTTAGGAGTCCTAGAAAATGAAAGGATCTGCAGGAGATGCCAAAAAAGGGTACGTGGTTATAGAGTTTCCAGACACCAGAGTGCAAAGCATTAGAAAAAAAGTGATGTGATTTCTGAAATAGTTTCTATATAAACATCAGAGCACGCTGGGCGCACATCCTGTGTAGATGAGTACCACAGAGTTTGGTTGAAATGTTAGAATCCTACCCTAGGAGTATGCCATTTTCTCAAAAGGGTTAATACAAATAACTTTTGTATCGATATAAAAAGGTGCCATGTTGGGAGTCAAGCTTTTTCTCTCTTATAAAGATGCATTGTGTCTTAATCAGGACTCTTCGGAAAAATCATACTTTTTTTTTTGTGTGAGGGGGATTCATATTAGATGCAATGCACAACAAATATGTCTAAAAATGCCATGTTTGTGGGTGGGCTGAGTGCCAGTTTTTGTTTTTTTTTTCATTAACACATACATTTTGCAAACACAACACAGAAACACCACATTTGCGCTTTAATTGTTTTTAGAATTTTGTCTGGTCTCTTTGTCACACTATTACCATGTGGCACAATGGATATTATTCACTTCCTTTGACTGCTCTGCCCCATCTGAAGACATTGTTGTAGAAAAATAACAGTTTTGAAGACCTTTACATTTTTGACAAGAGATGTTATTTATTTCCTGGAACTTACAAGAATTGAATTGTAACTTTTTCTTCTATCGACACTGGAAATTTGTTTCTATGAATGCATTGCTTACTATTTTATGGCTACGTACGTGCAAAATTGAAAGAATTCCTTATTGTTTCCCTTAGCTATAGAAAGCATTAAAAGGAATGGCAATAATAATTCTAAATCCCACTGAATATGGTCTTCGGATGTAGTTACTTCTACCAGTTCCCCATTAGTGGTGGCACCCAGGTATAATGTTTCCAAGTAAGTAAGTAAGTACGTCGAGCTGTTACATTACTTACAGACCTAAAGAGGTGGAATTCAAACAGCCTTGGCATTTTTACAAGGTTACTTGCACCAGTCCTGGTTATCGATTATTCCCGACCAGACAAAGCCAGAAGAAAAGGAAGTAAGCTTAGGGTAGGCACTGTGGTAAGTATATTTGGTATCTTTAGTAGCCTTCAGGAGGTGTGTTATTTTCTTATTTTATTTACTAGGGTATAAGTACTGCTGTCTGATTATCTTCCTCATAGAGTGTGAAAGATTGGTGTCACACATGCATGGACATAAATCTACAAACGTGTACTGATCATCCTTGCAGGAAAACGAGACCCTCATCCTGCTGTGGTTAAAGAACATCCCTGCACTGCTCAGGTTTGCAACGACGCTAACGTACCTGCGCTCACAATTCAGTGTATTCCTCAACCAAACCGAAAACCTTACACTGACCAGGCCAGCCATCAAGTGGAAAACCAAGTGAATTAGTCAAGTGAGCTCAAGGAGGCTAAAGTTGGTGTTCAGAGCAGAGTCATGGCATCACCGTGCTGCTCAATTGTAAATTCTGGCACAATTTTTACAATTTGGCTTTATTATACTTTCTCCTTGTCAGATTATAATTGTCCGCTTCAGTGCTTAGCTGTGCAGCCATGTATTGTTTAAATGAATGAACTACACAAGGCTGTGTTTTTAGGACCAAAGCCGTTTGCAGTCCAGATCCTGGAGAGCAATAGTTTTAAAATTCTTATCATGAATTTCTCAAAACTGTGAGCAAATGAAAGGTTCATAATAAAATGAGTATTAATGTAGTAATTATGAGAAAATAGCTTACCGGAGAACTCTTCTTTCCTACAAATTATTGATTCATAAATTAATTGATAACAGAGATTATGGAGATTTACTTTGAGCTAGGAATTGATGCAATGAATGGGGGATACAAAACTGATTTGAGGGGGTGTCGTTATGGGTAGGGGCTCACCTCAATCTGCGTGGTGAAGCATTTGTGTTAAATAATGAAATGTAAACTTGAGAAGTCTGCATGGGTGAACGACTGCAATATGCTTAGTATGAAATTTTTTTTTAAACCCTGGGGTTCCCTCAAAAGCTATTGTGACATGATTTTAGAAAAGCATGAATTAGGACATTGTGACTTTGGCTTGTCCTAGGCTCCAATTCCTGACATTATGATTTCATTTTCTAAAGTCTTTGATGTATTTTGGCTTGATGCGAGTTAACAGGCAGGGTAAGGAACAAAAAAGCAGAATCAACAAGCTGGTTTGTCATGTTAGATCAAATGATTCAAAGTTGGCCAAAGAACGGGCATTCCTGTTGACCAGGCAGCTTCATTGCTGTTGAACTGGTGATTTGGTCTTTCTAAATAGATTTATTCACAAGTTCAACTCTCTGGTTTCTGAAAGAAATGCGGCATACAGTGGCATCCCTGCATAATTAATAAGCCACACGAGACATGCTTGATGACATGACAGACATCTCTCTGGCAGACAGTTTTTTCTTTCTCTGCCTGCCCACAAAAGGCCACTTGGAATTCTATCAGCTGGCACATTTAGCTTTTTGCTTCCTTTTTTTATACCCTATGAACTGGCGGTCAGCAGCACTTATCCCTTTGAGGCATGTTAGTCTGTAACAGGTCAAGTAAAAAAAAGA